>NC_092095.1:86065241-86665241 GCF_045679555.1 Salvelinus alpinus | reverse complement strand
TTCCATAAACAAGCTCCAAATCATGTTGAAATACAGAAATAAACACTTTTCCATAAACAAGCTCCAAATCATGTTGAAATACAGAAATAAGCACAATTGAAAAACAAGCTCCAAATCATGTTGAAATACAGAAATAAACACTTTTCCATAAACAAGCTCTAAATCAAGTTTGATGCACTCTGTAAGTGATTTTTTTCCAGTACTGTTTAATCAGGATGATAGGAACACTGTGGACAGTTTTCAGCAAGTTGCAACATTGAAATACAGAAATAAACACTTTTCCATAAACAAGCTCTAAATCATGTTTGATGCACTCTGTAAGTGAGTTTTTGTCCAGTACTGTTTAATCAGGATGATAGGAACACTGTGGACAGTTTTCAGCAAGTTGCAACATTGAAATACAGAAATAAACACTTTTCCAAAAACAAGCTCCAAATCATGTTGAAATACAGAAATAAGCACTTTTCAAAAACAGGCTCCAAATCATGTTGAAATACAGAATTAAGCACTTTCCATAAACAAGCTCCAAATCATGTTGAAATACAGAAATAAGCACAATTGAAAAACAAGCTCCAAATCATGTTGAAATACAGAAATAAACACTTTTCCATAAACAAGCTCTAAATCATGTTTGATGCACTCTGTAAGTGATTTTTTTCCCAGTACTGTTTAATCAGGATGATAGGAACACTGTGGACAGTTTTCAGCAAGTTGCAACATTGAAATACAGAAATAAACACTTTTCCATAAACAAGCTCTAAATCATGTTTGATGCACTCTGTAAGTGAGTTTTTGTCCAGTACTGTTTAATCAGGATGATAGGAACACTGTGGACAGTTTTCAGCAAGTTGCAACATTGAAATACAGAAATAAACACTTTTCCAAAAACAAGCTCCAAATCATGTTGAAATACAGAAATAAGCACTTTTCAAAAACAGGCTCCAAATCATGTTGAAATACAGAATTAAGCACTTTCCAAAAACAAGCTCCAAATCATGTTGAAATACAGAAATAAACACTTTTCCATAAACAAGCTCTAAATCATGTTTGATGCACTCTGTAAGTGATTTTTTCCCCAGTACTGTTTAATCAGGATGATAGGAACACTGTGGACAGTTTTCAACATGTTGCAACATTGAAATACATAAATAAGCACAATTCAAAAACAAGCTCTAAATCATGTTGAAAAACATAAATAAGCACAATTCAAAAACAAGCTCCAAATCATGTTGAAATACAGAAATAAGCACTTTTCAAAAACAAGCTCCAAATCATGTTGAAATACAGAAATAAACACTTTTCCATAAACAAGCTCTAAATCAAGTTTGATGCACTCTGTAAGTGATTTTTTTCCAGTACTGTTTAATCAGGATGATAGGAACACTGTGGACAGTTTTCAGCAAGTTGCAACATTGAAATACATAAATAAGCACAATTCAAAAACAAGCTCTAAATCATGTTGAAAAACATAAATAAGCACAATTCAAAAACAAGCTCCAAATCATGTTGAAATACAGAAATAAGCACTTTTCAAAAACAAGCTCCAAATCATGTTGAAATACAGAAATAAACACTTTTCCATAAACAAGCTCTAAATCATGTTTGATGCACTCTGTAAGTGATTTTTTTTTCAGTACTGTTTAATCAGGATGATAGGAACACTGTGGACAGTTTTCAGCAAGTTGCAACATTGAAATACAGAAATAAACACTTTTCCAAAAACAAGCTCTAAATCATGTTGAAAAACATAAATAAGCACTTTTCCATAAACAAGTTCTAAATCATGTTGAAATACAGAAATAAACACTTTTCCAAAAACAAGCTCCAAATCATGTTGAAATACAGAAATAAGCACTTTTCAAAAACAAGCTCCAAATCATGTTGGAATACAGAAATAAACACTTTTCCATAAACAAGCTCTAAATCATGTTTGATGCACTCTGTAAGTGAATTTTTTTTCAGTACTGTTTAATCAGGATGATAGGAACACTGTGGACAGTTTTCAGCAAGTTGCAACATTGAAATACAGAAATAAGCACTTTCCAAAAACAAGCTCCAAATCATGTTGAAAAACAAAAATAAGCACTTTTCCATAAACAAGCTCTAAATCATGTTGAAATACAGAAATAAGCACTTTTCAAAAACAAGCTCTAAATCATGTTGAAATACAGAAATAAGCACTTTTCAAAAACAAGCTCCAAATCATGTTGAAATACAGAAATAAGCACTTTTCAAAAACAAGCTCCAAATCATGTTGAAAAACTAAAATAAGCACTTTTCAAAAACAAGCTCCAAATCATGTTGAAATACAGAAATAAGCACAATTGAAAAACAAGCTCCAAATCATGTTGAAATACAGAAATAAACACTTTTCCATAAACAAGCTCTAAATCAAGTTTGATGCACTCTGTCAGTGAATTTTTATTCAGTACTGTTTAATCAGGATGATAGGAACACTGTGGACAGTTTTCAACATGTTGCAACATTGAAATACAGAAATAAACACTTTTCCAAAAACAAGCTCTAAATCATGTTGAAAAACAAAAATAAGCACTTTTCCATAAACAAGCTCTAAATCATGTTGAAATACAGAAATAAGCACTTTTCAAAAACAAGCTCTAAATCATGTTGAAATACAGAAATAAGCACTTTTCAAAAACAAGCTCCAAATCATGTTGAAATACAGAAATAAACACTTTTCCAAAAACAAGCTCCAAATCATGTTGAAAAACTAAAATAAGCACTTTTCAAAAACAAGCTCCAAATCATGTTGAAATACAGAAATAAGCACAATTGAAAAACAAGCTCCAAATCATGTTGAAATACAGAAATAAACACTTTTCCATAAACAAGCTCTAAATCATGTTTGATGCACTCTGTAAGTGAGTTTTTGTCCAGTACTGTTTAATCAGGATGATAGGAACACTGTGGACAGTTTTCAGCAAGTTGCAACATTGAAATACAGAAATAAACACTTTCCAAAAACAAGCTTTAAATCATGTTGAAATACAGAAATAAGCACTTTTTAAAAACAAGCTCCAAATCATGTTGAAATACAGAAATAAACACTTTTCCAAAAACAAGCTCCAAATCATGTTGAAATACAGAAATAAGCACTTTTCCATAAACAAGCTCTAAATCATGTTTGATGCACTCTGTCAGTGAATTTTTATTCAGTACTGTTTAATCAGGATGATAGGAACACTGTGGACAGTTTTCAGCAAGTTGCAACATTGAAATACAGAAATAAGCACTTTTCAAAAACAAGCTCCAAATCATGTTGAAATACAGAAATAAACACTTTTCAAAAACAAGCTCCAAATCATGTTGAAATACAGAAATAAACACTTTTCCATAAACAAGCTCTAAATCATGTTTGATGCACTCTGTAAGTGATTTTTTTCCCAGTACTGTTTAATCAGGATGATAGGAACACTGTGGACAGTTTTCAGCAAGTTGCAACATTGAAATACAGAAATAAACACTTTTCCAAAAACAAGCTCCAAATCATGTTGAAATACAGAAATAAGCACTTTTCAAAAACAAGCTCCAAATCATGTTGAAATACAGAAATAAACACTTTTCCATAAACAAGCTCCAAATCATGTTGAAATACAGAAATAAGCACTTTTCAAAAACAAGCTCCAAATCATGTTGAAATACAGAAATAAACACTTTTCCATAAACAAGCTCCAAATCATGTTGAAATACAGAAATAAGCACTTTTCCATAAACAAGCTCTAAATCATGTTTGATGCACTCTGTAAGTGAATTTTTCCCCAGTACTGTTTAATCAGGATGATAGGAACACTGTGGACAGTTTTCAGCAAGTTGCAACATTGAAATACAGAAATAAGCACTTTTCAAAAACAAGCTCCAAATCATGTTGAAATACAGAAATAAACACTTTTCCATAAACAAGCTCTAAATCATGTTTGATGCACTCTGTAAGTGAATTTTTTTTCAGTACTGTTTAATCAGGATGATAGGAACACTGTGGACAGTTTTCAGCAAGTTGCAACATTGAAATACAGAAATAAGCACTTTCCAAAAACAAGCTCCAAATCATGTTGAAAAACAAAAATAAGCACTTTTCCATAAACAAGCTCTAAATCATGTTGAAATACAGAAATAAGCACTTTTCAAAAACAAGCTCTAAATCATGTTGAAATACAGAAATAAGCACTTTTCAAAAACAAGCTCCAAATCATGTTGAAATACAGAAATAAACACTTTTCCAAAAACAAGCTCCAAATCATGTTGAAAAACTAAAATAAGCACTTTTCAAAAACAAGCTCCAAATCATGTTGAAATACAGAAATAAACACTTTTCCATAAACAAGCTCTAAATCATGTTTGATGCACTCTGTAAGTGATTTTTTTTCCCAGTACTGTTTAATCAGGGTGATAGGAACACTGTGGACAGTTTTCAGCAAGTTGCAACATTGAAATACAGAAATGAACACTTTTCCATAAACAAGCTCTCAATCATGTCTGATGCACTCTGTAAGTGAATTTTTTTTCAGTACTGTTTAATCAGGATGATAGGAACACTGTGGACAGTTTTCAGCAAGTTGCAACATTGAAATACAGAAATAAGCACTTTCCAAAAACAAGCTCTAAATCATGTTGAAATACAGAAATAAGCACTTTTTAAAAACAAGCTCCAAATCATGTTGAAATACAGAAATAAGCACTTTTCAAAAACAAGCTCTAAATCATGTTGAAATACAGAAATAAGCACTTTTCAAAAACAAGCTCCAAATCATGTTGAAATACAGAAATAAACACTTTTCCAAAAACAAGCTCCAAATCATGTTGAAAAACTAAAATAAGCACTTTTCAAAAACAAGCTCCAAATCATGTTGAAATACAGAAATAAACACTTTTCCATAAACAAGCTCTAAATCATGTTTGATGCACTCTGTAAGTGATTTTTTTTCCCAGTACTGTTTAATCAGGATGATAGGAACACTGTGGACAGTTTTCAGCAAGTTGCAACATTGAAATACAGAAATGAACACTTTTCCATAAACAAGCTCTCAATCATGTCTGATGCACTCTGTAAGTGAATTTTTTTTCAGTACTGTTTAATCAGGATGATAGGAACACTGTGGACAGTTTTCAGCAAGTTGCAACATTGAAATACAGAAATAAACACTTTCCAAAAACAAGCTCTAAATCATGTTGAAATACAGAAATAAGCACTTTTTAAAAACAAGCTCCAAATCATGTTGAAATACAGAAATAAAACTTTTCCAAAAACAAGCTCCAAATCATGTTGAAATACAGAAATAAACACTTTTCCATAAACAAGCTCTAAATCATGTTTGATGCACTCTGTAAGTGAATTTTTATTCAGTACTGTTTAATCAGGATGATAGGAACACTCTGGACAGTTTTCAGCAAGTTGCAACATTGAAATACAGAAATAAGCACTTTCCAAAAACAAGCTCCAAATCATGTTGAAAAACAAAAATAAGCACTTTTCCATAAACAAGCTCCAAATCATGTTGAAATACAGAAATAAACACTTTTCCATAAACAAGCTCTAAATCATGTTTGATGCACTCTGTAAGTGATTTTTTTTCCAGTACTGTTTAATCAGGATGATAGGAACACTGTGGACAGTTTTCAGCAAGTTGCAACATTGAAATACAGAAATAAACACTTTTCCAAAAACAAGCTCCAAATCATGTTGAAATACAGAAATAAGCACTTTTCAAAAACAAGCTCCAAATCATGTTGAAATACAGAAATAAACACTTTTCCATAAACAAGCTCCAAATCATGTTGAAATACAGAAATAAGCACAATTGAAAAACAAGCTCCAAATCATGTTGAAATACAGAAATAAGCACTTTTCAAAAACAAGCTCCAAATCATGTTGAAATACAGAAATAAACACTTTTCCATAAACAAGCTCTAAATCAAGTTTGATGCACTCTGTAAGTGATTTTTTTCCAGTACTGTTTAATCAGGATGATAGGAACACTGTGGACAGTTTTCAGCAAGTTGCAACATTGAAATACAGAAATAAACACTTTTCCAAAAACAAGTTCTAAATCATGTTGAAAAACAGAAATAAGCACTTTTCAAAAACAAGCTCCAAATCATGTTGAAATACAGAAATAAACACTTTTCCAAAAACAAGCTCCAAATCATGTTGAAAAACATAAATAAGCACTTTTCAAAAACACGCTCCAAATCATGTTGAAATACAGAAATAAGCACTTTCCAAAAACAAGCTCCAAATCATGTTGAAATACAGAAATAAACACTTTTCCATAAACAAGCTCCAAATCATGTTGAAATACAGAAATAAGCACTTTTCCATAAACAAGCTCTAAATCATGTTTGATGCACTCTGTAAGTGATTTTTTTCCCCAGTACTGTTTAATCAGGATGATAGGAACACTGTGGACAGTTTTCAGCAAGTTGCAACATTGAAATACAGAAATAAGCACTTTTCAAAAACAAGCTCCAAATCATGTTGAAATACAGAAATAAACACTTTTCCATAAACAAGCTCTAAATCATGTTTGATGCACTCTGTAAGTGAATTTTTTTTCAGTACTGTTTAATCAGGATGATAGGAACACTGTGGACAGTTTTCAGCAAGTTGCAACATTGAAATACAGAAATAAGCACTTTCCAAAAACAAGCTCCAAATCATGTTGAAAAACAAAAATAAGCACTTTTCCATAAACAAGCTCTAAATCATGTTGAAATACAGAAATAAGCACTTTTCAAAAACAAGCTCTAAATCATGTTGAAATACAGAAATAAGCACTTTTCAAAAACAAGCTCCAAATCATGTTGAAATACAGAAATAAACACTTTTCCAAAAACAAGCTCCAAATCATGTTGAAAAACTAAAATAAGCACTTTTCAAAAACAAGCTCCAAATCATGTTGAAATACAGAAATAAACACTTTTCCATAAACAAGCTCTAAATCATGTTTGATGCACTCTGTAAGTGATTTTTTTTCCCAGTACTGTTTAATCAGGGTGATAGGAACACTGTGGGCAGTTTTCAGCAAGTTGCAACATTGAAATACAGAAATGAACACTTTTCCATAAACAAGCTCTCAATCATGTCTGATGCACTCTGTAAGTGAATTTTTTTTCAGTACTGTTTAATCAGGATGATAGGAACACTGTGGACAGTTTTCAGCAAGTTGCAACATTGAAATACAGAAATAAGCACTTTCCAAAAACAAGCTCCAAATCATGTTGAAAAACAAAAATAAGCACTTTTCCATAAACAAGCTCTAAATCATGTTGAAATACAGAAATAAACACTTTTCCAAAAACAAGCTCCAAATCATGTTGAAAAACTAAAATAAGCACTTTTCAAAAACAAGCTCCAAATCATGTTGAAATACAGAAATAAGCACAATTGAAAAACAAGCTCCAAATCATGTTGAAATACAGAAATAAACACTTTTCCATAAACAAGCTCTAAATCATGTTTGATGCACTCTGTCAGTGAATTTTTATTCAGTACTGTTTAATCAGGATGATAGGAACACTGTGGACAGTTTTCAGCAAGTTGCAACATTGAAATACAGAAATAAACACTTTTCCAAAAACAAGCTCCAAATCATGTTGAAAAACAAAAATAAGCACTTTTCAAAAACAAGTTCTAAATCATGTTGAAAAACAAAAATAAGCACTTTTCAAAAACAAGCTCCAAATCATGTTGAAATACAGAAATAAACACTTTTCCAAAAACAAGCTCCAAATCATGTTGAAAAACATAAATAAGCACTTTTCAAAAACACGCTCCAAATCATGTTGAAATACAGAAATAAGCACTTTCCAAAAACAAGCTCCAAATCATGTTGAAATACAGAAATAAACACTTTTCCAAAAACAAGCTCCAAATCATGTTGAAAAACATAAATAAGCACTTTTCCATAAACAAGCTCTAAATCATGTTTGATGCACTCTGTAAGTGATTTTTTTCCCCAGTACTGTTTAATCAGGATGATAGGAACACTGTGGACAGTTTTCAGCAAGTTGCAACATTGAAATACAGAAATAAGCACTTTTCAAAAACAAGCTCCAAATCATGTTGAAATACAGAAATAAACACTTTTCCATAAACAAGCTCTAAATCATGTTTGATGCACTCTGTAAGTGAATTTTTTTTCAGTACTGTTTAATCAGGATGATAGGAACACTGTGGACAGTTTTCAGCAAGTTGCAACATTGAAATACAGAAATAAGCACTTTCCAAAAACAAGCTCCAAATCATGTTGAAAAACAAAAATAAGCACTTTTCCATAAACAAGCTCTAAATCATGTTGAAATACAGAAATAAGCACTTTTCAAAAACAAGCTCTAAATCATGTTGAAATACAGAAATAAGCACTTTTCAAAAACAAGCTCCAAATCATGTTGAAATACAGAAATAAACACTTTTCCAAAAACAAGCTCCAAATCATGTTGAAAAACTAAAATAAGCACTTTTCAAAAACAAGCTCCAAATCATGTTGAAATACAGAAATAAACACTTTTCCATAAACAAGCTCTAAATCATGTTTGATGCACTCTGTAAGTGATTTTTTTTCCCAGTACTGTTTAATCAGGGTGATAGGAACACTGTGGACAGTTTTCAGCAAGTTGCAACATTGAAATACAGAAATAAGCACTTTCCAAAAACAAGCTCCAAATCATGTTGAAATACAGAAATAAACACTTTTCCATAAACAAGCTCTCAATCATGTCTGATGCACTCTGTAAGTGAATTTTTTTTCAGTACTGTTTAATCAGGATGATAGGAACACTGTGGACAGTTTTCAGCAAGTTGCAACATTGAAATACAGAAATAAGCACTTTCCAAAAACAAGCTCCAAATCATGTTGAAAAACAAAAATAAGCACTTTTCCATAAACAAGCTCTAAATCATGTTGAAATACAGAAATAAGCACTTTTCAAAAACAAGCTCTAAATCATGTTGAAATACAGAAATAAGCACTTTTCAAAAACAAGCTCCAAATCATGTTGAAATACAGAAATAAACACTTTTCCAAAAACAAGCTCCAAATCATGTTGAAAAACTAAAATAAGCACTTTTCAAAAACAAGCTCCAAATCATGTTGAAATACAGAAATAAACACTTTTCCATAAACAAGCTCTAAATCATGTTTGATGCACTCTGTAAGTGATTTTTTTTCCCAGTACTGTTTAATCAGGGTGATAGGAACACTGTGGGCAGTTTTCAGCAAGTTGCAACATTGAAATACAGAAATGAACACTTTTCCATAAACAAGCTCTCAATCATGTCTGATGCACTCTGTAAGTGAATTTTTTTTCAGTACTGTTTAATCAGGATGATAGGAACACTGTGGACAGTTTTCAGCAAGTTGCAACATTGAAATACAGAAATAAGCACTTTCCAAAAACAAGCTCCAAATCATGTTGAAAAACAAAAATAAGCACTTTTCCATAAACAAGCTCTAAATCATGTTGAAATACAGAAATAAACACTTTTCCAAAAACAAGCTCCAAATCATGTTGAAAAACTAAAATAAGCACTTTTCAAAAACAAGCTCCAAATCATGTTGAAATACAGAAATAAGCACAATTGAAAAACAAGCTCCAAATCATGTTGAAATACAGAAATAAACACTTTTCCATAAACAAGCTCTAAATAATGTTTGATGCACTCTGTCAGTGAATTTTTATTCAGTACTGTTTAATCAGGATGATAGGAACACTGTGGACAGTTTTCAGCAAGTTGCAACATTGAAATACAGAAATAAACACTTTTCCAAAAACAAGCTCCAAATCATGTTGAAAAACAAAAATAAGCACTTTTCAAAAACAAGCTCCAAATCATGTTGAAAAACAAAAATAAGCACTTTTCAAAAACAAGCTCCAAATCATGTTGAAATACAGAAATAAGCACTTTTCAAAAACAAGCTCCAAATCATGTTGAAATACAGAAATAAACACTTTTCCATAAACAAGCTCCAAATCATGTTGAAATACAGAAATAAGCACAATTGAAAAACAAGCTCCAAATCATGTTGAAATACAGAAATAAACACTTTTCCATAAACAAGCTCTAAATCAAGTTTGATGCACTCTGTAAGTGATTTTTTTTCCAGTACTGTTTAATCAGGATGATAGGAACACTGTGGACAGTTTTCAGCAAGTTGCAACATTGAAATACAGAAATAAACACTTTTCCAAAAACAAGCTCTAAATCATGTTGAAAAACATAAATAAGCACTTTTCAAAAACACGCTCCAAATCATGTTGAAATACAGAAATAAGCACTTTCCAAAAACAAGCTCCAAATCATGTTGAAATACAGAAATAAACACTTTTCCATAAACAAGCTCCAAATCATGTTGAAATACAGAAATAAGCACTTTTCCAAAAACAAGCTCCAAATCATGTTGAAAAACTAAAATAAGCACTTTTCAAAAACAAGCTCCAAATCATGTTGAAATACAGAAATAAGCACTTTTGAAAAACAAGCTCCAAATCATGTTGAAATACAGAAATAAAACTTTTCCAAAAACAAGCTCCAAATCATGTTGAAATACAGAAATAAACACTTTTCCATAAACAAGCTCTAAATAATGTTTGATGCACTCTGTAAGTGAATTTTTTTTCAGTACTGTTTAATCAGGGTGATAGGAACACTGTGGGCAGTTTTCAGCAAGTTGCAACATTGAAATACAGAAATAAACACTTTTCCAAAAACAAGCTCTAAATCATGTTTGATGCACTCTGTAAGTGAATTTTTTTTCAGTACTGTTTAATCAGGATGATAGGAACACTGTGGACAGTTTTCAGCAAGTTGCAACATTGAAATACAGAAATAAGCACTTTCCAAAAACAAGCTCCAAATCATGTTGAAAAACAAAAATAAGCACTTTTCCATAAACAAGCTCTAAATCATGTTGAAATACAGAAATAAGCACTTTTCAAAAACAAGCTCTAAATCATGTTGAAATACAGAAATAAGCACTTTTCAAAAACAAGCTCCAAATCATGTTGAAATACAGAAATAAACACTTTTCCAAAAACAAGCTCCAAATCATGTTGAAAAACTAAAATAAGCACTTTTCAAAAACAAGCTCCAAATCATGTTGAAATACAGAAATAAACACTTTTCCATAAACAAGCTCTAAATCATGTTTGATGCACTCTGTAAGTGATTTTTTTTCCCAGTACTGTTTAATCAGGATGATAGGAACACTGTGGACAGTTTTCAGCAAGTTGCAACATTGAAATACAGAAATGAACACTTTTCCATAAACAAGCTCTCAATCATGTCTGATGCACTCTGTAAGTGAATTTTTTTTCAGTACTGTTTAATCAGGATGATAGGAACACTGTGGACAGTTTTCAGCAAGTTGCAACATTGAAATACAGAAATAAGCACTTTCCAAAAACAAGCTCCAAATCATGTTGAAAAACAAAAATAAGCACTTTTCCATAAACAAGCTCTAAATCATGTTGAAATACAGAAATAAACACTTTTCCAAAAACAAGCTCCAAATCATGTTGAAAAACTAAAATAAGCACTTTTCAAAAACAAGCTCCAAATCATGTTGAAATACAGAAATAAGCACAATTGAAAAACAAGCTCCAAATCATGTTGAAATACAGAAATAAACACTTTTCCATAAACAAGCTCTAAATAATGTTTGATGCACTCTGTCAGTGAATTTTTATTCAGTACTGTTTAATCAGGATGATAGGAACACTGTGGACAGTTTTCAGCAAGTTGCAACATTGAAATACAGAAATAAACACTTTTCCAAAAACAAGCTCCAAATCATGTTGAAAAACAAAAATAAGCACTTTTCAAAAACAAGCTCCAAATCATGTTGAAAAACAAAAATAAGCACTTTTCAAAAACAAGCTCCAAATCATGTTGAAATACAGAAATAAGCACTTTTCAAAAACAAGCTCCAAATCATGTTGAAATACAGAAATAAACACTTTTCCATAAACAAGCTCCAAATCATGTTGAAATACAGAAATAAGCACAATTGAAAAACAAGCTCCAAATCATGTTGAAATACAGAAATAAACACTTTTCCATAAACAAGCTCTAAATCAAGTTTGATGCACTCTGTAAGTGATTTTTTTTCCAGTACTGTTTAATCAGGATGATAGGAACACTGTGGACAGTTTTCAGCAAGTTGCAACATTGAAATACAGAAATAAACACTTTTCCAAAAACAAGCTCTAAATCATGTTGAAAAACAGAAATAAGCACTTTTCAAAAACAAGCTCCAAATCATGTTGAAATACAGAAATAAGCACTTTCCAAAAACAAGCTCCAAATCATGTTGAAATACAGAAATAAACACTTTTCCATAAACAAGCTCCAAATCATGTTGAAATACAGAAATAAGCACTTTTCCAAAAACAAGCTCCAAATCATGTTGAAAAACTAAAATAAGCACTTTTCAAAAACAAGCTCCAAATCATGTTGAAATACAGAAATAAGCACAATTGAAAAACAAGCTCCAAATCATGTTGAAATACAGAAATAAAACTTTTCCAAAAACAAGCTCCAAATCACGTTGAAATACAGAAATAAACACTTTTCCATAAACAAGCTCTAAATAATGTTTGATGCACTCTGTCAGTGAATTTTTATTCAGTACTGTTTAATCAGGATGATAGGGACACTGTGGACAGTTTTCAGCAAGTTGCAACATTGAAATACAGAAATAAACACTTTTCCAAAAACAAGCTCCAAATCATGTTGAAAAAGAAAATTAAGCACTTTTCAAAAACAAGCTCCAAATCATGTTGAAATACAGAAATAAGCACTTTTCAAAAACAAGCTCCAAATCATGTTGAAATACAGAAATAAACACTTTTCCATAAACAAGCTCTAAATCAAGTTTGATGCACTCTGTAAGTGATTTTTTTCCAGTACTGTTTAATCAGGATGATAGGAACACTGTGGACAGTTTTCAGCAAGTTGCAACATTGAAATACAGAAATAAACACTTTTCCAAAAACAAGCTCCAAATCATGTTGAAAAACAAAAATAAGCACTTTTCAAAAACAAGCTCCAAATCATGTTGAAATACAGAAATAAGCACTTTTCAAAAACAAGCTCCAAATCATGTTGAAATACAGAAATAAACACTTTTCCATAAACAAGCTCCAAATCATGTTGAAATACAGAAATAAGCACAATTGAAAAACAAGCTCCAAATCATGTTGAAATACAGAAATAAACACTTTTCCATAAACAAGCTCTAAATCAAGTTTGATGCACTCTGTAAGTGATTTTTTTCCAGTACTGTTTAATCAGGATGATAGGAACACTGTGGACAGTTTTCAGCAAGTTGCAACATTGAAATACAGAAATAAACACTTTTCCATAAACAAGCTCTAAATCATGTTTGATGCACTCTGTAAGTGAGTTTTTGTCCAGTACTGTTTAATCAGGATGATAGGAACACTGTGGACAGTTTTCAGCAAGTTGCAACATTGAAATACAGAAATAAACACTTTTCCAAAAACAAGCTCCAAATCATGTTGAAATACAGAAATAAGCACTTTTCAAAAACAGGCTCCAAATCATGTTGAAATACAGAATTAAGCACTTTCCAAAAACAAGCTCCAAATCATGTTGAAATACAGAAATAAACACTTTTCCATAAACAAGCTCTAAATCATGTTTGATGCACTCTGTAAGTGATTTTTTCCCCAGTACTGTTTAATCAGGATGATAGGAACACTGTGGACAGTTTTCAACATGTTGCAACATTGAAATACATAAATAAGCACAATTCAAAAACAAGCTCTAAATCATGTTGAAAAACATAAATAAGCACAATTCAAAAACAAGCTCCAAATCATGTTGAAATACAGAAATAAGCACTTTTCAAAAACAAGCTCCAAATCATGTTGAAATACAGAAATAAACACTTTTCCATAAACAAGCTCTAAATCAAGTTGAAATACAGAAATAAGCACTTTTCAAAAACAAGCTCTAAATCATGTTGAAATACAGAAATAAGCACTTTTCAAAAACAAGCTCCAAATCATGTTGAAATACAGAAATAAACACTTTTCCAAAAACAAGCTCCAAATCATGTTGAAAAACTAAAATAAGCACTTTTCAAAAACAAGCTCCAAATCATGTTGAAATACAGAAATAAACACTTTTCCATAAACAAGCTCTAACCTGTTGGGGATGGGGGCGCTGTTTAGACTATTTATGCTAACTTGGCTAATTTTTGAAACGGCTTCCCACAAAATCCTTGATCGTACAATATGCATATTATTATTATTATTGGATAGAAAACAGTCTATAGTTTCTATAGGAGTTGAAATTTTGTCTCTAAGTGGAACAGAGCCCATTCTACAGCAATTTCCCTGACATGGATTCAGATTTCAGAAATGTTGGCCACTGTTCTGACGTCAGTTAAAAGGGCACTGATTTTGCTATGACTATACGGACACTTCTTACGTCTTCCCCTGGATGCCTTTACGTGATGACGATTCCAATGGAATCGATTGCGCGTTCACAGGCCCTATAAATCAAAAAACCCTGTAGCTAGCAAGTCTTTCCTTGCTGCGTAACGCGCGTGCTGGACACCGACCCGCTCCTGTTCCAAGCGTTAGTTTAGCCTGTTATATTTCTCCGGTCATCTTTTCACTCGTTATAGGAGTTAAAAACATCATAAGGTAGTTAATTTAAAGCGTTTTATAGCAATTTATATCCGTTTAGTGCGATTTTGGGACATTTATTTTTGCAACGAAGTGAAAAGTTGGGCACGCTTTTCAGTTCATCCCGAACGCAGTTGACATTTCCACATGGCAAGAGGACAGCTTTCCACCAAAAGACGATTTCTCCCAAGAAAGGATCCTTTGCCCAAGATACTGATGGAAGAACAGCTCAAGGTAGGACATTTTTATTATGATAAATCGTGTTTCTGTCGAAACATTTTAGTGGCTTAGGACGCCATGTTTTTTGACGTAGCTTCGCTGGGCGCAAACTGTATTGAAAAGTAAGGATAAATTAAAAAATGTAATAACGCAATTGTATTAAGAATTAAATTGTCTATCAATCCCTGTCCACCCTATATTTTTTAGTCACGTTTATGAGTATTTATGTATAAGAGTAGATCACTGTCTAAGTGGCGCAAGGACTTTTTCTTTACCAGCTTGTCTACATTTCACATTGTCTAACCATGATTTTGGTGGCTAAATATAAACATTTTCGATCAAACTGTATATGCATGTTGTAATGTGATGTTACAGGAGTGTCATCGGAAGAATTCTGAGAAGGTTAGTGAAAAAATTAATATCTTTTGGCGATGTTGACTTTTATCGCTCACTTTGGCTAGAATCAATGCTGGGCTGCTAATTGCTATGTGCTAAGCTAATATAACGATTTATTGTGTTTTCGCTGTAAGACACTTAGAAAATCTGAAATATTGTCTGTATTCACAGGATCTGTGTCTTTCGATTCGTGTATGCTGTGTATTTTTACGAAATGTTTGATGATTAGTAGTTAGGTAAACACGTTGCTCATTGTAATTATTCTAGTCCATTTGTGACGGTGGGTGCAATTGTAAACTATGCCATCTACCTGAAATATGCACTTTTTTCTAACAAAACCTATCCCATACCATAAATATGTTATCAGACTGTCATCTAATGAGTTTTTTTGTTGGTTAGGGGCTATAAATATCTAAGTTTAGCCGAATTGGTGATGGCTACTGGTGTTGGTGGACAAATAAAAGATGGTGGATTATGCTAATGTGTTTTTAGGTAATAGATGTACATCTTTACATATTGTGTCTTCCCTGTAAAACATTTTAAAAATCGGAAATGTTGACTGGATTCACAAGATCTGTGTCTTTCATTAGCTGTATTGGACTTTAATGTGTGAAAGTTAAATATTTAAAAAAAATATTTTTTTTGAATTTCGCGGCACTGGTTTTTCAGTGGGGGGGGGGGAGGGGTGCCGCTAGCGCCACGCTGATCCTAGACAGGCTAAATCATGTTTGATGCACTCTGTAAGTGATTTTTTTTCCCAGTACTGTTTAATCAGGGTGATAGGAACACTGTGGACAGTTTTCAGCAAGTTGCAACATTGAAATACAGAAATGAACACTTTTCCATAAACAAGCTCTCAATCATGTCTGATGCACTCTGTAAGTGAATTTTTTTTCAGTACTGTTTAATCAGGATGATAGGAACACTGTGGACAGTTTTCAGCAAGTTGCAACATTGAAATACAGAAATAAGCACTTTCCAAAAACAAGCTCCAAATCATGTTGAAAAACAAAAATAAGCACTTTTCCATAAACAAGCTCTAAATCATGTTGAAATACAGAAATAAGCACTTTTCAAAAACAAGCTCTAAATCATGTTGAAATACAGAAATAAGCACTTTTCAAAAACAAGCTCCAAATCATGTTGAAATACAGAAATAAACACTTTTCCAAAAACAAGCTCCAAATCATGTTGAAAAACTAAAATAAGCACTTTTCAAAAACAAGCTCCAAATCATGTTGAAATACAGAAATAAGCACAATTGAAAAACAAGCTCCAAATCATGTTGAAATACAGAAATAAACACTTTTCCATAAACAAGCTCTAAATCATGTTTGATGCACTCTGTAAGTGAGTTTTTGTCCAGTACTGTTTAATCAGGATGATAGGAACACTGTGGACAGTTTTCAGCAAGTTGCAACATTGAAATACAGAAATAAACACTTTCCAAAAACAAGCTCTAAATCATGTTGAAATACAGAAATAAGCACTTTTTAAAAACAAGCTCCAAATCATGTTGAAATACAGAAATAAAACTTTTCCAAAAACAAGCTCCAAATCATGTTGAAATACAGAAATAAGCACTTTTCCATAAACAAGCTCTAAATAATGTTTGATGCACTCTGTCAGTGAATTTTTATTCAGTACTGTTTAATCAGGATGATAGGAACACTGTGGACAGTTTTCAGCAAGTTGCAACATTGAAATACAGAAATAAACACTTTTCCAAAAACAAGCTCCAAATCATGTTGAAAAACAAAAATAAGCACTTTTCAAAAACAAGCTCCAAATCATGTTGAAAAACAAAAATAAGCACTTTTCAAAAACAAGCTCCAAATCATGTTGAAATACAGAAATAAGCACTTTTCAAAAACAAGCTCCAAATCATGTTGAAATACAGAAATAAACACTTTTCCATAAACAAGCTCCAAATCATGTTGAAATACAGAAATAAGCACAATTGAAAAACAAGCTCCAAATCATGTTGAAAAACAGAAATAAGCACTTTTCAAAAACAAGCTCCAAATCATGTTGAAATACAGAAATAAACACTTTTCCATAAACAAGCTCTAAATCATGTTTGATGCACTCTGTAAGTGATTTTTTCCCCAGTACTGTTTAATCAGGATGATAGGAACACTGTGGACAGTTTTCAACATGTTGCAACATTGAAATACATAAATAAGCACAATTCAAAAACAAGCTCTAAATCATGTTGAAAAACATAAATAAGCACAATTCAAAAACAAGCTCCAAATCATGTTGAAATACAGAAATAAGCACTTTTCAAAAACAAGCTCCAAATCATGTTGAAATACAGAAATAAACACTTTTCCATAAACAAGCTCTAAATCATGTTTGATGCACTCTGTAAGTGATTTTTTTCCAGTACTGTTTAATCAGGATGATAGGAACACTGTGGACAGTTTTCAGCAAGTTGCAACATTGAAATACAGAAATAAACACTTTTCCATAAACAAGCTCTAAATCATGTTTGATGCACTCTGTAAGTGAGTTTTTGTCCAGTACTGTTTAATCAGGATGATAGGAACACTGTGGACAGTTTTCAGCAAGTTGCAACATTGAAATACAGAAATAAACACTTTTCCAAAAACAAGCTCCAAATCATGTTGAAATACAGAAATAAGCACTTTTCAAAAACAGGCTCCAAATCATGTTGAAATACAGAATTAAGCACTTTCCAAAAACAAGCTCCAAATCATGTTGAAATACAGAAATAAACACTTTTCCATAAACAAGCTCTAAATCATGTTTGATGCACTCTGTAAGTGATTTTTTCCCCAGTACTGTTTAATCAGGATGATAGGAACACTGTGGACAGTTTTCAACATGTTGCAACATTGAAATACATAAATAAGCACAATTCAAAAACAAGCTCTAAATCATGTTGAAAAACATAAATAAGCACAATTCAAAAACAAGCTCCAAATCATGTTGAAATACAGAAATAAGCACTTTTCAAAAACAAGCTCCAAATCATGTTGAAATACAGAAATAAACACTTTTCCATAAACAAGCTCTAAATCATGTTTGATGCACTCTGTAAGTGATTTTTTTTTCAGTACTGTTTAATCAGGGTGATAGGAACACTGTGGACAGTTTTCAGCAAGTTGCAACATTGAAATACAGAAATGAACACTTTTCCAAAAACAAGCTCTAAATCATGTTGAAAAACATAAATAAGCACTTTTCCATAAACAAGTTCTAAATCATGTTGAAATACAGAAATAAACACTTTTCCAAAAACAAGCTCCAAATCATGTTGAAATACAGAAATAAGCACTTTTCAAAAACAAGCTCCAAATCATGTTGAAATACAGAAATAAACACTTTTCCATAAACAAGCTCTCAATCATGTCTGATGCACTCTGTAAGTGATTTTTTTTCCCAGTACTGTTTAATCAGGATGATAGGAACACTGTGGACAGTTTTCAGCAAGTTGCAACATTGAAATACAGAAATAAACACTTTTCCAAAAACAAGCTCCAAATCATGTTGAAAAACAAAAATAAGCACTTTTCCATAAACAAGCTCTAAATCATGTTGAAATACAGAAATAAGCACTTTTCAAAAACAAGCTCTAAATCATGTTGAAATACAGAAATAAGCACTTTTCAAAAACAAGCTCCAAATCATGTTGAAATACAGAAATAAACACTTTTCAAAAACAAGCTCCAAATCATGTTGAAAAACTAAAATAAGCACTTTTCAAAAACAAGCTCCAAATCATGTTGAAATACAGAAATAAGCACAATTGAAAAACAAGCTCCAAATCATGTTGAAATACAGAAATAAACACTTTTCCATAAACAAGCTCTAAATCATGTTTGATGCACTCTGTCAGTGAATTTTTATTCAGTACTGTTTAATCAGGATGATAGGAACACTGTGGACAGTTTTCAGCAAGTTGCAACATTGAAATACAGAAATAAACACTTTCCAAAAACAAGCTCTAAATCATGTTGAAATACAGAAATAAGCACTTTTTAAAAACAAGCTCCAAATCATGTTGAAATACAGAAATAAACACTTTTCCATAAACAAGCTCTAAATCATGTTTGATGCACTCTGTCAGTGAATTTTTATTCAGTACTGTTTAATCAGGATGATAGGAACACTCTGGACAGTTTTCAGCAAGTTGCAACATTGAAATACAGAAATAAGCACTTTCCAAAAACAAGCTCCAAATCATGTTGAAAAACAAAAATAAGCACTTTTCCATAAACAAGCTCTAAATCATGTTGAAATACAGAAATAAACACTTTTCCATAAACAAGCTCTAAATCAAGTTTGATGCACTCTGTAAGTGATTTTTTTCCAGTACTGTTTAATCAGGATGATAGGAACACTGTGGACAGTTTTCAGCAAGTTGCAACATTGAAATACAGAAATAAGCACTTTTCAAAAACAAGCTCCAAATCATGTTGAAATACAGAAATAAACACTTTTCCATAAACAAGCTCCAAATCATGTTGAAATACAGAAATAAGCACAATTGAAAAACAAGCTCCAAATCATGTTGAAATACAGAAATAAGCACTTTTCAAAAACAAGCTCCAAATCATGTTGAAATACAGAAATAAACACTTTTCCATGAACAAGCTCCAAATCATGTTGAAATACAGAAATAAGCACAATTGAAAAACAAGCTCCAAATCATGTTGAAATACAGAAATAAACACTTTTCCATAAACAAGCTCTAAATCAAGTTTGATGCACTCTGTAAGTGATTTTTTTCCAGTACTGTTTAATCAGGATGATAGGAACACTGTGGACAGTTTTCAGCAAGTTGCAACATTGAAATACAGAAATAAACACTTTTCCAAAAACAAGCTCCAAATCATGTTGAAAAACAGAAATAAGCACTTTTCAAAAACACGCTCCAAATCATGTTGAAATACAGAAATAAGCACTTTCCAAAAACAAGCTCCAAATCATGTTGAAATACAGAAATAAACACTTTTCCATAAACAAGCTCCAAATCATGTTGAAATACAGAAATAAGCACTTTTCCATAAACAAGCTCTAAATCATGTTTGATGCACTCTGTAAGTGATTTTTTTCCCCAGTACTGTTTAATCAGGATGATAGGAACACTGTGGACAGTTTTCAGCAAGTTGCAACATTGAAATACAGAAATAAGCACTTTTCAAAAACAAGCTCCAAATCATGTTGAAATACAGAAATAAACACTTTTCCATAAACAAGCTCTAAATCATGTTTGATGCACTCTGTAAGTGAATTTTTTTTCAGTACTGTTTAATCAGGATGATAGGAACACTGTGGACAGTTTTCAGCAAGTTGCAACATTGAAATACAGAAATAAGCACTTTCCAAAAACAAGCTCCAAATCATGTTGAAAAACAAAAATAAGCACTTTTCCATAAACAAGCTCTAAATCATGTTGAAATACAGAAATAAGCACTTTTCAAAAACAAGCTCTAAATCATGTTGAAATACAGAAATAAGCACTTTTCAAAAACAAGCTCCAAATCATGTTGAAATACAGAAATAAACACTTTTCCAAAAACAAGCTCCAAATCATGTTGAAAAACTAAAATAAGCACTTTTCAAAAACAAGCTCCAAATCATGTTGAAATACAGAAATAAGCACAATTGAAAAACAAGCTCCAAATCATGTTGAAATACAGAAATAAACACTTTTCCATAAACAAGCTCTAAATCATGTTTGATGCACTCTGTAAGTGAGTTTTTGTCCAGTACTGTTTAATCAGGATGATAGGAACACTGTGGACAGTTTTCAGCAAGTTGCAACATTGAAATACAGAAATAAACACTTTCCAAAAACAAGCTCTAAATCATGTTGAAATACAGAAATAAGCACTTTTTAAAAACAAGCTCCAAATCATGTTGAAATACAGAAATAAAACTTTTCCAAAAACAAGCTCCAAATCACGTTGAAATACAGAAATAAGCACTTTTCCATAAACAAGCTCTAAATAATGTTTGATGCACTCTGTCAGTGAATTTTTATTCAGTACTGTTTAATCAGGATGATAGGAACACTGTGGACAGTTTTCAGCAAGTTGCAACATTGAAATACAGAAATAAACACTTTTCCAAAAACAAGCTCTAAATCATGTTGAAAAACAAAAATAAGCACTTTTCAAAAACAAGCTCCAAATCATGTTGAAAAACAAAAATAAGCACTTTTCAAAAACAAGCTCCAAATCATGTTGAAATACAGAAATAAGCACTTTTCAAAAACAAGCTCCAAATCATGTTGAAATACAGAAATAAACACTTTTCCATAAACAAGCTCCAAATCATGTTGAAATACAGAAATAAGCACAATTGAAAAACAAGCTCCAAATCATGTTGAAATACAGAAATAAACACTTTTCCATAAACAAGCTCTAAATCAAGTTTGATGCACTCTGTAAGTGATTTTTTTTCCAGTACTGTTTAATCAGGATGATAGGAACACTGTGGACAGTTTTCAGCAAGTTGCAACATTGAAATACAGAAATAAACACTTTTCCAAAAACAAGCTCCAAATCATGTTGAAAAACATAAATAAGCACTTTTCAAAAACACGCTCCAAATCATGTTGAAATACAGAAATAAGCACTTTCCAAAAACAAGCTCCAAATCATGTTGAAATACAGAAATAAACACTTTTCCATAAACAAGCTCCAAATCATGTTGAAATACAGAAATAAGCACTTTTCCATAAACAAGCTCTAAATCATGTTTGATGCACTCTGTAAGTGATTTTTTTCCCCAGTACTGTTTAATCAGGATGATAGGAACACTGTGGACAGTTTTCAGCAAGTTGCAACATTGAAATACAGAAATAAACACTTTTCCATAAACAAGCTCTAAATCATGTTTGATGCACTCTGTAAGTGAATTTTTGTCCAGTACTGTTTAATCAGGATGATAGGAACACTGTGGACAGTTGTCAGCAAGTTGCAACATTGAAATACAGAAATAAACACTTTTCCAAAAACAAGCTCTAAATCATGTTGAAATACAGAAATAAGCACTTTTCAAAAACAGGCTCCAAATCATGTTGAAATACAGAATTAAGCACTTTCCAAAAACAAGCTCCAAATCATGTTGAAATACAGAAATAAACACTTTTCCATAAACAAGCTCTAAATCATGTTTGATGCACTCTGTAAGTGAGTTTTTGTCCAGTACTGTTTAATCAGGATGATAGGAACACTGTGGACAGTTTTCAGCAAGTTGCAACATTGAAATACAGAAATAAACACTTTCCAAAAACAAGCTCTAAATCATGTTGAAATACAGAAATAAGCACTTTTTAAAAACAAGCTCCAAATCATGTTGAAATACAGAAATAAAACTTTTCCAAAAACAAGCTCCAAATCACGTTGAAATACAGAAATAAGCACTTTTCCATAAACAAGCTCTAAATAATGTTTGATGCACTCTGTCAGTGAATTTTTATTCAGTACTGTTTAATCAGGATGATAGGAACACTGTGGACAGTTTTCAGCAAGTTGCAACATTGAAATACAGAAATAAACACTTTTCCAAAAACAAGCTCCAAATCATGTTGAAAAACAAAAATAAGCACTTTTCAAAAACAAGCTCCAAATCATGTTGAAAAACAAAAATAAGCACTTTTCAAAAACAAGCTCCAAATCATGTTGAAATACAGAAATAAGCACTTTTCAAAAACAAGCTCCAAATCATGTTGAAATACAGAAATAAACACTTTTCCATAAACAAGCTCCAAATCATGTTGAAATACAGAAATAAGCACAATTGAAAATCAAGCTCCAAATCATGTTGAAATACAGAAATAAACACTTTTCCATAAACAAGCTCTAAATCAAGTTTGATGCACTCTGTAAGTGATTTTTTTTCCAGTACTGTTTAATCAGGATGATAGGAACACTGTGGACAGTTTTCAGCAAGTTGCAACATTGAAATACAGAAATAAACACTTTTCCAAAAACAAGCTCCAAATCATGTTGAAAAACATAAATAAGCACTTTTCAAAAACACGCTCCAAATCATGTTGAAATACAGAAATAAGCACTTTCCAAAAACAAGCTCCAAATCATGTTGAAATACAGAAATAAACACTTTTCCATAAACAAGCTCCAAATCATGTTGAAATACAGAAATAAGCACTTTTCCATAAACAAGCTCTAAATCATGTTTGATGCACTCTGTAAGTGATTTTTTTCCCCAGTACTGTTTAATCAGGATGATAGGAACACTGTGGACAGTTTTCAGCAAGTTGCAACATTGAAATACAGAAATAAACACTTTCCAAAAACAAGCTCTAAATCATGTTTGATGCACTCTGTAAGTGAATTTTTGTTCAGTACTGTTTAATCAGGATGATAGGAACACTGTGGACAGTTGTCAGCAAGTTGCAACATTGAAATACAGAAATAAACACTTTTCCAAAAACAAGCTCTAAATCATGTTGAAATACAGAAATAAGCACTTTTCAAAAACAAGCTCCAAATCATGTTGAAATACAGAATTAAGCACTTTCCAAAAACAAGCTCCAAATCATGTTGAAATACAGAAATAAACACTTTTCCATAAACAAGCTCTAAATCATGCTTATTTCTGTATTTCAACATGATTTAGAGCTTGTTTATGGAAAAGTGTTTATTTCTGTATTTCAACATGATTTGGAGCTTGTTTTTCAATTGTGCTTATTTCTGTATTTCAACATGATTTGGAGCTTGTTTTTGGAAAAGTGTTTATTTCTGTATTTCAATGTTGCAACATGTTGAAAACTGTCCACAGTGTTCCTATCATCCTGATTAAACAGTACTGAATAAAAATTCACTGACAGAGTGCATCAAACATGATTTAGAGCTTGTTTATGGAAAAGTGTTTATTTCTGTATTTCAACATGATTTGGAGCTTGTTTTTGAAAAGTGCTTATTTCTGTATTTCAACATGATTTAGAGCTTGTTTTTGAAAAGTGCTTATTTCTGTATTTCAACATGATTTAGAGCTTGTTTATGGAAAAGTGCTTATTTCTGTATTTCAACATGATTTAGAGCTTGTTTATGGAAAAGTGCTTATTTTTGTTTTTCAACATGATTTAGAGCTTGTTTTTGGAAAAGTGTTTATTTCTGTATTTCAATGTTGCAACTTGCTGAAAACTGTCCACAGTGTTCCTATCATCCTGATTAAACAGTACTGAATAAAAATTCACTGACAGAGTGCATCAAACATGATTTAGAGCTTGTTTATGGAAAAGTGTTTATTTCTGTATTTCAACATGATTTAGAGCTTGTTTATGGAAAAGTGCTTATTTCTGTATTTCAACATGATTTGGAGCTTGTTTATTGGAAAAGTGTTTATTTCTGTATTTCAATGTTGCAACTTGTTGAAAACTGTCCACAGTGTTCCTATCATCCTGATTAAACAGTACTGAATAAAAATTCACTGACAGAGTGCATCAAACATGATTTAGAGCTTGTTTATGGAATAGTGTTTATTTCTGTATTTCAACATGATTTGGAGCTTGTTTTTGGAAAAGTGCTTATTTCTGTATTTCAACATGATTTGGAGCTTGTTTTTGGAAAAGTGTTTATTTCTGTATTTCAATGTTGCAACTTGCTGAAAACTGTCCACAGTGTTCCTATCATCCTGATTAAACAGTACTGAATAAAAATTCACTGACAGAGTGCATCAAACTTGATTTAGAGCTTGTTTATGGAAAAGTGTTTATTTCTGTATTTCAACATGATTTGGAGCTTGTTTTTCAATTGTGCTTATTTCTGTATTTCAACATGATTTGGAGCTTGTTTTTGGAAAAGTGTTTATTTCTGTATTTCAATGTTGCAACTTGCTGAAAACTGTCCACAGTGTTCCAATCATCCTGATTAAACAGTACTGAAAAAAAATCACTTACAGAGTGCATCAAACATGATTTAGAGCTTGTTTATGGAAAAGTGTTTATTTCTGTATTTCAATGTTGCAACATGTTGAAAACTGTCCACAGTGTTCCTATCATCCTGATTAAACAGTACTGAATAAAAATTCACTGACAGAGTGCATCAAACATGATTTAGAGCTTGTTTATGGAAAAGTGTTTATTTCTGTATTTCAACATGATTTAGAGCTTGTTTATGGAAAAGTGCTTATTTCTGTATTTCAACATGATTTAGAGCTTGTTTATGGAAAAGTGCTTATTTTTGTTTTTCAACATGATTTAGAGCTTGTTTTGGAAAAGTGTTTATTTCTGTATTTCAATGTTGCAACATGTTGAAAACTGTCCACAGTGTTCCTATCATCCTGATTAAACAGTACTGAATAAAAATTCACTGACAGAGTGCATCAAACATGATTTAGAGCTTGTTTATGGAAAAGTGTTTATTTCTGTATTTCAACATGATTTAGAGCTTGTTTATGGAAAAGTGCTTATTTCTGTATTTCAACATGATTTAGAGCTTGTTTATGGAAAAGTGCTTATTTTTGTTTTTCAACATGATTTAGAGCTTGTTTTGGAAAAGTGTTTATTTCTGTATTTCAATGTTGCAACATGTTGAAAACTGTCCACAGTGTTCCTATCATCCTGATTAAACAGTACTGAATAAAAATTCACTGACAGAGTGCATCAAACATGATTTAGAGCTTGTTTATGGAATAGTGTTTATTTCTGTATTTCAACATGATTTGGAGCTTGTTTTTGGAAAAGTGTTTATTTCTGTATTTCAACATGATTTGGAGCTTGTTTTTGGAAAAGTGTTTATTTCTGTATTTCAATGTTGCAACTTGCTGAAAACTGTCCACAGTGTTCCTATCATCCTGATTAAACAGTACTGAATAAAAATTCACTGACAGAGTGCATCAAACTTGATTTAGAGCTTGTTTATGGAAAAGTGTTTATTTCTGTATTTCAATGTTGCAACATGTTGAAAACTGTCCACAGTGTTCCTATCATCCTGATTAAACAGTACTGAATAAAAATTCACTGACAGAGTGCATCAAACATGATTTAGAGCTTGTTTATGGAAAAGTGTTTATTTCTGTATTTCAACATGATTTAGAGCTTGTTTATGGAAAAGTGCTTATTTCTGTATTTCAACATGATTTAGAGCTTGTTTATGGAAAAGTGCTTATTTTTGTTTTTCAACATGATTTAGAGCTTGTTTTGGAAAAGTGTTTATTTCTGTATTTCAATGTTGCAACATGTTGAAAACTGTCCACAGTGTTCCTATCATCCTGATTAAACAGTACTGAATAAAAATTCACTGACAGAGTGCATCAAACATGATTTAGAGCTTGTTTATGGAAAAGTGTTTATTTCTGTATTTCAACATGATTTAGAGCTTGTTTATGGAAAAGTGCTTATTTCTGTATTTCAACATGATTTAGAGCTTGTTTATGGAAAAGTGCTTATTTTTGTTTTTCAACATGATTTAGAGCTTGTTTTGGAAAAGTGTTTATTTCTGTATTTCAATGTTGCAACATGTTGAAAACTGTCCACAGTGTTCCTATCATCCTGATTAAACAGTACTGAATAAAAATTCACTGACAGAGTGCATCAAACATGATTTAGAGCTTGTTTATGGAATAGTGTTTATTTCTGTATTTCAACATGATTTGGAGCTTGTTTTTGGAAAAGTGTTTATTTCTGTATTTCAACATGATTTGGAGCTTGTTTTTGGAAAAGTGTTTATTTCTGTATTTCAATGTTGCAACTTGCTGAAAACTGTCCACAGTGTTCCTATCATCCTGATTAAACAGTACTGAATAAAAATTCACTGACAGAGTGCATCAAACTTGATTTAGAGCTTGTTTATGGAAAAGTGTTTATTTCTGTATTTCAACATGATTTGGAGCTTGTTTTTCAATTGTGCTTATTTCTGTATTTCAACATGATTTGGAGCTTGTTTTTGGAAAAGTGTTTATTTCTGTATTTCAATGTTGCAACTTGCTGAAAACTGTCCACAGTGTTCCAATCATCCTGATTAAACAGTACTGAAAAAAAATCACTTACAGAGTGCATCAAACATGATTTAGAGCTTGTTTATGGAAAAGTGTTTATTTCTGTATTTCAATGTTGCAACATGTTGAAAACTGTCCACAGTGTTCCTATCATCCTGATTAAACAGTACTGAATAAAAATTCACTGACAGAGTGCATCAAACATGATTTAGAGCTTGTTTATGGAAAAGTGTTTATTTCTGTATTTCAACATGATTTAGAGCTTGTTTATGGAAAAGTGCTTATTTCTGTATTTCAACATGATTTAGAGCTTGTTTATGGAAAAGTGCTTATTTTTGTTTTTCAACATGATTTAGAGCTTGTTTTGGAAAAGTGTTTATTTCTGTATTTCAATGTTGCAACATGTTGAAAACTGTCCACAGTGTTCCTATCATCCTGATTAAACAGTACTGAATAAAAATTCACTGACAGAGTGCATCAAACATGATTTAGAGCTTGTTTATGGAAAAGTGTTTATTTCTGTATTTCAACATGATTTAGAGCTTGTTTATGGAAAAGTGCTTATTTCTGTATTTCAACATGATTTAGAGCTTGTTTATGGAAAAGTGCTTATTTTTGTTTTTCAACATGATTTAGAGCTTGTTTTGGAAAAGTGTTTATTTCTGTATTTCAATGTTGCAACATGTTGAAAACTGTCCACAGTGTTCCTATCATCCTGATTAAACAGTACTGAATAAAAATTCACTGACAGAGTGCATCAAACATGATTTAGAGCTTGTTTATGGAATAGTGTTTATTTCTGTATTTCAACATGATTTGGAGCTTGTTTTTGGAAAAGTGTTAATTTCTGTATTTCAACATGATTTGGAGCTTGTTTTTGGAAAAGTGTTTATTTCTGTATTTCAATGTTGCAACTTGCTGAAAACTGTCCACAGTGTTCCTATCATCCTGATTAAACAGTACTGAATAAAAATTCACTGACAGAGTGCATCAAACTTGATTTAGAGCTTGTTTATGGAAAAGTGTTTATTTCTGTATTTCAACATGATTTGGAGCTTGTTTTTCAATTGTGCTTATTTCTGTATTTCAACATGATTTGGAGCTTGTTTTTGGAAAAGTGTTTATTTCTGTATTTCAATGTTGCAACTTGCTGAAAACTGTCCACAGTGTTCCAATCATCCTGATTAAACAGTACTGAAAAAAAATCACTTACAGAGTGCATCAAACATGATTTAGAGCTTGTTTATGGAAAAGTGTTTATTTCTGTATTTCAATGTTGCAACATGTTGAAAACTGTCCACAGTGTTCCTATCATCCTGATTAAACAGTACTGAATGAAAATTCACTGACAGAGTGCATCAAACATGATTTAGAGCTTGTTTATGGAAAAGTGTTTATTTCTGTATTTCAACATGATTTAGAGCTTGTTTATGGAAAAGTGCTTATTTCTGTATTTCAACATGATTTAGAGCTTGTTTATGGAAAAGTGCTTATTTTTGTTTTTCAACATGATTTAGAGCTTGTTTTGGAAAAGTGTTTATTTCTGTATTTCAATGTTGCAACATGTTGAAAACTGTCCACAGTGTTCCTATCATCCTGATTAAACAGTACTGAATAAAAATTCACTGACAGAGTGCATCAAACATGATTTAGAGCTTGTTTATGGAATAGTGTTTATTTCTGTATTTCAACATGATTTGGAGCTTGTTTTTGGAAAAGTGTTAATTTCTGTATTTCAACATGATTTGGAGCTTGTTTTTGGAAAAGTGTTTATTTCTGTATTTCAATGTTGCAACTTGCTGAAAACTGTCCACAGTGTTCCTATCATCCTGATTAAACAGTACTGAATAAAAATTCACTGACAGAGTGCATCAAACTTGATTTAGAGCTTGTTTATGGAAAAGTGTTTATTTCTGTATTTCAACATGATTTGGAGCTTGTTTTTCAATTGTGCTTATTTCTGTATTTCAACATGATTTGGAGCTTGTTTTTGGAAAAGTGTTTATTTCTGTATTTCAATGTTGCAACTTGCTGAAAACTGTCCACAGTGTTCCAATCATCCTGATTAAACAGTACTGAAAAAAAATCACTTACAGAGTGCATCAAACATGATTTAGAGCTTGTTTATGGAAAAGTGTTTATTTCTGTATTTCAATGTAGCAACATGTTGAAAACTGTCCACAGTGTTCCTATCATCCTGATTAAACAGTACTGAATAAAAATTCACTGACAGAGTGCATCAAACATGATTTAGAGCTTGTTTATGGAAAAGTGTTTATTTCTGTATTTCAACATGATTTAGAGCTTGTTTATGGAAAAGTGCTTATTTCTGTATTTCAACATGATTTAGAGCTTGTTTATGGAAAAGTGCTTATTTTTGTTTTTCAACATGATTTAGAGCTTGTTTTGAAAAAGTGTTTATTTCTGTATTTCAATGTTGCAACATGTTGAAAACTGTCCACAGTGTTCCTATCATCCTGATTAAACAGTACTGAATAAAAATTCACTGACAGAGTGCATCAAACATGATTTAGAGCTTGTTTATGGAAAAGTGTTTATTTCTGTATTTCAATGTTGCAACATGTTGAAAACTGTCCACAGTGTTCCTATCATCCTGATTAAACAGTACTGAATAAAAATTCACTGACAGAGTGCATCAAACATGATTTAGAGCTTGTTTATGGAAAAGTGCTTATTTCTGTATTTCAACATGATTTGGAGCTTGTTTTTGAATTGTGCTTATTTTTGTTTTTCAACATGATTTAGAGCTTGTTTATGGAAAAGTGCTTATTTCTGTATTTCAACATGATTTAGAGCTTGTTTATGGAAAAGTGCTTATTTTTGTTTTTCAACATGATTTAGAGCTTGTTTTGGAAAAGTGTTTATTTCAGTATTTCAATGTTGCAACATGTTGAAAACTGTCCACAGTGTTCCTATCATCCTGATTAAACAGTACTGAATAAAAATTCACTGACAGAGTGCATCAAACATGATTTAGAGCTTGTTTATGGAATAGTGTTTATTTCTGTATTTCAACATGATTTAGAGCTTGTTTATGGAAAAGTGTTTATTTCTGTATTTCAATGTTGCAACATGTTGAAAACTGTCCACAGTGTTCCTATCATCCTGATTAAACAGTACTGAATAAAAATTCACTGACAGAGTGCATCAAACATGATTTAGAGCTTGTTTATGGAAAAGTGCTTATTTCTGTATTTCAACATGATTTGGAGCTTGTTTTTGAATTGTGCTTATTTTTGTTTTTCAACATGATTTAGAGCTTGTTTATGGAAAAGTGCTTATTTCTGTATTTCAACATGATTTAGAGCTTGTTTATGGAAAAGTGCTTATTTTTGTTTTTCAACATGATTTAGAGCTTGTTTTGGAAAAGTGTTTATTTCAGTATTTCAATGTTGCAACATGTTGAAAACTGTCCACAGTGTTCCTATCATCCTGATTAAACAGTACTGAATAAAAATTCACTGACAGAGTGCATCAAACATGATTTAGAGCTTGTTTATGGAATAGTGTTTATTTCTGTATTTCAACATGATTTGGAGCTTGTTTTTGGAAAAGTGTTAATTTCTGTATTTCAACATGATTTGGAGCTTGTTTTTGGAAGTGTTTATTTCTGTATTTCAACATGATTTGGAGCTTGTTTTTGGAAAAGTGTTTATTTCTGTATTTCAATGTTGAAACTTGCTGAAAACTGTCCACAGTGTTCCTATCATCCTGATTAAACAGTACTGAAAAAAAATCACTTACAGAGTGCATCAAACATGATTTAGAGCTTGTTTATGGAAAAGTGTTTATTTCTGTATTTCAACATGATTTGGAGCTTGTTTTTGGAAAGTGCTTATTTCTGTATTTCAACATGATTTGGAGCTGTTTTTGAAAAGTGCTTATTTCTGTATTTCAACATGATTTAGAGCTTGTTTTTGGAAAAGTGTTTATTTCTGTATTTCAATGTTGCAACATGTTGAAAACTGTCCACAGTGTTCCTATCATCCTGATTAAACAGTACTGAATAAAAATTCACTGACAGAGTGCATCAAACTTGATTTAGAGCTTGTTTATGGAAAAGTGTTTATTTCTGTATTTCAACATGATTTGGAGCTTGTTTTTCAATTGTGCTTATTTCTGTATTTCAACATGATTTGGAGCTTGTTTTTGGAAAAGTGTTTATTTCTGTATTTCAATGTTGCAACTTGCTGAAAACTGTCCACAGTGTTCCAATCATCCTGATTAAACAGTACTGAAAAAAAATCACTTACAGAGTGCATCAAACATGATTTAGAGCTTGTTTATGGAAAAGTGTTTATTTCTGTATTTCAATGTTGCAACATGTTGAAAACTGTCCACAGTGTTCCTATCATCCTGATTAAACAGTACTGAATAAAAATTCACTGACAGAGTGCATCAAACATGATTTAGAGCTTGTTTATGGAAAAGTGTTTATTTCTGTATTTCAACATGATTTAGAGCTTGTTTATGGAAAAGTGCTTATTTCTGTATTTCAACATGATTTGGAGCTTGTTTATGGAAAAGTGCTTATTTTTGTTTTTCAACATGATTTAGAGCTTGTTTTGGAAAAGTGTTTATTTCTGTATTTCAATGTTGCAACATGCTGAAAACTGTCCACAGTGTTCCTATCATCCTGATTAAACAGTACTGAATAAAAATTCACTGACAGAGTGCATCAAACATGATTTAGAGCTTGTTTATGGAAAAGTGTTTATTTCTGTATTTCAATGTTGCAACATGTTGAAAACTGTCCACAGTGTTCCTATCATCCTGATTAAACAGTACTGAATAAAAATTCACTGACAGAGTGCATCAAACATGATTTAGAGCTTGTTTATGGAAAAGTGCTTATTTCTGTATTTCAACATGATTTGGAGCTTGTTTTTGAATTGTGCTTATTTTTGTTTTTCAACATGATTTAGAGCTTGTTTATGGAAAAGTGCTTATTTCTGTATTTCAACATGATTTAGAGCTTGTTTATGGAAAAGTGCTTATTTTTGTTTTTCAACATGATTTAGAGCTTGTTTTTGGAAGTGTTTATTTCTGTATTTCAACATGATTTGGAGCTTGTTTTTGGAAAAGTGTTTATTTCTGTATTTCAATGTTGAAACTTGCTGAAAACTGTCCACAGTGTTCCTATCATCCTGATTAAACAGTGCTGAAAAAAAATCACTTACAGAGTGCATCAAACATGATTTAGAGCTTGTTTATGGAAAAGTGTTTATTTCTGTATTTCAACATGATTTGGAGCTTGTTTTTGGAAAGTGTTGTTTTTGAAAAGTGCTTATTTCTGTATTTCAACATGATTTGGAGCGTGTTTTTGAAAAGTGCTTATTTCTGTATTTCAACATGATTTAGAGCTTGTTTATGGAAAAGTGTTTATTTCTGTATTTCAATGTTGCAACATGTTGAAAACTGTCCACAGTGTTCCTATCATCCTGATTAAACAGTACTGAATAAAAATTCACTGACAGAGTGCATCAAACTTGATTTAGAGCTTGTTTATGGAAAAGTGTTTATTTCTGTATTTCAACATGATTTGGAGCTTGTTTTTGGAAAAGTGTTTATTTCTGTATTTCAACATGATTTAGAGCTTGTTTATGGAAAAGTGCTTATTTTTGTTTTTCAACATGATTTAGAGCTTGTTTTGGAAAAGTGTTTATTTCTGTATTTCAATGATGCAACATGTTGAAAACTGTCCACAGTGTTCCTATCATCCTGATTAAACAGTACTGAATAAAAATTCACTGACAGAGTGCATCAAACATGATTTAGAGCTTGTTTATGGAAAAGTGTTTATTTCTGTATTTCAACATGATTTGGAGCTTGTTTTTGGAAAAGTGTTAATTTCTGTATTTCAACATGATTTGGAGCTTGTTTTTGGAAAAGTGTTTATTTCTGTATTTCAATGTTGCAACTTGCTGAAAACTGTCCACAGTGTTCCTATCATCCAGATTAAACAGTACTGAATAAAAATTCACTGACAGAGTGCATCAAACTTGATTTAGAGCTTGTTTATGGAAAAGTGTTTATTTCTGTATTTCAATGTTGCAACTTGCTGAAAACTGTCCACAGTGTTCCAATCATCCTGATTAAACAGTACTGAAAAAAAATTCACTTACAGAGTGCATCAAACATGATTTAGAGCTTGTTTTTGGAAAAGTGTTTATTTCTGTATTTCAATGTTGCAACTTGCTGAAAACTGTCCACAGTGTTCCTATCATCCTGATTAAACAGTACTGAAAAAAATTCACTGACAGAGTGCATCAAACATGATTTAGAGCTTGTTTATGGAAAAGTGTTTATTTCTGTATTTCAACATGATTTGGAGCTTGTTTTTGGAAAAGTGTTTATTTCTGTATTTCAACATGATTTAGAGCTTGTTTATGGAAAAGTGCTTATTTTTGTTTTTCAACATGATTTAGAGCTTGTTTTGGAAAAGTGTTTATTTCCGTATTTCAATGATGCAACATGTTGAAAACTGTCCACAGTGTTCCTATCATCCTGATTAAACAGTACTGAATAAAAATTCACTGACAGAGTGCATCAAACATGATTTAGAGCTTGTTTATGGAAAAGTGTTTATTTCTGTATTTCAACATGATTTGGAGCTTGTTTTTGGAAAAGTGTTAATTTCTGTATTTCAACATGATTTGGAGCTTGTTTTTGGAAAAGTGTTTATTTCTGTATTTCAATGTTGCAACTTGCTGAAAACTGTCCACAGTGTTCCTATCATCCAGATTAAACAGTACTGAATAAAAATTCACTGACAGAGTGCATCAAACTTGATTTAGAGCTTGTTTATGGAAAAGTGTTTATTTCTGTATTTCAACATGATTTGGAGCTTGTTTTTCAATTGTGCTTATTTCTGTATTTCAACATGATTTGGAGCTTGTTTTTGGAAAAGTGTTTATTTCTGTATTTCAATGTTGCAACTTGCTGAAAACTGTCCACAGTGTTCCAATCATCCTGATTAAACAGTACTGAAAAAAAATCACTTACAGAGTGCATCAAACTTGATTTAGAGCTTGTTTATGGAAAAGTGTTTATTTCTGTATTTCAACATGATTTGGAGCTTGTTTATGGAAAAGTGTTTATTTCCGTATTTCAATGATGCAACATGTTGAAAACTGTCCACAGTGTTCCTATCATCCTGATTAAACAGTACTGAATAAAAATTCACTGACAGAGTGCATCAAACATGATTTAGAGCTTGTTTTGGAAAAGTGTTTATTTCTGTATTTCAATGATGCAACATGTTGAAAACTGTCCACAGTGTTCCTATCATCCTGATTAAACAGTACTGAATAAAAATTCACTGACAGAGTGCATCAAACATGATTTAGAGCTTGTTTATGGAAAAGTGTTTATTTCTGTATTTCAACATGATTTGGAGCTTGTTTTTGGAAAAGTGTTAATTTCTGTATTTCAACATGATTTGGAGCTTGTTTTTGGAAAAGTGTTTATTTCTGTATTTCAATGTTGCAACTTGCTGAAAACTGTCCACAGTGTTCCTATCATCCAGATTAAACAGTACTGAATAAAAATTCACTGACAGAGTGCATCAAACTTGATTTAGAGCTTGTTTATGGAAAAGTGTTTATTTCTGTATTTCAACATGATTTGGAGCTTGTTTTTCAATTGTGCTTATTTCTGTATTTCAACATGATTTGGAGCTTGTTTTTGGAAAAGTGTTTATTTCTGTATTTCAATGTTGCAACATGTTGAAAACTGTCCACAGTGTTCCTATCATCCTGATTAAACAGTACTGAATAAAAATTCACTGACAGAGTGCATCAAACATGATTTAGAGCTTGTTTATGGAAAAGTGTTTATTTTTGTTTTTCAACATGATTTAGAGCTTGTTTTGGAAAAGTGTTTATTTCCGTATTTCAATGATGCAACATGTTGAAAACTGTCCACAGTGTTCCTATCATCCTGATTAAACAGTACTGAATAAAAATTCACTGACAGAGTGCATCAAACATGATTTAGAGCTTGTTTATGGAAAAGTGTTTATTTCTGTATTTCAACATGATTTGGAGCTTGTTTTTGGAAAAGTGTTAATTTCTGTATTTCAACATGACTTGGAGCTTGTTTTTGGAAAAGTGTTTATTTCTGTATTTCAATGTTGCAACTTGCTGAAAACTGTCCACAGTGTTCCTATCATCCAGATTAAACAGTACTGAATAAAAATTCACTGACAGAGTGCATCAAACTTGATTTAGAGCTTGTTTATGGAAAAGTGTTTATTTCTGTATTTCAACATGATTTGGAGCTTGTTTTTCAATTGTGCTTATTTCTGTATTTCAACATGATTTGGAGCTTGTTTTTGGAAAAGTGTTTATTTCTGTATTTCAATGTTGCAACTTGCTGAAAACTGTCCACAGTGTTCCAATCATCCTGATTAAACAGTACTGAAAAAAAATTCACTTACAGAGTGCATCAAACTTGATTTAGAGCTTGTTTATGGAAAAGTGTTTATTTCTGTATTTCAACATGTATTTCAACATGATTTGGAGCTTGTTTTTGGAAAAGTGTTTATTTCTGTATTTCAATGTTGCAACTTGCTGAAAACTGTCCACAGTGTTCCAATCATCCTGATTAAACAGTACTGAAAAGAAATCACTTACAGAGTGCATCAAACATGATTTAGAGCTTGTTTATGGAAAAGTGTTTATTTCTGTATTTCAATGTTGCAACATGTTGAAAACTGTCCACAGTGTTCCTATCATCCTGATTAAACAGTACTGAATAAAAATTCACTGACAGAGTGCATCAAACATGATTTAGAGCTTGTTTATGGAAAAGTGTTTATTTCTGTATTTCAACATGATTTAGAGCTTGTTTATGGAAAAGTGCTTATTTCTGTATTTCAACATGATTTAGAGCTTGTTTATGGAAAAGTGCTTATTTTTGTTTTTCAACATGATTTAGAGCTTGTTTTGGAAAAGTGTTTATTTCTGTATTTCAATGTTGAAACTTGCTGAAAACTGTCCACAGTGTTCCTATCATCCTGATTAAACAGTACTGAAAAAAAATCACTTACAGAGTGCATCAAACATGATTTAGAGCTTGTTTATGGAAAAGTGTTTATTTCTGTATTTCAACATGATTTGGAGCTTGTTTATGGAAAAGTGTTTATTTCTGTATTTCAACATGATTTAGAGCTTGTTTATGGAAAAGTGCTTATTTCTGTATTTCAACATGATTTAGAGCTTGTTTATGGAAAAGTGCTTATTTTTGTTTTTCAACATGATTTAGAGCTTGTTTTGGAAAAGTGTTTATTTCTGTATTTCAATGTTGCAACATGTTGAAAACTGTCCACAGTGTTCCTATCATCCTGATTAAACAGTACTGAATAAAAATTCACTGACAGAGTGCATCAAACATGATTTAGAGCTTGTTTATGGAATAGTGTTTATTTCTGTATTTCAACATGATTTAGAGCTTGTTTTTGGAAAAGTGTTAATTTCTGTATTTCAACATGATTTGGAGCTTGTTTTTGGAAGTGTTTATTTCTGTATTTCAACATGATTTGGAGCTTGTTTTTGGAAAAGTGTTTATTTCTGTATTTCAATGTTGAAACTTGCTGAAAACTGTCCACAGTGTTCCTATCATCCTGATTAAACAGTACTGAAAAAAAATCACTTACAGAGTGCATCAAACATGATTTAGAGCTTGTTTATGGAAAAGTGTTTATTTCTGTATTTCAACATGATTTGGAGCTTGTTTTTGAAAAGTGTTTATTTCTGTATTTCAACATGACTTGGAGCTTGTTTTTGGAAAAGTGTTTATTTCTGTATTTCAATGTTGCAACTTGCTGAAAACTGTCCACAGTGTTCCTATCATCCAGATTAAACAGTACTGAATAAAAATTCACTGACAGAGTGCATCAAACTTGATTTAGAGCTTGTTTATGGAAAAGTGTTTATTTCTGTATTTCAACATGATTTGGAGCTTGTTTTTCAATTGTGCTTATTTCTGTATTTCAACATGATTTGGAGCTTGTTTTTGGAAAAGTGTTTATTTCTGTATTTCAATGTTGCAACTTGCTGAAAACTGTCCACAGTGTTCCAATCATCCTGATTAAACAGTACTGAAAAAAAATTCACTGACAGAGTGCATCAAACTTGATTTAGAGCTTGTTTATGGAAAAGTGTTTATTTCTGTATTTCAACATGATTTGGAGCTTGTTTTTCAATTGTGCTTATTTCTGTATTTCAACATGATTTGGAGCTTGTTTTTGGAAAAGTGTTTATTTCTGTATTTCAATGTTGCAACTTGCTGAAAACTGTCCACAGTGTTCCAATCATCCTGATTAAACAGTACTGAAAAAAAATCACTTACAGAGTGCATCAAACATGATTTAGAGCTTGTTTATGGAAAAGTGTTTATTTCTGTATTTCAATGTTGCAACATGTTGAAAACTGTCCACAGTGTTCCTATCATCCTGATTAAACAGTACTGAATAAAAATTCACTGACAGAGTGCATCAAACATGATTTAGAGCTTGTTTATGGAAAAGTGTTTATTTCTGTATTTCAACATGATTTAGAGCTTGTTTATGGAAAAGTGCTTATTTCTGTATTTCAACATGATTTAGAGCTTGTTTATGGAAAAGTGCTTATTTTTGTTTTTCAACATGATTTAGAGCTTGTTTTGGAAAAGTGTTTATTTCTGTATTTCAATGTTGAAACTTGCTGAAAACTGTCCACAGTGTTCCTATCATCCTGATTAAACAGTACTGAAAAAAAATTCACTTACAGAGTGCATCAAACATGATTTAGAGCTTGTTTATGGAAAAGTGTTTATTTCTGTATTTCAACATGATTTGGAGCTTGTTTATGGAAAAGTGTTTATTTCTGTATTTCAACATGATTTAGAGCTTGTTTATGGAAAAGTGCTTATTTCTGTATTTCAACATGATTTAGAGCTTGTTTATGGAAAAGTGCTTATTTTTGTTTTTCAACATGATTTAGAGCTTGTTTTGGAAAAGTGTTTATTTCTGTATTTCAATGTTGCAACATGTTGAAAACTGTCCACAGTGTTCCTATCATCCTGATTAAACAGTACTGAATAAAAATTCACTGACAGAGTGCATCAAACATGATTTAGAGCTTGTTTATGGAATAGTGTTTATTTCTGTATTTCAACATGATTTAGAGCTTGTTTTTGGAAAAGTGTTAATTTCTGTATTTCAACATGATTTGGAGCTTGTTTTTGGAAGTGTTTATTTCTGTATTTCAACATGATTTGGAGCTTGTTTTTGGAAAAGTGTTTATTTCTGTATTTCAATGTTGAAACTTGCTGAAAACTGTCCACAGTGTTCCTATCATCCTGATTAAACAGTACTGAAAAAAAATCACTTACAGAGTGCATCAAACATGATTTAGAGCTTGTTTATGGAAAAGTGTTTATTTCTGTATTTCAACATGATTTGGAGCTTGTTTTTGGAAAGTGCTTATTTCTGTATTTCAACATGATTTGGAGCGTGTTTTTGAAAAGTGCTTATTTCTGTATTTCAACATGATTTAGAGCTTGTTTATGGAAAAGTGCTTATTTCTGTTTTTCAACATGATTTAGAGCTTGTTTTGGGAAAAGTGTTTATTTCTGTATTTCAATGTTGCAACATGTTGAAAACTGTCCACAGTGTTCCTATCATCCTGATTAAACAGTACTGAATAAAAATTCACTTACAGAGTGCATCAAACTTGATTTAGAGCTTGTTTATGGAAAAGTGTTTATTTCTGTATTTCAACATGATTTGGAGCTTGTTTTTGGAAAAGTGTTTATTTCTGTATTTCAATGTTGCAACTTGCTGAAAACTGTCCACAGTGTTCCTATCATCCTGATTAAACAGTACTGAAAAAAAATTCACTTACAGAGTGCATCAAACATGATTTAGAGCTTGTTTATGGAAAAGTGTTTATTTCTGTATTTCAACATGATTTGGAGCTTGTTTTTGAAAAGTGCTTATTTCTGTATTTCAACATCATTTGGAGCTTGTTTTTGAAAAGTGCTTATTTTTGTTTTTCAACATGATTTAGAGCTTGTTTTTGGAAAAGTGTTTATTTCTGTATTTCAATGTTGCAACTTGCTGAAAACTGTCCACAGTGTTCCTATCATCCTGATTAAACAGTACTGAAAAAAAATTCACTTACAGAGTGCATCAAACATGATTTAGAGCTTGTTTATGGAATAGTGTTTATTTCTGTATTTCAACATGATTTGGAGCTTGTTTTTGGAAAAGTGTTAATTTCTGTATTTCAACATGATTTGGAGCTTGTTTTTGGAAGTGTTTATTTCTGTATTTCAACATGATTTGGAGCTTGTTTTTGGAAAAGTGTTTATTTCTGTATTTCAATGTTGCAACTTGCTGAAAACTGTCCACAGTGTTCCTATCATCCTGATTAAACAGTACTGAAAAAAAATCACTTACAGAGTGCATCAAACATGATTTAGAGCTTGTTTATGGAAAAGTGTTTATTTCTGTATTTCAACATGATTTGGAGCTTGTTTTTGGAAAAGTGTTAATTTCTGTATTTCAACATGACTTGGAGCTTGTTTTTGGAAAAGTGTTTATTTCTGTATTTCAATGTTGCAACTTGCTGAAAACTGTCCACAGTGTTCCTATCATCCAGATTAAACAGTACTGAATAAAAATTCACTGACAGAGTGCATCAAACTTGATTTAGAGCTTGTTTATGGAAAAGTGTTTATTTCTGTATTTCAACATGATTTGGAGCTTGTTTTTCAATTGTGCTTATTTCTGTATTTCAACATGATTTGGAGCTTGTTTTTGGAAAAGTGTTTATTTCTGTATTTCAATGTTGCAACTTGCTGAAAACTGTCCACAGTGTTCCAATCATCCTGATTAAACAGTACTGAAAAAAAATTCACTGACAGAGTGCATCAAACTTGATTTAGAGCTTGTTTATGGAAAAGTGTTTATTTCTGTATTTCAACATGATTTGGAGCTTGTTTTTCAATTGTGCTTATTTCTGTATTTCAACATGATTTGGAGCTTGTTTTTGGAAAAGTGTTTATTTCTGTATTTCAATGTTGCAACTTGCTGAAAACTGTCCACAGTGTTCCAATCATCCTGATTAAACAGTACTGAAAAAAAATCACTTACAGAGTGCATCAAACATGATTTAGAGCTTGTTTATGGAAAAGTGTTTATTTCTGTATTTCAATGTTGCAACATGTTGAAAACTGTCCACAGTGTTCCTATCATCCTGATTAAACAGTACTGAATAAAAATTCACTGACAGAGTGCATCAAACATGATTTAGAGCTTGTTTATGGAAAAGTGTTTATTTCTGTATTTCAACATGATTTAGAGCTTGTTTATGGAAAAGTGCTTATTTCTGTATTTCAACATGATTTAGAGCTTGTTTATGGAAAAGTGCTTATTTTTGTTTTTCAACATGATTTAGAGCTTGTTTTTGGAAAAGTGTTTATTTCTGTATTTCAATGTTGAAACTTGCTGAAAACTGTCCACAGTGTTCCTATCATCCTGATTAAACAGTACTGAAAAAAAATCACTTACAGAGTGCATCAAACATGATTTAGAGCTTGTTTATGGAAAAGTGTTTATTTCTGTATTTCAACATGATTTGGAGCTTGTTTATGGAAAAGTGTTTATTTCTGTATTTCAACATGATTTAGAGCTTGTTTATGGAAAAGTGCTTATTTCTGTATTTCAACATGATTTAGAGCTTGTTTATGGAAAAGTGCTTATTTTTGTTTTTCAACATGATTTAGAGCTTGTTTTGGAAAAGTGTTTATTTCTGTATTTCAATGTTGCAACATGTTGAAAACTGTCCACAGTGTTCCTATCATCCTGATTAAACAGTACTGAATAAAAATTCACTGACAGAGTGCATCAAACATGATTTAGAGCTTGTTTATGGAATAGTGTTTATTTCTGTATTTCAACATGATTTAGAGCTTGTTTTTGGAAAAGTGTTAATTTCTGTATTTCAACATGATTTGGAGCTTGTTTTTGGAAGTGTTTATTTCTGTATTTCAACATGATTTGGAGCTTGTTTTTGGAAAAGTGTTTATTTCTGTATTTCAATGTTGAAACTTGCTGAAAACTGTCCACAGTGTTCCTATCATCCTGATTAAACAGTACTGAAAAAAAATCACTTACAGAGTGCATCAAACATGATTTAGAGCTTGTTTATGGAAAAGTGTTTATTTCTGTATTTCAACATGATTTGGAGCTTGTTTTTGGAAAGTGCTTATTTCTGTATTTCAACATGATTTGGAGCGTGTTTTTGAAAAGTGCTTATTTCTGTATTTCAACATGATTTAGAGCTTGTTTATGGAAAAGTGCTTATTTTTGTTTTTCAACATGATTTAGAGCTTGTTTTGGGAAAAGTGTTTATTTCTGTATTTCAATGTTGCAACATGTTGAAAACTGTCCACAGTGTTCCTATCATCCTGATTAAACAGTACTGAATAAAAATTCACTGACAGAGTGCATCAAACTTGATTTAGAGCTTGTTTATGGAAAAGTGTTTATTTCTGTATTTCAACATGATTTGGAGCTTGTTTTTGGAAAAGTGTTAATTTCTGTATTTCAATGTTGCAACTTGCTGAAAACTGTCCACAGTGTTCCTATCATCCTGATTAAACAGTACTGAAAAAAAATTCACTTACAGAGTGCATCAGACATGATTGAGAGCTTGTTTATGGAAAAGTGTTTATTTCTGTATTTCAACATGATTTGGAGCTTGTTTTTGAAAAGTGCTTATTTCTGTATTTCAACATCATTTGGAGCTTGTTTTTGAAAAGTGCTTATTTTTGTTTTTCAACATGATTTAGAGCTTGTTTTTGGAAAAGTGTTTATTTCTGTATTTCAACATGATTTAGAACTTGTTTATGGAAAAGTTTTTTATATCTGTATTTCAACATGATTTGGAGCTTGTTTTTGGAAAGTGCTTATTTCTGTATTTCAATGTTGCAACTTGCTGAAAACTGTCCACAGTGTTCCTATCATCCTGATTAAACAGTACTGAAAAAAAATCACTTACAGAGTGCATCAAACATGATTTAGAGCTTGTTTATGGAAAAGTGTTTATTTCTGTATTTCAACATGATTTGGAGCTTGTTTATGGAAAAGTGTTTATTTCTGTATTTCAACATGATTTAGAGCTTGTTTATGGAAAAGTGCTTATTTCTGTATTTCAACATGATTTAGAGCTTGTTTATGGAAAAGTGCTTATTTTTGTTTTTCAACATGATTTAGAGCTTGTTTTGGAAAAGTGTTTATTTCTGTATTTCAATGTTGCAACATGTTGAAAACTGTCCACAGTGTTCCTATCATCCTGATTAAACAGTACTGAATAAAAATTCACTGACAGAGTGCATCAAACATGATTTAGAGCTTGTTTATGGAATAGTGTTTATTTCTGTATTTCAACATGATTTAGAGCTTGTTTTTGGAAAAGTGTTAATTTCTGTATTTCAACATGATTTGGAGCTTGTTTTTGGAAGTGTTTATTTCTGTATTTCAACATGATTTGGAGCTTGTTTTTGGAAAAGTGTTTATTTCTGTATTTCAATGTTGCAACATGTTGAAAACTGTCCACAGTGTTCCTATCATCCTGATTAAACAGTACTGAATAAAAATTCACTGACAGAGTGCATCAAACTTGATTTAGAGCTTGTTTATGGAAAAGTGTTTATTTCTGTATTTCAACATGATTTGGAGCTTGTTTTTGGAAAAGTGTTTATTTCTGTATTTCAACATGATTTAGAGCTTGTTTATGGAAAAGTGCTTATTTTTGTTTTTCAACATGATTTAGAGCTTGTTTTGGAAAAGTGTTTATTTCTGTATTTCAATGTTGCAACATGTTGAAAACTGTCCACAGTGTTCCTATCATCCTGATTAAACAGTACTGAATAAAAATTCACTGACAGAGTGCATCAAACATGATTTAGAGCTTGTTTATGGAAAAGTGTTTATTTCTGTATTTCAACATGATTTGGAGCTTGTTTTTGGAAAAGTGTTAATTTCTGTATTTCAATGTTGCAACTTGCTGAAAACTGTCCACAGTGTTCCTATCATCCTGATTAAACAGTACTGAAAAAAAATTCACTTACAGAGTGCATCAGACATGATTGAGAGCTTGTTTATGGAAAAGTGTTTATTTCTGTATTTCAACATGATTTGGAGCTTGTTTTTGAAAAGTGCTTATTTCTGTATTTCAACATCATTTGGAGCTTGTTTTTGAAAAGTGCTTATTTTTGTTTTTCAACATGATTTAGAGCTTGTTTTTGGAAAAGTGTTTATTTCTGTATTTCAACATGATTTAGAACTTGTTTATGGAAAAGTTTTTTATATCTGTATTTCAACATGATTTGGAGCTTGTTTTTGGAAAGTGCTTATTTCTGTATTTCAATGTTGCAACTTGCTGAAAACTGTCCACAGTGTTCCTATCATCCTGATTAAACAGTACTGAAAAAAAATCACTTACAGAGTGCATCAAACATGATTTAGAGCTTGTTTATGGAAAAGTGTTTATTTCTGTATTTCAACATGATTTGGAGCTTGTTTATGGAAAAGTGTTTATTTCTGTATTTCAACATGATTTAGAGCTTGTTTATGGAAAAGTGCTTATTTCTGTATTTCAACATGATTTAGAGCTTGTTTATGGAAAAGTGCTTATTTTTGTTTTTCAACATGATTTAGAGCTTGTTTTGGAAAAGTGTTTATTTCTGTATTTCAATGTTGCAACATGTTGAAAACTGTCCACAGTGTTCCTATCATCCTGATTAAACAGTACTGAATAAAAATTCACTGACAGAGTGCATCAAACATGATTTAGAGCTTGTTTATGGAATAGTGTTTATTTCTGTATTTCAACATGATTTAGAGCTTGTTTTTGGAAAAGTGTTAATTTCTGTATTTCAACATGATTTGGAGCTTGTTTTTGGAAGTGTTTATTTCTGTATTTCAACATGATTTGGAGCTTGTTTTTGGAAAAGTGTTTATTTCTGTATTTCAATGTTGCAACATGTTGAAAACTGTCCACAGTGTTCCTATCATCCTGATTAAACAGTACTGAATAAAAATTCACTGACAGAGTGCATCAAACTTGATTTAGAGCTTGTTTATGGAAAAGTGTTTATTTCTGTATTTCAACATGATTTGGAGCTTGTTTTTGGAAAAGTGTTTATTTCTGTATTTCAACATGATTTAGAGCTTGTTTATGGAAAAGTGCTTATTTTTGTTTTTCAACATGATTTAGAGCTTGTTTTGGAAAAGTGTTTATTTCTGTATTTCAATGTTGCAACATGTTGAAAACTGTCCACAGTGTTCCTATCATCCTGATTAAACAGTACTGAATAAAAATTCACTGACAGAGTGCATCAAACATGATTTAGAGCTTGTTTATGGAAAAGTGTTTATTTCTGTATTTCAACATGATTTGGAGCTTGTTTTTGGAAAAGTGTTAATTTCTGTATTTCAATGTTGCAACTTGCTGAAAACTGTCCACAGTGTTCCTATCATCCTGATTAAACAGTACTGAAAAAAAATTCACTTACAGAGTGCATCAGACATGATTTAGAGCTTGTTTATGGAAAAGTGTTTATTTCTGTATTTCAACATGATTTGGAGCTTGTTTTTGAAAAGTGCTTATTTCTGTATTTCAACATCATTTGGAGCTTGTTTTTGAAAAGTGCTTATTTTTGTTTTTCAACATGATTTAGAGCTTGTTTTTGGAAAAGTGTTTATTTCTGTATTTCAACATGATTTAGAACTTGTTTATGGAAAAGTTTTTTATATCTGTATTTCAACATGATTTGGAGCTTGTTTTTGGAAAGTGCTTATTTCTGTATTTCAATGTTGCAACTTGCTGAAAACTGTCCACAGTGTTCCTATCATCCTGATTAAACAGTACTGAAAAAAAATTCACTTACAGAGTGCATCAAACATGATTTAGAGCTTGTTTATGGAAAAGTGTTTATTTCTGTATTTCAACATGATTTGGAGCTTGTTTTTGAAAAGTGCTTATTTCTGTATTTCAACATCATTTGGAGCTTGTTTTTGAAAAGTGCTTATTTTTGTTTTTCAACATGATTTAGAGCTTGTTTTTGGAAAAGTGTTTATTTCTGTATTTCAACATGATTTAGAACTTGTTTATGGAAAAGTTTTTTATATCTGTATTTCAACATGATTTGGAGCTTGTTTTTGGAAAGTGCTTATTTCTGTATTTCAATGTTGCAACTTGCTGAAAACTGTCCACAGTGTTCCTATCATCCTGATTAAACAGTACTGAATAAAAATTCACTGACAGAGTGCATCAAACATGATTTAGAGCTTGTTTATGGAAAAGTGTTTATTTCTGTATTTCAACATGATTTGGAGCTTGTTTTTGGAAAAGTGTTAATTTCTGTATTTCAATGTTGCAACTTGCTGAAAACTGTCCACAGTGTTCCTATCATCCTGATTAAACAGTACTGAAAAAAAATTCACTTACAGAGTGCATCAGACATGATTGAGAGCTTGTTTATGGAAAAGTGTTTATTTCTGTATTTCAACATGATTTGGAGCTTGTTTTTGAAAAGTGCTTATTTCTGTATTTCAACATCATTTGGAGCTTGTTTTTGAAAAGTGCTTATTTTTGTTTTTCAACATGATTTAGAGCTTGTTTTTGGAAAAGTGTTTATTTCTGTATTTCAACATGATTTGGAGCTTGTTTTTGAAAAGTGCTTATTTCTGTATTTCAACATCATTTGGAGCTTGTTTTTGAAAAGTGCTTATTTTTGTTTTTCAACATCATTTGGAGCTTGTTTTTGAAAAGTGCTTATTTCTGTATTTCAACATCATTTGGAGCTTGTTTATGGAAAAGTGCTTATTTTTGTTTTTCAACATGATTTAGAGCTTGTTTTTGGAAAAGTGTTTATTTCTGTATTTCAATGTTGCAACATGTTGAAAACTGTCCACAGTGTTCCTATCATCCTGATTAAACAGTACTGAATAAAAATTCACTGACAGAGTGCATCAAACTTGATTTAGAGCTTGTTTATGGAAAAGTGTTTATTTCTGTATTTCAACATGATTTGGAGCTTGTTTTTGGAAAAGTGTTTATTTCTGTATTTCAACATGATTTAGAGCTTGTTTATGGAAAAGTGCTTATTTTTGTTTTTCAACATGATTTAGAGCTTGTTTTGGAAAAGTGTTTATTTCTGTATTTCAATGTTGCAACATGTTGAAAACTGTCCACAGTGTTCCTATCATCCTGATTAAACAGTACTGAATAAAAATTCACTGACAGAGTGCATCAAACATGATTTAGAGCTTGTTTATGGAAAAGTGTTTATTTCTGTATTTCAACATGATTTGGAGCTTGTTTTTGAAAAGTGCTTATTTCTGTATTTCAACATCATTTGGAGCTTGTTTTTGAAAAGTGCTTATTTTTGTTTTTCAACATGATTTAGAGCTTGTTTTTGGAAAAGTGTTTATTTCTGTATTTCAACATGATTTAGAGCTTGTTTATGGAAAAGTTTTTTATTTCTGTATTTCAACATGATTTGGAGCTTGTTTTTGGAAAGTGCTTATTTCTGTATTTCAATGTTGCAACTTGCTGAAAACTGTCCACAGTGTTCCTATCATCCTGATTAAACAGTACTGAAAAAAAATTCACTTACAGAGTGCATCAAACATGATTTAGAGCTGGTTTATGGAAAAGTGTTTATTTCTGTATTTCAACATGATTTGGAGCTTGTTTTTGAAAAGTGCTTATTTCTGTATTTCAACATGATTTGGAGCTTGTTTTTGAAAAGTGCTTATTTCTGTATTTCAACATGATTTAGAGCTTGTTTATGGAAAAGTGCTTATTTCTGTTTTTCAACATGATTTAGAGCTTGTTTTGGGAAAAGTGTTTATTTCTGTATTTCAATGTTGCAACTTGTTGAAAACTGTCCACAGTGTTCCTATCATCCTGATTAAACAGTACTGAATAAAAATTCACTGACAGAGTGCATCAAACTTGATTTAGAGCTTGTTTATGGAAAAGTGTTTATTTCTGTATTTCAACATGATTTGGAGCTTGTTTTTGGAAAAGTGTTTATTTCTGTATTTCAACATGATTTAGAGCTTGTTTATGGAAAAGTGTTTATTTCTGTATTTCAACATGATTTGGAGCTTGTTTTTGGAAAAGTGTTAATTTCTGTTTTTCAATGTTGCAACTTGCTGAAAACTGTCCACAGTGTTCCTATCATCCTGATTAAACAGTACTGAAAAAAAATTCACTTACAGAGTGCATCAGACATGATTGAGAGCTTGTTTATGGAAAAGTGTTTATTTCTGTATTTCAACATGATTTGGAGCTTGTTTTTGAAAAGTGCTTATTTCTGTATTTCAACATCATTTGGAGCTTGTTTTTGAAAAGTGCTTATTTTTGTTTTTCAACATGATTTAGAGCTTGTTTTTGGAAAAGTGTTTATTTCTGTATTTCAACATGATTTAGAACTTGTTTATGGAAAAGTTTTTTATATCTGTATTTCAACATGATTTGGAGCTTGTTTTTGGAAAGTGCTTATTTCTGTATTTCAATGTTGCAACTTGCTGAAAACTGTCCACAGTGTTCCTATCATCCTGATTAAACAGTACTGAAAAAAAATCACTTACAGAGTGCATCAAACATGATTTAGAGCTTGTTTATGGAAAAGTGTTTATTTCTGTATTTCAACATGATTTGGAGCTTGTTTATGGAAAAGTGTTTATTTCTGTATTTCAACATGATTTAGAGCTTGTTTATGGAAAAGTGCTTATTTCTGTATTTCAACATGATTTAGAGCTTGTTTATGGAAAAGTGCTTATTTTTGTTTTTCAACATGATTTAGAGCTTGTTTTGGAAAAGTGTTTATTTCTGTATTTCAATGTTGCAACATGCTGAAAACTGTCCACAGTGTTCCTATCATCCTGATTAAACAGTACTGAATAAAAATTCACTGACAGAGTGCATCAAACATGATTTAGAGCTTGTTTATGGAATAGTGTTTATTTCTGTATTTCAACATGATTTAGAGCTTGTTTTTGGAAAAGTGTTAATTTCTGTATTTCAACATGATTTGGAGCTTGTTTTTGGAAGTGTTTATTTCTGTATTTCAACATGATTTGGAGCTTGTTTTTGGAAAAGTGTTTATTTCTGTATTTCAATGTTGAAACTTGCTGAAAACTGTCCACAGTGTTCCTATCATCCTGATTAAACAGTACTGAAAAAAAATCACTTACAGAGTGCATCAAACATGATTTAGAGCTTGTTTATGGAAAAGTGATTATTTCTGTATTTCAACATGATTTGGAGCTTGTTTTTGAAAAGTGCTTATTTCTGTATTTCAACATGATTTGGAGCTTGTTTTTGAAAAGTGCTTATTTCTGTATTTCAACATGATTTAGAGCTTGTTTATGGAAAAGTGCTTATTTTTGTTTTTCAACATGATTTAGAGCTTGTTTTGGGAAAAGTGTTTATTTCTGTATTTCAATGTTGCAACATGTTGAAAACTGTCCACAGTGTTCCTATCATCCTGATTAAACAGTACTGAATAAAAATTCACTGACAGAGTGCATCAAACATGATTTAGAGCTTGTTTATGGAAAAGTGTTTATTTCTGTATTTCAACATGATTTGGAGCTTGTTTTTGGAAAAGTGTTTATTTCTGTATTTCAACATGATTTAGAGCTTGTTTTTGGAAAAGTGTTTATTTCTGTATTTCAACATGATTTGGAGCTTGTTTTTGGAAAAGTGTTTATTTCTGTATTTCAATGTTGCAACTTGCTGAAAACTGTCCACAGTGTTCCTATCATCCTGATTAAACAGTACTGAAAAAAAATTCACTTACAGAGTGCATCAGACATGATTGAGAGCTTGTTTATGGAAAAGTGTTTATTTCTGTATTTCAACATGATTTGGAGCTTGTTTTTGAAAAGTGCTTATTTCTGTATTTCAACATCATTTGGAGCTTGTTTTTGAAAAGTGCTTATTTTTGTTTTTCAACATGATTTAGAGCTTGTTTTTGGAAAAGTGTTTATTTCTGTATTTCAACATGATTTAGAACTTGTTTATGGAAAAGTTTTTTATTTCTGTATTTCAACATGATGATTTGGAGCTTGTTTTTGAAAAGTGCTTATTTCTGTATTTCAATGTTGCAACTTGCTGAAAACTGTCCACAGTGTTCCAATCATCCTGATTAAACAGTACTGAAAAAAAATCACTTACAGAGTGCATCAAACATGATTTAGAGCTTGTTTATGGAAAAGTGTTTATTTCTGTATTTCAACATGATTTGGAGCTTGTTTATGGAAAAGTGTTTATTTCTGTATTTCAACATGATTTAGAGCTTGTTTATGGAAAAGTGCTTATTTCTGTATTTCAACATGATTTAGAGCTTGTTTATGGAAAAGTGCTTATTTTTGTTTTTCAACATGATTTAGAGCTTGTTTTGGAAAAGTGTTTATTTCTGTATTTCAATGTTGCAACATGTTGAAAACTGTCCACAGTGTTCCTATCATCCTGATTAAACAGTACTGAATAAAAATTCACTGACAGAGTGCATCAAACATGATTTAGAGCTTGTTTATGGAATAGTGTTTATTTCTGTATTTCAACATGATTTAGAGCTTGTTTTTGGAAAAGTGTTAATTTCTGTATTTCAACATGATTTGGAGCTTGTTTTTGGAAGTGTTTATTTCTGTATTTCAACATGATTTGGAGCTTGTTTTTGGAAAAGTGTTTATTTCTGTATTTCAATGTTGAAACTTGCTGAAAACTGTCCACAGTGTTCCTATCATCCTGATTAAACAGTACTGAAAAAAAATCACTTACAGAGTGCATCAAACATGATTTAGAGCTTGTTTATGGAAAAGTGTTTATTTCTGTATTTCAACATGATTTGGAGCTTGTTTTTGGAAAGTGCTTATTTCTGTATTTCAACATGATTTGGAGCGTGTTTTTGAAAAGTGCTTATTTCTGTATTTCAACATGATTTAGAGCTTGTTTATGGAAAAGTGCTTATTTTTGTTTTTCAACATGATTTAGAGCTTGTTTTGGGAAAAGTGTTTATTTCTGTATTTCAATGTTGCAACATGTTGAAAACTGTCCACAGTGTTCCTATCATCCTGATTAAACAGTACTGAATAAAAATTCACTGACAGAGTGCATCAAACTTGATTTAGAGCTTGTTTATGGAAAAGTGTTTATTTCTGTATTTCAACATGATTTGGAGCTTGTTTTTGGAAAAGTGTTTATTTCTGTATTTCAACATGATTTAGAGCTTGTTTATGGAAAAGTGCTTATTTTTGTTTTTCAACATGATTTAGAGCTTGTTTTGGAAAAGTGTTTATTTCTGTATTTCAATGTTGCAACATGTTGAAAACTGTCCACAGTGTTCCTATCATCCTGATTAAACAGTACTGAATAAAAATTCACTGACAGAGTGCATCAAACATGATTTAGAGCTTGTTTATGGAAAAGTGTTTATTTCTGTATTTCAACATGATTTGGAGCTTGTTTTTGGAAAAGTGTTTCTTTCTGTATTTCAATGTTGCAACTTGCTGAAAACTGTCCACAGTGTTCCTATCATCCTGATTAAACAGTACTGAAAAAAAATTCACTTACAGAGTGCATCAAACATGATTTAGAGCTTGTTTATGGAAAAGTGTTTATTTCTGTATTTCAACATGATTTGGAGCTTGTTTTTGAAAAGTGCTTATTTCTGTATTTCAACATGATTTAGAGCTTGTTTATGGAAAAGTGCTTATTTTTGTTTTTCAACATGATTTAGAGCTTGTTTTGGGAAAAGTGTTTATTTCTGTATTTCAATGTTGCAACTTGCTGAAAACTGTCCACAGTGTTCCTATCATCCTGATTAAACAGTACTGAATAAAAATTCACTTACAGAGTGCATCAAACTTGATTTAGAGCTTGTTTATGGAAAAGTGTTTATTTCTGTATTTCAACATGATTTGGAGCTTGTTTTTGGAAAAGTGTTTATTTCTGTATTTCAACATGATTTAGAGCTTGTTTATGGAAAAGTGCTTATTTTTGTTTTTCAACATGATTTAGAGCTTGTTTTGGAAAAGTGTTTATTTCTGTATTTCAATGTTGCAACATGTTGAAAACTGTCCACAGTGTTCCTATCATCCTGATTAAACAGTACTGAATAAAAATTCACTGACAGAGTGCATCAAACATGATTTAGAGCTTGTTTATGGAAAAGTGTTTATTTCTGTATTTCAACATGATTTGGAGCTTGTTTTTGGAAAAGTGTTAATTTCTGTATTTCAATGTTGCAACTTGCTGAAAACTGTCCACAGTGTTCCTATCATCCTGATTAAACAGTACTGAAAAAAAATTCACTTACAGAGTGCATCAAACATGATTTAGAGCTTGTTTATGGAAAAGTGTTAATTTCTGTATTTCAACATGATTTGGAGCTTGTTTTTGGAAGTGTTTATTTCTGTATTTCAACATGATTTGGAGCTTGTTTTTGGAAAAGTGTTTATTTCTGTATTTCAATGTTGCAACTTGCTGAAAACTGTCCACAGTGTTCCTATCATCCTGATTAAACAGTACTGAAAAAAAATTCACTTACAGAGTGCATCAAACATGATTTAGAGCTTGTTTATGGAAAAGTGTTTATTTCTGTATTTCAACATGATTTGGAGCTTGTTTTTGAAAAGTGCTTATTTCTGTATTTCAACATCATTTGGAGCTTGTTTTTGAAAAGTGCTTATTTCTGTTTTTCAACATGATTTAGAGCTTGTTTTTGGAAAAGTGTTTATTTCTGTATTTCAACATGATTTAGAGCTTGTTTATGGAAAAGTGTTTTATTTCTGTATTTCAACATGATGATTTGGAGCTTGTTTTTGAAAAGTGCTTATTTCTGTATTTCAATGTTGCAACTTGCTGAAAACTGTCCACAGTGTTCCTATCATCCTGATTAAACAGTACTGAAAAAAAATCACTTACAGAGTGCATCAAACATGATTTAGAGCTTGTTTATGGAAAAGTGTTTATTTCTGTATTTCAACATGATTTGGAGCTTGTTTATGGAAAAGTGTTTATTTCTGTATTTCAACATGATTTAGAGCTTGTTTATGGAAAAGTGCTTATTTCTGTATTTCAACATGATTTAGAGCTTGTTTATGGAAAAGTGCTTATTTTTGTTTTTCAACATGATTTAGAGCTTGTTTTGGAAAAGTGTTTATTTCTGTATTTCAATGTTGCAACATGTTGAAAACTGTCCACAGTGTTCCTATCATCCTGATTAAACAGTACTGAATAAAAATTCACTGACAGAGTGCATCAAACATGATTTAGAGCTTGTTTATGGAATAGTGTTTATTTCTGTATTTCAACATGATTTAGAGCTTGTTTTTGGAAAAGTGTTAATTTCTGTATTTCAACATGATTTGGAGCTTGTTTTTGGAAGTGTTTATTTCTGTATTTCAACATGATTTGGAGCTTGTTTTTGGAAAAGTGTTTATTTCTGTATTTCAATGTTGAAACTTGCTGAAAACTGTCCACAGTGTTCCTATCATCCTGATTAAACAGTACTGAAAAAAAATCACTTACAGAGTGCATCAAACATGATTTAGAGCTTGTTTATGGAAAAGTGTTTATTTCTGTATTTCAACATGATTTGGAGCTTGTTTTTGGAAAGTGCTTATTTCTGTATTTCAACATGATTTGGAGCGTGTTTTTGAAAAGTGCTTATTTCTGTATTTCAACATGATTTAGAGCTTGTTTATGGAAAAGTGCTTATTTTTGTTTTTCAACATGATTTAGAGCTTGTTTTGGGAAAAGTGTTTATTTCTGTATTTCAATGTTGCAACATGTTGAAAACTGTCCACAGTGTTCCTATCATCCTGATTAAACAGTACTGAATAAAAATTCACTGACAGAGTGCATCAAACTTGATTTAGAGCTTGTTTATGGAAAAGTGTTTATTTCTGTATTTCAACATGATTTGGAGCTTGTTTTTGGAAAAGTGTTTATTTCTGTATTTCAACATGATTTAGAGCTTGTTTATGGAAAAGTGCTTATTTTTGTTTTTCAACATGATTTAGAGCTTGTTTTGGAAAAGTGTTTATTTCTGTATTTCAATGTTGCAACATGTTGAAAACTGTCCACAGTGTTCCTATCATCCTGATTAAACAGTACTGAATAAAAATTCACTGACAGAGTGCATCAAACATGATTTAGAGCTTGTTTATGGAAAAGTGTTTATTTCTGTATTTCAACATGATTTGGAGCTTGTTTTTGGAAAAGTGTTAATTTCTGTATTTCAATGTTGCAACTTGCTGAAAACTGTCCACAGTGTTCCTATCATCCTGATTAAACAGTACTGAAAAAAAATTCACTTACAGAGTGCATCAGACATGATTGAGAGCTTGTTTATGGAAAAGTGTTTATTTCTGTATTTCAACATGATTTGGAGCTTGTTTTTGAAAAGTGCTTATTTCTGTATTTCAACATCATTTGGAGCTTGTTTTTGAAAAGTGCTTATTTTTGTTTTTCAACATGATTTAGAGCTTGTTTTTGGAAAAGTGTTTATTTCTGTATTTCAACATGATTTAGAACTTGTTTATGGAAAAGTTTTTTATTTCTGTATTTCAACATGATTTGGAGCTTGTTTTTGGAAAGTGCTTATTTCTGTATTTCAATGTTGCAACTTGCTGAAAACTGTCCACAGTGTTCCTATCATCCTGATTAAACAGTACTGAAAAAAAATTCACTTACAGAGTGCATCAAACATGATTTAGAGCTTGTTTATGGAAAAGTGTTTATTTCTGTATTTCAACATGATTTGGAGCTTGTTTATGGAAAAGTGTTTATTTCTGTATTTCAACATGATTTGGAGCTTGTTTTTGAAAAGTGCTTATTTCTGTATTTCAACATGATTTGGAGCTTGTTTTTGAAAAGTGCTTATTTCTGTATTTCAACATGATTTGGAGCTTGTTTATGGAAAAGTGCTTATTTTTGTTTTTCAACATGATTTAGAGCTTGTTTTGGGAAAAGTGTTTATTTCTGTATTTCAATGTTGCAACATGTTGAAAACTGTCCACAGTGTTCCTATCATCCTGATTAAACAGTACTGAATAAAAATTCACTGACAGAGTGCATCAAACTTGATTTAGAGCTTGTTTATGGAAAAGTGTTTATTTCTGTATTTCAACATGATTTGGAGCTTGTTTTTGGAAAAGTGTTTATTTCTGTATTTCAACATGATTTAGAGCTTGTTTATGGAAAAGTGCTTATTTTTGTTTTTCAACATGATTTAGAGCTTGTTTTGGAAAAGTGTTTATTTCTGTATTTCAATGTTGCAACATGTTGAAAACTGTCCACAGTGTTCCTATCATCCTGATTAAACAGTACTGAATAAAAATTCACTGACAGAGTGCATCAAACATGATTTAGAGCTTGTTTATGGAAAAGTGTTTATTTCTGTATTTCAACATGATTTGGAGCTTGTTTTTGGAAAAGTGTTAATTTCTGTATTTCAATGTTGCAACTTGCTGAAAACTGTCCACAGTGTTCCTATCATCCTGATTAAACAGTACTGAAAAAAAATTCACTTACAGAGTGCATCAAACATGATTTAGAGCTTGTTTATGGAAAAGTGTTTATTTCTGTATTTCAACATGATTTGGAGCTTGTTTTTGAAAAGTGCTTATTTCTGTATTTCAACATCATTTGGAGCTTGTTTTTGAAAAGTGCTTATTTTTGTTTTTCAACATGATTTAGAGCTTGTTTTTGGAAAAGTGTTTATTTCTGTATTTCAACATGATTTAGAACTTGTTTATGGAAAAGTTTTTTATTTCTGTATTTCAACATGATTTGGAGCTTGTTTTTGAAAAGTGCTTATTTCTGTATTTCAATGTTGCAACTTGCTGAAAACTGTCCACAGTGTTCCTATCATCCTGATTAAACAGTACTGAAAAAAAATCACTTACAGAGTGCATCAAACATGATTTAGAGCTTGTTTATGGAAAAGTGTTTATTTCTGTATTTCAACATGATTTGGAGCTTGTTTATGGAAAAGTGTTTATTTCTGTATTTCAACATGATTTGGAGCTTGTTTTTGAAAAGTGCTTATTTCTGTATTTCAATGTTGCAACTTGCTGAAAACTGTCCACAGTGTTCCTATCATCCTGATTAAACAGTACTGAAAAAAAATTCACTTACAGAGTGCATCAGACATGATTGAGAGCTTGTTTATGGAAAAGTGTTTATTTCTGTATTTCAACATGATTTGGAGCTTGTTTTTGGAAAGTGCTTATTTCTGTATTTCAACATGATTTGGAGCGTGTTTTTGAAAAGTGCTTATTTCTGTATTTCAACATGATTTAGAGCTTGTTTATGGAAAAGTGCTTATTTTTGTTTTTCAACATGATTTAGAGCTTGTTTTGGGAAAAGTGTATATTTCTGTATTTCAATGTTGCAACATGTTGAAAACTGTCCACAGTGTTCCTATCATCCTGATTAAACAGTACTGAATAAAAATTCACTGACAGAGTGCATCAAACTTGATTTAGAGCTTGTTTATGGAAAAGTGTTTATTTCTGTATTTCAACATGATTTGGAGCTTGTTTTTGGAAAAGTGTTTATTTCTGTATTTCAACATGATTTAGAGCTTGTTTATGGAAAAGTGTTTATTTCTGTATTTCAACATGATTTGGAGCTTGTTTTTGGAAAAGTGTTAATTTCTGTATTTCAATGTTGCAACTTGCTGAAAACTGTCCACAGTGTTCCTATCATCCTGATTAAACAGTACTGAAAAAAAATTCACTTACAGAGTGCATCAGACATGATTGAGAGCTTGTTTATGGAAAAGTGTTTATTTCTGTATTTCAACATGATTTGGAGCTTGTTTTTGAAAAGTGCTTATTTCTGTATTTCAACATCATTTGGAGCTTGTTTTTGAAAAGTGCTTATTTCTGTTTTTCAACATGATTTAGAGCTTGTTTTTGGAAAAGTGTTTATTTCTGTATTTCAACATGATTTAGAACTTGTTTATGGAAAAGTTTTTTATTTCTGTATTTCAACATGATTTGGAGCTTGTTTTTGGAAAGTGCTTATTTCTGTATTTCAATGTTGCAACTTGCTGAAAACTGTCCACAGTGTTCCTATCATCCTGATTAAACAGTACTGAAAAAAAATTCACTTACAGAGTGCATCAGACATGATTGAGAGCTTGTTTATGGAAAAGTGTTTATTTCTGTATTTCAACATGATTTGGAGCTTGTTTTTGAAAAGTGCTTATTTCTGTATTTCAACATGATTTGGAGCTTGTTTTTGAAAAGTGCTTATTTCTGTATTTCAACATGATTTAGAGCTTGTTTATGGAAAAGTGCTTATTTTTGTTTTTTCAACATGATTTAGAGCTTGTTTTTGGAAAAGTGTTTATTTCTGTATTTCAATGTTGCAACATGTTGAAAACTGTCCACAGTGTTCCTATCATCCTGATTAAACAGTACTGAATAAAAATTCACTGACAGAGTGCATCAAACTTGATTTAGAGCTTGTTTATGGAAAAGTGTTTATTTCTGTATTTCAACATGATTTGGAGCTTGTTTTTGGAAAAGTGTTTATTTCGTTATTTCAACATGATTTAGAGCTTGTTTATGGAAAAGTGCTTATTTTTGTTTTTCAACATCATTTGGAGCTTGTTTTTGAAAAGTGCTTATTTTTGTTTTTCAACATGATTTAGAGCTTGTTTTTGGAAAAGTGTTTATTTCTGTATTTCAATGTTGAAACTTGCTGAAAACTGTCCACAGTGTTCCTATCATCCTGATTAAACAGTACTGAAAAAAAATCACTTACAGAGTGCATCAAACATGATTTAGAGCTTGTTTATGGAAAAGTGTTTATTTCTGTATTTCAACATGATTTGGAGCTTGTTTTTGGAAAGTGCTTATTTCTGTATTTCAACATGATTTGGAGCGTGTTTTTGAAAAGTGCTTATTTCTGTATTTCAACATGATTTAGAGCTTGTTTATGGAAAAGTGTTTATTTCTGTATTTCAACATGATTTAGAACTTGTTTATGGAAAAGTTTTTTATTTCTGTATTTCAACATGATTTGGAGCTTGTTTTTGGAAAGTGCTTATTTCTGTATTTCAATGTTGCAACTTGCTGAAAACTGTCCACAGTGTTCCTATCATCCTGATTAAACAGTACTGAAAAAAAATTCACTTACAGAGTGCATCAGACATGATTGAGAGCTTGTTTATGGAAAAGTGTTTATTTCTGTATTTCAACATGATTTGGAGCTTGTTTTTGAAAAGTGCTTATTTCTGTATTTCAACATGATTTAGAGCTTGTTTATGGAAAAGTGCTTATTTTTGTTTTTTCAACATGATTTGGAGCTTGTTTTTGGAAAGTGCTTATTTCTGTATTTCAATGTTGCAACTTGCTGAAAACTGTCCACAGTGTTCCTATCATCCTGATTAAACAGTACTGAAAAAAAATTCACTTACAGAGTGCATCAGACATGATTGAGAGCTTGTTTATGGAAAAGTGTTTATTTCTGTATTTCAACATGATTTGGAGCTTGTTTTTGGAAAGTGCTTATTTCTGTATTTCAACATGATTTGGAGCTTGTTTTTGAAAAGTGCTTATTTCTGTATTTCAACATGATTTAGAGCTTGTTTATGGAAAAGTGCTTATTTTTGTTTTTCAACATGATTTAGAGCTTGTTTTGGGAAAAGTGTTTATTTCTGTATTTCAATGTTGCAACATGTTGAAAACTGTCCACAGTGTTCCTATCATCCTGATTAAACAGTACTGAATAAAAATTCACTGACAGAGTGCATCAAACTTGATTTAGAGCTTGTTTTTGGAAAAGTGTTTATTTCTGTATTTCAACATGATTTAGAGCTTGTTTATGGAAAAGTGCTTATTTTTGTTTTTTCAACATGATTTGGAGCTTGTTTTTGGAAAAGTGTTAATTTCTGTTTTTCAATGTTGCAACTTGCTGAAAACTGTCCACAGTGTTCCTATCATCCTGATTAAACAGTACTGAAAAAAAATTCACTTACAGAGTGCATCAGACATGATTGAGAGCTTGTTTATGGAAAAGTGTTTATTTCTGTATTTCAACATGATTTGGAGCTTGTTTTTGGAAAGTGCTTATTTCTGTATTTCAACATGATTTGGAGCGTGTTTTTGAAAAGTGCTTATTTCTGTATTTCAACATGATTTAGAGCTTGTTTATGGAAAAGTGCTTATTTTTGTTTTTCAACATGATTTAGAGCTTGTTTTGGGAAAAGTGTTTATTTCTGTATTTCAATGTTGCAACATGTTGAAAACTGTCCACAGTGTTCCTATCATCCTGATTAAACAGTACTGAATAAAAATTCACTGACAGAGTGCATCAAACTTGATTTAGAGCTTGTTTTTGGAAAAGTGTTTATTTCTGTATTTCAACATGATTTAGAGCTTGTTTATGGAAAAGTGTTTATTTCTGTATTTCAACATGATTTGGAGCTTGTTTTTGGAAAAGTGTTAATTTCTGTTTTTCAATGTTGCAACTTGCTGAAAACTGTCCACAGTGTTCCTATCATCCTGATTAAACAGTACTGAAAAAAAATTCACTTACAGAGTGCATCAAACATGATTGAGAGCTTGTTTATGGAAAAGTGTTTATTTCTGTATTTCAACATGATTTGGAGCTTGTTTTTGAAAAGTGCTTATTTCTGTATTTCAACATCATTTGGAGCTTGTTTTTGAAAAGTGCTTATTTTTGTTTTTCAACATGATTTAGAGCTTGTTTTTGGAAAAGTGTTTATTTCTGTATTTCAACATGATTTAGAGCTTGTTTATGGAAAAGTGTTTATTTCTGTATTTCAACATGATTTGGAGCTTGTTTTTGGAAAAGTGTTTATTTCTGTATTTCAATGTTACAACTTGCTGAAAACTGTCCACAGTGTTCCTATCATCCTGATTAAACAGTACTGAAAAAAAATCACTTACAGAGTGCATCAAACATGATTTAGAGCTTGTTTATGGAAAAGTGCTTATTTCTGTATTTCAACATGATTTAGAGCTTGTTTATGGAAAAGTGCTTATTTCTGTTTTTCAACATGATTTAGAGCTTGTTTTGGAAAAGTGTTTATTTCTGTATTTCAATGTTGCAACTTGTTGAAAACTGTCCACAGTGTTCCTATCATCCTGATTAAACAGTACTGAATAAAAATTCACTGACAGAGTGCATCAAACATGATTTAGAGCTTGTTTATGGAATAGTGTTTATTTCTGTATTTCAACATGATTTAGAGCTTGTTTTTGGAAAAGTGTTTATTTCTGTATTTCAACATGATTTGGAGCTTGTTTTTGGAAAAGTGTTTATTTCTGTATTTCAACATGATTTGGAGCTTGTTTTTGGAAAAGTGTTTATTTCTGTATTTCAATGTTGAAACTTGCTGAAAACTGTCCACAGTGTTCCTATCATCCTGATTAAACAGTACTGAAAAAAAATTCACTTACAGAGTGCATCAGACATGATTGAGAGCTTGTTTATGGAAAAGTGTTTATTTCTGTATTTCAACATGATTTGGAGCTTGTTTTTGAAAAGTGCTTATTTCTGTATTTCAACATCATTTGGAGCTTGTTTTTGAAAAGTGCTTATTTTTGTTTTTCAACATGATTTAGAGCTTGTTTTTGGAAAAGTGTTTATTTCTGTATTTCAACATGATTTAGAACTTGTTTATGGAAAAGTTTTTTATTTCTGTTTTTCAACATGATTTAGAGCTTGTTTTTGGAAAAGTGTTTATTTCTGTATTTCAATGTTGCAACTTGCTGAAAACTGTCCACAGTGTTCCTACCATCCTGATTAAACAGTACTGAAAAAAAATTCACTTACAGAGTGCATCAAACATGATTTAGAGCTTGTTTATGGAAAAGTGTTTATTTCTGTATTTCAACATGATTTGGAGCTTGTTTATGGAAAAGTGTTTATTTCTGTATTTCAACATGATTTAGAGCTTGTTTATGGAAAAGTGCTTATTTCTGTATTTCAACATGATTTAGAGCTTGTTTATGGAAAAGTGCTTATTTCTGTTTTTCAACATGATTTAGAGCTTGTTTTGGAAAAGTGTTTATTTCTGTATTTCAATGTTGCAACTTGCTGAAAACTGTCCACAGTGTTCCTATCATCCTGATTAAACAGTACTGAAAAAAAATTCACTTACAGAGTGCATCAAACATGATTTAGAGCTTGTTTATGGAATAGTGTTTATTTCTGTATTTCAACATGATTTGGAGCTTGTTTTTGGAAAAGTGTTAATTTCTGTATTTCAACATGATTTGGAGCTTGTTTTTGGAAGTGTTTATTTCTGTATTTCAACATGATTTGGAGCTTGTTTTTGGAAAAGTGTTTATTTCTGTATTTCAATGTTGAAACTTGCTGAAAACTGTCCACAGTGTTCCTATCATCCTGATTAAACAGTACTGAAAAAAAATCACTTACAGAGTGCATCAAACATGATTTAGAGCTTGTTTATGGAAAAGTGTTTATTTCTGTATTTCAACATGATTTGGAGCTTGTTTTTGGAAAGTGCTTATTTCTGTATTTCAACATGATTTGGAGCGTGTTTTTGAAAAGTGCTTATTTCTGTATTTCAACATGATTTAGAGCTTGTTTATGGAAAAGTGCTTATTTTTGTTTTTCAACATGATTTAGAGCTTGTTTATGGAAAAGTGCTTATTTTTGTTTTTCAACATGATTTAGAGCTTGTTTTGGAAAAGTGTTTATTTCTGTATTTCAATGTTGCAACATGTTGAAAACTGTCCACAGTGTTCCTATCATCCTGATTAAACAGTACTGAATAAAAATTCACTGACAGAGTGCATCAAACATGATTTAGAGCTTGTTTATGGAAAAGTGTTTATTTCTGTATTTCAACATGATTTGGAGCTTGTTTTTGGAAAAGTGTTAATTTCTGTATTTCAATGTTGCAACTTGCTGAAAACTGTCCACAGTGTTCCTATCATCCTGATTAAACAGTACTGAAAAAAAATTCACTTACAGAGTGCATCAGACATGATTGAGAGCTTGTTTATGGAAAAGTGTTTATTTCTGTATTTCAACATGATTTGGAGCTTGTTTTTGAAAAGTGCTTATTTCTGTATTTCAACATCATTTGGAGCTTGTTTTTGAAAAGTGCTTATTTTTGTTTTTCAACATGATTTAGAGCTTGTTTTTGGAAAAGTGTTTATTTCTGTATTTCAACATGATTTAGAACTTGTTTATGGAAAAGTTTTTTATTTCTGTATTTCAACATGATTTGGAGCTTGTTTTTGAAAAGTGCTTATTTCTGTATTTCAATGTTGCAACTTGCTGAAAACTGTCCACAGTGTTCCTATCATCCTGATTAAACAGTACTGAAAAAAAATCACTTACAGAGTTCATCAAACATGATTTAGAGCTTGTTTATGGAAAAGTGTTTTTTTCTGTATTTCAACATGATTTGGAGCTTGTTTATGGAAAAGTGTTTATTTCTGTATTTCAACATGATTTAGAGCTTGTTTATGGAAAAGTGCTTATTTCTGTATTTCAACATGATTTAGAGCTTGTTTATGGAAAAGTGCTTATTTTTGTTTTTCAACATGATTTAGAGCTTGTTTTGGAAAAGTGTTTATTTCTGTATTTCAATGTTGCAACATGTTGAAAACTGTCCACAGTGTTCCTATCATCCTGATTAAACAGTACTGAATAAAAATTCACTGACAGAGTGCATCAAACATGATTTAGAGCTTGTTTATGGAATAGTGTTTATTTCTGTATTTCAACATGATTTGGAGCTTGTTTTTGGAAAAGTGTTTATTTCTGTATTTCAACATGATTTGGAGCTTGTTTTTGGAAAAGTGTTTATTTCTGTATTTCAACATGATTTAGAGCTTGTTTTAGGAAAAGTGTTTATTTCTGTATTTCAATGTTGAAACTTGCTGAAAACTGTCCACAGTGTTCCAATCATCCTGATTAAACAGTACTGAAAAAAAATCACTTACAGAGTGCATCAAACATGATTTAGAGCTTGTTTATGGAAAAGTGTTTATTTCTGTATTTCAACATGATTTGGAGCTTGTTTTTGGAAAGTGCTTATTTCTGTATTTCAACATGATTTGGAGCGTGTTTTTGAAAAGTGCTTATTTCTGTATTTCAACATGATTTAGAGCTTGTTTATGGAAAAGTGCTTATTTTTGTTTTTCAACATGATTTAGAGCTTGTTTTGGGAAAAGTGTTTATTTCTGTATTTCAATGTTGCAACATGTTGAAAACTGTCCACAGTGTTCCTATCATCCTGATTAAACAGTACTGAATAAAATTTCACTGACAGAGTGCATCAAACTTGATTTAGAGCTTGTTTATGGAAAAGTGTTTATTTCTGTATTTCAACATGATTTGGAGCTTGTTTTTGGAAAAGTGTTTATTTCTGTATTTCAACATGATTTAGAGCTTGTTTATGGAAAAGTGCTTATTTTTGTTTTTCAACATGATTTAGAGCTTGTTTTGGAAAAGTGTTTATTTCTGTATTTCAATGTTGCAACATGTTGAAAACTGTCCACAGTGTTCCTATCATCCTGATTAAACAGTACTGAATAAAAATTCACTGACAGAGTGCATCAAACATGATTTAGAGCTTGTTTATGGAAAAGTGTTTATTTCTGTATTTCAACATGATTTGGAGCTTGTTTTTGAAAAGTGCTTATTTCTGTATTTCAACATCATTTGGAGCTTGTTTTTGAAAAGTGCTTATTTTTGTTTTTCAACATGATTTAGAGCTTGTTTTTGGAAAAGTGTTTATTTCTGTATTTCAACATGATTTAGAACTTGTTTATGGAAAAGTTTTTTATTTCTGTATTTCAACATGATTTGGAGCTTGTTTTTGGAAAGTGCTTATTTCTGTATTTCAATGTTGCAACTTGCTGAAAACTGTCCACAGTGTTCCTATCATCCTGATTAAACAGTACTGAATAAAAATTCACTGACAGAGTGCATCAAACTTGATTTAGAGCTTGTTTATGGAAAAGTGTTTATTTCTGTATTTCAACATGATTTGGAGCTTGTTTTTGGAAAAGTGTTTATTTCTGTATTTCAACATGATTTAGAGCTTGTTTATGGAAAAGTGTTTATTTCTGTATTTCAACATGATTTGGAGCTTGTTTTTGGAAAAGTGTTAATTTCTGTTTTTCAATGTTGCAACTTGCTGAAAACTGTCCACAGTGTTCCTATCATCCTGATTAAACAGTACTGAAAAAAAATTCACTTACAGAGTGTATCAGACATGATTGAGAGCTTGTTTATGGAAAAGTGTTTATTTCTGTATTTCAACATGATTTGGAGCTTGTTTTTGAAAAGTGCTTATTTTTGTTTTTCAACATGATTTAGAGCTTGTTTTTGGAAAAGTGTTTATTTCTGAATTTCAACATGATTTAGAACTTGTTTATGGAAAAGTTTTTTATTTCTGTATTTCAACATGATTTGGAGCTTGTTTTTGGAAAGTGCTTATTTCTGTATTTCAATGTTGCAACTTGCTGAAAACTGTCCACAGTGTTCCTATCATCCTGATTAAACAGTACTGAATAAAAATTCACTGACAGAGTGCATCAAACTTGATTTAGAGCTTGTTTATGGAAAAGTGTTTATTTCTGTATTTCAACATGATTTGGAGCTTGTTTTTGAAAAGTGCTTATTTCTGTATTTCAACATCATTTGGAGCTTGTTTTTGAATAGTGCTTATTTCTGTTTTTCAACATGATTTAGAGCTTGTTTTTGGAAAAGTGTTTATTTCTGTATTTCAACATGATTTAGAGCTTGTTTTTGAAAAGTGCTTATTTCTGTATTTCAACATGATTTGGAGCTTGTTTTTGGAAAGTGCTTATTTCTGTATTTCAATGTTGCAACTTGCTGAAAACTGTCCACAGTGTTCCTATCATCCTGATTAAACAGTACTGAAAAAAAATTCACTTACAGAGTGCATCAAACATGATTTAGAGCTTGTTTATGGAAAAGTGTTTATTTCTGTATTTCAACATGATTTGGAGCTTGTTTTTGAAAAGTGCTTATTTCTGTATTTCAACATGATTTGGAGCTTGTTTTTGAAAAGTGCTTATTTCTGTATTTCAACATGATTTAGAGCTTGTTTATGGAAAAGTGCTTATTTTTGTTTTTTCAACATGATTTAGAGCTTGTTTTTGGAAAAGTGTTTATTTCTGTATTTCAATGTTGCAACATGTTGAAAACTGTCCACAGTGTTCCTATCATCCTGATTAAACAGTACTGAATAAAAATTCACTGACAGAGTGCATCAAACTTGATTTAGAGCTTGTTTATGGAAAAGTGTTTATTTCTGTATTTCAACATGATTTGGAGCTTGTTTTTGGAAAAGTGTTTATTTCGTTATTTCAACATGATTTAGAGCTTGTTTATGGAAAAGTGCTTATTTTTGTTTTTCAACATCATTTGGAGCTTGTTTTTGAAAAGTGCTTATTTTTGTTTTTCAACATGATTTAGAGCTTGTTTTTGGAAAAGTGTTTATTTCTGTATTTCAATGTTGAAACTTGCTGAAAACTGTCCACAGTGTTCCTATCATCCTGATTAAACAGTACTGGGGAAAAAATCACTTACAGAGTGCATCAAACATGATTTAGAGCTTGTTTATGGAAAAGTGTTTATTTCTGTATTTCAACATGATTTGGAGCTTGTTTTTGGAAAGTGCTTATTTCTGTATTTCAACATGATTTGGAGTGTGTTTTTGAAAAGTGCTTATTTCTGTATTTCAACATGATTTAGAGCTTGTTTATGGAAAAGTGCTTATTTTTGTTTTTCAACATGATTTGGAGCTTGTTTTGGGAAAAGTGTTTATTTCTGTATTTCAATGTTGCAACATGTTGAAAACTGTCCACAGTGTTCCTATCATCCTGATTAAACAGTACTGAATAAAATTTCACTGACAGAGTGCATCAAACTTGATTTAGAGCTTGTTTATGGAAAAGTGTTTATTTCTGTATTTCAACATGATTTGGAGCTTGTTTTTGGAAAAGTGTTTATTTCTGTATTTCAACATGATTTAGAGCTTGTTTATGGAAAAGTGCTTATTTTTGTTTTTCAACATGATTTAGAGCTTGTTTTGGAAAAGTGTTTATTTCTGTATTTCAATGTTGCAACATGTTGAAAACTGTCCACAGTGTTCCTATCATCCTGATTAAACAGTACTGAATAAAAATTCACTGACAGAGTGCATCAAACATGATTTAGAGCTTGTTTATGGAAAAGTGTTTATTTCTGTATTTCAACATGATTTGGAGCTTGTTTTTGAAAAGTGCTTATTTCTGTATTTCAACATCATTTGGAGCTTGTTTTTGAAAAGTGCTTATTTTTGTTTTTCAACATGATTTAGAGCTTGTTTTTGGAAAAGTGTTTATTTCTGTATTTCAACATGATTTAGAACTTGTTTATGGAAAAGTTTTTTATTTCTGTATTTCAACATGATTTGGAGCTTGTTTTTGGAAAGTGCTTATTTCTGTATTTCAATGTTGCAACTTGCTGAAAACTGTCCACAGTGTTCCTATCATCCTGATTAAACAGTACTGAAAAAAAATTCACTTACAGAGTGCATCAAACATGATTTAGAGCTTGTTTATGGAAAAGTGTTTATTTCTGTATTTCAACATGATTTGGAGCTTGTTTTTGGAAAGTGCTTATTTCTGTATTTCAACATGATTTGGAGCGTGTTTTTGAAAAGTGCTTATTTCTGTATTTCAACATGATTTAGAGCTTGTTTATGGAAAAGTGCTTATTTCTGTTTTTCAACATGATTTAGAGCTTGTTTTGGGAAAAGTGTTTATTTCTGTATTTCAATGTTGCAACTTGCTGAAAACTGTCCACAGTGTTCCTATCATCCTGATTAAACAGTACAGAATAAAAATTCACTTACAGAGTGCATCAAACTTGATTTAGAGCTTGTTTATGGAAAAGTGTTTATTTCTGTATTTCAACATGATTTGGAGCTTGTTTTTGGAAAAGTGTTTATTTCTGTATTTCAACATGATTTAGAGCTTGTTTATGAAAAGTGCTTATTTCTGTATTTCAACATGATTTAGAGCTTGTTTTTGGAAAAGTGTTTATTTCTGTATTTCAATGTTGCAACTTGCTGAAAACTGTCCACAGTGTTCCTATCATCCTGATTAAACAGCACTGAAAAAAAATTCACTTACAGAGTGCATCAAACATGATTTAGAGCTTGTTTATGGAAAAGTGTTTATTTCTGTATTTCAACATGATTTGGAGCTTGTTTTTGAAAAGTGCTTATTTTTGTTTTTCAACATGATTTAGAGCTTGTTTTTGGAAAAGTGTTTATTTCTGAATTTCAACATGATTTAGAGCTTGTTTATGGAAAAGTTTTTTATTTCTGTATTTCAACATGATTTGGAGCTTGTTTTTGAAAAGTGCTTATTTCTGTATTTCAATGTTGCAACTTGCTGAAAACTGTCCACAGTGTTCCTATCATCCTGATTAAACAGTACTGAAAAAAATTCACTGACAGAGTGCATCAAACTTGATTTAGAGCTTGTTTATGGAAAAGTGTTTATTTCTGTATTTCAACATGATTTGGAGCTTGTTTTTGGAAAAGTGTTAATTTCTGTATTTCAATGTTGCAACTTGCTGAAAACTGTCCACAGTGTTCCTATCATCCTGATTAAACAGTACTGAAAAAAAATTCACTTACAGAGTGCATCAAACATGATTTAGAGCTTGTTTATGGAAAAGTGTTTATTTCTGTATTTCAACATGATTTGGAGCTTGTTTTTGAAAAGTGCTTATTTCTGTATTTCAACATCATTTGGAGCTTGTTTTTGAAAAGTGCTTATTTTTGTTTTTCAACATGATTTAGAGCTTGTTTTTGGAAAAGTGTTTATTTCTGTATTTCAACATGATTTAGAACTTGTTTATGGAAAAGTTTTTTATTTCTGTATTTCAACATGATTTGGAGCTTGTTTTTGGAAAGTGCTTATTTCTGTATTTCAATGTTGCAACTTGCTGAAAACTGTCCACAGTGTTCCTATCATCCTGATTAAACAGTACTGAAAAAAAATTCACTTACAGAGTGCATCAGACATGATTGAGAGCTTGTTTATGGAAAAGTGTTTATTTCTGTATTTCAACATGATTTGGAGCTTGTTTTTGAAAAGTGCTTATTTCTGTATTTCAACATGATTTGGAGCTTGTTTTTGAAAAGTGCTTATTTCTGTATTTCAACATGATTTAGAGCTTGTTTATGGAAAAGTGCTTATTTTTGTTTTTCAACATGATTTAGAGCTTGTTTTGGAAAAGTGTTTATTTCTGTATTTCAATGTTGCAACATGTTGAAAACTGTCCACAGTGTTCCTATCATCCTGATTAAACAGTACTGAATAAAAATTCACTGACAGAGTGCATCAAACATGATTTAGAGCTTGTTTATGGAAAAGTGTTTATTTCTGTATTTCAACATGATTTGGAGCTTGTTTTTGGAAAAGTGTTAATTTCTGTATTTCAATGTTGCAACTTGCTGAAAACTGTCCACAGTGTTCCTATCATCCTGATTAAACAGTACTGAAAAAAAATTAACTTACAGAGTGCATCAGACATGATTTAGAGCTTGTTTATGGAAAAGTGTTTATTTCTGTATTTCAACATGATTTGGAGCTTGTTTTTGAAAAGTGCTTATTTCTGTATTTCAACATGATTTGGAGCTTGTTTTTGAAAAGTGCTTATTTTTGTTTTTCAACATGATTTAGAGCTTGTTTTTGGAAAAGTGTTTATTTCTGTATTTCAACATGATTTAGAACTTGTTTATGGAAAAGTGTTTTATTTCTGTATTTCAACATGATTTAGAGCTTGTTTTTGGAAAAGTGTTTATTTCTGTATTTCAATGTTGCAACTTGCTGAAAACTGTCCACAGTGTTCCTATCATCCTGATTAAACAGTACTGAAAAAAAATTAACTTACAGAGTGCATCAAACATGATTTAGAGCTTGTTTATGGAAAAGTGTTTATTTCTGTATTTCAACATGATTTGGAGCTTGTTTTTGAAAAGTGCTTATTTCTGTATTTCAACATGATTTGAAGCTTGTTTTTGAAAAGTGCTTATTTCTGTATTTCAACATGATTTAGAGCTTGTTTATGGAAAAGTGCTTATTTTTGTTTTTTCAACATGATTTAGAGCTTGTTTTTGGAAAAGTGTTTATTTCTGTATTTCAATGTTGCAACATGTTGAAAACTGTCCACAGTGTTCCTATCATCCTGATTAAACAGTACTGAAAAAAAATTCACTGACAGAGTGCATCAAACTTGATTTAGAGCTTGTTTATGGAAAAGTGTTTATTTCTGTATTTCAACATGATTTGGAGCTTGTTTTTGGAAAAGTGTTTATTTCGTTATTTCAACATGATTTAGAGCTTGTTTATGGAAAAGTGCTTATTTCTGTATTTCAACATGATTTGGAGCTTGTTTTTGAAAAGTGCTTATTTCTGTTTTTCAACATGATTTAGAGCTTGTTTTTGGAAAAGTGTTTATTTCTGTATTTCAATGTTGCAACTTGCTGAAAACTGTCCACAGTGTTCCTATCATCCTGATTAAACAGTATTGAAAAAAAATTCACTTACAGAGTGCATCAAACATGATTTAGAGCTTGTTTATGGAAAAGTGTTTATTTCTGTATTTCAACATGATTTAGAACTTGTTTATGGAAAAGTTTTTTATTTCTGTATTTCAACATGATTTGGAGCTTGTTTTTGGAAAGTGCTTATTTCTGTATTTCAATGTTGCAACTTGCTGAAAACTGTCCACAGTGTTCCTATCATCCTGATTAAACAGTACTGAAAAAAAATTCACTTACAGAGTGCATCAAACATGATTTAGAGCTTGTTTATGGAAAAGTGTTTATTTCTGTATTTCAACATGATTTAGAGCTTGTTTTTGAAAAGTGCTTATTTCTGTATTTCAACATGATTTAGAGCTTGTTTATGGAAAAGTGCTTATTTCTGTTTTTCAACATGATTTAGAGCTTGTTTTTGGAAAAGTGTTTATTTCTGTATTTCAATGTTGAAACTTGCTGAAAACTGTCCACAGTGTTCCTATCATCCTGATTAAACAGTACTGAAAAAAAATCACTTACAGAGTGCATCAAACATGATTTAGAGCTTGTTTATGGAAAAGTGTTTATTTCTGTATTTCAACATGATTTGGAGCTTGTTTTTGGAAAGTGCTTATTTCTGTATTTCAACATGATTTGGAGCGTGTTTTTGAAAAGTGCTTATTTCTGTATTTCAACATGATTTAGAGCTTGTTTATGGAAAAGTGCTTATTTTTGTTTTTCAACATGATTTAGAGCTTGTTTTGGGAAAAGTGTTTATTTCTGTATTTCAATGTTGCAACATGTTGAAAACTGTCCACAGTGTTCCTATCATCCTGATTAAACAGTACTGAATAAAAATTCACTGACAGAGTGCATCAAACATGATTTAGAGCTTGTTTATGGAAAAGTGTTTATTTCTGTATTTCAACATGATTTGGAGCTTGTTTTTGGAAAAGTGTTAATTTCTGTATTTCAATGTTGCAACTTGCTGAAAACTGTCCACAGTGTTCCTATCATCCTGATTAAACAGTACTGAAAAAAAATTCACTTACAGAGTGCATCAAACATGATTTAGAGCTTGTTTATGGAAAAGTGTTTATTTCTGTATTTCAACATGATTTGGAGCTTGTTTTTGAAAAGTGCTTATTTCTGTATTTCAACATCATTTGGAGCTTGTTTTTGAAAAGTGCTTATTTTTGTTTTTCAACATGATTTAGAGCTTGTTTTTGGAAAAGTGTTTATTTCTGTATTTCAACATGATTTAGAACTTGTTTATGGAAAAGTTTTTTATTTCTGTATTTCAACATGATTTGGAGCTTGTTTTTGGAAAGTGCTTATTTCTGTATTTCAATGTTGCAACTTGCTGAAAACTGTCCACAGTGTTCCTATCATCCTGATTAAACAGTACTGAAAAGAAATTCACTTACAGAGTGCATCAAACATGATTTAGAGCTTGTTTATGGAAAAGTGTTTATTTCTGTATTTCAACATGATTTGGAGCTTGTTTTTGAAAAGTGCTTATTTCTGTATTTCAACATGATTTAGAGCTTGTTTATGGAAAAGTGCTTATTTTTGTTTTTTCAACATGATTTAGAGCTTGTTTTTGGAAAAGTGTTTATTTCTGTATTTCAATGTTGCAACATGTTGAAAACTGTCCACAGTGTTCCTATCATCCTGATTAAACAGTACTGAATAAAAATTCACTGACAGAGTGCATCAAACTTGATTTAGAGCTTGTTTATGGAAAAGTGTTTATTTCTGTATTTCAACATGATTTGGAGCTTGTTTTTGGAAAAGTGCTTATTTCTGTATTTCAACATGATTTAGAGCTTGTTTTTGAAAAGTGCTTATTTTTGTTTTTCAACATGATTTAGAGCTTGTTTTGGAAAAGTGTTTATTTCTGTATTTCAATGTTGCAACATGTTGAAAACTGTCCACAGTGTTCCTATCATCCTGATTAAACAGTACTGAAAAAATATTCACTTACAGAGTGCATCAAACATGATTTAGAGCTTGTTTATGGAAAAGTGTTTATTTCTGTATCTCAACATGATTTGGAGCTTGTTTTTGGAAAAGTGTTTATTTCTGTATTTCAATGTTGCAACTTGCTGAAAACTGTCCACAGTGTTCCTATCATCCTGATTAAACAGTACTGAAAAAAAATTCACTTACAGAGTGCATCAGACATGATTGAGAGCTTGTTTATGGAAAAGTGTTTATTTCTGTATTTCAACATGATTTGGAGCTTGTTTTTGAAAAGTGCTTATTTCTGTATTTCAACATCATTTGGAGCTTGTTTTTGAAAAGTGCTTATTTTTGTTTTTCAACATGATTTAGAGCTTGTTTTTGGAAAAGTGTTTATTTCTGTATTTCAACATGATTTAGAACTTGTTTATGGAAAAGTTTTTTATTTCTGTATTTCAACATGATTTGGAGATTGTTTTTGGAAAGTGCTTATTTCTGTATTTCAATGTTGCAACTTGCTGAAAACTGTCCACAGTGTTCCTATCATTCTGATTAAACAGTACTGAAAAAAAATTCACTTACAGAGTGCATCAGACATGATTGAGAGCTTGTTTATGGAAAAGTGTTTATTTCTGTATTTCAACATGATTTGGAGCTTGTTTTTGAAAAGTGCTTATTTCTGTATTTCAACATGATTTAGAGCTTGTTTATGGAAAAGTGCTTATTTCTGTATTTCAACGTTGCAACTTGCTGAAAACTGTCCACAGTGTTCCTATCATCCTGATTAAACAGTACTGAATAAAAATTCACTGACAGAGTGCATCAAACATGATTTAGAGCTTGTTTATGGAAAAGTGTTTATTTCTGTATTTCAACATGATTTGGAGCTTGTTTTTGGAAAAGTGTTAATTTCTGTATTTCAATGTTGCAACTTGCTGAAAACTGTCCACAGTGTTCCTATCATCCTGATTAAACAGTACTGAAAAAAAATTCACTTACAGAGTGCATCAAACATGATTGAGAGCTTGTTTATGGAAAAGTGTTTATTTCTGTATTTCAACATGATTTGGAGCTTGTTTTTGAAAAGTGCTTATTTCTGTATTTCAACATCATTTGGAGCTTGTTTTTGAAAAGTGCTTATTTTTGTTTTTCAACATGATTTAGAGCTTGTTTTTGGAAAAGTGTTTATTTCTGTATTTCAACATGATTTAGAGCTTGTTTATGGAAAAGTGTTTATTTCTGTATTTCAACATGATTTGGAGCTTGTTTTTGGAAAGTGCTTATTTCTGTATTTCAATGTTGCAACTTGCTGAAAACTGTCCACAGTGTTCCTATCATTCTGATTAAACAGTACTGAAAAAAAATTCACTTACAGAGTGCATCAGACATGATTGAGAGCTTGTTTATGGAAAAGTGTTTATTTCTGTATTTCAACATGATTTGGAGCTTGTTTTTGAAAAGTGCTTATTTCTGTATTTCAACATGATTTAGAGCTTGTTTATGGAAAAGTGCTTATTTCTGTATTTCAATGTTGCAACTTGCTGAAAACTGTCCACAGTGTTCCTATCATCCTGATTAAACAGTACTGAATAAAAATTCACTGACAGAGTGCATCAAACATGATTTAGAGCTTGTTTATGGAAAAGTGTTTATTTCTGTATTTCAACATGATTTGGAGCTTGTTTTTGGAAAAGTGTTAATTTCTGTATTTCAATGTTGCAACTTGCTGAAAACTGTCCACAGTGTTCCTATCATCCTGATTAAACAGTACTGAAAAAAAATTCACTTACAGAGTGCATCAGACATGATTGAGAGCTTGTTTATGGAAAAGTGTTTATTTCTGTATTTCAACATGATTTGGAGCTTGTTTTTGAAAAGTGCTTATTTCTGTATTTCAACATCATTTGGAGCTTGTTTTTGAAAAGTGCTTATTTTTGTTTTTCAACATGATTTAGAGCTTGTTTTTGGAAAAGTGTTTATTTCTGTATTTCAACATGATTTAGAACTTGTTTATGGAAAAGTTTTTTATTTCTGTATTTCAACATGATTTGGAGCTTGTTTTTGGAAAGTGCTTATTTCTGTATTTCAATGTTGCAACTTGCTGAAAACTGTCCACAGTGTTCCTATCATTCTGATTAAACAGTACTGAAAAAAAATTCACTTACAGAGTGCATCAGACATGATTGAGAGCTTGTTTATGGAAAAGTGTTTATTTCTGTATTTCAACATGATTTGGAGCTTGTTTTTGAAAAGTGCTTATTTCTGTATTTCAACATGATTTAGAGCTTGTTTATGGAAAAGTGCTTATTTCTGTATTTCAATGTTGCAACTTGCTGAAAACTGTCCACAGTGTTCCTATCATCCTGATTAAACAGTACTGAATAAAAATTCACTGACAGAGTGCATCAAACATGATTTAGAGCTTGTTTATGGAAAAGTGTTTATTTCTGTATTTCAACATGATTTGGAGCTTGTTTTTGGAAAAGTGTTAATTTCTGTATTTCAATGTTGCAACTTGCTGAAAACTGTCCACAGTGTTCCTATCATCCTGATTAAACAGTACTGAAAAAAAATTCACTTACAGAGTGCATCAGACATGATTGAGAGCTTGTTTATGGAAAAGTGTTTATTTCTGTATTTCAACATGATTTGGAGCTTGTTTTTGAAAAGTGCTTATTTCTGTATTTCAACATCATTTGGAGCTTGTTTTTGAAAAGTGCTTATTTTTGTTTTTCAACATGATTTAGAGCTTGTTTTTGGAAAAGTGTTTATTTCTGTATTTCAACATGATTTAGAACTTGTTTATGGAAAAGTTTTTTATTTCTGTATTTCAACATGATTTGGAGCTTGTTTTTGGAAAGTGCTTATTTCTGTATTTCAATGTTGCAACTTGCTGAAAACTGTCCACAGTGTTCCTATCATCCTGATTAAACAGTACTGAAAAAAAATCACTTACAGAGTGCATCAAACATGATTTAGAGCTTGTTTATGGAAAAGTGTTTATTTCTGTATTTCAACATGATTTGGAGCTTGTTTATGGAAAAGTGTTTATTTCTGTATTTCAACATGATTTAGAGCTTGTTTATGGAAAAGTGCTTATTTCTGTATTTCAACATGATTTAGAGCTTGTTTATGGAAAAGTGCTTATTTTTGTTTTTCAACATGATTTAGAGCTTGTTTTGGAAAAGTGTTTATTTCTGTATTTCAATGTTGCAACATGTTGAAAACTGTCCACAGTGTTCCTATCATCCTGATTAAACAGTACTGAATAAAAATTCACTGACAGAGTGCATCAAACATGATTTAGAGCTTGTTTATGGAATAGTGTTTATTTCTGTATTTCAACATGATTTGGAGCTTGTTTTTGGAAAAGTGTTTATTTCTGTATTTCAACATGATTTGGAGCTTGTTTTTGGAAAGTGTTTATTTCTGTATTTCAACATGATTTGGAGCTTGTTTTTGGAAAAGTGTTTATTTCTGTATTTCAACATGATTTGGAGCTTGTTTTTGGAAAGTGCTTATTTCTGTATTTCAACATGATTTGGAGCGTGTTTTTGAAAAGTGCTTATTTCTGTATTTCAACATGATTTAGAGCTTGTTTATGGAAAAGTGCTTATTTTTGTTTTTCAACATGATTTAGAGCTTGTTTTGGGAAAAGTGTTTATTTCTGTATTTCAATGTTGCAACATGTTGAAAACTGTCCACAGTGTTCCTATCATCCTGATTAAACAATACTGAATAAAAATTCACTGACAGAGTGCATCAAACATGATTTAGAGCTTGTTTATGGAAAAGTGTTTATTTCTGTATTTCAACATGATTTGGAGCTTGTTTTTGGAAAAGTGTTTATTTCTGCATTTCAACATGATTTAGAGCTTGTTTATGGAAAAGTGCTTATTTTTGTTTTTCAACATGATTTAGAGCTTGTTTTGGAAAAGTGTTTATTTCTGTATTTCAATGTTGCAACATGTTGAAAACTGTCCACAGTGTTCCTATCATCCTGATTAAACAGTACTGAATAAAAATTCACTGACAGAGTGCATCAAACATGATTTAGAGCTTGTTTATGGAAAAGTGTTTATTTCTGTATTTCAACATGATTTGGAGCTTGTTTTTGAAAAGTGCTTATTTCTGTATTTCAACATCATTTGGAGCTTGTTTTTGAAAAGTGCTTATTTTTGTTTTTCAACATGATTTAGAGCTTGTTTTTGGAAAAGTGTTTATTTCTGTATTTCAACATGATTTAGAACTTGTTTATGGAAACGTTTTTTATTTCTGTATTTCAACATGATTTGGAGCTTGTTTTTGGAAAGTGCTTATTTCTGTATTTCAATGTTGCAACTTGCTGAAAACTGTCCACAGTGTTCCTATCATCCTGATTAAACAGTACTGAAAAAAAATTCACTTACAGAGTGCATCAGACATGATTGAGAGCTTGTTTATGGAAAAGTGTTTATTTCTGTATTTCAACATGATTTGGAGCTTGTTTTTGGAAAGTGCTTATTTCTGTATTTCAACATGATTTGGAGCTTGTTTTTGAAAAGTGCTTATTTCTGTATTTCAACATGATTTAGAGCTTGTTTATGGAAAAGTGCTTATTTTTGTTTTTCAACATGATTTAGAGCTTGTTTTGGAAAAGTGTTTATTTCTGTATTTCAATGTTGCAACATGTTGAAAACTGTCCACAGTGTTCCTATCATCCTGATTAAACAGTACTGAATAAAAATTCACTGACAGAGTGCATCAAACATGATTTAGAGCTTGTTTATGGAAAAGTGTTTATTTCTGTATTTCAACATGATTTGGAGCTTGTTTTTGAAAAGTGCTTATTTCTGTATTTCAACATCATTTGGAGCTTGTTTTTGAAAAGTGCTTATTTCTGTTTTTCAACATGATTTAGAGCTTGTTTTTGGAAAAGTGTTTATTTCTGTATTTCAATGTTGCAACTTGCTGAAAACTGTCCACAGTGTTCCTATCATCCTGATTAAACAGTACTGAAAACAAATCACTTACAGAGTGCATCAAACATGATTTAGAGCTTGTTTATGGAAAAGTGTTTATTTCTGTATTTCAACATGATTTGGAGCTTGTTTTTGGAAAGTGCTTATTTCTGTATTTCAACATGATTTGGAGCGTGTTTTTGAAAAGTGCTTATTTCTGTATTTCAACATGATTTAGAGCTTGTTTATGGAAAAGTGCTTATTTTTGTTTTTCAACATGATTTAGAGCTTGTTTTGGAAAAGTGTTTATTTCTGTATTTCAATGTTGCAACATGTTGAAAACTGTCCACAGTGTTCCTATCATCCTGATTAAACAGTACTGAATAAAAATTCACTGACAGAGTGCATCAAACTTGATTTAGAGCTTGTTTATGGAAAAGTGTTTATTTCTGTATTTCAACATGATTTGGAGCTTGTTTTTGGAAAAGTGTTTATTTCTGTATTTCAACATGATTTAGAGCTTGTTTATGGAAAAGTGTTTATTTCTGTATTTCAACATGATTTGGAGCTTGTTTTTGGAAAAGTGTTAATTTCTGTTTTTCAATGTTGCAACTTGCTGAAAACTGTCCACAGTGTTCCTATCATCCTGATTAAACAGTACTGAAAAAAAAATCACTTACAGAGTGCATCAAACATGATTGAGAGCTTGTTTATGGAAAAGTGTTTATTTCTGTATTTCAACATGATTTGGAGCTTGTTTTTGAAAAGTGCTTATTTCTGTTTTTCAACATGATTTAGAGCTTGTTTTTGGAAAAGTGTTTATTTCTGAATTTCAACATGATTTCGAACTTGTTTATGGAAAAGTTTTTTATTTCTGTATTTCAACATGATTTGGAGCTTGTTTTTGGAAAGTGCTTATTTCTGTATTTCAATGTTGCAACTTGCTGAAAACTGTCCACAGTGTTCCTATCATCCTGATTAAACAGTACTGAATAAAAATTCACTGACAGAGTGCATCAAACTTGATTTAGAGCTTGTTTATGGAAAAGTGTTTATTTCTGTATTTCAACATGATTTGGAGCTTGTTTTTGGAAAAGTGTTTATTTCTGTATTTCAACATGATTTAGAGCTTGTTTATGGAAAAGTGCTTATTTTTGTTTTTCAACATGATTTAGAGCTTGTTTTGGAAAAGTGTTTATTTCTGTATTTCAATGTTGCAACATGTTGAAAACTGTCCACAGTGTTCCTATCATCCTGATTAAACAGTACTGAATAAAAATTCACTGACAGAGTGCATCAAACATGATTTAGAGCTTGTTTATGGAAAAGTGTTTATTTCTGTATTTCAACATGATTTGGAGCTTGTTTTTGAAAAGTGCTTATTTCTGTATTTCAACATCATTTGGAGCTTGTTTTTGAAAAGTGCTTATTTTTGTTTTTCAACATGATTTAGAGCTTGTTTTTGGAAAAGTGTTTATTTCTGTATTTCAACATGATTTAGAACTTGTTTATGGAAAAGTTTTTTATTTCTGTATTTCAACATGATTTGGAGCTTGTTTTTGGAAAGTGCTTATTTCTGTATTTCAATGTTGCAACTTGCTGAAAACTGTCCACAGTGTTCCTATCATCCTGATTAAACAGTACTGAAAAAAAATTCACTTACAGAGTGCATCAGACATGATTGAGAGCTTGTTTATGGAAAAGTGTTTATTTCTGTATTTCAACATGATTTGGAGCTTGTTTTTGAAAAGTGCTTATTTCTGTATTTCAACATGATTTGGAGCTTGTTTTTGAAAAGTGCTTATTTCTGTATTTCAACATGATTTAGAGCTTGTTTATGGAAAAGTGCTTATTTTTGTTTTTTCAACATGATTTAGAGCTTGTTTTTGGAAAAGTGTTTATTTCTGTATTTCAATGTTGCAACATGTTGAAAACTGTCCACAGTGTTCCTATCATCCTGATTAAACAGTACTGAATAAAAATTCACTGACAGAGTGCATCAAACTTGATTTAGAGCTTGTTTATGGAAAAGTGTTTATTTCTGTATTTCAACATGATTTGGAGCTTGTTTTTGGAAAAGTGTTTATTTCGTTATTTCAACATGATTTAGAGCTTGTTTATGGAAAAGTGCTTATTTTTGTTTTTCAACATCATTTGGAGCTTGTTTTTGAAAAGTGCTTATTTTTGTTTTTCAACATGATTTAGAGCTTGTTTTGGAAAAGTGTTTATTTCTGTATTTCAATGTTGCAACATGTTGAAAACTGTCCACAGTGTTCCTATCATCCTGATTAAACAGTACTGAATAAAAATTCACTGACAGAGTGCATCAAACATGATTTAGAGCTTGTTTATGGAAAAGTGTTTATTTCTGTATTTCAACATGATTTGGAGCGTGTTTTTGAAAAGTGCTTATTTCTGTATTTCAACATGATTTAGAGCTTGTTTATGGAAAAGTGCTTATTTTTGTTTTTCAACATGATTTAGAGCTTGTTTTGGGAAAAGTGTTTATTTCTGTATTTCAATGTTGCAACTTGCTGAAAACTGTCCACAGTGTTCCTATCATCCTGATTAAACAGTACTGAAAAAAAATTCACTTACAGAGTGCATCAAACTTGATTTAGAGCTTGTTTATGGAAAAGTGTTTATTTCTGTATTTCAACATGATTTGGAGCTTGTTTTTGGAAAAGTGTTTATTTCTGTATTTCAACATGATTTAGAGCTTGTTTATGGAAAAGTGCTTATTTTTGTTTTTCAACATGATTTAGAGTTTGTTTTTGGAAAAGTGTTTATTTCTGTATTTCAATGTTGCAACTTGCTGAAAACTGTCCACAGTGTTCCTATCATCCTGATTAAACAGTACTGAAAAAAATTCACTTACAGAGTGCATCAAACATGATTTAGAGCTTGTTTATGGAAAAGTGTTTATTTCTGTATTTCAACATGATTTGGAGCTTGTTTTTGAAAAGTGCTTATTTCTGTATTTCAACATCATTTGGAGCTTGTTTTTGAAAAGTGCTTATTTTTGTTTTTCAACATGATTTAGAGCTTGTTTTTGGAAAAGTGTTTATTTCTGTATTTCAACATGATTTAGAACTTGTTTATGGAAAAGTTTTTTATTTCTGTATTTCAACATGATTTGGAGCTTGTTTTTGGAAAGTGCTTATTTCTGTATTTCAATGTTGCAACTTGCTGAAAACTGTCCACAGTGTTCCTATCATCCTGATTAAACAGTACTGAAAAAAAATTCACTTACAGAGTGCATCAAACATGATTTAGAGCTTGTTTATGGAAAAGTGTTTATTTCTGTATTTCAACATGATTTGGAGCTTGTTTTTGGAAAGTGCTTATTTCTGTATTTCAACATGATTTAGAGCTTGTTTATGGAAAAGTGCTTTTTTTTGTTTTTCAACATGATTTAGAGCTTGTTTTGGGAAAAGTGTTTATTTCTGTATTTCAATGTTGCAACTTGCTGAAAACTGTCCACAGTGTTCCTATCATCCTGATTAAACAGTACTGAATAAAAATTCACTTACAGAGTGCATCAAACTTGATTTAGAGCTTGTTTATGGAAAAGTGTTTATTTCTGTATTTCAACATGATTTGGAGCTTGTTTTTGGAAAAGTGTTTATTTCTGTATTTCAACATGATTTAGAGCTTGTTTATGGAAAAGTGTTTATTTCTGTATTTCAACATGATTTGGAGCTTGTTTTTGGAAAAGTGTTAATTTCTGTTTTTCAATGTTGCAACTTGCTGAAAACTGTCCACAGTGTTCCTATCATCCTGATTAAACAGTACTGAAAAAAAAATCACTTACAGAGTGCATCAAACATGATTTAGAGCTTGTTTATGGAAAAGTGTTTATTTCTGTATTTCAACATGATTTGGAGCTTGTTTTTGAAAAGTGCTTATTTCTGTTTTTCAACATGATTTAGAGCTTGTTTTTGGAAAAGTGTTTATTTCTGAATTTCAACATGATTTGGAGCTTGTTTTTGAAAAGTGCTTATTTCTGTATTTCAACATGATTTGGAGCTTGTTTTTGGAAAAGTGCTTATTTCTGTATTTCAATGTTGCAACTTGCTGAAAACTGTCCACAGTGTTCCTATCATCCTGATTAAACAGTACTGAATAAAAATTCACTGACAGAGTGCATCAAACTTGATTTAGAGCTTGTTTATGGAAAAGTGTTTATTTCTGTATTTCAACATGATTTGGAGCTTGTTTTTGGAAAAGTGTTTATTTCTGTATTTCAACATGATTTAGAGCTTGTTTATGGAAAAGTGTTTATTTCTGTATTTCAACATGATTTGGAGCTTGTTTTTGGAAAAGTGTTTATTTCTGTATTTCAATGTTGCAACTTGCTGAAAACTGTCCACAGTGTTCCTATCATCCTGATTAAACAGTACTGAAAAAAAAATCACTTACAGAGTGCATCAGACATGATTGAGAGCTTGTTTATGGAAAAGTGTTTATTTCTGTATTTCAACATGATTTGGAGCTTGTTTTTGAAAAGTGCTTATTTTTGTTTTTCAACATGATTTAGAGCTTGTTTTTGGAAAAGTGTTTATTTCTGAATTTCAACATGATTTAGAACTTGTTTATGGAAAAGTTTTTTATTTCTGTATTTCAACATGATTTAGAGCTTGTTTTTGGAAAGTGTTTATTTCTGTATTTCAATGTTGCAACTTGCTGAAAACTGTCCACAGTGTTCCTATCATCCTGATTAAACAGTACTGAATAAAAATTCACTGACAGAGTGCATCAAACATGATTTAGAGCTTGTTTATGGAAAAGTGTTTATTTCTGTATTTCAACATGATTTGGAGCTTGTTTTTGGAAAAGTGTTTATTTCTGTATTTCAACATGATTTAGAGCTTGTTTATGGAAAAGTGCTTATTTTTGTTTTTCAACATGATTTAGAGCTTGTTTTTGGAAAAGTGTTTATTTCTGTATTTCAATGTTGCAACATGTTGAAAACTGTCCACAGTGTTCCTATCATCCTGATTAAACAGTACTGAATAAAAATTCACTGACAGAGTGCATCAAACATGATTTAGAGCTTGTTTATGGAAAAGTGTTTATTTCTGTATTTCAACATGATTTGGAGCTTGTTTTTGAAAAGTGCTTATTTCTGTATTTCAACATCATTTGGAGCTTGTTTTTGAAAAGTGCTTATTTTTGTTTTTCAACATGATTTAGAGCTTGTTTTTGGAAAAGTGTTTATTTCTGTATTTCAACATGATTTAGAACTTGTTTATGGAAAAGTTTTTTATTTCTGTATTTCAACATGATTTGGAGCTTGTTTTTGGAAAGTGCTTATTTCTGTATTTCAATGTTGCAACTTGCTGAAAACTGTCCACAGTGTTCCTATCATCCTGATTAAACAGTACTGAAAAAAAATTCACTTACAGAGTGCATCAGACATGATTGAGAGCTTGTTTATGGAAAAGTGTTTATTTCTGTATTTCAACATGATTTGGAGCTTGTTTTTGAAAAGTGCTTATTTCTGTATTTCAACATGATTTGGAGCTTGTTTTTGAAAAGTGCTTATTTCTGTATTTCAACATGATTTAGAGCTTGTTTATGGAAAAGTGCTTATTTTTGTTTTTTCAACATGATTTAGAGCTTGTTTTTGGAAAAGTGTTTATTTCTGTATTTCAATGTTGCAACATGTTGAAAACTGTCCACAGTGTTCCTATCATCCTGATTAAACAGTACTGAATAAAAATTCACTGACAGAGTGCATCAAACTTGATTTAGAGCTTGTTTATGGAAAAGTGTTTATTTCTGTATTTCAACATGATTTGGAGCTTGTTTTTGGAAAAGTGTTTATTTCGTTATTTCAACATGATTTAGAGCTTGTTTATGGAAAAGTGCTTATTTTTGTTTTTCAACATCATTTGGAGCTTGTTTTTGAAAAGTGCTTATTTTTGTTTTTCAACATGATTTAGAGCTTGTTTTTGGAAAAGTGTTTATTTCTGTATTTCAATGTTGAAACTTGCTGAAAACTGTCCACAGTGTTCCTATCATCCTGATTAAACAGTACTGAAAAAAAATCACTTACAGAGTGCATCAAACATGATTTAGAGCTTGTTTATGGAAAAGTGTTTATTTCTGTATTTCAACATGATTTGGAGCTTGTTTTTGGAAAGTGCTTATTTCTGTATTTCAACATGATTTGGAGCGTGTTTTTGAAAAGTGCTTATTTCTGTATTTCAACATGATTTAGAGCTTGTTTATGGAAAAGTGTTTATTTCTGTATTTCAACATGATTTAGAACTTGTTTATGGAAAAGTTTTTTATTTCTGTATTTCAACATGATTTGGAGCTTGTTTTTGAAAAGTGCTTATTTCTGTATTTCAACATGATTTGGAGCTTGTTTTTGAAAAGTGCTTATTTCTGTATTTCAACATGATTTAGAGCTTGTTTATGGAAAAGTGCTTATTTTTGTTTTTTCAACATGATTTAGAGCTTGTTTTGGGAAAAGTGTTTATTTCTGTATTTCAATGTTGCAACATGTTGAAAACTGTCCACAGTGTTCCTATCATCCTGATTAAACAGTACTGAATAAAAATTCACTGACAGAGTGCATCAAACATGATTTAGAGCTTGTTTATGGAAAAGTGTTTATTTCTGTATTTCAACATGATTTGGAGCTTGTTTTTGGAAAAGTGTTAATTTCTGTATTTCAATGTTGCAACTTGCTGAAAACTGTCCACAGTGTTCCTATCATCCTGATTAAACAGTACTGAAAAAAAATTCACTTACAGAGTGCATCAGACATGATTGAGAGCTTGTTTATGGAAAAGTGTTTATTTCTGTATTTCAACATGATTTGGAGCTTGTTTTTGAAAAGTGCTTATTTCTGTATTTCAACATCATTTGGAGCTTGTTTTTGAAAAGTGCTTATTTTTGTTTTTCAACATGATTTAGAGCTTGTTTTTGGAAAAGTGTTTATTTCTGTATTTCAACATGATTTAGAACTTGTTTATGGAAAAGTTTTTTATTTCTGTATTTCAACATGATTTGGAGCTTGTTTTTGGAAAGTGCTTATTTCTGTATTTCAATGTTGCAACTTGCTGAAAACTGTCCACAGTGTTCCTATCATTCTGATTAAACAGTACTGAAAAAAAATTCACTTACAGAGTGCATCAGACATGATTGAGAGCTTGTTTATGGAAAAGTGTTTATTTCTGTATTTCAACATGATTTGGAGCTTGTTTTTGAAAAGTGCTTATTTCTGTATTTCAACATGATTTAGAGCTTGTTTATGGAAAAGTGCTTATTTTTGTTTTTTCAACATGATTTAGAGCTTGTTTTTGGAAAAGTGTTTATTTCTGTATTTCAATGTTGCAACATGTTGAAAACTGTCCACAGTGTTCCTATCATCCTGATTAAACAGTACTGAATAAAAATTCACTTACAGAGTGCATCAAACTTGATTTAGAGCTTGTTTATGGAAAAGTGTTTATTTCTGTATTTCAACATGATTTGGAGCTTGTTTTTGGAAAAGTGTTTATTTCTGTATTTCAACATGATTTAGAGCTTGTTTATGGAAAAGTGCTTATTTTTGTTTTTCAACATGATTTAGAGCTTGTTTTGGAAAAGTGTTTATTTCTGTATTTCAATGTTGCAACATGTTGAAAACTGTCCACAGTGTTCCTATCATCCTGATTAAACAGTACTGAAAAAAAATTCACTTACAGAGTGCATCAGACATGATTGAGAGCTTGTTTATGGAAAAGTGTTTATTTCTGTATTTCAACATGATTTGGAGCTTGTTTTTGAAAAGTGCTTATTTCTGTATTTCAACATGATTTGGAGCTTGTTTTTGAAAAGTGCTTATTTCTGTATTTCAACATGATTTAGAGCTTGTTTATGGAAAAGTGCTTATTTTTGTTTTTTCAACATGATTTAGAGCTTGTTTTGGGAAAAGTGTTTATTTCTGTATTTCAATGTTGCAACATGTTGAAAACTGTCCACAGTGTTCCTATCATCCTGATTAAACAGTACTGAATAAAAATTCACTGACAGAGTGCATCAAACATGATTTAGAGCTTGTTTATGGAAAAGTGTTTATTTCTGTATTTCAACATGATTTGGAGCTTGTTTTTGGAAAAGTGTTAATTTCTGTATTTCAATGTTGCAACTTGCTGAAAACTGTCCACAGTGTTCCTATCATCCTGATTAAACAGTACTGAAAAAAAATTCACTTACAGAGTGCATCAGACATGATTGAGAGCTTGTTTATGGAAAAGTGTTTATTTCTGTATTTCAACATGATTTGGAGCTTGTTTTTGAAAAGTGCTTATTTTTGTTTTTCAACATGATTTAGAGCTTGTTTATGGAAAAGTTTTTTATTTCTGTATTTCAACATGATTTGGAGCTTGTTTTTGGAAAGTGCTTATTTCTGTATTTCAATGTTGCAACTTGCTGAAAACTGTCCACAGTGTTCCTATCATCCTGATTAAACAGTACTGAAAAAAAATTCACTTACAGAGTGCATCAGACATGATTGAGAGCTTGTTTATGGAAAAGTGTTTATTTCTGTATTTCAACATGATTTGGAGCTTGTTTTTGAAAAGTGCTTATTTCTGTATTTCAACATGATTTAGAGCTTGTTTATGGAAAAGTGCTTATTTTTGTTTTTCAACATGATTTAGAGCTTGTTTTGGAAAAGTGTTTATTTCTGTATTTCAATGTTGCAACATGTTGAAAACTGTCCACAGTGTTCCTATCATCCTGATTAAACAGTACTGAATAAAAATTCACTGACAGAGTGCATCAAACATGATTTAGAGCTTGTTTATGGAAAAGTGTTTATTTCTGTATTTCAACATGATTTGGAGCTTGTTTTTGGAAAAGTGTTAATTTCTGTATTTCAATGTTGCAACTTGCTGAAAACTGTCCACAGTGTTCCTATCATCCTGATTAAACAGTACTGAAAAAAAATTCACTTACAGAGTGCATCAGACATGATTGAGAGCTTGTTTATGGAAAAGTGTTTATTTCTGTATTTCAACATGATTTGGAGCTTGTTTTTGAAAAGTGCTTATTTCTGTATTTCAACATGATTTAGAGCTTGTTTATGGAAAAGTGCTTATTTTTGTTTTTTCAACATGATTTAGAGCTTGTTTTTGGAAAAGTGTTTATTTCTGTATTTCAATGTTGCAACATGTTGAAAACTGTCCACAGTGTTCCTATCATCCTGATTAAACAGTACTGAATAAAAATTCACTGACAGAGTGCATCAAACTTGATTTAGAGCTTGTTTATGGAAAAGTGTTTATTTCTGTATTTCAACATGATTTGGAGCTTGTTTTTGGAAAAGTGTTTATTTCTGTATTTCAACATGATTTAGAGCTTGTTTATGGAAAAGTGCTTATTTTTGTTTTTCAACATGATTTAGAGCTTGTTTTGGAAAAGTGTTTATTTCTGTATTTCAATGTTGCAACATGTTGAAAACTGTCCACAGTGTTCCTATCATCCTGATTAAACAGTACTGAATAAAAATTCACTGACAGAGTGCATCAAACATGATTTAGAGCTTGTTTATGGAAAAGTGTTTATTTCTGTATTTCAACATGATTTGGAGCTTGTTTTTGGAAAAGTGTTAATTTCTGTATTTCAATGTTGCAACTTGCTGAAAACTGTCCACAGTGTTCCTATCATCCTGATTAAACAGTACTGAAAAAAAATTCACTTACAGAGTGCATCAGACATGATTGAGAGCTTGTTTATGGAAAAGTGTTTATTTCTGTATTTCAACATGATTTGGAGCTTGTTTTTGAAAAGTGCTTATTTCTGTATTTCAACATCATTTGGAGAGTGTTTTTGAAAAGTGCTTATTTTTGTTTTTCAACATGATTTAGAGCTTGTTTTTGGAAAAGTGTTTATTTCTGTATTTCAACATGATTTAGAACTTGTTTATGGAAAAGTTTTTTATTTCTGTATTTCAACATGATTTGGAGCTTGTTTTTGGAAAGTGCTTATTTCTGTATTTCAATGTTGCAACTTGCTGAAAACTGTCCACAGTGTTCCTATCATTCTGATTAAACAGTAGTGAAAAAAAATTCACTTACAGAGTGCATCAAACATGATTTAGAGCTTGTTTATGGAAAAGTGTTTATTTCTGTATTTCAACATGATTTGGAGCTTGTTTTTGAAAAGTGCTTATTTCTGTATTTCAACATGATTTAGAGCTTGTTTATGGAAAAGTGCTTATTTTTGTTTTTTCAACATGATTTAGAGCTTGTTTTTGGAAAAGTGTTTATTTCTGTATTTCAATGTTGCAACATGTTGAAAACTGTCCACAGTGTTCCTATCATCCTGATTAAACAGTACTGAAAAAAAATTCACTTACAGAGTGCATCAGACATGATTGAGAGCTTGTTTATGGAAAAGTGTTTATTTCTGTATTTCAACATGATTTGGAGCTTGTTTTTGAAAAGTGCTTATTTCTGTATTTCAACATCATTTGGAGCTTGTTTTTGAAAAGTGCTTATTTTTGTTTTTCAACATGATTTAGAGCTTGTTTTTGGAAAAGTGTTTATTTCTGTATTTCAACATGATTTAGAACTTGTTTATGGAAAAGTTTTTTATTTCTGTATTTCAACATGATTTGGAGCTTGTTTTTGGAAAGTGCTTATTTCTGTATTTCAATGTTGCAACTTGCTGAAAACTGTCCACAGTGTTCCTATCATCCTGATTAAACAGTACTGAAAAAAAATTCACTTACAGAGTGCATCAGACATGATTGAGAGCTTGTTTATGGAAAAGTGTTTATTTCTGTATTTCAACATGATTTGGAGCTTGTTTTTGAAAAGTGCTTATTTCTGTATTTCAACATGATTTGGAGCTTGTTTTTGAAAAGTGCTTATTTTTGTTTTTCAACATGATTTAGAGCTTGTTTTTGGAAAAGTGTTTATTTCTGTATTTCAACATGATTTAGAACTTGTTCATGGAAAAGTGCTTATTTATGTTTTTCAACATGATTTAGAGCTTGTTTTTGGAAAAGTGTTAATTTCTGTATTTCAATGTTGCAACTTGCTGAAAACTGTCCACAGTGTTCCTATCACACTGATTAAACAGTACTGGAAAAAAATCACTTACAGAGTGCATCAAACATGATTTAGAGCTTGTTTATGGAAAAGTGTTTATTTCTGTATTTCAATGTTGCAACTTGCTGAAAACTGTCCAGAGTGTTCCTATCATCCTGATTAAACAGTACTGAATAAAAATTCACTTACAGAGTGCATCAGACATGATTGAGAGCTTGTTTATGGAAAAGTGTTTATTTCTGTATTTCAACATGATTTGGAGCTTGTTTTTGAAAAGTGCTTATTTCTGTATTTCAACATCATTTGGAGCTTGTTTTTGAAAAGTGCTTATTTTTGTTTTTCAACATGATTTAGAGCTTGTTTTTGGAAAAGTGTTTATTTCTGTATTTCAACATGATTTAGAACTTGTTTATGGAAAAGTTTTTTATTTCTGTATTTCAACATGATTTGGAGCTTGTTTTTGGAAAGTGCTTATTTCTGTATTTCAATGTTGCAACTTGCTGAAAACTGTCCACAGTGTTCCTATCATCCTGATTAAACAGTACTGAAAAAAAATTCACTTACAGAGTGCATCAGACATGATTGAGAGCTTGTTTATGGAAAAGTGTTTATTTCTGTATTTCAACATGATTTGGAGCTTGTTTTTGAAAAGTGCTTATTTCTGTATTTCAACATGATTTGGAGCTTGTTTTTGAAAAGTGCTTATTTTTGTTTTTCAACATGATTTAGAGCTTGTTTTTGGAAAAGTGTTTATTTCTGTATTTCAACATGATTTAGAACTTGTTCATGGAAAAGTGCTTATTTATGTTTTTCAACATGATTTAGAGCTTGTTTTTGGAAAAGTGTTAATTTCTGTATTTCAATGTTGCAACTTGCTGAAAACTGTCCACAGTGTTCCTATCACACTGATTAAACAGTACTGGAAAAAAATCACTTACAGAGTGCATCAAACATGATTTAGAGCTTGTTTATGGAAAAGTGTTTATTTCTGTATTTCAATGTTGCAACTTGCTGAAAACTGTCCAGAGTGTTCCTATCATCCTGATTAAACAGTACTGAATAAAAATTCACTGACAGAGTGCATCAAACATGATTTAGAGCTTGTTTATGGAAAAGTGTTTATTTCTGTATTTCAACATGATTTTGAGCTTGTTTTTGAAAAGTGCTTATTTCTGTATTTCAACATGATTTGGAGCTTGTTTTTGAAAAGTGCTTATTTTTGTTTTTCAACATGATTTAGAGCTTGTTTTTGGAAAAGTGTTTATTTCTGTATTTCAACATGATTTAGAACTTGTTTATGGAAAAGTTTTTTATTTCTGTATTTCAACATGATTTGGAGCTTGTTTTTGGAAAGTGCTTATTTCTGTATTTCAATGTTGCAACTTGCTGAAAACTGTCCACAGTGTTCCTATCATCCTGATTAAACAGTACTGAATAAAAATTCACTGACAGAGTGCATCAAACATGATTTAGAGCTTGTTTATGAAAAGTGCTTATTTATGTTTTTCAACATGATTTGGAGCTTGTTTTTGGAAAAGTGTTTATTTCTGTATTTCAATGTTGCCACTTGCTGAAAACTGTCCACAGTGTTCCTATCATCCTGATTAAACAGTACTGAATAAAAATTCACTGACAGAGTGCATCAAACATGATTTAGAGCTTGTTTATGAAAAGTGCTTATTTATGTTTTTCAACATGATTTGGAGCTTGTTTTTGGAAAAGTGTTTATTTCTGTATTTCAACATGATTTGGAGCTTGTTTTTGAAAAGTGCTTATTTCTGTATTTCAACATGATTTGGAGCTTGTTTTTGAAAAGTGCTTATTTTTGTTTTTCAACATGATTTAGAGCTTGTTTTTGGAAAAGTGTTTATTTCTGTATATCAACATGATTTGGAGCTTGTTTTTGAAAAGTGTTATTTCAACATGATTTGGAGCTTTTTTGAAAAGTGCTTATTTCTGTATTTCAATGTTGCAACTTGCTGAAAACTGTCCACAGTGTTCCTATCATCCTGATTAAACAGTACTGAAAAAAAATTCACTTACAGAGTGCATCAGACATGATTGAGAGCTTGTTTATGGAAAAGTGTTTATTTCTGTATTTCAACATGATTTGGAGCTTGTTTTTGAAAAGTGCTTATTTCTGTATTTCAACATGATTTGGAGCTTGTTTTTGAAAAGTGCTTATTTTTGTTTTTCAACATGATTTAGAGCTTGTTTTTGGAAAAGTGTTTATTTCTGTATTTCAACATGATTTAGAACTTGTTTATGGAAAAGTGCTTATTTATGTTTTTCAACATGATTTAGAGCTTGTTTTTGGAAAAGTGTTAATTTCTGTATTTCAATGTTGCAACTTGCTGAAAACTGTCCACAGTGTTCCTATCACACTGATTAAACAGTACTGGAAAAAAATCACTTACAGAGTGCATCAAACATGATTTAGAGCTTGTTTATGGAAAAGTGTTTATTTCTGTATTTCAATGTTGCAACTTGCTGAAAACTGTCCAGAGTGTTCCTATCATCCTGATTAAACAGTACTGAATAAAAATTCACTGACAGAGTGCATCAAACATGATTTAGAGCTTGTTTATGAAAAGTGCTTATTTATGTTTTTCAACATGATTTGGAGCTTGTTTTTGGAAAAGTGTTTATTTCTGTATTTCAATGTTGCAACTTGCTGAAAACTGTCCAGAGTGTTCCTATCATCCTGATTAAACAGTACTGAATAAAAATTCACTGACAGAGTGCATCAAACATGATTTAGAGCTTGTTTATGGAAAAGTGTTTATTTCTGTATTTCAACATGATTTGGAGCTTGTTTTTGGAAAGTGCTTATTTCTGTATTTCAATGTTGCAACTTGCTGAAAACTGTCCACAGTGTTCCTATCATCCTGATTAAACAGTACTGAAAAAATATTCACTTACAGAGTGCATCAAACATGATTTAGAGCTTGTTTATGGAAAAGTGTTTATTTCTGTATTTCAACATGATTTGGAGCTTGTTTTTGAAAAGTGCTTATTTCTGTATTTCAACATGATTTGGAGCTTGTTTTTGAAAAGTGCTTATTTTTGTTTTTCAACATGATTTAGAGCTTGTTTTTGGAAAAGTGTTTATTTCTGTATTTCAACATGATTTAGAACTTGTTTATGGAAAAGTTTTTTATTTCTGTATTTCAACATGATTTGGAGCTTGTTTTTGGAAAGTGCTTATTTCTGTATTTCAATGTTGCAACTTGCTGAAAACTGTCCACAGTGTTCCTATCATCCTGATTAAACAGTACTGAAAAAAAATTCACTTACAGAGTGCATCAAACATGATTTAGAGCTTGTTTATGGAAAAGTGTTTATTTCTGTATTTCAACATGATTTGGAGCTTGTTTTTGAAAAGTGCTTATTTCTGTATTTCAACATGATTTGGAGCTTGTTTTTGAAAAGTGCTTATTTTTGTTTTTCAACATGATTTAGAGCTTGTTTTTGGAAAAGTGTTTATTTCTGTATTTCAACATGATTTAGAACTTGTTCATGGAAAAGTGCTTATTTATGTTTTTCAACATGATTTAGAGCTTGTTTTTGGAAAAGTGTTAATTTCTGTATTTCAATGTTGCAACTTGCTGAAAACTGTCCACAGTGTTCCTATCACACTGATTAAACAGTACTGGAAAAAAATCACTTACAGAGTGCATCAAACATGATTTAGAGCTTGTTTATGGAAAAGTGTTTATTTCTGTATTTCAATGTTGCAACTTGCTGAAAACTGTCCAGAGTGTTCCTATCATCCTGATTAAACAGTACTGAATAAAAATTCACTGACAGAGTGCATCAAACATGATTTAGAGCTTGTTTATGGAAAAGTGCTTATTTCTGTTTTTCAACATGATTTGGAGCTTGTTTTTGGAAAAGTGTTTATTTCTGTATTTCAATGTTGCAACTTGCTGAAAACTGTCCACAGTGTTCCTATCATCCTGATTAAACAGTACTGAATAAAAATTCACTGACAGAGTGCATCAAACATGATTTAGAGCTTGTTTATGGAAAAGTGTTTATTTCTGTATTTCAACATGATTTTGAGCTTGTTTTTGAAAAGTGCTTATTTCTGTATTTCAACATGATTTGGAGCTTGTTTTTGAAAAGTGCTTATTTTTGTTTTTCAACATGATTTAGAGCTTGTTTTTGGAAAAGTGTTTATTTCTGTATTTCAACATGATTTAGAACTTGTTTATGGAAAAGTTTTTTATTTCTGTATTTCAACATGATTTGGAGCTTGTTTTTGGAAAGTGCTTATTTCTGTATTTCAATGTTGCAACTTGCTGAAAACTGTCCACAGTGTTCCTATCATCCTGATTAAACAGTACTGAATAAAAATTCACTGACAGAGTGCATCAAACATGATTTAGAGCTTGTTTATGAAAAGTGCTTATTTATGTTTTTCAACATGATTTGGAGCTTGTTTTTGGAAAAGTGTTTATTTCTGTATTTCAATGTTGCAACTTGCTGAAAACTGTCCAGAGTGTTCCTATCATCCTGATTAAACAGTACTGAATAAAAATTCACTGACAGAGTGCATCAAACATGATTTAGAGCTTGTTTATGAAAAGTGCTTATTTATGTTTTTCAACATGATTTGGAGCTTGTTTTTGGAAAAGTGTTTATTTCTGTATTTCAACATGATTTGGAGCTTGTTTTTGAAAAGTGCTTATTTCTGTATTTCAACATCATTTGGAGCTTGTTTTTGAAAAGTGCTTATTTTTGTTTTTCAACATGATTTAGAGCTTGTTTTTGGAAAAGTGTTTATTTCTGTATATCAACATGATTTAGAACTTGTTTATGGAAAAGTTTTTTATTTCTGTATTTCAACATGATTTGGAGCTTGTTTTTGGAAAGTGCTTATTTCTGTATTTCAATGTTGCAACTTGCTGAAAACTGTCCACAGTGTTCCTATCATCCTGATTAAACAGTACTGAAAAAAAATTCACTTACAGAGTGCATCAGACATGATTGAGAGCTTGTTTATGGAAAAGTGTTTATTTCTGTATTTCAACATGATTTGGAGCTTGTTTTTGAAAAGTGCTTATTTCTGTATTTCAACATGATTTGGAGCTTGTTTTTGAAAAGTGCTTATTTTTGTTTTTCAACATGATTTAGAGCTTGTTTTTGGAAAAGTGTTTATTTCTGTATTTCAACATGATTTAGAACTTGTTTATGGAAAAGTGCTTATTTATGTTTTTCAACATGATTTAGAGCTTGTTTTTGGAAAAGTGTTAATTTCTGTATTTCAATGTTGCAACTTGCTGAAAACTGTCCACAGTGTTCCTATCACACTGATTAAACAGTACTGGAAAAAAATCACTTACAGAGTGCATCAAACATGATTTAGAGCTTGTTTATGGAAAAGTGTTTATTTCTGTATTTCAATGTTGCAACTTGCTGAAAACTGTCCAGAGTGTTCCTATCATCCTGATTAAACAGTACTGAATAAAAATTCACTGACAGAGTGCATCAAACATGATTTAGAGCTTGTTTATGAAAAGTGCTTATTTATGTTTTTCAACATGATTTGGAGCTTGTTTTTGGAAAAGTGTTTATTTCTGTATTTCAATGTTGCAACTTGCTGAAAACTGTCCAGAGTGTTCCTATCATCCTGATTAAACAGTACTGAATAAAAATTCACTGACAGAGTGCATCAAACATGATTTAGAGCTTGTTTATGGAAAAGTGTTTATTTCTGTATTTCAACATGATTTGGAGCTTGTTTTTGGAAAGTGCTTATTTCTGTATTTCAATGTTGCAACTTGCTGAAAACTGTCCACAGTGTTCCTATCATCCTGATTAAACAGTACTGAAAAAAAATTCACTTACAGAGTGCATCAGACATGATTGAGAGCTTGTTTATGGAAAAGTGTTTATTTCTGTATTTCAACATGATTTTGAGCTTGTTTTTGAAAAGTGCTTATTTCTGTATTTCAACATGATTTGGAGCTTGTTTTTGAAAAGTGCTTATTTTTGTTTTTCAACATGATTTAGAGCTTGTTTTTGGAAAAGTGTTTATTTCTGTATTTCAACATGATTTAGAACTTGTTTATGGAAAAGTTTTTTATTTCTGTATTTCAACATGATTTGGAGCTTGTTTTTGGAAAGTGCTTATTTCTGTATTTCAATGTTGCAACTTGCTGAAAACTGTCCACAGTGTTCCTATCATCCTGATTAAACAGTACTGAAAAAAAATTCACTTACAGAGTGCATCAAACATGATTTAGAGCTTGTTTATGGAAAAGTGTTTATTTCTGTATTTCAACATGATTTGGAGCTTGTTTTTGAAAAGTGCTTATTTCTGTATTTCAACATGATTTGGAGCTTGTTTATGGAAAAGTGCTTATTTATGTTTTTCAATGTTGCAACTTGCTGAAAACTGCCCACAGTGTTCCTATCACACTGATTAAACAGTACTGAAAAAAAATCACTTACAGAGTGCATCAAACATGATTTAGAGCTTGTTTATGGAAAAGTGTTTATTTCTGTATTTCAATGTTGCAACTTGCTGAAAACTGTCCACAGTGTTCCTATCATCCTGATTAAACAGTACTGAATAAAAATTCACTGACAGAGTGCATCAAACATGATTTAGAGCTTGTTTATGGAAAAGTGTTTATTTCTGTATTTCAACATGATTTGGAGCTTGTTTTTGAAAAGTGCTTATTTCTGTATTTCAACATGATTTGGAGCTTGTTTTTGAAAAGTGCTTATTTTTGTTTTTCAACATGATTTAGAGCTTGTTTTTGGAAAAGTGTTTATTTCTGTATTTCAATGTTGCAACATGTTGAAAACTGTCCACAGTGTTCCTATCATCCTGATTAAACAGTACTGAATAAAAATTCACTGACAGAGTGCATCAAACATGATTTAGAGCTTGTTTATGGAAAAGTTTTTTATTTCTGTATTTCAACATGATTTGGAGCTTGTTTTTGAAAAGTGCTTATTTTTGTTTTTCAACATGATTTAGAGCTTGTTTTTGGAAAAGTGTTTATTTCTGTATTTCAACATGATTTAGAACTTGTTTATGGAAAAGTGCTTATTTATGTTTTTCAACATGATTTAGAGCTTGTTTTTGGAAAAGTGTTCATTTCTGTATTTCAATGTTGCAACTTGCTGAAAACTGTCCACAGTGTTCCTATCACACTGATTAAACAGTACTGAAAAAAAATCACTTACAGAGTGCATCAAACATGATTTAGAGCTTGTTTATGGAAAAGTTTTTTATTTCTGTATTTCAACATGATTTGGAGCTTGTTTTTGAAAAGTGCTTATTTTTGTTTTTCAACATGATTTGGAGCTTGTTTTTGGAAAAGTGTTTATTTCTGTATTTCAACATGATTTGGAGCTTGTTTTTGGAAAGTGCTTATTTCTGTATTTCAACATGATTTGGAGCGTGTTTTTGAAAAGTGCTTATTTATGTTTTTCAACATGATTTAGAGCTTGTTTTTGGAAAAGTGTTCATTTCTGTATTTCAATGTTGCAACTTGCTGAAAACTGTCCACAGTGTTCCTATCATCCTGATTAAACAGTACTGAATAAAAATTCACTGACAGAGTGCATCAAACATGATTTAGAGCTTGTTTATGAAAAGTGCTTATTTATGTTTTTCAACATGATTTGGAGCTTGTTTTTGGAAAAGTGTTTATTTCTGTATTTCAATGTTGCAACTTGCTGAAAACTGTCCAGAGTGTTCCTATCATCCTGATTAAACAGTACTGAATAAAAATTCACTGACAGAGTGCATCAAACATGATTTAGAGCTTGTTTATGGAAAAGTGTTTATTTCTGTATTTCAACATGATTTGGAGCTTGTTTTTGGAAAGTGCTTATTTCTGTATTTCAATGTTGCAACTTGCTGAAAACTGTCCACAGTGTTCCTATCATCCTGATTAAACAGTACTGGAAAAAAATTCACTTACAGAGTGCATCAGACATGATTGAGAGCTTGTTTATGGAAAAGTGTTTATTTCTGTATTTCAACATGATTTGGAGCTTGTTTTTGAAAAGTGCTTATTTCTGTATTTCAACATGATTTGGAGCTTGTTTATGGAAAAGTGCTTATTTATGTTTTTCAACATGATTTAGAACTTGTTTATGGAAAAGTGCTTATTTATGTTTTTCAACATGATTTAGAGCTTGTTTTTGGAAAAGTGTTCATTTCTGTATTTCAATGTTGCAACTTGCTGAAAACTGCCCACAGTGTTCCTATCACACTGATTAAACAGTACTGAAAAAAAATCACTTACAGAGTGCATCAAACATGATTTAGAGCTTGTTTATGGAAAAGTGTTTATTTCTGTATTTCAATGTTGCAACATGTTGAAAACTGTCCACAGTGTTCCTATCATCCTGATTAAACAGTACTGAATAAAAATTCACTGACAGAGTGCATCAAACATGATTTAGAGCTTGTTTATGGAAAAGTGTTTATTTCTGTATTTCAACATGATTTGGAGCTTGTTTTTGAAAAGTGCTTATTTCTGTATTTCAACATGATTTGGAGCTTGTTTTTGAATTGTGCTTATTTTTGTTTTTCAACATGATTTAGAGCTTGTTTTTGGAAAAGTGTTTATTTCTGTATTTCAATGTTGCAACATGTTGAAAACTGTCCACAGTGTTCCTATCATCCTGATTAAACAGTACTGAATAAAAATTCACTGACAGAGTGCATCAAACATGATTTAGAGCTTGTTTATGGAAAAGTTTTTTATTTCTGTATTTCAACATGATTTGGAGCTTGTTTTTGAAAAGTGCTTATTTTTGTTTTTCAACATGATTTGGAGCTTGTTTTTGGAAAAGTGTTTATTTCTGTATTTCAACATGATTTGGAGCTTGTTTTTGGAAAGTGCTTATTTCTGTATTTCAACATGATTTGGAGCGTGTTTTTGAAAAGTGCTTATTTATGTTTTTCAACATGATTTAGAGCTTGTTTTTGGAAAAGTGTTCATTTCTGTATTTCAATGTTGCAACTTGCTGAAAACTGTCCACAGTGTTCCTATCATCCTGATTAAACAGTACTGAATAAAAATTCACTGACAGAGTGCATCAAACATGATTTAGAGCTTGTTTATGAAAAGTGCTTATTTATGTTTTTCAACATGATTTGGAGCTTGTTTTTGGAAAAGTGTTTATTTCTGTATTTCAATGTTGCAACTTGCTGAAAACTGTCCAGAGTGTTCCTATCATCCTGATTAAACAGTACTGAATAAAAATTCACTGACAGAGTGCATCAAACATGATTTAGAGCTTGTTTATGGAAAAGTGTTTATTTCTGTATTTCAACATGATTTGGAGCTTGTTTTTGGAAAGTGCTTATTTCTGTATTTCAATGTTGCAACTTGCTGAAAACTGTCCACAGTGTTCCTATCATCCTGATTAAACAGTACTGGAAAAAAATTCACTTACAGAGTGCATCAGACATGATTGAGAGCTTGTTTATGGAAAAGTGTTTATTTCTGTATTTCAACATGATTTGGAGCTTGTTTTTGAAAAGTGCTTATTTCTGTATTTCAACATGATTTGGAGCTTGTTTATGGAAAAGTGCTTATTTATGTTTTTCAACATGATTTAGAACTTGTTTATGGAAAAGTGCTTATTTATGTTTTTCAACATGATTTAGAGCTTGTTTTTGGAAAAGTGTTCATTTCTGTATTTCAATGTTGCAACTTGCTGAAAACTGCCCACAGTGTTCCTATCATCCTGATTAAACAGTACTGAAAAAAACTTCACTTACAGAGTGCATCAAACATGATTTAGAGCTTGTTTTTGGAAAAGTGTTTATTTCTGTATTTCAATGTTGCAACATGTTGAAAACTGTCCACAGTGTTCCTATCATCCTGATTAAACAGTACTGAATAAAAATTCACTGACAGAGTGCATCAAACATGATTTAGAGCTTGTTTATGGAAAAGTGTTTATTTCTGTATTTCAACATGATTTGGAGCTTGTTTTTGAAAAGTGCTTATTTCTGTATTTCAACATGATTTGGAGCTTGTTTTTGAATTGTGCTTATTTTTGTTTTTCAACATGATTTAGAGCTTGTTTTTGGAAAAGTGTTTATTTCTGTATTTCAATGTTGCAACATGTTGAAAACTGTCCACAGTGTTCCTATCATCCTGATTAAACAGTACTGAATAAAAATTCACTGACAGAGTGCATCAAACATGATTTAGAGCTTGTTTATGGAAAAGTTTTTTATTTCTGTATTTCAACATGATTTGGAGCTTGTTTTTGAAAAGTGCTTATTTTTGTTTTTCAACATGATTTAGAGCTTGTTTTTGGAAAAGTGTTTATTTCTGTATTTCAACATGATTTAGAACTTGTTTATGGAAAAGTGCTTATTTATGTTTTTCAACATGATTTAGAGCTTGTTTTTGGAAAAGTGTTCATTTCTGTATTTCAATGTTGCAACTTGCTGAAAACTGTCCACAGTGTTCCTATCACACTGATTAAACAGTACTGAAAAAAAATCACTTACAGAGTGCATCAAACATGATTTAGAGCTTGTTTATGGAAAAGTTTTTTATTTCTGTATTTCAACATGATTTGGAGCTTGTTTTTGAAAAGTGCTTATTTTTGTTTTTCAACATGATTTGGAGCTTGTTTTTGGAAAAGTGTTTATTTCTGTATTTCAACATGATTTGGAGCTTGTTTTTGGAAAGTGCTTATTTCTGTATTTCAACATGATTTGGAGCGTGTTTTTGAAAAGTGCTTATTTATGTTTTTCAACATGATTTAGAGCTTGTTTTTGGAAAAGTGTTCATTTCTGTATTTCAATGTTGCAACTTGCTGAAAACTGTCCACAGTGTTCCTATCATCCTGATTAAACAGTACTGAATAAAAATTCACTGACAGAGTGCATCAAACATGATTTAGAGCTTGTTTATGAAAAGTGCTTATTTATGTTTTTCAACATGATTTGGAGCTTGTTTTTGGAAAAGTGTTTATTTCTGTATTTCAATGTTGCAACTTGCTGAAAACTGTCCAGAGTGTTCCTATCATCCTGATTAAACAGTACTGAATAAAAATTCACTGACAGAGTGCATCAAACATGATTTAGAGCTTGTTTATGGAAAAGTGTTTATTTCTGTATTTCAACATGATTTGGAGCTTGTTTTTGGAAAGTGCTTATTTCTGTATTTCAATGTTGCAACTTGCTGAAAACTGTCCACAGTGTTCCTATCATCCTGATTAAACAGTACTGGAAAAAAATTCACTTACAGAGTGCATCAGACATGATTGAGAGCTTGTTTATGGAAAAGTGTTTATTTCTGTATTTCAACATGATTTGGAGCTTGTTTTTGCAAAGTGCTTATTTCCGTATTTCACCATGATTTGGAGCTTGTTTATGGAAAAGTGCTTATTTATGTTTTTCAACATGATTTAGAACTTGTTTATGGAAAAGTGCTTATTTATGTTTTTCAACATGATTTAGAGCTTGTTTTTGGAAAAGTGTTCATTTCTGTATTTCAATGTTGCAACTTGCTGAAAACTGTCCACAGTGTTCCTATCACACTGATTAAACAGTACTGAAAAAAAATCACTTACAGAGTGCATCAAACATGATTTAGAGCTTGTTTATGGAAAAGTGTTTATTTCTGTATTTCAATGTTGCAACTTGCTGAAAACTGTCCACAGTGTTCCTATCATCCTGATTAAACAGTACTGAAAAAAAATTCACTTACAGAGTGCATCAAACATGATTTAGAGCTTGTTTATGGAAAAGTGTTTATTTCTGTATTTCAACATGATTTGGAGCTTGTTTTTGAAAAGTGCTTATTTCTGTATTTCAACATGATTTGGAGCTTGTTTTTGAATTGTGCTTATTTTTGTTTTTCAACATGATTTAGAGCTTGTTTTTGGAAAAGTGTTTATTTCTGTATTTCAATGTTGCAACTTGCTGAAAACTGTCCACAGTGTTCCTATCATCCTGATTAACCTTTCACGGCTACTAACCCCGGATCCGGGAGCACCCCCCACCCCCCACACACTGATTAGCATAGCTAGCATAGCTTCACAAGTAGATAGTAGCATCTAAATATCATTAAATCACAAGTCCAAGACACCAGATGAAAGATACAGATCTTGTGAATAAAGCCACCATTTCAGATTTTTAAAATGTTTTACAGGGAAGACAAAATATGTAAATCTATTAGCTAAACACGTTAGCAAAATACACCACTATTCTAACTCCATCAGTTTCTTACTCCTTCAGGTGCTATCACCAATTCGGCTAAACTAAGATATTGATAGCCAATAACCTATAAAAAACCTCTTCAGATGACAGTCTGATAACATATTTATGGTATTGGATAGGTGTTGTTAGAAAAAAGTGCATATTTCAGGTAGAAATCACAGTTTACAATTGCACCGACCATCACAAATCCACTAGAATTACTAGATAGAGCAACGTGTATGACCAATTTACTCATCATAAAACATTTCATAAAAATAGACAAAGCATAGCAATGGAAAGACCCAGTTCTTGTGATTTCAGACCATATTTCAGATTTTCTAAGCGTTTTTCAGCGAAAACACAATAAATCGATAAGTTAGCATACTACATGTGCAAACGTTACCAGAGCATCGATTCCAGCCAAAGCGCGCTATAACGTAATCACCGCCAAAAGATATTAATTTTTTCACTAACCTTCTCAGAATTCTTCCGATGACACTCCTGTAACATCATTTTACAACATACATATACAGTTTGTTCGAAAAGGTGCATATTTAGCCATACAAAACCGTGGTTACACAATAAAAATACTAGGAAATCAAGCCTCAATATGTCTGACGTCATCTATCAGAGTGATCTAGTTTAATTGAAAGCTAATCATATACTTGACTAAAAAATACAGGGTTGACAGGAATCGAAAGACAAATTAGTTCTTAATGCAACCGCTGATTTACATTTTTAAAATTATCCTTACTTTTCAATACAGGGTTCGCCAGGTGAAGCTATACCAAACAAAATGGCGAAATATGCGTTTAAAATATTTCGACAGAACAACAATTTATCATATTAAATATTGTTTACTTTGAGCTGTTCTTCCATCATATTCTTGGGCAATGTATCCTTTCTATGTTATAAACGTCTTTTGGTCGATAGATGTCCTCTGTCCTTCGAAATGTCCACCACCAACGACCGACACCCCGAAACGTTTCCAAAGCTAAAAAGGGCACGACAAAGAAATTCCTCAAAATCGCACTAAACGGATATAAATTGCTATAAAACGGTTCAAATTAACTACATTATGATGTTTTTAACAACTATAACGACTGAAAACATGACCGGAGAAATATCACTCTCTAAAAAACGATTTGGAATGAGGCAAGTCCGATGGCCTTCACGCTTCAGGCGCACGACGAGAAAGGGCGGTCCCTATACATTTTGGTCTTTTATAATGGCTGTGAATGTCCCATCGATTTCATTGAAAACGTGATGACGTACAGACACCCAGAGGAAGACGTAGGCAGTGTCGGTTTCTTCATAGCATTCACTGTCGCCTTAAAAACAGACTCCAGATCAGAGGTAAAAATTTCTGAAATCTGAACCCTGTCATGAAAAGTGCTGTAGAAATTGTTCTGTACCACTCAGAGACAAAATTCCAACTTCTATAGAAACTAGAAGGTGTTTTCTATCCAATAATAACAATAATATGCATATTGTACGATCAAGAATTTAGCACGAGGCAGTTTAATTTGGAGACCCAAATATGCTAATGCGGAACAGCACCCCCTATAGTTGCAAGAAGTTAAACAGTACTGAATAAAAATTCACTGACAGAGTGCATCAAACATGATTTAGAGCTTGTTTATGGAAAAGTGTTTATTTCTGTATTTCAACATGATTTGGAGCTTGTTTTTGAAAAGTGCTTATTTCTGTATTTCAACATGATTTGGAGCTTGTTTTTGAATTGTGCTTATTTTTGTTTTTCAACATGATTTAGAGCTTGTTTTTGGAAAAGTGTTTATTTCTGTATTTCAATGTTGCAACATGTTGAAAACTGTCCACAGTGTTCCTATCATCCTGATTAAACAGTACTGAATAAAAATTCACTGACAGAGTGCATCAAACATGATTTAGAGCTTGTTTATGGAAAAGTTTTTTATTTCTGTATTTCAACATGATTTGGAGCTTGTTTTTGAAAAGTGCTTATTTTTGTTTTTCAACATGATTTAGAGCTTGTTTTTGGAAAAGTGTTTATTTCTGTATTTCAACATGATTTAGAACTTGTTTATGGAAAAGTGCTTATTTATGTTTTTCAACATGATTTGGAGCTTGTTTTTGGAAAAGTGTTTATTTCTGTATTTCAATGTTGCAACTTGCTGAAAACTGTCCACAGTGTTCCTATCATCCTGATTAAACAGTACTGAATAAAAATTCACTGACAGAGTGCATCAAACATGATTTAGAGCTTGTTTATGAAAAGTGCTTATTTATGTTTTTCAACATGATTTGGAGCTTGTTTTTGGAAAAGTGTTTATTTCTGTATTTCAATGTTGCAACTTGCTGAAAACTGTCCAGAGTGTTCCTATCATCCTGATTAAACAGTACTGAATAAAAATTCACTGACAGAGTGCATCAAACATGATTTAGAGCTTGTTTATGGAAAAGTGTTTATTTCTGTATTTCAACATGATTTGGAGCTTGTTTTTGGAAAGTGCTTATTTCTGTATTTCAATGTTGCAACTTGCTGAAAACTGTCCACAGTGTTCCTATCATCCTGATTAAACAGTACTGAAAAAAAATTCACTTACAGAGTGCATCAGACATGATTGAGAGCTTGTTTATGGAAAAGTGTTTATTTCTGTATTTCAACATGATTTGGAGCTTGTTTTTGAAAAGTGCTTATTTCTGTATTTCAACATGATTTGAAGCTTGTTTTTGAAAAGTGCTTATTTCTGTTTTTCAACATGATTTAGAGCATGTTTTTGGAAAAGTGTTTATTTCTGTATTTCAACATGATTTAGAACTTGTTTATGGAAAAGTTTTTTTTTCTGTATTTCAACATGATTTGGAGCTTGTTTTTGGAAAGTGCTTATTTCTGTATTTCAATGTTGCAACTTGCTGAAAACTGTCCACAGTGTTCCTATCATCCTGATTAAACAGTACTGAAAAAAAATTCGCTTAGAGTGCATCAGACATGATTGAGAGCTTGTTTATGGAAAAGTGTTTATTTCTGTATTTCAACATGATTTGGAGCTTGTTTATGGAAAAGTGTTTATTTCTGTATTTCAACATGATTTGGAGCTTGTTTTTGAAAAGTGCTTATTTCTGTATTTCAACATGATTTACAGCTTGTTTTTGGAAAAGTGTTTATTTCTGTATTTCAACATGATTTAGAACTTGTTTATGGAAAAGTGCTTATTTATGTTTTTCAACATGATTTAGAGCTTGTTTTTGGAAAAGTGTTCATTTCTGTATTTCAATGTTGCAACTTGCTGAAAACTGTCCACAGTGTTCCTATCACACTGATTAAACAGTACTGAAAGAAAATCACTTACAGAGTGCATCAAACATGATTTAGAGCTTGTTTATGGAAAAGTGTTTATTTCTGTATTTCAATGTTGCAACATGTTGAAAACTGTCCACAGTGTTCCTATCATCCTGATTAAACAGTACTGAATAAAAATTCACTGACAGAGTGCATCAAACATGATTTTGAGCTTGTTTATGGAAAAGTGCTTATTTCTGTATTTCAACATGATTTGGAGCGTGTTTTTGAAAAGTGCTTATTTCTGTATTTCAACATGATTTAGAGCTTGTTTATGGAAAAGTGCTTATTTTTGTTTTTCAACATGATTTAGAGCTTGTTTTTGGAAAAGTGTTTATTTCTGTATTTCAATGTTGCAACTTGCTGAAAACTGTCCATAGTGTTCCTATCATCCTGATTAAACAGTACTGAATAAAAATTCACTGACAGAGTGCATCAAACATGATTTAGAGCTTGTTTATGGAAAAGTGTTTATTTCTGTATTTCAACATGATTTGGAGCTTGTTTTTGAAAAGTGCTTATTTCTGTATTTCAACATGATTTGGAGCTTGTTTTTGGAAGTGTTTATTTCTGTATTTCAACATGATTTGGAGCTTGTTTTTGGAAAAGTGTTTATTTCTGTATTTCAATGTTGCAACTTGCTGAAAACTGTCCACAGTGTTCCTATCATCCTGATTAAACAGTACTGAAAAAAAAATTCACTTACAGAGTGCATCAAACATGATTTAGAACTTGTTTATGGAAAAGTGTTTATTTCTGTATTTCAACATGATTTGGAGCTTGTTTTTGCTGAAAAGTGTCCATTTCTGTATTTCAATGTTGCAACATGTTGAAAACTGTCCACAGTGTTCCTATCATCCTGATTAAACAGTACTAAAAAAAAATTCACTGACAGAGTGCATCAAACTTGATTTAGAGCTTGTTTATGGAAAAGTGTTTATTTCTGTATTTCAACATGATTTGGAGCTTGTTTTTGGAAAAGTGTTTATTTCTGTATTTCAACATGATTTAGAGCTTGTTTATGGAAAAGTGCTTATTTTTGTTTTTCAACATGATTTAGAGCTTGTTTTGGAAAAGTGTTTATTTCTGTATTTCAATGATGCAACATGTTGAAAACTGTCCACAGTGTTCCTATCATCCTGATTAAACAGTACTGAATAAAAATTCACTGACAGAGTGCATCAAACATGATTTAGAGCTTGTTTATGGAAAAGTGTTTATTTCTGTATTTCAACATGATTTGGAGCTTGTTTTTGGAAAAGTGTTAATTTCTGTATTTCAACAGGATTTGGAGCTTGTTTTTGGAAAAGTGTTTATTTCTGTATTTCAATGTTGCAACATGTTGAAAACTGTCCACAGTGTTCCTATCATCCTGATTAAACAGTACTGAATAAAAATTCACTGACAGAGTGCATCAAACATGATTTAGAGCTTGTTTATGGAAAAGTGTTTATTTCTGTATTTCAACATGATTTGGAGCTTGTTTTTGAATTGTGCTTATTTTTGTTTTTCAACATGATTTAGAGCTTGTTTTTGGAAAAGTGTTTATTTCTGTATTTCAATGTTGCAACTTGCTGAAAACTGTCCACAGTGTTCCAATCATCCTGATTAAACAGTACTGAATAAAAATTCACTGACAGAGTGCATCAAACATGATTTAGAGCTTGTTTATGGAAAAGTGTTTATTTCTGTATTTCAACATGATTTGGAGCTTGTTTTTGAAAAGTGCTTATTTCTGTATTTCAACATGATTTGGAGCTTGTTTTTGAAAAGTGTTTATTTCTGTATTTCAACATGATTTAGAACTTGTTTATGGAAAAGTTTTTTATTTCTGTATTTCAACATGATTTGGAGCTTGTTTTTGGAAAGTGCTTATTTCTGTATTTCAATGTTGCAACTTGCTGAAAACTGTCCACAGTGTTCCTATCATCCTGATTAAACAGTACTGAAAAAAAATTCACTTACAGAGTGCATCAGACATGATTGAGAGCTTGTTTATGGAAAAGTGTTTATTTCTGTATTTCAACATGATTTGGAGCTTGTTTTTGAAAAGTGCTTATTTCTGTATTTCAACATGATTTGGAGCTTGTTTATGGAAAAGTGCTTATTTATGTTTTTCAACATGATTTAGAACTTGTTTATGGAAAAGTGCTTATTTATGTTTTTCAACATGATTTAGAGCTTGTTTTTGGAAAAGTGTTCATTTCTGTATTTCAATGTTGCAACTTGCTGAAAACTGTCCACAGTGTTCCAATCATCCTGATTAAACAGTACTGGAAAAAAATCACTTACAGAGTGCATCAAACATGATTTAGAGCTTGTTTATGGAAAAGTGTTTATTTCTGTATTTCAATGTTGCAACATGTTGAAAACTGTCCATAGTGTTCCTATCATCCTGATTAAACAGTACTGAATAAAAATTCACTGACAGAGTGCATCAAACATGATTTAGAGCTTGTTTATGGAAAAGTGTTTATTTCTGTATTTCAACATGATTTGGAGCTTGTTTTTGAAAAGTGCTTATTTCTGTATTTCAACATGATTTGGAGCTTGTTTTTGAATTGTGCTTATTTTTGTTTTTCAACATGATTTAGAGCTTGTTTTTGGAAAAGTGTTTATTTCTGTATTTCAATGTTGCAACATGTTGAAAACTGTCCACAGTGTTCCTATCATCCTGATTAAACAGTACTGAATAAAAATTCACTGACAGAGTGCATCAAACATGATTTAGAGCTTGTTTATGGAAAAGTTTTTTATTTCTGTATTTCAACATGATTTGGAGCTTGTTTTTGAAAAGTGCTTATTTTTGTTTTTCAACATGATTTAGAGCTTGTTTTTGGAAAAGTGTTTATTTCTGTATTTCAACATGATTTAGAACTTGTTTATGGAAAAGTGCTTATTTATGTTTTTCAACATGATTTAGAGCTTGTTTTTGGAAAAGTGTTCATTTCTGTATTTCAATGTTGCAACTTGCTGAAAACTGTCCACAGTGTTCCTATCACACTGATTAAACAGTACTGAAAAAAAATCACTTACAGAGTGCATCAAACATGATTTAGAGCTTGTTTATGGAAAAGTTTATTATTTCTGTATTTCAACATGATTTGGAGCTTGTTTTTGAAAAGTGCTTATTTTTGTTTTTCAACATGATTTGGAGCTTGTTTTTGGAAAAGTGTTTATTTCTGTATTTCAACATGATTTGGAGCTTGTTTTTGGAAAGTGCTTATTTCTGTATTTCAACATGATTTGGAGCGTGTTTTTGAAAAGTGCTTATTTATGTTTTTCAACATGATTTAGAGCTTGTTTTTGGAAAAGTGTTCATTTCTGTATTTCAATGTTGCAACTTGCTGAAAACTGTCCACAGTGTTCCTATCATCCTGATTAAACAGTACTGAATAAAAATTCACTGACAGAGTGCATCAAACATGATTTAGAGCTTGTTTATGAAAAGTGCTTATTTATGTTTTTCAACATGATTTGGAGCTTGTTTTTGGAAAAGTGTTTATTTCTGTATTTCAATGTTGCAACTTGCTGAAAACTGTCCAGAGTGTTCCTATCATCCTGATTAAACAGTACTGAATAAAAATTCACTGACAGAGTGCATCAAACATGATTTAGAGCTTGTTTATGGAAAAGTGTTTATTTCTGTATTTCAACATGATTTGGAGCTTGTTTTTGGAAAGTGCTTATTTCTGTATTTCAATGTTGCAACTTGCTGAAAACTGTCCACAGTGTTCCTATCATCCTGATTAAACAGTACTGAAAAAAAATTCACTTACAGAGTGCATCAGACATGATTGAGAGCTTGTTTATGGAAAAGTGTTTATTTCTGTATTTCAACATGATTTGGAGCTTGTTTTTGAAAAGTGCTTATTTCTGTATTTCAACATGATTTGAAGCTTGTTTTTGAAAAGTGCTTATTTCTGTTTTTCAACATGATTTAGAGCATGTTTTTGGAAAAGTGTTTATTTCTGTATTTCAACATGATTTAGAACTTGTTTATGGAAAAGTTTTTTTTTCTGTATTTCAACATGATTTGGAGCTTGTTTTTGGAAAGTGCTTATTTCTGTATTTCAATGTTGCAACTTGCTGAAAACTGTCCACAGTGTTCCTATCATCCTGATTAAACAGTACTGAAAAAAAATTCGCTTAGAGTGCATCAGACATGATTGAGAGCTTGTTTATGGAAAAGTGTTTATTTCTGTATTTCAACATGATTTGGAGCTTGTTTTTGAAAAGTGCTTATTTCTGTATTTCAACATGATTTGGAGCTTGTTTTTGAAAAGTGCTTATTTTTGTTTTTCAACATGATTTAGAGCTTGTTTTTGGAAAAGTGTTTATTTCTGTATTTCAACATGATTTAGAACTTGTTTATGGAAAAGTGCTTATTTATGTTTTTCAACATGATTTAGAGCTTGTTTTTGGAAAAGTGTTCATTTCTGTATTTCAATGTTGCAACTTGCTGAAAACTGTCCACAGTGTTCCTATCACACTGATTAAACAGTACTGAAAAAAAATCACTTACAGAGTGCATCAAACATGATTTAGAGCTTGTTTATGGAAAAGTTTATTATTTCTGTATTTCAACATGATTTGGAGCTTGTTTTTGAAAAGTGCTTATTTTTGTTTTTCAACATGATTTGGAGCTTGTTTTTGGAAAAGTGTTTATTTCTGTATTTCAACATGATTTGGAGCTTGTTTTTGGAAAGTGCTTATTTCTGTATTTCAACATGATTTGGAGCGTGTTTTTGAAAAGTGCTTATTTATGTTTTTCAACATGATTTAGAGCTTGTTTTTGGAAAAGTGTTCATTTCTGTATTTCAATGTTGCAACTTGCTGAAAACTGTCCACAGTGTTCCTATCATCCTGATTAAACAGTACTGAATAAAAATTCACTGACAGAGTGCATCAAACATGATTTAGAGCTTGTTTATGAAAAGTGCTTATTTATGTTTTTCAACATGATTTGGAGCTTGTTTTTGGAAAAGTGTTTATTTCTGTATTTCAATGTTGCAACTTGCTGAAAACTGTCCACAGTGTTCCTATCATCCTGATTAAACAGTACTGAATAAAAATTCACTGACAGAGTGCATCAAACATGATTTAGAGCTTGTTTATGGAAAAGTGTTTATTTCTGTATTTCAACATGATTTGGAGCTTGTTTTTGGAAAGTGCTTATTTCTGTATTTCAATGTTGCATCTTGCTGAAAACTGTCCACAGTGTTCCTATCATCCTGATTAAACAGTACTGAAAAAAAATTCACTTACAGAGTGCATCAAACATGATTTAGAGCTTGTTTATGGAAAAGTGTTTATTTCTGTATTTCAACATGATTTGGAGCTTGTTTTTGAAAAGTGCTTATTTCTGTATTTCAACATGATTTGAAGCTTGTTTTTGAAAAGTGCTTATTTCTGTTTTTCAACATGATTTAGAGCATGTTTTTGGAAAAGTGTTTATTTCTGTATTTCAACATGATTTAGAACTTGTTTATGGAAAAGTTTTTTTTTCTGTATTTCAACATGATTTGGAGCTTGTTTTTGGAAAGTGCTTATTTCTGTATTTCAATGTTGCAACTTGCTGAAAACTGTCCACAGTGTTCCTATCATCCTGATTAAACAGTACTGAAAAAAAATTCGCTTAGAGTGCATCAGACATGATTGAGAGCTTGTTTATGGAAAAGTGTTTATTTCTGTATTTCAACATGATTTGGAGCTTGTTTATGGAAAAGTGTTTATTTCTGTATTTCAACATGATTTGGAGCTTGTTTTTGAAAAGTGCTTATTTCTGTATTTCAACATGATTTACAGCTTGTTTTTGGAAAAGTGTTTATTTCTGTATTTCAACATGATTTAGAACTTGTTTATGGAAAAGTGCTTATTTATGTTTTTCAACATGATTTAGAGCTTGTTTTTGGAAAAGTGTTCATTTCTGTATTTCAATGTTGCAACTTGCTGAAAACTGTCCACAGTGTTCCTATCACACTGATTAAACAGTACTGAAAGAAAATCACTTACAGAGTGCATCAAACATGATTTAGAGCTTGTTTATGGAAAAGTGTTTATTTCTGTATTTCAATGTTGCAACATGTTGAAAACTGTCCACAGTGTTCCTATCATCCTGATTAAACAGTACTGAATAAAAATTCACTTACAGAGTGCATCAAACATGATTTAGAGCTTGTTTATGGAAAAGTGCTTATTTCTGTATTTCAACATGATTTGAAGCTTGTTTTTGAAAAGTGCTTATTTCAGTTTTTCAACATGATTTAGAGCTTGTTTCTTGTTTTTGGAAAAGTGTTTATTTCTGTATTTCAATGTTGCAACTTGCTGAAAACTGTCCACAGTGTTCCTATCATCCTGATTAAACAGTACTGAATAAAAATTCACTGACAGAGTGCATCAAACATGATTTAGAGCTTGTTTATGGAAAAGTGTTTATTTCTGTATTTCAACATGATTTGGAGCTTGTTTTTGAAAAGTGCTTATTTCTGTATTTCAACATGATTTGGAGCTTGTTTTTGGAAGTGTTTATTTCTGTATTTCAACATGATTTAGAGCTTGTTTTTGGAAAAGTGTTTATTTCTGTATTTCAATGTTGCAACTTGCTGAAAACTGTCCACAGTGTTCCTATCATCCTGATTAAACAGTACTAAATAAAAATTCACTTACAGAGTGCATCAAACATGATTTAGAGCTTGTTTATGGAAAAGTGTTTATTTCTGTATTTCAACATGATTTGGAGCTTGTTTTTGGAAAAGTGTTTATTTCTGTATTTCAACATGATTTAGAGCTTGTTTATGGAAAAGTGCTTATTTTTGTTTTTCAACATGATTTAGAGCTTGTTTTGGAAAAGTGTTTATTTCTGTATTTCAATGATGCAACATGTTGAAAACTGTCCACAGTGTTCCTATCATCCTGATTAAACAGTACTGAATAAAAATTCACTGACAGAGTGCATCAAACATGATTTAGAGCTTGTTTATGGAAAAGTGTTTATTTCTGTATTTCAACATGATTTGGAGCTTGTTTTTGGAAAAGTGTTAATTTCTGTATTTCAACATGATTTGGAGCTTGTTTTTGGAAAAGTGTTTATTTCTGTATTTCAATGTTGCAACTTGCTGAAAACTGTCCACAGTGTTCCTATCATCCTGATTAAACAGTACTGAATAAAAATTCACTGACAGAGTGCATCAAACATGATTTAGAGCTTGTTTATGGAAAAGTGTTTATTTCTGTATTTCAACATGATTTGGAGCTTGTTTTTGAATTGTGCTTATTTTTGTTTTTCAACATGATTTAGAGCTTGTTTTTGGAAAAGTGTTTATTTCTGTATTTCAATGTTGCAACTTGCTGAAAACTGTCCACAGTGTTCCAATCATCCTGATTAAACAGTACTGAATAAAAATTCACTGACAGAGTGCATCAAACATGATTTAGAGCTTGTTTATGGAAAAGTGTTTATTTCTGTATTTCAACATGATTTGGAGCTTGTTTTTGAAAAGTGCTTATTTCTGTATTTCAACATGATTTGGAGCTTGTTTTTGAAAAGTGTTTATTTCTGTATTTCAACATGATTTGGAGCTTGTTTATGGAAAAGTGTTTATTTCTGTATTTCAACATGATTTGGAGCTTGTTTTTGAAAAGTGCTTATTTCTGTATTTCAATGTTGCAACTTGCTGAAAACTGTCCACAGTGTTCCTATCATCCTGATTAAACAGTACTGAAAAAAAATTCACTTACAGAGTGCATCAGACATGATTGAGAGCTTGTTTATGGAAAAGTGTTTATTTCTGTATTTCAACATGATTTGGAGCTTGTTTTTGAAAAGTGCTTATTTCTGTATTTCAACATGATTTGGAGCTTGTTTATGGAAAAGTGCTTATTTATGTTTTTCAACATGATTTAGAACTTGTTTATGGAAAAGTGCTTATTTATGTTTTTCAACATGATTTAGAGCTTGTTTTTGGAAAAGTGTTCATTTCTGTATTTCAATGTTGCAACTTGCTGAAAACTGTCCACAGTGTTCCAATCATCCTGATTAAACAGTACTGGAAAAAAATCACTTACAGAGTGCATCAAACATGATTTAGAGCTTGTTTATGGAAAAGTGTTTATTTCTGTATTTCAATGTTGCAACATGTTGAAAACTGTCCATAGTGTTCCTATCATCCTGATTAAACAGTACTGAATAAAAATTCACTGACAGAGTGCATCAAACATGATTTAGAGCTTGTTTATGGAAAAGTGTTTATTTCTGTATTTCAACATGATTTGGAGCTTGTTTTTGAAAAGTGCTTATTTCTGTATTTCAACATGATTTGGAGCTTGTTTTTGAATTGTGCTTATTTTTGTTTTTCAACATGATTTAGAGCTTGTTTTTGGAAAAGTGTTTATTTCTGTATTTCAATGTTGCAACATGTTGAAAACTGTCCACAGTGTTCCTATCATCCTGATTAAACAGTACTGAATAAAAATTCACTGACAGAGTGCATCAAACATGATTTAGAGCTTGTTTATGGAAAAGTTTTTTATTTCTGTATTTCAACATGATTTGGAGCTTGTTTTTGAAAAGTGCTTATTTTTGTTTTTCAACATGATTTAGAGCTTGTTTTTGGAAAAGTGTTTATTTCTGTATTTCAACATGATTTAGAACTTGTTTATGGAAAAGTGCTTATTTATGTTTTTCAACATGATTTAGAGCTTGTTTTTGGAAAAGTGTTCATTTCTGTATTTCAATGTTGCAACTTGCTGAAAACTGTCCACAGTGTTCCTATCACACTGATTAAACAGTACTGAAAAAAAATCACTTACAGAGTGCATCAAACATGATTTAGAGCTTGTTTATGGAAAAGTTTTTTATTTCTGTATTTCAACATGATTTGGAGCTTGTTTTTGAAAAGTGCTTATTTTTGTTTTTCAACATGATTTGGAGCTTGTTTTTGGAAAAGTGTTTATTTCTGTATTTCAACATGATTTAGAACTTGTTTATGGAAAAGTTTTTTATTTCTGTATTTCAACATGATTTGGAGCTTGTTTTTGGAAAGTGCTTATTTCTGTATTTCAATGTTGCAACTTGCTGAAAACTGTCCACAGTGTTCCTATCATCCTGATTAAACAGTACTGAAAAAAAATTCACTTACAGAGTGCATCAAACATGATTTAGAGCTTGTTTATGGAAAAGTGTTTATTTCTGTATTTCAACATGATTTGGAGCTTGTTTTTGAAAAGTGCTTATTTCTGTATTTCAACATGATTTGGAGCTTGTTTTTGAAAAGTGCTTATTTATGTTTTTCAACATGATTTAGAGCTTGTTTTTGGAAAAGTGTTTATTTCTGTATTTCAATGTTGCAACTTGCTGAAAACTGTCCACAGTGTTCCAATCATCCTGATTAAACAGTACTGGAAAAAAATCACTTACAGAGTGCATCAAACATGATTTAGAGCTTGTTTATGGAAAAGTGTTTATTTCTGTATTTCAATGTTGCAACATGTTGAAAACTGTCCATAGTGTTCCTATCATCCTGATTAAACAGTACTGAATAAAAATTCACTGACAGAGTGCATCAAACATGATTTAGAGCTTGTTTATGGAAAAGTGTTTATTTCTGTATTTCAACATGATTTGGAGCTTGTTTTTGAAAAGTGCTTATTTCTGTATTTCAACATGATTTGGAGCTTGTTTTTGAATTGTGCTTATTTTTGTTTTTCAACATGATTTAGAGCTTGTTTTTGGAAAAGTGTTTATTTCTGTATTTCAATGTTGCAACATGTTGAAAACTGTCCACAGTGTTCCTATCATCCTGATTAAACAGTACTGAATAAAAATTCACTGACAGAGTGCATCAAACATGATTTAGAGCTTGTTTATGGAAAAGTTTTTTATTTCTGTATTTCAACATGATTTGGAGCTTGTTTTTGAAAAGTGCTTATTTTTGTTTTTCAACATGATTTAGAGCTTGTTTTTGGAAAAGTGTTTATTTCTGTATTTCAACATGATTTAGAACTTGTTTATGGAAAAGTGCTTATTTTTGTTTTTCAACATGATTTGGAGCTTGTTTTTGGAAGTGTTTATTTCTGTATTTCAACATGATTTGGAGCTTGTTTTTGGAAAAGTGTTTATTTCTGTATTTCAATGTTGAAACTTGCTGAAAACTGTCCACAGTGTTCCTATCATCCTGATTAAACAGTACTGAAAAAAAATCACTTACAGAGTGCATCAAACATGATTTAGAGCTTGTTTATGGAAAAGTGCTTATTTCTGTATTTCAACATGATTTGGAGCTTGTTTTTGAAAAGTGCTTATTTCTGTATTTCAACATGATTTAGAGCTTGTTTATGGAAAAGTGCTTATTTTTGTTTTTCAACATGATTTAGAGCTTGTTTTTGGAAAAGTGTTTATTTCTGTATTTCAATGTTGCAACATGTTGAAAACTGTCCATAGTGTTCCTATCATCCTGATTAAACAGTACTGAATAAAAATTCACTGACAGAGTGCATCAAACATGATTTAGAGCTTGTTTATGGAAAAGTGTTTATTTCTGTATTTCAACATGATTTGGAGCTTGTTTTTGAAAAGTGCTTATTTCTGTATTTCAACATGATTTGGAGCTTGTTTTTGAATTGTGCTTATTTTTGTTTTTCAACATGATTTAGAGCTTGTTTTTGGAAAAGTGGTTATTTCTGTATTTCAATGTTGCAACATGTTGAAAACTGTCCACAGTGTTACTATCATCCTGATTAAACAGTACTGAATAAAAATTTACTGACAGAGTGCATCAAACATGATTTAGAGCTTGTTTATGGAAAAGTTTTTTATTTCTGTATTTCAACATGATTTGGAGCTTGTTTTTGAAAAGTGCTTATTTTTGTTTTTCAACATGATTTGGAGCTTGTTTTTGAAAAGTGCTTATTTCTGTTTTTCAACATGATTTGGAGCTTGTTTTTGGAAAAGTGTTTATTTCTGTATTTCAATGTTGCAACTTGCTGAAAACTGTCCAGAGTGTTCCTATCATCCTGATTAAACAGTACTGAATAAAAATTCACTGACAGAGTGCATCAAACATGATTTAGAGCTTGTTTATGGAAAAGTGTTTATTTCTGTATTTCAATGTTGCAACATGTTGAAAACTGTCCACAGTGTTCCTATCATCCTGATTAAACAGTACTGAATAAAAATTCACTGACAGAGTGCATCAAACATGATTTAGAGCTTGTTTATGGAAAAGTGTTTATTTCTGTATTTCAACATGATTTGGAGCTTGTTTTTGAATTGTGCTTATTTTTGTTTTTCAACATGATTTAGAGCTTGTTTATGGAAAAGTGTTTATTTCTGTATTTCAACATGATTTGGAGCTTGTTTTTGAAAAGTGCTTATTTCTGTATTTCAACATGATTTGGAGCTTGTTTATGGAAAAGTGCTTATTTATGTTTTTCAACATGATTTAGAACTTGTTTATGGAAAAGTGCTTATTTATGTTTTTCAACATGATTTAGAGCTTGTTTTTGGAAAAGTGTTCATTTCTGTATTTCAATGTTGCAACTTGCTGAAAACTGTCCACAGTGTTCCAATCATCCTGATTAAACAGTACTGGAAAAAAATCACTTACAGAGTGCATCAAACATGATTTAGAGCTTGTTTATGGAAAAGTGTTTATTTCTGTATTTCAATGTTGCAACATGTTGAAAACTGTCCATAGTGTTCCTATCATCCTGATTAAACAGTACTGAATAAAAATTCACTGACAGAGTGCATCAAACATGATTTAGAGCTTGTTTATGGAAAAGTGTTTATTTCTGTATTTCAACATGATTTGGAGCTTGTTTTTGAAAAGTGCTTATTTCTGTATTTCAACATGATTTGGAGCTTGTTTTTGAATTGTGCTTATTTTTGTTTTTCAACATGATTTAGAGCTTGTTTTTGGAAAAGTGTTTATTTCTGTATTTCAATGTTGCAACATGTTGAAAACTGTCCACAGTGTTCCTATCATCCTGATTAAACAGTACTGAATAAAAATTCACTGACAGAGTGCATCAAACATGATTTAGAGCTTGTTTATGGAAAAGTTTTTTATTTCTGTATTTCAACATGATTTGGAGCTTGTTTTTGAAAAGTGCTTATTTTTGTTTTTCAACATGATTTAGAGCTTGTTTTTGGAAAAGTGTTTATTTCTGTATTTCAACATGATTTAGAACTTGTTTATGGAAAAGTGCTTATTTTTGTTTTTCAACATGATTTGGAGCTTGTTTTTGGAAGTGTTTATTTCTGTATTTCAACATGATTTGGAGCTTGTTTTTGGAAAAGTGTTTATTTCTGTATTTCAATGTTGAAACTTGCTGAAAACTGTCCACAGTGTTCCTATCATCCTGATTAAACAGTACTGAAAAAAAATCACTTACAGAGTGCATCAAACATGATTTAGAGCTTGTTTATGGAAAAGTGCTTATTTCTGTATTTCAACATGATTTGGAGCTTGTTTTTGAAAAGTGCTTATTTCTGTATTTCAACATGATTTAGAGCTTGTTTTTGGAAAAGTGTTTATTTCTGTATTTCAATGTTGCAACTTGCTGAAAACTGTCCACAGTGTTCCTATCATCCTGATTAAACAGTACTGAAAAAAAATTCACTTACAGAGTGCATCAAACATGATTTAGAGCTTGTTTATGGAAAAGTGTTTATTTCTGTATTTCAACATGATTTGGAGCTTGTTTTTGAAAAGTGCTTATTTCTGTATTTCAACATGATTTGGAGCTTGTTTTTGAAAAGTGCTTATTTCTGTATTTCAACATGATTTAGAGCTTGTTTTTGGAAAAGTGGTTATTTCTGTATTTCAATGTTGCAACTTGCTGAAAACTGTCCACAGTGTTCCTATCATCCTGATTAAACAGTACTGAATAAAAATTAACTGACAGAGTGCATCAAACATGATTTAGAGCTTGTTTATGGAAAAGTTTTTTATTTCTGTATTTCAACATGATTTGGAGCTTGTTTTTGAAAAGTGCTTATTTTTGTTTTTCAACATGATTTGGAGCTTGTTTTTGAAAAGTGCTTATTTCTGTTTTTCAACATGATTTGGAGCTTGTTTTTGGAAAAGTGTTTATTTCTGTATTTCAATGTTGCAACTTGCTGAAAACTGTCCAGAGTGTTCCTATCATCCTGATTAAACAGTACTGAATAAAAATTCACTGACAGAGTGCATCAAACATGATTTAGAGCTTGTTTATGGAAAAGTGTTTATTTCTGTATTTCAATGTTGCAACATGTTGAAAACTGTCCACAGTGTTCCTATCATCCTGATTAAACAGTACTGAATAAAAATTCACTGACAGAGTGCATCAAACATGATTTAGAGCTTGTTTATGGAAAAGTGTTTATTTCTGTATTTCAACATGATTTGGAGCTTGTTTTTGAATTGTGCTTATTTTTGTTTTTCAACATGATTTAGAGCTTGTTTATGGAAAAGTGTTTATTTCTGTATTTCAACATGATTTGGAGCTTGTTTTTGAAAAGTGCTTATTTCTGTATTTCAACATGATTTGGAGCTTGTTTATGGAAAAGTGCTTATTTATGTTTTTCAACATGATTTAGAACTTGTTTATGGAAAAGTGCTTATTTATGTTTTTCAACATGATTTAGAGCTTGTTTTTGGAAAAGTGTTCATTTCTGTATTTCAATGTTGCAACTTGCTGAAAACTGTCCACAGTGTTCCAATCATCCTGATTAAACAGTACTGGAAAAAAATCACTTACAGAGTGCATCAAACATGATTTAGAGCTTGTTTATGGAAAAGTGTTTATTTCTGTATTTCAATGTTGCAACATGTTGAAAACTGTCCATAGTGTTCCTATCATCCTGATTAAACAGTACTGAATAAAAATTCACTGACAGAGTGCATCAAACATGATTTAGAGCTTGTTTATGGAAAAGTGTTTATTTCTGTATTTCAACATGATTTGGAGCTTGTTTTTGAAAAGTGCTTATTTCTGTATTTCAACATGATTTGGAGCTTGTTTTTGAAAAGTGCTTATTTCTGTATTTCAACATGATTTGGAGCTTGTTTTTGAATTGTGCTTATTTTTGTTTTTCAACATGATTTAGAGCTTGTTTTTGGAAAAGTGTTTATTTCTGTATTTCAATGTTGCAACATGTTGAAAACTGTCCACAGTGTTCCTATCATCCTGATTAAACAGTACTGAATAAAAATTCACTGACAGAGTGCATCAAACATGATTTAGAGCTTGTTTATGGAAAAGTTTTTTATTTCTGTATTTCAACATGATTTGGAGCTTGTTTTTGAAAAGTGCTTATTTTTGTTTTTCAACATGATTTAGAGCTTGTTTTTGGAAAAGTGTTTATTTCTGTATTTCAACATGATTTAGAACTTGTTTATGGAAAAGTGCTTATTTTTGTTTTTCAACATGATTTAGAGCTTGTTTTTGGAAAAGTGTTCATTTCTGTATTTCAATGTTGCAACTTGCTGAAAACTGTCCACAGTGTTCCTATCATCCTGATTAAACAGTACTGAAAAAAAAATCACTTACAGAGTGCATCAAACATGATTTAGAGCTTGTTTATGGAAAAGTTTTTTATTTCTGTATTTCAACATGATTTGGAGCTTGTTTTTGAAAAGTGCTTATTTTTGTTTTTCAACATGATTTGGAGCTTGTTTTTGGAAAAGTGTTTATTTCTGTATTTCAACATGATTTGGAGCTTGTTTTTGAAAAGTGCTTATTTCTGTATTTCAACATGATTTGGAGCTTGTTTTTGAATTGTGCTTATTTCTGTTTTTCAACATGATTTAGAGCTTGTTTTTGGAAAAGTGGTTATTTCTGTATTTCAATGTTGCAACTTGCTGAAAACTGTCCACAGTGTTCCTATCATCCTGATTAAACAGTACTGAATAAAAATTAACTGACAGAGTGCATCAAACATGATTTAGAGCTTGTTTATGGAAAAGTTTTTTATTTCTGTATTTCAACATGATTTGGAGCTTGTTTTTGAAAAGTGCTTATTTTTGTTTTTCAACATGATTTGGAGCTTGTTTTTGAAAAGTGCTTATTTCTGTTTTTCAACATGATTTGGAGCTTGTTTTTGGAAAAGTGTTTATTTCTGTATTTCAATGTTGCAACTTGCTGAAAACTGTCCAGAGTGTTCCTATCATCCTGATTAAACAGTACTGAATAAAAATTCACTGACAGAGTGCATCAAACATGATTTAGAGCTTGTTTATGGAAAAGTGTTTATTTCTGTATTTCAATGTTGCAACATGTTGAAAACTGTCCACAGTGTTCCTATCATCCTGATTAAACAGTACTGAATAAAAATTCACTGACAGAGTGCATCAAACATGATTTAGAGCTTGTTTATGGAAAAGTGTTTATTTCTGTATTTCAACATGATTTGGAGCTTGTTTTTGAATTGTGCTTATTTTTGTTTTTCAACATGATTTAGAGCTTGTTTATGGAAAAGTGTTTATTTCTGTATTTCAACATGATTTGGAGCTTGTTTTTGAAAAGTGCTTATTTCTGTATTTCAACATGATTTGGAGCTTGTTTATGGAAAAGTGCTTATTTATGTTTTTCAACATGATTTAGAACTTGTTTATGGAAAAGTGCTTATTTATGTTTTTCAACATGATTTAGAGCTTGTTTTTGGAAAAGTGTTCATTTCTGTATTTCAATGTTGCAACTTGCTGAAAACTGTCCACAGTGTTCCAATCATCCTGATTAAACAGTACTGGAAAAAAATCACTTACAGAGTGCATCAAACATGATTTAGAGCTTGTTTATGGAAAAGTGTTTATTTCTGTATTTCAATGTTGCAACATGTTGAAAACTGTCCATAGTGTTCCTATCATCCTGATTAAACAGTACTGAATAAAAATTCACTGACAGAGTGCATCAAACATGATTTAGAGCTTGTTTATGGAAAAGTGTTTATTTCTGTATTTCAACATGATTTGGAGCTTGTTTTTGAAAAGTGCTTATTTCTGTATTTCAACATGATTTGGAGCTTGTTTTTGAAAAGTGCTTATTTCTGTATTTCAACATGATTTGGAGCTTGTTTTTGAATTGTGCTTATTTTTGTTTTTCAACATGATTTAGAGCTTGTTTTTGGAAAAGTGTTTATTTCTGTATTTCAATGTTGCAACATGTTGAAAACTGTCCACAGTGTTCCTATCATCCTGATTAAACAGTACTGAATAAAAATTCACTGACAGAGTGCATCAAACATGATTTAGAGCTTGTTTATGGAAAAGTGTTTATTTCTGTATTTCAACATGATTTGGAGCTTGTTTTTGAAAAGTGCTTATTTCTGTTTTTCAACATGATTCAGAGCTTGTTTTTGGAAAAGTGTTTATTTCTGTATTTCAACATGATTTAGAACTTGTTTATGGAAAAGTGCTTATTTTTGTTTTTCAACATGATTTAGAGCTTGTTTTTGGAAAAGTGTTCATTTCTGTATTTCAATGTTGCAACTTGCTGAAAACTGTCCACAGTGTTCCTATCACACTGATTAAACAGTACTGAAAAAAAAATCACTTACAGAGTGCATCAAACATGATTTAGAGCTTGTTTATGGAAAAGTTTTTTATTTCTGTATTTCAACATGATTTGGAGCTTGTTTTTGAAAAGTGCTTATTTTTGTTTTTCAACATGATTTGGAGCTTGTTTTTGGAAAAGTGTTTATTTCTGTATTTCAACATGATTTGGAGCTTGTTTTTGAAAAGTGCTTATTTCTGTATTTCAACATGATTTGGAGCTTGTTTTTGGAAAAGTGTTTATTTCTGTATTTCAACATGATTTGGAGCTTGTTTTTGGAAAAGTGCTTATTTCTGTATTTCAACATGATTTGGAGCTTGTTTTTGAAAAGTGCTTATTTCTGTTTTTCAACATGATTTAGAGCTTGTTTTTGGAAAAGTGTTTATTTCTGTATTTCAATGTTGCAACTTATTGAAAACTGTCCAGAGTGTTCCTATCATCCTGATTAAACAGTACTGAAAAAAAATTCACTTACTGAGTGCATCAAACATGATTTAGAGCTTGTTTATGGAAAAGTGTTTATTTCTGTATTTCAATGTTGCAACATGTTGAAAACTGTCCACAGTGTTCCTATCATCCTGATTAAACAGTACTGAATAAAAATTCACTGACAGAGTGCATCAAACATGATTTAGAGCTTGTTTATGGAAAAGTGTTTATTTCTGTATTTCAACATGATTTGGAGCTTGTTTTTGAATTGTGCTTATTTTTGTTTTTCAACATGATTTAGAGCTTGTTTTTGGAAAAGTTTTTTATTTCTGTATTTCAACATGATTTGGAGCTTGTTTTTGAAAAGTGCTTATTTCTGTTTTTCAACATGATTCAGAGCTTGTTTTTGGAAAAGTGTTTATTTCTGTATTTCAACATGATTTAGAACTTGTTTATGGAAAAGTGCTTATTTTTGTTTTTCAACATGATTTAGAGCTTGTTTTTGGAAAAGTGTTCATTTCTGTATTTCAATGTTGCAACTTGCTGAAAACTGTCCACAGTGTTCCTATCACACTGATTAAACAGTACTGAAAAAAAAATCACTTACAGAGTGCATCAAACATGATTTAGAGCTTGTTTATGGAAAAGTTTTTTATTTCTGTATTTCAACATGATTTGGAGCTTGTTTTTGAAAAGTGCTTATTTTTGTTTTTCAACATGATTTAGAGCTTGTTTTTGGAAAAGTGTTTATTTCTGTATTTCAACATGATTTGGAGCTTGTTTTTGAAAAGTGCTTATTTCTGTATTTCAACATGATTTGGAGCTTGTTTTTGGAAAAGTGTTTATTTCTGTATTTCAACATGATTTGGAGCTTGTTTTTGAAAAGTGCTTATTTCTGTATTTCAACATGATTTGGAGCTTGTTTTTGAAAAGTGCTTATTTCTGTTTTTCAACATGATTTGGAGCTTGTTTTTGGAAAAGTGTTTATTTCTGTATTTCAATGTTGCAACTTATTGAAAACTGTCCAGAGTGTTCCTATCATCCTGATTAAACAGTACTGAAAAAAAATTCACTTACTGAGTGCATCAAACATGATTTAGAGCTTGTTTATGGAAAAGTGTTTATTTCTGTATTTCAATGTTGCAACATGTTGAAAACTGTCCACAGTGTTCCTATCATCCTGATTAAACAGTACTGAATAAAAATTCACTGACAGAGTGCATCAAACATGATTTAGAGCTTGTTTATGGAAAAGTGTTTATTTCTGTATTTCAACATGATTTGGAGCTTGTTTTTGAATTGTGCTTATTTTTGTTTTTCAACATGATTTAGAGCTTGTTTTTGGAAAAGTGTTTATTTCTGTATTTCAATGTTGCAACTTGCTGAAAACTGTCCACAGTGTTCCAATCATCCTGATTAAACAGTACTGGAAAAAAATCACTTACAGAGTGCATCAAACATGATTTAGAGCTTGTTTATGGAAAAGTGTTTATTTCTGTATTTCAATGTTGCAACTTGCTGAAAACTGTCCATAGTGTTCCTATCATCCTGATTAAACAGTACTGAATAAAAATTCACTGACAGAGTGCATCAAACATGATTTAGAGCTTGTTTATGGAAAAGTGTTTATTTCTGTATTTCAACATGATTTGGAGCTTGTTTTTGAAAAGTGCTTATTTCTGTATTTCAACATGATTTGGAGCTTGTTTTTGAATTGTGCTTATTTTTGTTTTTCAACATGATTTAGAGCTTGTTTTTGGAAAAGTGTTTATTTCTGTATTTCAATGTTGCAACATGTTGAAAACTGTCCACAGTGTTCCTATCATCCTGATTAAACAGTACTGAATAAAAATTCACTGACAGAGTGCATCAAACATGATTTAGAGCTTGTTTATGGAAAAGTTTTTTATTTCTGTATTTCAACATGATTTGGAGCTTGTTTTTGAAAAGTGCTTATTTTTGTTTTTCAACATGATTTAGAGCTTGTTTTTGGAAAAGTGTTTATTTCTGTATTTCAACATGATTTAGAACTTGTTTATGGAAAAGTGCTTATTTATGTTTTTCAACATGATTTAGAGCTTGTTTTTGGAAAAGTGTTCATTTCTGTATTTCAATGTTGCAACTTGCTGAAAACTGTCCACAGTGTTCCTATCACACTGATTAAACAGTACTGAAAAAAAATCACTTACAGAGTGCATCAAACATGATTTAGAGCTTGTTTATGGAAAAGTTTTTTATTTCTGTATTTCAACATGATTTGGAGCTTGTTTTTGAAAAGTGCTTATTTTTGTTTTTCAACATGATTTGGAGCTTGTTTTTGGAAAAGTGTTTATTTCTGTATTTCAACATGATTTGGAGCTTGTTTTTGGAAAGTGCTTATTTCTGTATTTCAACATGATTTGGAGCTTGTTTTTGAAAAGTGCTTATTTCTGTATTTCAACATGATTTAGAGCTTGTTTATGGAAAAGTGTTTATTTCTGTATTTCAACATGATTTGGAGCTTGTTTTTGGAAAGTGCTTATTTCTGTATTTCAACATGATTTGGAGCTTGTTTTTGAAAAGTGCTTATTTCTGTATTTCAACATGATTTAGAGCTTGTTTTTGGAAAAGTGTTTATTTCTGTATTTCAATGTTGCAACTTGCTGAAAACTGTCCACAGTGTTCCTATCATCCTGATTAAACAGTACTGAAAAAAAATTCACTTACAGAGTGCATCAGACATGATTGAGAGCTTGTTTATGGAAAAGTGTTTATTTCTGTATTTCAACATGATTTGGAGCTTGTTTTTGAAAAGTGCTTATTTCTGTATTTCAACATGATTTGGAGCTTGTTTATGGAAAAGTGCTTATTTATGTTTTTCAACATGATTTGGAGCTTGTTTTTGAAAAGTGCTTATTTCTGTATTTCAACATGATTTGGAGCTTGTTTTTGAATTGTGCTTATTTTTGTTTTTCAACATGATTTAGAGCTTGTTTTTGGAAAAGTGTTTATTTCTGTATTTCAACATGATTTAGAACTTGTTTATGGAAAAGTGCTTATTTATGTTTTTCAACATGATTTAGAGCTTGTTTTTGGAAAAGTGTTCATTTCTGTATTTCAATGTTGCAACTTGCTGAAAACTGTCCACAGTGTTCCTATCACACTGATTAAACAGTACTGAAAAAAAATCACTTACAGAGTGCATCAAACATGATTTAGAGCTTGTTTATGGAAAAGTTTTTTATTTCTGTATTTCAACATGATTTGGAGCTTGTTTTTGAAAAGTGCTTATTTTTGTTTTTCAACATGATTTGGAGCTTGTTTTTGGAAAAGTGTTTATTTCTGTATTTCAACATGATTTGGAGCTTGTTTTTGGAAAGTGCTTATTTCTGTATTTCAACATGATTTGGAGCGTGTTTTTGAAAAGTGCTTATTTCTGTATTTCAACATGATTTAGAGCTTGTTTATGGAAAAGTGCTTATTTTTGTTTTTCAACATGATTTGGAGCTTGTTTTTGGAAAAGTGTTTATTTCTGTATTTCAACATGATTTGGAGCTTGTTTTTGGAAAGTGCTTATTTCTGTATTTCAACATGATTTGGAGCTTGTTTTTGAAAAGTGCTTATTTCTGTATTTCAACATGATTTGGAGCTTGTTTTTGGAAAGTGCTTATTTCTGTATTTCAACATGATTTGGAGCTTGTTTTTGAAAAGTGCTTATTTCTGTTTTTCAACATGATTTAGAGCTTGTTTTTGGAAAAGTGTTTATTTCTGTATTTCAATGTTGCAACTTGCTGAAAACTGTCCACAGTGTTCCTATCATCCTGATTAAACAGTACTGAAAAAAAATTCACTTACAGAGTGCATCAAACATGATTTAGAGCTTGTTTATGGAAAAGTGTTTATTTCTGTATTTCAACATGATTTGGAGCTTGTTTTTGAAAAGTGCTTATTTCTGTATTTCAACATGATTTAGAGCTTGTTTATGGAAAAGTGTTTATTTCTGTATTTCAACATGATTTGGAGCTTGTTTTTGAAAAGTGCTTATTTCTGTATATCAACATGATTTGGAGCTTGTTTTTGAAAAGTGCTTATTTCTGTTTTTCAACATGATTTAGAGCTTGTTTTTGGAAAAGTGTTTATTTCTGTATTTCAACATGATTTAGAACTTGTTTTTGAAAAGTGCTTATTTCTGTATTTCAACATGATTTGGAGCTTGTTTATGGAAAAGTGCTTATTTTTGTTTTTCAACATGATTTAGAGCTTGTTTTTGGAAAAGTGTTTATTTCTGTATTTCAATGTTGCAACTTGCTGAAAACTGTCCACAGTGTTCCAATCATCCTGATTAAACAGTACTGGAAAAAAATCACTTACAGAGTGCATCAAACATGATTTAGAGCTTGTTTATGGAAAAGTGTTTATTTCTGTATTTCAATGTTGCAACATGTTGAAAACTGTCCATAGTGTTCCTATCATCCTGATTAAACAGTACTGAATAAAAATTCACTGACAGAGAGCATCAAACATGATTTAGAGCTTGTTTATAGAAAAGTGTTTATTTCTGTATTTCAACATGATTTGGAGCTTGTTTTTGAAAAGTGCTTATTTCTGTATTTCAACATGATTTGGAGCTTGTTTTTGAATTGTGCTTATTTTTGTTTTTCAACATGATTTAGAGCTTGTTTTTGGAAAAGTGTTTATTTCTGTATTTCAATGTTGCAACATGTTGAAAACTGTCCACAGTGTTCCTATCATCCTGATTAAACAGTACTGAATAAAAATTCACTGACAGAGTGCATCAAACATGATTTAGAGCTTGTTTATGGAAAAGTTTTTTATTTCTGTATTTCAACATGATTTGGAGCTTGTTTTTGAAAAGTGCTTATTTTTGTTTTTCAACATGATTTAGAGCTTGTTTTTGGAAAAGTGTTTATTTCTGTATTTCAACATGATTTAGAACTTGTTTATGGAAAAGTGCTTATTTATGTTTTTCAACATGATTTAGAGCTTGTTTTTGGAAAAGTGTTCATTTCTGTATTTCAATGTTGCAACTTGCTGAAAACTGTCCACAGTGTTCCTATCACACTGATTAAACAGTACTGAAAAAAAATCACTTACAGAGTGCATCAAACATGATTTAGAGCTTGTTTATGGAAAAGTTTTTTATTTCTGTATTTCAACATGATTTGGAGCTTGTTTTTGAAAAGTGCTTATTTTTGTTTTTCAACATGATTTGGAGCTTGTTTTTGGAAAAGTGTTTATTTCTGTATTTCAACATGATTTGGAGCTTGTTTTTGGAAAGTGCTTATTTCTGTATTTCAACATGATTTGGAGCTTGTTTTTGAAAAGTGCTTATTTCTGTATTTCAACATGATTTAGAGCTTGTTTATGGAAAAGTGTTTATTTCTGTATTTCAACATGATTTGGAGCTTGTTTTTGGAAAGTGCTTATTTCTGTATTTCAACATGATTTGGAGCTTGTTTTTGAAAAGTGCTTATTTCTGTATTTCAACATGATTTAGAGCTTGTTTTTGGAAAAGTGTTTATTTCTGTATTTCAATGTTGCAACTTGCTGAAAACTGTCCACAGTGTTCCTATCATCCTGATTAAACAGTACTGAAAAAAAATTCACTTACAGAGTGCATCAGACATGATTGAGAGCTTGTTTATGGAAAAGTGTTTATTTCTGTATTTCAACATGATTTGGAGCTTGTTTTTGAAAAGTGCTTATTTCTGTATTTCAACATGATTTGGAGCTTGTTTATGGAAAAGTGCTTATTTATGTTTTTCAACATGATTTGGAGCTTGTTTTTGAAAAGTGCTTATTTCTGTATTTCAACATGATTTGGAGCTTGTTTTTGAATTGTGCTTATTTTTGTTTTTCAACATGATTTAGAGCTTGTTTTTGGAAAAGTGTTTATTTCTGTATTTCAACATGATTTAGAACTTGTTTATGGAAAAGTGCTTATTTATGTTTTTCAACATGATTTAGAGCTTGTTTTTGGAAAAGTGTTCATTTCTGTATTTCAATGTTGCAACTTGCTGAAAACTGTCCACAGTGTTCCTATCACACTGATTAAACAGTACTGAAAAAAAATCACTTACAGAGTGCATCAAACATGATTTAGAGCTTGTTTATGGAAAAGTTTTTTATTTCTGTATTTCAACATGATTTGGAGCTTGTTTTTGAAAAGTGCTTATTTTTGTTTTTCAACATGATTTGGAGCTTGTTTTTGGAAAAGTGTTTATTTCTGTATTTCAACATGATTTGGAGCTTGTTTTTGGAAAGTGCTTATTTCTGTATTTCAACATGATTTGGAGCTTGTTTTTGAAAAGTGCTTATTTCTGTATTTCAACATGATTTAGAGCTTGTTTATGGAAAAGTGTTTATTTCTGTATTTCAACATGATTTGGAGCTTGTTTTTGGAAAGTGCTTATTTCTGTATTTCAACATGATTTGGAGCGTGTTTTTGAAAAGTGCTTATTTCTGTATTTCAACATGATTTAGAGCTTGTTTTTGGAAAAGTGTTTATTTCTGTATTTCAATGTTGCAACTTGCTGAAAACTGTCCACAGTGTTCCTATCATCCTGATTAAACAGTACTGAAAAAAAATTCACTTACAGAGTGCATCAGACATGATTGAGAGCTTGTTTATGGAAAAGTGTTTATTTCTGTATTTCAACATGATTTGGAGCTTGTTTTTGAAAAGTGCTTATTTCTGTATTTCAACATGATTTGGAGCTTGTTTATGGAAAAGTGCTTATTTATGTTTTTCAACATGATTTGGAGCTTGTTTTTGAAAAGTGCTTATTTCTGTATTTCAACATGATTTGGAGCTTGTTTTTGAATTGTGCTTATTTTTGTTTTTCAACATGATTTAGAGCTTGTTTTTGGAAAAGTGTTTATTTCTGTATTTCAACATGATTTAGAACTTGTTTATGGAAAAGTGCTTATTTATGTTTTTCAACATGATTTAGAGCTTGTTTTTGGAAAAGTGTTCATTTCTGTATTTCAATGTTGCAACTTGCTGAAAACTGTCCACAGTGTTCCTATCACACTGATTAAACAGTACTGAAAAAAAATCACTTACAGAGTGCATCAAACATGATTTAGAGCTTGTTTATGGAAAAGTTTTTTATTTCTGTATTTCAACATGATTTGGAGCTTGTTTTTGAAAAGTGCTTATTTTTGTTTTTCAACATGATTTGGAGCTTGTTTTTGGAAAAGTGTTTATTTCTGTATTTCAACATGATTTGGAGCTTGTTTTTGGAAAGTGCTTATTTCTGTATTTCAACATGATTTGGAGCTTGTTTTTGAAAAGTGCTTATTTCTGTATTTCAACATGATTTAGAGCTTGTTTATGGAAAAGTGTTTATTTCTGTATTTCAACATGATTTGGAGCTTGTTTTTGGAAAGTGCTTATTTCTGTATTTCAACATGATTTGGAGCTTGTTTTTGAAAAGTGCTTATTTCTGTTTTTCAACATGATTTAGAGCTTGTTTTTGGAAAAGTGTTTATTTCTGTATTTCAATGTTGCAACTTGCTGAAAACTGTCCACAGTGTTCCTATCATCCTGATTAAACAGTACTGAAAAAAAATTCACTTACAGAGTGCATCAGACATGATTGAGAGCTTGTTTATGGAAAAGTGTTTATTTCTGTATTTCAACATGATTTGGAGCTTGTTTTTGAAAAGTGCTTATTTCTGTATTTCAACATGATTTGGAGCTTGTTTATGGAAAAGTGCTTATTTATGTTTTTCAACATGATTTGGAGCTTGTTTTTGAAAAGTGCTTATTTCTGTATTTCAACATGATTTGGAGCTTGTTTTTGAATTGTGCTTATTTTTGTTTTTCAACATGATTTAGAGCTTGTTTTTGGAAAAGTGTTTATTTCTGTATTTCAACATGATTTAGAACTTGTTTATGGAAAAGTGCTTATTTATGTTTTTCAACATGATTTAGAGCTTGTTTTTGGAAAAGTGTTCATTTCTGTATTTCAATGTTGCAACTTGCTGAAAACTGTCCACAGTGTTCCTATCACACTGATTAAACAGTACTGAAAAAAAATCACTTACAGAGTGCATCAAACATGATTTAGAGCTTGTTTATGGAAAAGTTTTTTATTTCTGTATTTCAACATGATTTGGAGCTTGTTTTTGAAAAGTGCTTATTTTTGTTTTTCAACATGATTTGGAGCTTGTTTTTGGAAAAGTGTTTATTTCTGTATTTCAACATGATTTGGAGCTTGTTTTTGGAAAGTGCTTATTTCTGTATTTCAACATGATTTGGAGCGTGTTTTTGAAAAGTGCTTATTTCTGTATTTCAACATGATTTAGAGCTTGTTTATGGAAAAGTGCTTATTTTTGTTTTTCAACATGATTTGGAGCTTGTTTTTGGAAAAGTGTTTATTTCTGTATTTCAACATGATTTGGAGCTTGTTTTTGGAAAGTGCTTATTTCTGTATTTCAACATGATTTGGAGCGTGTTTTTGAAAAGTGTTTATTTCTGTATTTCAACATGATTTAGAGCTTGTTTTTGAAAAGTGTTTATTTCTGTATTTCAACATGATTTGGAGCTTGTTTTTGAAAAGTGCTTATTTCTGTATTTCAACATGATTTAGAGCTTGTTTTTGGAAAAGTGTTTATTTCTGTATTTCAATGTTGCAACTTGCTGAAAACTGTCCACAGTGTTCCTATCATCCTGATTAAACAGTACTGAAAAAAAATTCACTTACAGAGTGCATCAGACATGATTGAGAGCTTGTTTATGGAAAAGTGTTTATTTCTGTATTTCAACATGATTTGGAGCTTGTTTTTGAAAAGTGCTTATTTCTGTATTTCAACATGATTTGGAGCTTGTTTATGGAAAAGTGCTTATTTATGTTTTTCAACATGATTTGGAGCTTGTTTTTGAAAAGTGCTTATTTCTGTATTTCAACATGATTTGGAGCTTGTTTTTGAATTGTGCTTATTTTTGTTTTTCAACATGATTTAGAGCTTGTTTTTGGAAAAGTGTTTATTTCTGTATTTCAACATGATTTAGAACTTGTTTTTGAAAAGTGCTTATTTCTGTATTTCAACATGATTTGGAGCTTGTTTATGGAAAAGTGCTTATTTATGTTTTTCAACATGATTTGGAGCTTGTTTTTGGAAAAGTGTTTATTTCTGTATTTCAACATGATTTGGAGCTTGTTTTTGAATTGTGCTTATTTTTGTTTTTCAACATGATTTAGAGCTTGTTTTTGGAAAAGTGTTTATTTCTGTATTTCAACATGATTTAGAACTTGTTTATGGAAAAGTGCTTATTTATGTTTTTCAACATGATTTAGAGCTTGTTTTTGGAAAAGTGTTCATTTCTGTATTTCAATGTTGCAACTTGCTGAAAACTGTCCACAGTGTTCCTATCACACTGATTAAACAGTACTGAAAAAAAATCACTTACAGAGTGCATCAAACATGATTTAGAGCTTGTTTATGGAAAAGTTTTTTATTTCTGTATTTCAACATGATTTGGAGCTTGTTTTTGAAAAGTGCTTATTTTTGTTTTTCAACATGATTTGGAGCTTGTTTTTGGAAAAGTGTTTATTTCTGTATTTCAACATGATTTGGAGCTTGTTTTTGGAAAGTGCTTATTTCTGTATTTCAACATGATTTGGAGCGTGTTTTTGAAAAGTGCTTATTTCTGTATTTCAACATGATTTAGAGCTTGTTTATGGAAAAGTGCTTATTTTTGTTTTTCAACATGATTTGGAGCTTGTTTTTGGAAAAGTGTTTATTTCTGTATTTCAACATGATTTGGAGCTTGTTTTTGGAAAGTGCTTATTTCTGTATTTCAACATGATTTGGAGCGTGTTTTTGAAAAGTGTTTATTTCTGTATTTCAACATGATTTGGAGTGATTTGGAGCTTGTTTTTGGAAAGTGCTTATTTCTGTATTTCAACATGATTTGGAGCTTGTTTTTGAAAAGTGCTTATTTCTGTATTTCAACATGATTTAGAGCTTGTTTTTGGAAAAGTGTTTATTTCTGTATTTCAATGTTGCAACTTGCTGAAAACTGTCCACAGTGTTCCTATCATCCTGATTAAACAGTACTGAAAAAAAATTCACTTACAGAGTGCATCAGACATGATTGAGAGCTTGTTTATGGAAAAGTGTTTATTTCTGTATTTCAACATGATTTGGAGCTTGTTTTTGAAAAGTGCTTATTTCTGTATTTCAACATGATTTGGAGCTTGTTTATGGAAAAGTGCTTATTTATGTTTTTCAACATGATTTGGAGCTTGTTTTTGAAAAGTGCTTATTTCTGTATTTCAACATGATTTGGAGCTTGTTTTTGAATTGTGCTTATTTTTGTTTTTCAACATGATTTAGAGCTTGTTTTTGGAAAAGTGTTTATTTCTGTTTTTTAACATGATTTAGAGCTTGTTTTTGGAAAAGTGTTTATTTCTGTATTTCAATGTTGCAACTTGCTGAAAACTGTCCACAGTGTTCCTATCATCCTGATTAAACAGTACTGAAAAAAAATCACTTACAGAGTGCATCAAACATGATTTAGAGCTTGTTTATGGAAAAGTGTTTATTTCTGTATTTCAACATGATTTGGAGCTTGTTTTTGAAAAGTGCTTATTTTTGTTTTTCAACATGATTTGGAGCTTGTTTTTGGAAAAGTGTTTATTTCTGTATTTCAACATGATTTGGAGCTTGTTTTTGAAAAGTGCTTATTTCTGTATTTCAACATGATTTAGAGCTTGTTTATGGAAAAGTGCTTATTTTTGTTTTTCAACATGATTTAGAGCTTGTTTTTGGAAAAGTGTTTATTTCTGTATTTCAATGTTGCAACATGTTGAAAACTGTCCATAGTGTTCCTATCATCCTGATTAAACAGTACTGAATAAAAATTCACTGACAGAGTGCATCAAACATGATTTAGAGCTTGTTTATGGAAAAGTGTTTATTTCTGTATTTCAACATGATTTGGAGCTTGTTTTTGAAAAGTGCTTATTTTTGTTTTTCAACATGATTTGGAGCTTGTTTTTGAAAAGTGCTTATTTCTGTTTTTCAACATGATTTAGAGCTTGTTTATGGAAAAGTTTTTTATTTCTGTATTTCAACATGATTTGGAGCTTGTTTTTGAAAAGTGCTTATTTTTGTTTTTCAACATGATTTGGAGCTTGTTTTTGAAAAGTGTTTATTTCTGTATTTCAACATGATTTGGAGCTTGTTTTTGAATTGTGCTTATTTTTGTTTTTCAACATGATTTAGAGCTTGTTTTTGGAAAAGTGTTTATTTCTGTATTTCAATGTTGCAACTTGCTGAAAACTGTCCACAGTGTTCCAATCATCCTGATTAAACAGTACTGAAAAAAAATTCACTTACAGAGTGCATCAAACATGATTTAGAGCTTGTTTATGGAAAAGTGTTTATTTCTGTATTTCAATGTTGCAACATGTTGAAAACTGTCCATAGTGTTCCTATCATCCTGATTAAACAGTACTGAAAAAAAATTCACTTACAGAGTGCATCAAACATGATTTAGAGCTTGTTTATGGAAAAGTGTTTATGTCTGTATTTCAACATGATTTGGAGCTTGTTTTTGAAAAGTGCTTATTTCTGTATTTCAACATGATTTGGAGCTTGTTTTTGAAAAGTGCTTATTTTTGTTTTTCAACATGATTTAGAGCTTGTTTTTGGAAAAGTGTTTATTTCTGTATTTCAATGTTGCAACTTGCTGAAAACTGTCCACAGTGTTCCTATCATCCTGATTAAACAGTACTGAATAAAAATTCACTGACAGAGTGCATCAAACATGATTTAGAGCTTGTTTATGGAAAAGTTTTTTATTTCTGTATTTCAACATGATTTGGAGCTTGTTTTTGAAAAGTGCTTATTTTTGTTTTTCAACATGATTTAGAGCTTGTTTTTGGAAAAGTGTTTATTTCTGTATTTCAACATGATTTAGAACTTGTTTATGGAAAAGTGCTTATTTATGTTTTTCAACATGATTTAGAGCTTGTTTTTGGAAAAGTGTTCATTTCTGTATTTCAATGTTGCAACTTGCTGAAAACTGTCCACAGTGTTCCTATCACACTGATTAAACAGTACTGAAAAAAAATCACTTACAGAGTGCATCAAACATGATTTAGAGCTTGTTTATGGAAAAGTTTTTTATTTCTGTATTTCAACATGATTTGGAGCTTGTTTTTGAAAAGCGCTTATTTCTGTTTTTCAACATGATTTGGAGCTTGTTTTTGGAAAAGTGTTTATTTCTGTATTTCAACATGATTTGGAGCTTGTTTTTGGAAAGTGCTTATTTCTGTATTTCAACATGATTTGGAGCGTGTTTTTGAAAAGTGCTTATTTCTGTATTTCAACATGATTTAGAGCTTGTTTATGGAAAAGTGCTTATTTTTGTTTTTCAACATGATTTAGAGCTTGTTTTTGGAAAAGTGTTTATTTCTGTATTTCAATGTTGCAACATGTTGAAAACTGTCCATAGTGTTCCTATCATCCTGATTAAACAGTACTGAATAAAAATTCACTGACAGAGTGCATCAAACATGATTTAGAGCTTGTTTATGGAAAAGTGTTTATTTCTGTATTTCAACATGATTTGGAGCTTGTTTTTGAAAAGTGCTTATTTCTGTATTTCAACATGATTTGGAGCTTGTTTTTGAATTGTGCTTATTTTTGTTTTTCAACATGATTTAGAGCTTGTTTTTGGAAAAGTGTTTATTTCTGTATTTCAATGTTGCAACATGTTGAAAACTGTCCACAGTGTTCCTATCATCCTGATTAAACAGTACTGAATAAAAATTAACTGACAGAGTGCATCAAACATGATTTAGAGCTTGTTTATGGAAAAGTTTTTTATTTCTGTATTTCAACATGATTTGGAGCTTGTTTTTGAAAAGTGCTTATTTTTGTTTTTCAACATGATTTGGAGCTTGTTTTTGGAAAAGTGTTTATTTCTGTATTTCAACATGATTTGGAGCTTGTTTTTGGAAAGTGCTTATTTCTGTATTTCAACATGATTTGGAGCGTGTTTTTGAAAAGTGCTTATTTCTGTATTTCAACATGATTTAGAGCTTGTTTTTGGAAAAGTGTTTATTTCTGTATTTCAACATGATTTGGAGCTTGTTTTTGAAAAGTGCTTATTTCTGTATTTCAACATGATTTGGAGCTTGTTTTTGAATTGTGCTTATTTTTGTTTTTCAACATGATTTAGAGCTTGTTTTTGGAAAAGTGTTTATTTCTGTATTTCAATGTTGCAACATGTTGAAAACTGTCCACAGTGTTCCTATCATCCTGATTAAACAGTACTGAATAAAAATTAACTGACAGAGTGCATCAAACATGATTTAGAGCTTGTTTATGGAAAAGTTTTTTATTTCTGTATTTCAACATGATTTGGAGCTTGTTTTTGGAAAAGTGTTTATTTCTGTATTTCAACATGATTTGGAGCTTGTTTTTGAAAAGTGCTTATTTCTGTATTTCAACATGATTTGGAGCTTGTTTATGGAAAAGTGCTTATTTATGTTTTTCAACATGATTTAGAACTTGTTTATGGAAAAGTGCTTATTTATGTTTTTCAACATGATTTAGAGCTTGTTTTTGGAAAAGTGTTTATTTCTGTATTTCAATGTTGCAACATGTTGAAAACTGTCCACAGTGTTCCTATCATCCTGATTAAACAGTACTGAATAAAAATTAACTGACAGAGTGCATCAAACATGATTTAGAGCTTGTTTATGGAAAAGTTTTTTATTTCTGTATTTCAACATGATTTGGAGCTTGTTTTTGAAAAGTGCTTATTTCTGTATTTCAACATGATTTGGAGCTTGTTTTTGAAAAGTGCTTATTTCTGTTTTTCAACATGATTTAGAGCTTGTTTTTGGAAAAGTGTTTATTTCTGTATTTCAATGTTGCAACTTGCTGAAAACTGTCCACAGTGTTCCAATCATCCTGATTAAACAGTACTGGAAAAAAATCACTTACAGAGTGCATCAAACATGATTTAGAGCTTGTTTATGGAAAAGTGTTTATTTCTGTATTTCAATGTTGCAACATGTTGAAAACTGTCCATAGTGTTCCTATCATCCTGATTAAACAGTACTGAATAAAAATTCACTGACAGAGTGCATCAAACATGATTTAGAGCTTGTTTATGGAAAAGTGTTTATTTCTGTATTTCAACATGATTTGGAGCTTGTTTTTGAAAAGTGCTTATTTCTGTATTTCAACATGATTTGGAGCTTGTTTTTGAATTGTGCTTATTTTTGTTTTTCAACATGATTTAGAGCTTGTTTTTGGAAAAGTGTTTATTTCTGTATTTCAATGTTGCAACATGTTGAAAACTGTCCACAGTGTTCCTATCATCCTGATTAAACAGTACTGAATAAAAATTCACTGACAGAGTGCATCAAACATGATTTAGAGCTTGTTTATGGAAAAGTTTTTTATTTCTGTATTTCAACATGATTTGGAGCTTGTTTTTGAAAAGTGCTTATTTTTGTTTTTCAACATGATTTAGAGCTTGTTTTTGGAAAAGTGTTTATTTCTGTATTTCAACATGATTTAGAACTTGTTTATGGAAAAGTGTTTATTTCTGTATTTCAACATGATTTGGAGCTTGTTTTTGGAAAGTGCTTATTTCTGTATTTCAACATGATTTGGAGCGTGTTTTTGAAAAGTGCTTATTTCTGTATTTCAACATGATTTAGAGCTTGTTTATGGAAAAGTGTTTATTTCTGTATTTCAACATGATTTGGAGCTTGTTTTTGAAAAGTGCTTATTTCTGTATTTCAACATGATTTGGAGCTTGTTTTTGAATTGTGCTTATTTTTGTTTTTCAACATGATTTAGAGCTTGTTTTTGGAAAAGTGTTTATTTCTGTATTTCAATGTTGCAACATGTTGAAAACTGTCCACAGTGTTCCTATCATCCTGATTAAACAGTACTGAATAAAAATTAACTGACAGAGTGCATCAAACATGATTTAGAGCTTGTTTATGGAAAAGTTTTTTATTTCTGTATTTCAACATGATTTGGAGCTTGTTTTTGGAAAAGTGTTTATTTCTGTATTTCAACATGATTTGGAGCTTGTTTTTGGAAAAGTGCTTATTTCTGTATTTCAACATGATTTGGAGCTTGTTTATGGAAAAGTGCTTATTTATGTTTTTCAACATGATTTAGAACTTGTTTATGGAAAAGTGCTTATTTATGTTTTTCAACATGATTTAGAGCTTGTTTTTGGAAAAGTGTTTATTTCTGTATTTCAATGTTGCAACATGTTGAAAACTGTCCACAGTGTTCCTATCATCCTGATTAAACAGTACTGAATAAAAATTAACTGACAGAGTGCATCAAACATGATTTAGAGCTTGTTTATGGAAAAGTTTTTTATTTCTGTATTTCAACATGATTTGGAGCTTGTTTTTGAAAAGTGCTTATTTTTGTTTTTCAACATGATTTGGAGCTTGTTTTTGAAAAGTGCTTATTTCTGTTTTTCAACATGATTTGGAGCTTGTTTTTGGAAAAGTGTTTATTTCTGTATTTCAATGTTGCAACTTGCTGAAAACTGTCCACAGTGTTCCTATCATCCTGATTAAACAGTACTGGGAAAAAAATCACTTACAGAGTGCATCAAACATGATTTAGAGCTTGTTTTTGGAAAAGTGTTTATTTCTGTATTTCAATGTTGCAACATGTTGAAAACTGTCCATAGTGTTCCTATCATCCTGATTAAACAGTACTGAATAAAAATTCACTGACAGAGTGCATCAAACATGATTTAGAGCTTGTTTATGGAAAAGTGTTTATTTCTGTATTTCAACATGATTTGGAGCTTGTTTTTGAAAAGTGCTTATTTCTGTATTTCAACATGATTTGGAGCTTGTTTTTGAATTGTGCTTATTTTTGTTTTTCAACATGATTTAGAGCTTGTTTTTGGAAAAGTGTTTATTTCTGTATTTCAATGTTGCAACATGTTGAAAACTGTCCACAGTGTTCCTATCATCCTGATTAAACAGTACTGAATAAAAATTCACTGACAGAGTGCATCAAACATGATTTAGAGCTTGTTTATGGAAAAGTTTTTTATTTCTGTATTTCAACATGATTTGGAGCTTGTTTTTGAAAAGTGCTTATTTTTGTTTTTCAACATGATTTAGAGCTTGTTTTTGGAAAAGTGTTTATTTCTGTATTTCAACATGATTTAGAACTTGTTTATGGAAAAGTGTTTATTTATGTTTTTCAACATGATTTAGAGCTTGTTTTTGGAAAAGTGTTCATTTCTGTATTTCAATGTTGCAACTTGCTGAAAACTGTCCACAGTGTTCCTATCACACTGATTAAACAGTACTGAAAAAAAATCACTTACAGAGTGCATCAAACATGATTTAGAGCTTGTTTATGGAAAAGTTTTTTATTTCTGTATTTCAACATGATTTGGAGCTTGTTTTTGAAAAGTGCTTATTTTTGTTTTTCAACATGATTTGGAGCTTGTTTTTGGAAAAGTGTTTATTTCTGTATTTCAACATGATTTGGAGCTTGTTTTTGGAAAGTGCTTATTTCTGTATTTCAACATGATTTAGAGCTTGTTTATGGAAAAGTTTTTTATTTCTGTATTTCAACATGATTTGGAGCTTGTTTTTGAAAAGTGCTTATTTTTGTTTTTCAACATGATTTGGAGCTTGTTTTTGAAAAGTGCTTATTTCTGTTTTTCAACATGATTTGGAGCTTGTTTTTGGAAAAGTGTTTATTTCTGTATTTCAATGTTGCAACTTGCTGAAAACTGTCCAGAGTGTTCCTATCATCCTGATTAAACAGTACTGAATAAAAATTCACTGACAGAGTGCATCAAACATGATTTAGAGCTTGTTTATGGAAAAGTGTTTATTTCTGTATTTCAATGTTGCAACATGTTGAAAACTGTCCACAGTGTTCCTATCATCCTGATTAAACAGTACTGAATAAAAATTCACTGACAGAGTGCACCAAACATGATTTAGAGCTTGTTTATGGAAAAGTGTTTATTTCTGTATTTCAACATGATTTGGAGCTTGTTTTTGAATTGTGCTTATTTTTGTTTTTCAACATGATTTAGAGCTTGTTTTTGGAAAAGTGTTTATTTCTGTATTTCAATGTTGCAACTTGCTGAAAACTGTCCACAGTGTTCCAATCATCCTGATTAAACAGTACTGGAAAAAAATCACTTACAGAGTGCATCAAACATGATTTAGAGCTTGTTTATGGAAAAGTGTTTATTTCTGTATTTCAATGTTGCAACATGTTGAAAACTGTCCATAGTGTTCCTATCATCCTGATTAAACAGTACTGAAAAAAAATTCACTTACAGAGTGCATCAAACATGATTTAGAGCTTGTTTATGGAAAAGTGTTTATTTCTGTATTTCAACATGATTTGGAGCTTGTTTTTGAAAAGTGCTTATTTCTGTATTTCAACATGATTTGGAGCGTGTTTTTGAAAAGTGCTTATTTATGTTTTTCAACATGATTTAGAGCTTGTTTATGGAAAAGTGTTTATTTTTGTTTTTCAACATGATTTAGAGCTTGTTTTTGGAAAAGTGTTTATTTCTGTATTTCAATGTTGCAACATGTTGAAAACTGTCCACAGTGTTCCTATCATCCTGATTAAACAGTACTGAATAAAAATTCACTGACAGAGTGCATCAAACATGATTTAGAGCTTGTTTATGGAAAAGTTTTTTATTTCTGTATTTCAACATGATTTGGAGCTTGTTTTTGAAAAGTGCTTATTTTTGTTTTTCAACATGATTTAGAGCTTGTTTTTGGAAAAGTGTTTATTTCTGTATTTCAACATGATTTAGAACTTGTTTATGGAAAAGTGCTTATTTATGTTTTTCAACATGATTTAGAGCTTGTTTTTGGAAAAGTTTTTTATTTCTGTATTTCAACATGATTTGGAGCTTGTTTTTGAAAAGTGCTTATTTTTGTTTTTCAACATGATTTGGAGCTTGTTTTTGGAAAAGTGTTTATTTCTGTATTTCAACATGATTTGGAGCTTGTTTTTGGAAAGTGCTTATTTCTGTATTTCAACATGATTTAGAGCTTGTTTATGGAAAAGTTTTTTATTTCTGTATTTCAACATGATTTGGAGCTTGTTTTTGAAAAGTGCTTATTTTTGTTTTTCAACATGATTTGGAGCTTGTTTTTGGAAAAGTGTTTATTTCTGTATTTCAATGTTGCAACTTGCTGAAAACTGTCCAGAGTGTTCCTATCATCCTGATTAAACAGTACTGAATAAAAATTCACTGACAGAGTGCATCAAACATGATTTAGAGCTTGTTTATGGAAAAGTGTTTATTTCTGTATTTCAATGTTGCAACATGTTGAAAACTGTCCACAGTGTTCCTATCATCCTGATTAAACAGTACTGAAAAAAAATTCACTTACAGAGTGCACCAAACATGATTTAGAGCTTGTTTATGGAAAAGTGTTTATTTCTGTATTTCAACATGATTTGGAGCTTGTTTTTGAATTGTGCTTATTTTTGTTTTTCAACATGATTTAGAGCTTGTTTATGGAAAAGTGTTTATTTCTGTATTTCAATGTTGCAACTTGCTGAAAACTGTCCACAGTGTTCCTATCATCCTGATTAAACAGTACTAAGAAAAAAATCACTTACAGAGTGCATCAAACATGATTTAGAGCTTGTTTATGGAAAAGTGTTTATTTCTGTATTTCAATGTTGCAACTTGCTGAAAACTGTCCACAGTGTTCCTATCATCCTGATTAAACAGTACTAAATAAAAATTCACTTACAGAGTGCATCAAACATGATTTAGAGCTTGTTTATGGAAAAGTGTTTATTTCTGTATTTCAACATGATTTGGAGCTTGTTTTTGAAAAGTGCTTATTTCTGTATTTCAACATGATTTGAAGCTTGTTTTTGAAAAGTGCTTATTTCAGTTTTTCAACATGATTTAGAGCTTGTTTTTGGAAAAGTGCTTATTTTTGTTTTTCAACATGATTTAGAGCTTGTTTTTGGAAAAGTGTTTATTTCTGTATTTCAATGTTGCAACTTGTTGAAAACTGTCCACAGTGTTCCTATCATCCTGATTAAACAGTACTGAATAAAAATTAACTGACAGAGTGCATCAAACATGATTTAGAGCTTGTTTATGGAAAAGTGTTTATTTCTGTATTTCAATGTTGCAACATGTTGAAAACTGTCCACAGTGTTCCTATCATCCTGATTAAACAGTACTGAATAAAAATTCACTGACAGAGTGCACCAAACATGATTTAGAGCTTGTTTATGGAAAAGTGTTTATTTCTGTATTTCAACATGATTTGGAGCTTGTTTTTGAATTGTGCTTATTTTTGTTTTTCAACATGATTTAGAGCTTGTTTTTGGAAAAGTGTTTATTTCTGTATTTCAATGTTGCAACTTGCTGAAAACTGTCCACAGTGTTCCAATCATCCTGATTAAACAGTACTGAAAAAAAATTCACTTACAGAGTGCATCAAACATGATTTAGAGCTTGTTTTTGGAAAAGTGTTTATTTCTGTATTTCAATGTTGCAACTTGCTGAAAACTGTCCACAGTGTTCCAATTATCCTGATTAAACAGTACTGAAAAAAAATTCACTTACAGAGTGCATCAAACATGATTTAGAGCTTGTTTATGGAAAAGTGTTTATTTCTGTATTTCAACATGATTTGGAGCTTGTTTTTGAAAAGTGCTTATTTCTGTATTTCAACATGATTTGGAGCTTGTTTTTGAATTGTGCTTATTTTTGTTTTTCAACATGATTTAGAGCTTGTTTTTGGAAAAGTGTTTATTTCTGTATTTCAATGTTGCAACATGTTGAAAACTGTCCACAGTGTTCCTATCATCCTGATTAAACAGTACTGAATAAAAATTCACTGACAGAGTGCATCAAACATGATTTAGAGCTTGTTTATGGAAAAGTTTTTTATTTCTGTATTTCAACATGATTTGGAGCTTGTTTTTGAAAAGTGCTTATTTTTGTTTTTCAACATGATTTAGAGCTTGTTTTTGGAAAAGTGTTTATTTCTGTATTTCAACATGATTTAGAACTTGTTTATGGAAAAGTGCTTATTTATGTTTTTCAACATGATTTAGAGCTTGTTTTTGGAAAAGTGTTAATTTCTGTATTTCAATGTTGCAACTTGCTGAAAACTGTCCACAGTGTTCCTATCACACTGATTAAACAGTACTGAAAAAAATTCACTTACAGAGTGCATCAAACATGATTTAGAGCTTGTTTATGGAAACGTTTTTTATTTCTGTATTTCAACATGATTTGGAGCTTGTTTTTGAAAAGTGCTTATTTTTGTTTTTCAACATGATTTGGAGCTTGTTTTTGGAAAAGTGTTTATTTCTGTATTTCAACATGATTTGGAGCTTGTTTTTGGAAAGTGCTTATTTCTGTATTTCAACATGATTTGGAGCGTGTTTTTGAAAAGTGCTTATTTCTGTATTTCAACATGATTTAGAGCTTGTTTATGGAAAAGTGCTTATTTTTGTTTTTCAACATGATTTAGAGCTTGTTTTTGGAAAAGTGTTTATTTCTGTATTTCAATGTTGCAACATGTTGAAAACTGTCCATAGTGTTCCTATCATCCTGATTAAACAGTACTGAATAAAAATTCACTGACAGAGTGCATCAAACATGATTTAGAGCTTGTTTATGGAAAAGTGTTTATTTCTGTATTTCAACATGATTTGGAGCTTGTTTTTGAAAAGTGCTTATTTCTGTATTTCAACATGATTTGGAGCTTGTTTTTGAATTGTGCTTATTTTTGTTTTTCAACATGATTTAGAGCTTGTTTTTGGAAAAGTGTTTATTTCTGTATTTCAATGTTGCAACATGTTGAAAACTGTCCACAGTGTTCCTATCATCCTGATTAAACAGTACTGAATAAAAATTAACTGACAGAGTGCATCAAACATGATTTAGAGCTTGTTTATGGAAAAGTTTTTTATTTCTGTATTTCAACATGATTTGGAGCTTGTTTTTGGAAAGTGCTTATTTCTGTATTTCAACATGATTTGGAGCGTGTTTTTGAAAAGTGCTTATTTCTGTTTTTCAACATGATTTAGAGCTTGTTTTTGGAAAAGTGTTTATTTCTGTATTTCAATGTTGCAACATGTTGAAAACTGTCCACAGTGTTCCTATCATCCTGATTAAACAGTACTGAATAAAAATTCACTGACAGAGTGCATCAAACATGATTTAGAGCTTGTTTATGGAAAAGTTTTTTATTTCTGTATTTCAACATGATTTGGAGCTTGTTTTTGAAAAGTGCTTATTTATGTTTTTCAACATGATTTAGAGCTTGTTTTTGGAAAAGTGTTCATTTCTGTATTTCAATGTTGCAACTTGCTGAAAACTGTCCACAGTGTTCCTATCACACTGATTAAACAGTACTGAAAAAAAATCACTTACAGAGTGCATCAAACATGATTTAGAGCTTGTTTATGGAAAAGTTTTTTATTTCTGTATTTCAACATGATTTGGAGCTTGTTTTTGAAAAGTGCTTATTTTTGTTTTTCAACATGATTTAGAGCTTGTTTATGGAAAAGTGCTTATTTTTGTTTTTCAACATGATTTAGAGCTTGTTTTTGGAAAAGTGTTTATTTCTGTATTTCAATGTTGCAACATGTTGAAAACTGTCCATAGTGTTCCTATCATCCTGATTAAACAGTACTGAATAAAAATTCACTGACAGAGTGCATCAAACATGATTTAGAGCTTGTTTATGGAAAAGTGTTTTATTTCTGTATTTCAACATGATTTGGAGCTTGTTTTTGAAAAGTGCTTATTTCTGTATTTCAACATGATTTAGAGCTTGTTTATGGAAAAGTGCTTATTTTTGTTTTTCAACATGATTTAGAGCTTGTTTTGGAAAAGTGTTTATTTCTGTATTTCAATGTTGCAACATGTTGAAAACTGTCCACAGTGTTCCTATCATCCTGATTAAACAGTACTGAATAAAAATTCACTGACAGAGTGCATCAAACATGATTTAGAGCTTGTTTATGGAAAAGTGTTTATTTCTGTATTTCAACATGATTTGGAGCTTGTTTTTGGAAAAGTGTTAATTTCTGTATTTCAACATGATTTGGAGCTTGTTTTTGGAAGTGTTTATTTCTGTATTTCAACATGATTTGGAGCTTGTTTTTGGAAAAGTGTTTATTTCTGTATTTCAATGTTGCAACTTGCTGAAAACTGTCCACAGTGTTCCTATCATCCTGATTAAACAGTACTGGAAAAAAATTCACTTACAGAGTGCATCAAACATGATTTAGAGCTTGTTTATGGAAAAGTGTTTATTTCTGTATTTCAACATGATTTAGAGCTTGTTTATGGAAAAGTGCTTATTTCTGTATTTCAACATGATTTAGAGCTTGTTTATGGAAAAGTGCTTATTTTTGTTTTTCAACATGATTTAGAGCTTGTTTTGGAAAAGTGTTTATTTCTGTATTTCAATGTTGCAACATGTTGAAAACTGTCCACAGTGTTCCTATCATCCTGATTAAACAGTACTGAATAAAAATTCACTGACAGAGTGCATCAAACATGATTTAGAGCTTGTTTATGGAAAAGTGTTTATTTCTGTATTTCAACATGATTTGGAGCTTGTTTTTGGAAAAGTGTTAATTTCTGTATTTCAACATGATTTGGAGCTTGTTTTTGGAAGTGTTTATTTCTGTATTTCAACATGATTTAGAGCTTGTTTATGGAAAAGTGCTTATTTTTGTTTTTCAACATGATTTAGAGCTTGTTTTTGGAAAAGTGTTTATTTCTGTATTTCAATGTTGCAACATGTTGAAAACTGTCCATAGTGTTCCTATCATCCTGATTAAACAGTACTGAATAAAAATTCACTGACAGAGTGCATCAAACATGATTTAGAGCTTGTTTATGGAAAAGTGTTTATTTCTGTATTTCAACATGATTTGGAGCTTGTTTTTGAAAAGTGCTTATTTCTGTATTTCAACATGATTTGGAGCTTGTTTTTGAATTGTGCTTATTTTTGTTTTTCAACATGATTTAGAGCTTGTTTTTGGAAAAGTGTTTATTTCTGTATTTCAATGTTGCAACATGTTGAAAACTGTCCACAGTGTTCCTATCATCCTGATTAAACAGTACTGAATAAAAATTAACTGACAGAGTGCATCAAACATGATTTAGAGCTTGTTTATGGAAAAGTTTTTTATTTCTGTATTTCAACATGATTTGGAGCTTGTTTTTGAAAAGTGCTTATTTTTGTTTTTCAACATGATTTGGAGCTTGTTTTTGAATTGTGCTTATTTTTGTTTTTCAACATGATTTAGAGCTTGTTTTTGGAAAAGTGTTTATTTCTGTATTTCAATGTTGCAACATGTTGAAAACTGTCCACAGTGTTCCTATCATCCTGATTAAACAGTACTGAATAAAAATTAACTGACAGAGTGCATCAAACATGATTTAGAGCTTGTTTATGGAAAAGTTTTTTATTTCTGTATTTCAACATGATTTGGAGCTTGTTTTTGGAAAGTGTTTATTTCTGTATTTCAACATGATTTGGAGCTTGTTTTTGGAAAGGCTTATTTCTGTATTTCAACATGATTTGGAGCGTGTTTTTGAAAAGTGCTTATTTATGTTTTTCAACATGATTTAGAGCTTGTTTTTGGAAAAGTGTTTATTTCTGTATTTCAATGTTGCAACATGTTGAAAACTGTCCACAGTGTTCCTATCATCCTGATTAAACAGTACTGAATAAAAATTCACTGACAGAGTGCATCAAACATGATTTAGAGCTTGTTTATGGAAAAGTTTTTTATTTCTGTATTTCAACATGATTTGGAGCTTGTTTTTGAAAAGTGCTTATTTTTGTTTTTCAACATGATTTAGAGCTTGTTTTTGGAAAAGTGTTTATTTCTGTATTTCAACATGATTTAGAACTTGTTTATGGAAAAGTGCTTATTTATGTTTTTCAACATGATTTAGAGCTTGTTTTTGGAAAAGTGTTCATTTCTGTATTTCAATGTTGCAACTTGCTGAAAACTGTCCACAGTGTTCCTATCACACTGATTAAACAGTACTGAAAAAAAATCACTTACAGAGTGCATCAAACATGATTTAGAGCTTGTTTATGGAAAAGTTTTTTATTTCTGTATTTCAACATGATTTGGAGCTTGTTTTTGAAAAGTGCTTATTTTTGTTTTTCAACATGATTTGGAGCTTGTTTTTGGAAAAGTGTTTATTTCTGTATTTCAACATGATTTGGAGCGTGTTTTTGAAAAGTGCTTATTTCTGTATTTCAACATGATTTAGAGCTTGTTTATGGAAAAGTGCTTATTTTTGTTTTTCAACATGATTTAGAGCTTGTTTTTGGAAAAGTGTTTATTTCTGTATTTCAATGTTGCAACATGTTGAAAACTGTCCATAGTGTTCCTATCATCCTGATTAAACAGTACTGAATAAAAATTCACTGACAGAGTGCATCAAACATGATTTAGAGCTTGTTTATGGAAAAGTGTTTATTTCTGTATTTCAACATGATTTGGAGCTTGTTTTTGGAAAAGTGTTAATTTCTGTATTTCAACATGATTTGGAGCTTGTTTTTGGAAGTGTTTATTTCAGTATTTCAACATGATTTGGAGCTTGTTTTTGGAAAAGTGTTTATTTCTGTATTTCAATGTTGCAACTTGCTGAAAACTGTCCACAGTGTTCCTATCATCCTGATTAAACAGTACTGGAAAAAAAATTCACTTAGAGTGCATCAAACATGATTTAGAGCTTGTTTATGGAAAAGTGTTTATTTCTGTATTTCAACATGATTTAGAGCTTGTTTATGGAAAAGTGCTTATTTATGTATTTCAACATGATTTAGAGCTTGTTTATGGAAAAGTGCTTATTTTTGTTTTTCAACATGATTTAGAGCTTGTTTTGGAAAAGTGTTTATTTCTGTATTTCAATGTTGCAACATGTTGAAAACTGTCCACAGTGTTCCTATCATCCTGATTAAACAGTACTGAATAAAAATTCACTGACAGAGTGCATCAAACATGATTTAGAGCTTGTTTATGGAAAAGTGTTTATTTCTGTATTTCAACATGATTTGGAGCTTGTTTTTGGAAAAGTGTTAATTTCTGTATTTCAACATGATTTGGAGCTTGTTTTTGGAAGTGTTTATTTCTGTATTTCAACATGATTTGGAGCTTGTTTTTGGAAAAGTGTTTATTTCTGTATTTCAATGTTGAAACTTGCTGAAAACTGTCCACAGTGTTCCTATCATCCTGATTAAACAGTACTGAAAAAAAATCACTTACAGAGTGCATCAAACATGATTTAGAGCTTGTTTATGGAAAAGTGTTTATTTCTGTATTTCAACATGATTTGGAGCTTGTTTTTGGAAAGTGCTTATTTCTGTATTTCAACATGATTTGGAGCGTGTTTTTGAAAAGTGCTTATTTCTGTATTTCAACATGATTTAGAGCTTGTTTATGGAAAAGTGCTTATTTTTGTTTTTCAACATGATTTAGAGCTTGTTTTTGGAAACGTGTTTATTTCTGTATTTCAATGTTGCAACATGTTGAAAACTGTCCACAGTGTTTCTATCATCCTGATTAAACAGTACTGAATAAAAATTCACTGACAGAGTGCATCAAACTTGATTTAGAGCGTGTTTATGGAAAAGTGTTTATTTCTGTATTTCAACATGATTTGGAGCTTGTTTTTGAAAAGTGCTTATTTCTGTATTTCAACATGATTTGGAGCTTGTTTTTGAAAAGTGTTTATTTCTGTATTTCAATGTTGCAACTTGCTGAAAACTGTCCACAGTGTTCCTATCATCCTGATTAAACAGTACTGAAAAAAAAATTCACTTACAGAGTGCATCAAACATGATTTAGAACTTGTTTATGGAAAAGTGTTTATTTCTGTATTTCAACATGATTTGGAGCTTGTTTTTGGAAAGTGCTTATTTCTGTATTTCAACATGATTTGGAGCGTGTTTTTGAAAAGTGCTTATTTCTGTATTTCAACATGATTTAGAGCTTGTTTATGGAAAAGTGTTTATTTCTGTATTTCAATGTTGCAACATGTTGAAAACTGTCCACAGTGTTCCTATCATCCTGATTAAACAGTACTGAATAAAAATTCACTGACAGAGTGCATCAAACTTGATTTAGAGCTTGTTTATGGAAAAGTGTTTATTTCTGTATTTCAACATGATTTGGAGCTTGTTTTTGGAAAAGTGTTAATTTCTGTATTTCAACATGATTTGGAGCTTGTTTTTGGAAGTGTTTATTTCTGTATTTCAACATGATTTGGAGCTTGTTTTTGGAAAAGTGTTTATTTCTGTATTTCAATGTTGCAACTTGCTGAAAACTGTCCACAGTGTTCCTATCATCCTGATTAAACAGTACTGGGAAAAAAATTCACTTAGAGTGCATCAAACATGATTTAGAGCTTGTTTATGGAAAAGTGTTTATTTCTGTATTTCAACATGATTTAGAGCTTGTTTATGGAAAAGTGCTTATTTCTGTATTTCAACATGATTTAGAGCTTGTTTATGGAAAAGTGCTTATTTTTGTTTTTCAACATGATTTAGAGCTTGTTTTGGAAAAGTGTTTATTTCTGTATTTCAATGTTGCAACATGTTGAAAACTGTCCACAGTGTTCCTATCATCCTGATTAAACAGTACTGAATAAAAATTCACTGACAGAGTGCATCAAACATGATTTAGAGCTTGTTTATGGAAAAGTGTTTATTTCTGTATTTCAACATGATTTGGAGCTTGTTTTTGGAAAAGTGTTAATTTCTGTATTTCAACATGATTTGGAGCTTGTTTTTGGAAGTGTTTATTTCTGTATTTCAACATGATTTGGAGCTTGTTTTTGGAAAAGTGTTTATTTCTGTATTTCAATGTTGAAACTTGCTGAAAACTGTCCACAGTGTTCCTATCATCCTGATTAAACAGTACTGAAAAAAAATTCACTTACAGAGTGCATCAAACATGATTTAGAGCTTGTTTATGGAAAAGTGTTTATTTCTGTATTTCAACATGATTTGGAGCTTGTTTTGGAAAAGTGCTTATTTCTGTATTTCAACATGATTTGCTTGTTTTTGAAAAGTGCTTATTGTGTTTTTCAACATGATTTAGAGCTTGTTTTTGGAAACGTGTTTATTTCTGTATTTCAATGTTGCAACTTGCTGAAAACTGTCCACAGTGTTCCTATCATCCTGATTAAACAGGACTTAAAAAAACTTCACTTACAGAGTGCATCAAACATGATTTAGAGCGTGTTTATGGAAAAGTGTTTATTTCTGTATTTCAACATGATTTGGAGCTTGTTTTTGAAAAGTGCTTATTTCTGTATTTCAACATGATTTGGAGCTTGTTTTTGGAAAAGTGCTTATTTCTGTATTTCAACATGATTTAGAGCTTGTTTATGGAAAAGTGTTTATTTCTGTATTTCAATGTTGCAACATGTTGAAAACTGTCCACAGTGTTCCTATCATCCTGATTAAACAGTACTGAATAAAAATTCACTGACAGAGTGCATCAAACTTGATTTAGAGCTTGTTTATGGAAAAGTGTTTATTTCTGTATTTCAACATGATTTGGAGCTTGTTTTTGGAAAAGTGTTAATTTCTGTATTTCAACATGATTTGGAGCTTGTTTTTGGAAGTGTTTATTTCTGTATTTCAACATGATTTGGAGCTTGTTTTTGGAAAAGTGTTTATTTCTGTATTTCAATGTTGCAACTTGCTGAAAACTGTCCACAGTGTTCCTATCATCCTGATTAAACAGTACTGGGAAAAAAATTCACTTAGAGTGCATCAAACATGATTTAGAGCTTGTTTATGGAAAAGTGTTTATTTCTGTATTTCAACATGATTTAGAGCTTGTTTATGGAAAAGTGCTTATTTCTGTATTTCAACATGATTTAGAGCTTGTTTTTGGAAAAGTGCTTATTTTTGTTTTTCAACATGATTTAGAGCTTGTTTTGGAAAAGTGTTTATTTCTGTATTTCAATGTTGCAACATGTTGAAAACTGTCCACAGTGTTCCTATCATCCTGATTAAACAGTACTGAATAAAAATTCACTGACAGAGTGCATCAAACATGATTTAGAGCTTGTTTATGGAAAAGTGTTTATTTCTGTATTTCAACATGATTTGGAGCTTGTTTTTGGAAAAGTGTTAATTTCTGTATTTCAACATGATTTGGAGCTTGTTTTTGGAAGTGTTTATTTCTGTATTTCAACATGATTTGGAGCTTGTTTTTGGAAAGTGCTTATTTCTGTATTTCAACATGATTTAGAGCTTGTTTATGGAAAAGTGCTTATTTTTGTTTTTCAACATGATTTAGAGCTTGTTTTTGGAAACGTGTTTATTTCTGTATTTCAATGTTGCAACATGTTGAAAACTGTCCACAGTGTTTCTATCATCCTGATTAAACAGTACTGAATAAAAATTCACTGACAGAGTGCATCAAACATGATTTAGAGCGTGTTTATGGAAAAGTGTTTATTTCTGTATTTCAACATGATTTGGAGCTTGTTTTTGAAAAGTGCTTATTTCTGTATTTCAACATGATTTGGAGCTTGTTTTTGAAAAGTGCTTATTTCTGTATTTCAACATGATTTAGAGCTTGTTTATGGAAAAGTGTTTATTTCTGTATTTCAATGTTGCAACATGTTGAAAACTGTCCACAGTGTTCCTATCATCCTGATTAAACAGTACTGAATAAAAATTCACTGACAGAGTGCATCAAACTTGATTTAGAGCTTGTTTATGGAAAAGTGTTTATTTCTGTATTTCAACATGATTTGGAGCTTGTTTTTGGAAAAGTGTTAATTTCTGTATTTCAACATGATTTGGAGCTTGTTTTTGGAAGTGTTTATTTCTGTATTTCAACATGATTTGGAGCTTGTTTTTGGAAAAGTGTTTATTTCTGTATTTCAATGTTGCAACTTGCTGAAAACTGTCCACAGTGTTCCTATCATCCTGATTAAACAGTACTGGGAAAAAAATTCACTTAGAGTGCATCAAACATGATTTAGAGCTTGTTTATGGAAAAGTGTTTATTTCTGTATTTCAACATGATTTAGAGCTTGTTTATGGAAAAGTGCTTATTTCTGTATTTCAACATGATTTAGAGCTTGTTTATGGAAAAGTGCTTATTTTTGTTTTTCAACATGATTTAGAGCTTGTTTTGGAAAAGTGTTTATTTCTGTATTTCAATGTTGCAACATGTTGAAAACTGTCCACAGTGTTCCTATCATCCTGATTAAACAGTACTGAATAAAAATTCACTGACAGAGTGCATCAAACATGATTTAGAGCTTGTTTATGGAAAAGTGTTTATTTCTGTATTTCAACATGATTTGGAGCTTGTTTTTGGAAAAGTGTTAATTTCTGTATTTCAACATGATTTGGAGCTTGTTTTTGGAAGTGTTTATTTCTGTATTTCAACATGATTTGGAGCTTGTTTTTGGAAAAGTGTTTATTTCTGTATTTCAATGTTGAAACTTGCTGAAAACTGTCCACAGTGTTCCTATCATCCTGATTAAACAGTACTGAAAAAAAATCACTTACAGAGTGCATCAAACATGATTTAGAGCTTGTTTATGGAAAAGTGTTTATTTCTGTATTTCAACATGATTTGGAGCTTGTTTTTGAAAGTGCTTATTTCTGTTTCAACATGATTTGCTTATTTCTGTTTTTCAACATGATTTAGAGCTTGTTTTTGGAAACGTGTTTATTTCTGTATTTCAATGTTGCAACTTGCTGAAAACTGTCCACAGTGTTTCTATCATCCTGATTAAACAGTACTGAAAAAAAATTCACTTACAGAGTGCATCAAACATGATTTAGAGCGTGTTTATGGAAAAGTGTTTATTTCTGTATTTCAACATGATTTGGAGCTTGTTTTTATTTGGAGCTTGTTTTTGGAAAAGTGTTTATTTCTGTATTTCAATGTTGCAACTTGCTGAAAACTGTCCACAGTGTTCCTATCATCCTGATTAAACAGTACTGAAAAAAAATTCACTTACAGAGTGCATCAAACATGATTTAGAGCTTGTTTATGGAAAAGTGTTTATATCTGTATTTCAACATGATTTGGAGCTTGTTTTTGGAAAAGTGTTTATTTCTGTATTTCAACATGATTTGGAGCTTGTTTTTGGAAAAGTGTTTATTTCTGTATTTCAATGTTGCAACTTGCTGAAAACTGTCCACAGTGTTCCTATCATCCAGATTAAACAGTACTGAATAAAAATTCACTGACAGAGTGCATCAAACTTGATTTAGAGCTTGTTTATGGAAAAGTGTTTATTTCTGTATTTCAATGTTGCAACTTGCTGAAAACTGTCCACAGTGTTCCAATCATCCTGATTAAACAGTACTGAAAAAAAATCACTTACAGAGTGCATCAAACATGATTTAGAGCTTGTTTATGGAAAAGTGTTTATTTCTGTATTTCAATGTTGCAACATGTTGAAAACTGTCCACAGTGTTCCTATCATCCTGATTAAACAGTACTGAATAAAAATTCACTGACAGAGTGCATCAAACATGATTTAGAGCTTGTTTATGGAAAAGTGTTTATTTCTGTATTTCAACATGATTTGGAGCTTGTTTTTCAATTGTGCTTATTTCTGTATTTCAACATGATTTGGAGCTTGTTTTTGGAAAAGTGTTTATTTCTGTATTTCAATGTTGCAACTTGCTGAAAACTGTCCACAGTGTTCCAATCATCCTGATTAAACAGTACTGGAAAAAAAATCACTTACAGAGTGCATCAAACATGATTTAGAGCTTGTTTATGGAAAAGTGTTTATTTCTGTATTTCAATGTTGCAACATGTTGAAAACTGTCCACAGTGTTCCTATCATCCTGATTAAACAGTACTGAATAAAAATTCACTGACAGAGTGCATCAAACATGATTTAGAGCTTGTTTATGGAAAAGTGTTTATTTCTGTATTTCAACATGATTTAGAGCTTGTTTATGGAAAAGTGTTTATTTCTGTATTTCAACATGATTTAGAGCTTGTTTTTGGAAAAGTGTTAATTTCTGTATTTCAACATGATTTGGAGCTTGTTTTTGGAAGTGTTTATTTCTGTATTTCAACATGATTTGGAGCTTGTTTTTGGAAAAGTGTTTATTTCTGTATTTCAATGTTGAAACTTGCTGAAAACTGTCCACAGTGTTCCTATCATCCTGATTAAACAGTACTGAATAAAAATTCACTGACAGAGTGCATCAAACATGATTTAGAGCTTGTTTATGGAAAAGTGTTTATTTCTGTATTTCAACATGATTTGGAGCTTGTTTTTGGAAAGTGCTTATTTCTGTATTTCAACATGATTTGGAGCGTGTTTTTGAAAAGTGCTTATTTCTGTATTTCAACATGATTTAGAGCTTGTTTATGGAAAAGTGCTTATTTTTGTTTTTCAACATGATTTAGAGCTTGTTTTTGGAAACGTGTTTATTTCTGTATTTCAATGTTGCAACATGTTGAAAACTGTCCACAGTGTTTCTATCATCCTGATTAAACAGTACTGAATAAAAATTCACTTACAGAGTGCATCAAACATGATTTAGAGCGTGTTTATGGAAAAGTGTTTATTTCTGTATTTCAACATGATTTGGAGCTTGTTTTTGAAAAGTGCTTATTTCTGTATTTCAACATGATTTAGAGCTTGTTTTTGGAAAAGTGTTTATTTCTGTATTTCAATGTTGCAACTTGCTGAAAACTGTCCACAGTGTTCCTATCATCCTGATTAAACAGTACTGAAAAAAAAATTCACTTACAGAGTGCATCAAACATGATTTAGAACTTGTTTATGGAAAAGTGTTTATTTCTGTATTTCAACATGATTTGGAGCTTGTTTTTGAAAAGTGCTTATTTCTGTATTTCAACATGATTTGGAGCGTGTTTTTGAAAAGTGCTTATTTCTGTATTTCAACATGATTTAGAGCTTGTTTATGGAAAAGTGTTTATTTCTGTATTTCAATGTTGCAACATGTTGAAAACTGTCCACAGTGTTCCTATCATCCTGATTAAACAGTACTGAAAAAAAATTCACTTACAGAGTGCATCAAACTTGATTTAGAGCTTGTTTATGGAAAAGTGTTTATTTCTGTATTTCAACATGATTTGGAGCTTGTTTTTGGAAAAGTGTTAATTTCTGTATTTCAACATGATTTGGAGCTTGTTTTTGGAAGTGTTTATTTCTGTATTTCAACATGATTTGGAGCTTGTTTTTGGAAAAGTGTTTATTTCTGTATTTCAATGTTGCAACTTGCTGAAAACTGTCCACAGTGTTCCTATCATCCTGATTAAACAGTACTGGGAAAAAAATTCACTTAGAGTGCATCAAACATGATTTAGAGCTTGTTTATGGAAAAGTGTTTATTTCTGTATTTCAACATGATTTGGAGCTTGTTTTTGAAAAGTGCTTATTTCTGTTTTTCAACATGATTTAGAGCTTGTTTTTGGAAAAGTGTTTATTTCTGTATTTCAATGTTGCAACTTGCTGAAAACTGTCCACAGTGTTCCTATCATCCTGATTAAACAGTACTGAAAAAAAATTCACTGACAGAGTGCATCAAACATGATTTAGAGCTTGTTTATGGAAAAGTGTTTATTTCTGTATTTCAACATGATTTGGAGCTTGTTTTTGGAAAAGTGTTAATTTCTGTATTTCAACATGATTTGGAGCTTGTTTTTGGAAGTGTTTATTTCTGTATTTCAACATGATTTGGAGCTTGTTTTTGGAAAAGTGTTTATTTCTGTATTTCAATGTTGAAACTTGCTGAAAACTGTCCACAGTGTTCCTATCATCCTGATTAAACAGTACTGAAAAAAAATCACTTACAGAGTGCATCAAACATGATTTAGAGCTTGTTTATGGAAAAGTGTTTATTTCTGTATTTCAACATGATTTGGAGCTTGTTTTTGGAAAGTGCTTATTTCTGTATTTCAACATGATTTAGAGCTTGTTTATGGAAAAGTGCTTATTTTTGTTTTTCAACATGATTTAGAGCTTGTTTTTGGAAGTGTTTATTTCTGTATTTCAACATGATTTGGAGCTTGTTTTTGGAAAAGTGTTTATTTCTGTATTTCAATGTTGCAACTTGCTGAAAACTGTCCACAGTGTTCCTATCATCCTGATTAAACAGTACTGGGAAAAAAATTCACTTAGAGTGCATCAAACATGATTTAGAGCTTGTTTATGGAAAAGTGTTTATTTCTGTATTTCAACATGATTTGGAGCTTGTTTTTGAAAAGTGCTTATTTCTGTTTTTCAACATGATTTAGAGCTTGTTTTGGAAAAGTGTTTATTTCTGTATTTCAATGTTGCAACATGTTGAAAACTGTCCACAGTGTTCCTATCATCCTGATTAAACAGTACTGAATAAAAATTCACTGACAGAGTGCATCAAACATGATTTAGAGCTTGTTTATGGAAAAGTGTTTATTTCTGTATTTCAACATGATTTGGAGCTTGTTTTTGGAAAAGTGTTAATTTCTGTATTTCAACATGATTTGGAGCTTGTTTTTGGAAGTGTTTATTTCTGTATTTCAACATGATTTGGAGCTTGTTTTTGGAAAAGTGTTTATTTCTGTATTTCAATGTTGAAACTTGCTGAAAACTGTCCACAGTGTTCCTATCATCCTGATTAAACAGTACTGAAAAAAAATCACTTACAGAGTGCATCAAACATGATTTAGAGCTTGTTTATGGAAAAGTGTTTATTTCTGTATTTCAACATGATTTGGAGCTTGTTTTTGAAAAGTGCTTATTTCTGTATTTCAACATGATTTGGAGCTTGTTTTTGAAAAGTGCTTATTTCTGTTTTTCAACATGATTTAGAGCTTGTTTTTGGAAACGTGTTTATTTCTGTATTTCAATGTTGCAACTTGCTGAAAACTGTCCACAGTGTTTCTATCATCCTGATTAAACAGTACTGAAAAAAAATTCACTTACAGAGTGCATCAAACATGATTTAGAGCTTGTTTATGGAAAAGTGTTTATTTCTGTATTTCAACATGATTTGGAGCTTGTTTTTGGAAAAGTGTTAATTTCTGTATTTCAACATGATTTGGAGCTTGTTTTTGGAAAGTGTTTATTTCTGTATTTCAACATGATTTGGAGCTTGTTTTTGGAAAAGTGTTTATTTCTGTATTTCAATGTTGCAACTTGCTGAAAACTGTCCACAGTGTTCCTATCATCCTGATTAAACAGTACTGAAAAAAAATTCACTTAGAGTGCATCAAACATGATTTAGAGCTTGTTTATGGAAAAGTGTTTATTTCTGTATTTCAACATGATTTAGAGCTTGTTTATGGAAAAGTGCTTATTTCTGTATTTCAACATGATTTGGAGCTTGTTTTTGGAAAAGTGCTTATTTCTGTTTTTCAACATGATTTAGAGCTTGTTTTGGAAAAGTGTTTATTTCTGTATTTCAATGTTGCAACATGTTGAAAACTGTCCACAGTGTTCCTATCATCCTGATTAAACAGTACTGAATAAAAATTCACTGACAGAGTGCATCAAACATGATTTAGAGCTTGTTTATGGAAAAGTGTTTATTTCTGTATTTCAACATGATTTGGAGCTTGTTTTTGGAAAAGTGTTAATTTCTGTATTTCAACATGATTTGGAGCTTGTTTTTGGAAGTGTTTATTTCTGTATTTCAACATGATTTGGAGCTTGTTTTTGGAAAAGTGTTTATTTCTGTATTTCAATGTTGAAACTTGCTGAAAACTGTCCACAGTGTTCCTATCATCCTGATTAAACAGTACTGAAAAAAAATCACTTACAGAGTGCATCAAACATGATTTAGAGCTTGTTTATGGAAAAGTGTTTATTTCTGTATTTCAACATGATTTGGAGCTTGTTTTTGGAAAGTGCTTATTTCTGTATTTCAACATGATTTAGAGCTTGTTTATGGAAAAGTGCTTATTTTTGTTTTTCAACATGATTTAGAGCTTGTTTTTGGAAACGTGTTTATTTCTGTATTTCAATGTTGCAACATGTTGAAAACTGTCCACAGTGTTTCTATCATCCTGATTAAACAGTACTGAATAAAAATTTACTGACAGAGTGCATCAAACTTGATTTAGAGCGTGTTTATGGAAAAGTGTTTATTTCTGTATTTCAACATGATTTGGAGCTTGTTTTTCAATTGTGCTTATTTCTGTATTTCAACATGATTTGGAGCTTGTTTTTGGAAAAGTGTTTATTTCTGTATTTCAACATGATTTGGAGCTTGTTTTTGAAAAGTGCTTATTTCTGTATTTCAACATGATTTAGAGCGTGTTTTTGAAAAGTGCTTATTTCTGTATTTCAACATGATTTAGAGCTTGTTTTTGGAAAAGTGTTTATTTCTGTATTTCAATGTTGCAACATGTTGAAAACTGTCCACAGTGTTCCTATCATCCTGATTAAACAGTACTGAATAAAAATTCACTGACAGAGTGCATCAAACTTGATTTAGAGCTTGTTTATGGAAAAGTGTTTATTTCTGTATTTCAACATGATTTGGAGCTTGTTTTTGGAAAAGTGTTAATTTCTGTATTTCAACATGATTTGGAGCTTGTTTTTGGAAAAGTGTTTATTTCTGTATTTCAATGTTGCAACTTGCTGAAAACTGTCCACAGTGTTCCTATCATCCAGATTAAACAGTACTGAATAAAAATTCACTGACAGAGTGCATCAAACTTGATTTAGAGCTTGTTTATGGAAAAGTGTTTATTTCTGTATTTCAATGTTGCAACTTGCTGAAAACTGTCCACAGTGTTCCAATCATCCTGATTAAACAGTACTGAAAAAAAATCACTTACAGAGTGCATCAAACATGATTTAGAGCTTGTTTATGGAAAAGTGTTTATTTCTGTATTTCAATGTTGCAACTTGCTGAAAACTGTCCACAGTGTTCCTATCATCCTGATTAAATAGTACTGAAAAAAAATTCACTTACAGAGTGCATCAAACATGATTTAGAGCTTGTTTATGGAAAAGTGTTTATTTCTGTATTTCAACATGATTTGGAGCTTGTTTTTCAATTGTGCTTATTTCTGTATTTCAACATGATTTGGAGCTTGTTTTTGGAAAAGTGTTTATTTCTGTATTTCAATGTTGCAACTTGCTGAAAACTGTCCACAGTGTTCCAATCATCCTGATTAAACAGTACTGAAAAAAAAAATCACTTACAGAGTGCATCAAACATGATTTAGAGCTTGTTTATGGAAAAGTGTTTATTTCTGTATTTCAATGTTGCAACTTGTTGAAAACTGTCCACAGTGTTCCTATCATCCTGATTAAACAGTACTGAATAAAAATTCACTGACAGAGTGCATCAAACATGATTTAGAGCTTGTTTATGGAAAAGTGTTTATTTCTGTATTTCAACATGATTTAGAGCTTGTTTATGGAAAAGTGCTTATTTCTGTATTTCAACATGATTTAGAGCTTGTTTATGGAAAAGTGCTTATTTTTGTTTTTCAACATGATTTAGAGCTTGTTTTGGAAAAGTGTTTATTTCTGTATTTCAATGTTGCAACATGTTGAAAACTGTCCACAGTGTTCCTATCATCCTGATTAAACAGTACTGAATAAAAATTCACTGACAGAGTGCATCAAACATGATTTAGAGCTTGTTTATGGAATAGTGTTTATTTCTGTATTTCAACATGATTTGGAGCTTGTTTTTGGAAAAGTGTTAATTTCTGTATTTCAACATGATTTGGAGCTTGTTTTTGGAAAAGTGTTTATTTCTGTATTTCAACATGATTTAGAGCTTGTTTTTGGAAAAGTGTTTATTTCTGTATTTCAATGTTGAAACTTGCTGAAAACTGTCCACAGTGTTCCTATCATCCTGATTAAACAGTACTGAAAAAAAATCACTTACAGAGTGCATCAAACATGATTGAGAGCTTGTTTATGGAAAAGTGTTTATTTCTGTATTTCAACATGATTTGGAGCTTGTTTATGGAAAAGTGCTTATTTTTGTTTTTCAACATGATTTAGAGCTTGTTTTGGAAAAGTGTTTATTTCTGTATTTCAATGTTGCAACATGTTGAAAACTGTCCACAGTGTTCCTATCATCCTGATTAAACAGTACTGAATAAAAATTCACTGACAGAGTGCATCAAACATGATTTAGAGCTTGTTTATGGAAAAGTGTTTATTTCTGTATTTCAACATGATTTGGAGCTTGTTTTTGAAAAGTGCTTATTTCTGTATTTCAACATCATTTGGAGCTTGTTTTTGAAAAGTGCTTATTTTTGTTTTTCAACATGATTTTGAGCTTGTTTTTGGAAAAGTGTTTATTTCTGTATTTCAACATGATTTAGAACTTGTTTATGGAAAAGTTTTTTATTTCTGTATTTCAACATGATTTGGAGCTTGTTTTTGGAAAGTGCTTATTTCTGTATTTCAATGTTGCAACTTGCTGAAAACTGTCCACAGTGTTCCTATCATCCTGATTAAACAGTACTGAAAAAAAATTCACTTACAGAGTGCATCAGACATGATTGAGAGCTTGTTTATGGAAAAGTGTTTATTTCTGTATTTCAACATGATTTGGAGCTTGTTTTTGAAAAGTGCTTATTTCTGTATTTCAACATGATTTGGAGCTTGTTTTTGAAAAGTGCTTATTTTTGTTTTTCAACATGATTTAGAGCTTGTTTTTGGAAAAGTGTTAATTTCTGTATTTCAATGTTGCAACTTGCTGAAAACTGTCCACAGTGTTCCTATCACACTGATTAAACAGTACTGGAAAAAAATCACTTACAGAGTGCATCAAACATGATTTAGAGCTTGTTTATGGAAAAGTGTTTATTTCTGTATTTCAATGTTGCAACTTGCTGAAAACTGTCCAGAGTGTTCCTATCATCCTGATTAAACAGTACTGAATAAAAATTAACTGACAGAGTGCATCAAACATGATTTAGAGCTTGTTTATGAAAAGTGCTTATCCTGTCTAGGATCAGCGTGGCGCTAGCGGCACCCCTCCCCCCCCCCCCACTGAAAAACCAGTGCCGCGAAATTCAAAAAAAATATTTTTTTTAAATATTTAACTTTCACACATTAAAGTCCAATACAGCTAATGAAAGACACAGATCTTGTGAATCCAGTCAACATTTCCGATTTTTAAAATGTTTTACAGGGAAGACACAATATGTAAAGATGTACATCTATTACCTAAAAACACATTAGCATAATCCACCATCTTTTATTTGTCCACCAACACCAGTAGCCATCACCAATTCGGCTAAACTAAGATATTTATAGCCCCTAACCAACAAAAAAACTCATTAGATGACAGTCTGATAACATATTTATGGTATGGGATAGGTTTTGTTAGAAAAAAGTGCATATTTCAGGTAGATGGCATAGTTTACAATTGCACCCACCGTCACAAATGGACTAGAATAATTACAATGAGCAACGTGTTTACCTAACTACTAATCATCAAACATTTCGTAAAAATACACAGCATACACGAATCGAAAGACACAGATCCTGTGAATACAGACAATATTTCAGATTTTCTAAGTGTCTTACAGCGAAAACACAATAAATCGTTATATTAGCTTAGCACATAGCAATTAGCAGCCCAGCATTGATTCTAGCCAAAGTGAGCGATAAAAGTCAACATCGCCAAAAGATATTAATTTTTTCACTAACCTTCTCAGAATTCTTCCGATGACACTCCTGTAACATCACATTACAACATGCATATACAGTTTGATCGAAAATGTTTATATTTAGCCACCAAAATCATGGTTAGACAATGTGAAATGTAGACAAGCTGGTAAAGAAAAAGTCCTTGCGCCACTTAGACAGTGATCTACTCTTATACATAAATACTCATAAACGTGACTAAAAAATATAGGGTGGACAGGGATTGATAGACAATTTAATTCTTAATACAATTGCGTTATTACATTTTTTAATTTATCCTTACTTTTCAATACAGTTTGCGCCCAGCGAAGCTACGTCAAAAAACATGGCGTCCTAAGCCACTAAAATGTTTTGACAGAAACACGATTTATCATAATAAAAATGTCCTACCTTGAGCTGTTCTTCCATCAGTATCTTGGGCAAAGGATCCTTTCTTGGGAGAAATCGTCTTTTGGTGGAAAGCTGTCCTCTTGCCATGTGGAAATGTCAACTGCGTTCGGGATGAACTGAAAAGCGTGCCCAACTTTTCACTTCGTTGCAAAAATAAATGTCCCAAAATCGCACTAAACGGATATAAATTGCTATAAAACGCTTTAAATTAACTACCTTATGATGTTTTTAACTCCTATAACGAGTGAAAAGATGACCGGAGAAATATAACAGGCTAAACTAACGCTTGGAACAGGAGCGGGTCGGTGTCCAGCACGCGCGTTACGCAGCAAGGAAAGACTTGCTAGCTACAGGGTTTTTTGATTTATAGGGCCTGTGAACGCGCAATCGATTCCATTGGAATCGTCATCACGTAAAGGCATCCAGGGGAAGACGTAAGAAGTGTCCGTATAGTCATAGCAAAATCAGTGCCCTTTTAACTGACGTCAGAACAGTGGCCAACATTTCTGAAATCTGAATCCATGTCAGGGAAATTGCTGTAGAATGGGCTCTGTTCCACTTAGAGACAAAATTTCAACTCCTATAGAAACTATAGACTGTTTTCTATCCAATAATAATAATAATATGCATATTGTACGATCAAGGATTTTGTGGGAAGCCGTTTCAAAAATTAGCCAAGTTAGCATAAATAGTCTAAACAGCGCCCCCATCCCCAACAGGTTATTTATGTTTTTCAACATGATTTGGAGCTTGTTTTTGGAAAAGTGTTTATTTCTGTATTTCAATGTTGCAACTTGCTGAAAACTGTCCAGAGTGTTCCTATCATCCTGATTAAACAGTACTGAATAAAAATTCACTGACAGAGTGCATCAAACATGATTTAGAGCTTGTTTATGGAAAAGTGTTTATTTCTGTATTTCAACATGATTTGGAGCTTGTTTTTGGAAAGTGCTTATTTCTGTATTTCAATGTTGCAACTTGCTGAAAACTGTCCACAGTGTTCCTATCATCCTGATTAAACAGTACTGAAAAAAAATTCACTTACAGAGTGCATCAAACATGATTTAGAGCTTGTTTATGGAAAAGTGTTTATTTCTGTATTTCAACATGATTTTGAGCTTGTTTTTGAAAAGTGCTTATTTCTGTATTTCAACATGATTTGAAGCTTGTTTTTGAAAAGTGCTTATTTCTGTTTTTCAACATGATTTAGAGCTTGTTTTTGGAAAAGTGTTTATTTCTGTATTTCAACATGATTTAGAACTTGTTTATGGAAAAGTTTTTTATTTCTGTATTTCAACATGATTTGGAGCTTGTTTTTGGAAAGTGCTTATTTCTGTATTTCAATGTTGCAACTTGCTGAAAACTGTCCACAGTGTTCCTATCATCCTGATTAAACAGTACTGAAAAAAAATTCACTTACAGAGTGCATCAAACATGATTTAGAGCTTGTTTATGGAAAAGTGTTTATTTCTGTATTTCAACATGATTTGGAGCTTGTTTTTGAAAAGTGCTTATTTCTGTTTTTCAACATGATTTAGAACTTGTTTTTGGAAAAGTGTTTATTTCTGTATTTCAATGTTGCAACTTGCTGAAAACTGCCCACAGTGTTCCTATCATCCTGATTAAACAGTACTGAAAAAAAATCACTTACAGAGTGCATCAAACATGATTTAGAGCTTGTTTATGGAAAAGTGTTTATTTCTGTATTTCAATGTTGCAACATGTTGAAAACTGTCCACAGTGTTCCTATCATCCTGATTAAACAGTACTGAATAAAAATTCACTGACAGAGTGCATCAAACATGATTTAGAGCTTGTTTATGGAAAAGTGTTTATTTCTGTATTTCAACATGATTTGGAGCTTGTTTTTGAAAAGTGCTTATTTCTGTATTTCAACATGATTTGGAGCTTGTTTTTGAATTGTGCTTATTTTTGTTTTTCAACATGATTTAGAGCTTGTTTTTGGAAAAGTGTTTATTTCTGTATTTCAATGTTGCAACATGTTGAAAACTGTCCACAGTGTTCCTATCATCCTGATTAAACAGTACTGAATAAAAATTCACTGACAGAGTGCATCAAACATGATTTAGAGCTTGTTTATGGAAAAGTTTTTTATTTCTGTATTTCAACATGATTTGGAGCTTGTTTTTGAAAAGTGCTTATTTTTGTTTTTCAACATGATTTAGAGCTTGTTTTTGGAAAAGTGTTTATTTCTGTATTTCAACATGATTTAGAACTTGTTTATGGAAAAGTGCTTATTTATGTTTTTCAACATGATTTAGAGCTTGTTTTTGGAAAAGTGTTCATTTCTGTATTTCAATGTTGCAACTTGCTGAAAACTGTCCACAGTGTTCCTATCACACTGATTAAACAGTACTGAAAAAAAATCACTTACAGAGTGCATCAAACATGATTTAGAGCTTGTTTATGGAAAAGTTTTTTATTTCTGTATTTCAACATGATTTGGAGCTTGTTTTTGAAAAGTGCTTATTTTTGTTTTTCAACATGATTTGGAGCTTGTTTTTGGAAAAGTGTTTATTTCTGTATTTCAACATGATTTGGAGCTTGTTTTTGGAAAGTGCTTATTTCTGTATTTCAACATGATTTGGAGCGTGTTTTTGAAAAGTGCTTATTTATGTTTTTCAACATGATTTAGAGCTTGTTTTTGGAAAAGTGTTCATTTCTGTATTTCAATGTTGCAACTTGCTGAAAACTGTCCAGAGTGTTCCTATCATCCTGATTAAACAGTACTGAATAAAAATTCACTGACAGAGTGCATCAAACATGATTTAGAGCTTGTTTATGGAAAAGTGTTTATTTCTGTATTTCAACATGATTTGGAGCTTGTTTTTGGAAAGTGCTTATTTCTGTATTTCAATGTTGCAACTTGCTGAAAACTGTCCACAGTGTTCCTATCATCCTGATTAAACAGTACTGGAAAAAAATTCACTTACAGAGTGCATCAGACATGATTGAGAGCTTGTTTATGGAAAAGTGTTTATTTCTGTATTTCAACATGATTTGGAGCTTGTTTTTGAAAAGTGCTTATTTCTGTATTTCAACATGATTTGGAGCTTGTTTATGGAAAAGTGCGTATTTATGTTTTTCAACATGATTTAGAACTTGTTTATGGAAAAGTGCTTATTTATGTTTTTCAACATGATTTAGAGCTTGTTTTTGGAAAAGTGTTCATTTCTGTATTTCAATGTTGCAACTTGCTGAAAACTGTCCACAGTGTTCCTATCATCCTGATTAAACAGTACTGAAAAAAAATCACTTACAGAGTGCATCAAACATGATTTAGAGCTTGTTTATGGAAAAGTGTTTATTTCTGTATTTCAATGTTGCAACATGTTGAAAACTGTCCACAGTGTTCCTATCATCCTGATTAAACAGTACTGAATAAAAATTCACTGACAGAGTGCATCAAACATGATTTAGAGCTTGTTTATGGAAAAGTGTTTATTTCTGTATTTCAACATGATTTGGAGCTTGTTTTTGAAAAGTGCTTATTTCTGTATTTCAACATGATTTGGAGCTTGTTTTTGAATTGTGCTTATTTTTGTTTTTCAACATGATTTAGAGCTTGTTTTTGGAAAAGTGTTTATTTCTGTATTTCAATGTTGCAACTTGCTGAAAACTGTCCACAGTGTTCCAATCATCCTGATTAAACAGTACTGAAAAAAATCACTTACAGAGTGCATCAAACATGATTTAGAGCTTGTTTATGGAAAAGTGTTTATTTCTGTATTTCAATGTTGCAACATGTTGAAAACTGTCCATAGTGTTCCTATCATCCTGATTAAACAGTACTGAATAAAAATTCACTGACAGAGTGCATCAAACATGATTTAGAGCTTGTTTATGGAAAAGTGTTTATTTCTGTATTTCAACATGATTTGGAGCTTGTTTTTGAAAAGTGCTTATTTCTGTATTTCAACATGATTTGGAGCTTGTTTTTGAAAAGTGCTTATTTCTGTATTTCAACATGATTTGGAGCTTGTTTTTGAATTGTGCTTATTTTTGTTTTTCAACATGATTTAGAGCTTGTTTTTGGAAAAGTGTTTATTTCTGTATTTCAATGTTGCAACATGTTGAAAACTGTCCACAGTGTTCCTATCATCCTGATTAAACAGTACTGAAAAAAAATCACTTACAGAGTGCATCAAACATGATTTAGAGCTTGTTTATGGAAAAGTGTTTATTTCTGTATTTCAATGTTGCAACATGTTGAAAACTGTCCATAGTGTTCCTATCATCCTGATTAAACAGTACTGAATAAAAATTCACTGACAGAGTGCATCAAACATGATTTAGAGCTTGTTTATGGAAAAGTGTTTATTTCTGTATTTCAACATGATTTGGAGCTTGTTTTGGAAAGTGCATATTTCTGTATTTCAACATGATTTGGAGCTTGTTTTTGGAAAAGTGTTTATTTCTGTATTTCAATGTTGCAACTTGCTGAAAACTGTCCACAGTGTTCCTATCATCCTGATTAAACAGTACTGGAAAAAAAATCACTTACAGAGTGCATCAAACATGATTTAGAGCTTGTTTATGGAAAAGTGTTTATTTCTGTATTTCAACATGATTTGGAGCTTGTTTTTGGAAAGTGCTTATTTCTGTATTTCAACATGATTTGGAGCGTGTTTTTGAAAAGTGCTTATTTATGTTTTTCAACATGATTTGGAGCTTGTTTTTGGAAAAGTGTTTATTTCTGTATTTCAATGTTGCAACTTGCTGAAAACTGTCCACAGTGTTCCTATCATCCTGATTAAACAGTACTGGGAAAAAAATCACTTACAGAGTGCATCAAACATGATTTAGAGCTTGTTTATGGAAAAGTGTTTATTTCTGTATTTCAATGTTGCAACATGTTGAAAACTGTCCACAGTGTTCCTATCATCCTGATTAAACAGTACTGAATAAAAATTCACTGACAGAGTGCATCAAACATGATTTAGAGCTTGTTTATGGAAAAGTGTTTATTTCTGTATTTCAACATGATTTGGAGCTTGTTTTTGAAAAGTGCTTATTTCTGTATTTCAACATGATTTGGAGCTTGTTTTTGAATTGTGCTTATTTTTGTTTTTCAACATGATTTAGAGCTTGTTTTTGGAAAAGTGTTTATTTCTGTATTTCAATGTTGCAACTTGCTGAAAACTGTCCACAGTGTTCCAATCATCCTGATTAAACAGTACTGAAAAAAAATCACTTACAGAGTGCATCAAACATGATTTAGAGCTTGTTTATGGAAAAGTGTTTATTTCTGTATTTCAATGTTGCAACATGTTGAAAACTGTCCATAGTGTTCATATCATCCTGATTAAACAGTACTGAATAAAAATTCACTGACAGAGTGCATCAAACATGATTTAGAGCTTGTTTATGGAAAAGTGTTTATTTCTGTATTTCAACATGATTTGGAGCTTGTTTTTGAAAAGTGCTTATTTCTGTATTTCAACATGATTTGGAGCTTGTTTTTGAATTGTGCTTATTTTTGTTTTTCAACATGATTTAGAGCTTGTTTTTGGAAAAGTGTTTATTTCTGTATTTCAATGTTGCAACATGTTGAAAACTGTCCACAGTGTTCCTATCATCCTGATTAAACAGTACTGAAAAAAAATCACTTACAGAGTGCATCAAACATGATTTAGAGCTTGTTTATGGAAAAGTGTTTATTTCTGTATTTCAATGTTGCAACATGTTGAAAACTGTCCATAGTGTTCCTATCATCCTGATTAAACAGTACTGAATAAAAATTCACTGACAGAGTGCATCAAACATGATTTAGAGCTTGTTTATGGAAAAGTGTTTATTTCTGTATTTCAACATGATTTGGAGCTTGTTTTTGAAAAGTGCTTATTTCTGTATTTCAACATGATTTGGAGCTTGTTTTTGAATTGTGCTTATTTTTGTTTTTCAACATGATTTAGAGCTTGTTTTTGGAAAAGTGTTTATTTCTGTATTTCAATGTTGCAACATGTTGAAAACTGTCCACAGTGTTCCTATCATCCTGATTAAACAGTACTGAATAAAAATTCACTGACAGAGTGCATCAAACATGATTTAGAGCTTGTTTATGGAAAAGTTTTTTATTTCTGTATTTCAACATGATTTGGAGCTTGTTTTTGAAAAGTGCTTATTTTTGTTTTTCAACATGATTTAGAGCTTGTTTTTGGAAAAGTGTTTATTTCTGTATTTCAACATGATTTGGAGCTTGTTTTTGGAAAGTGCTTATTTCTGTATTTCAACATGATTTGGAGCGTGTTTTTGAAAAGTGCTTATTTCTGTTTTTCAACATGATTTAGAGCTTGTTTTTGGAAAAGTGTTTATTTCTGTATTTCAATGTTGCAACTTGCTGAAAACTGTCCACAGTGTTCCTATCATCCTGATTAAACAGTACTGAAAAAAAATTCACTTACAGAGTGCATCAAACATGATTTAGAGCTTGTTTATGAAAAGTGCTTATTTCTGTTTTTCAACATGATTTAGAGCTTGTTTTTGGAAAAGTGTTTATTTCTGTATTTCAATGTTGCAACTTGCTGAACACTGTCCACAGTGTTCCTATCATCCTGATTAAACAGTACTGAATAAAAATTCACTGACAGAGTGCATCAAACATGATTTAGAGCTTGTTTATGGAAAAGTGTTTATTTCTGTATTTCAACATGATTTGGAGCTTGTTTTTGGAAAGTGCTTATTTCTGTATTTCAATGTTGCAACTTGCTGAAAACTGTCCACAGTGTTCCTATCATCCTGATTAAACAGTACTGAAAAAAAATTCACTTACAGAGTGCATCAGACATGATTGAGAGCTTGTTTATGGAAAAGTGTTTATTTCTGTATTTCAACATGATTTGGAGCTTGTTTTTGAAAAGTGCTTATTTCTGTTTTTCAACATGATTTAGAGCATGTTTTTGGAAAAGTGTTTATTTCTGTATTTCAATGTTGCAACTTGTTGAAAACTGTCCACAGTGTTCCTATCATCCTGATTAAACAGTACTGAAAAAAAATCACTTACAGAGTGCATCAAACATGATTTAGAGCTTGTTTATGGAAAAGTGTTTATTTCTGTATTTCAATGTTGCAACTTGCTGAAAACTGTCCATAGTGTTCCTATCATCCTGATTAAACAGTACTGAATAAAAATTCACTGACAGAGTGCATCAAACATGATTTAGAGCTTGTTTATGGAAAAGTGTTTATTTCTGTATTTCAACATGATTTGGAGCTTGTTTTGGAAAAGTGCATATTTCTGTATTTCAACATGATTTGGAGCTTGTTTTTGGAAAAGTGTTTATTTCTGTATTTCAATGTTGCAACTTGCTGAAAACTGTCCACAGTGTTCCTATCATCCTGATTAAACAGTACTGGAAAAAAAATCACTTACAGAGTGCATCAAACATGATTTAGAGCTTGTTTATGGAAAAGTGTTTATTTCTGTATTTCAACATGATTTGGAGCTTGTTTTTGGAAAGTGCTTATTTCTGTATTTCAACATGATTTGGAGCGTGTTTTTGAAAAGTGCTTATTTATGTTTTTCAACATGATTTGGAGCTTGTTTTTGGAAAAGTGTTTATTTCTGTATTTCAATGTTGCAACTTGCTGAAAACTGTCCACAGTGTTCCTATCATCCTGATTAAACAGTACTGGGAAAAAAATCACTTACAGAGTGCATCAAACATGATTTAGAGCTTGTTTATGGAAAAGTGTTTATTTCTGTATTTCAATGTTGCAACATGTTGAAAACTGTCCACAGTGTTCCTATCATCCTGATTAAACAGTACTGAATAAAAATTCACTGACAGAGTGCATCAAACATGATTTAGAGCTTGTTTATGGAAAAGTGTTTATTTCTGTATTTCAACATGATTTGGAGCTTGTTTTTGAAAAGTGCTTATTTCTGTATTTCAACATGATTTGGAGCTTGTTTTTGAATTGTGCTTATTTTTGTTTTTCAACATGATTTAGAGCTTGTTTTTGGAAAAGTGTTTATTTCTGTATTTCAATGTTGCAACTTGCTGAAAACTGTCCACAGTGTTCCAATCATCCTGATTAAACAGTACTGAAAAAAAATCACTTACAGAGTGCATCAAACATGATTTAGAGCTTGTTTTTGGAAAAGTGTTTATTTCTGTATTTCAATGTTGCAACTTGCTGAAAACTGTCCATAGTGTTCCTATCATCCTGATTAAACAGTACTGAATAAAAATTCACTGACAGAGTGCATCAAACATGATTTAGAGCTTGTTTATGGAAAAGTGTTTATTTCTGTATTTCAACATGATTTGGAGCTTGTTTTTGAAAAGTGCTTATTTCTGTATTTCAACATGATTTGGAGCTTGTTTTTGAATTGTGCTTATTTTTGTTTTTCAACATGATTTAGAGCTTGTTTTTGGAAAAGTGTTTATTTCTGTATTTCAATGTTGCAACATGTTGAAAACTGTCCACAGTGTTCCTATCATCCTGATTAAACAGTACTGAAAAAAAATCACTTACAGAGTGCATCAAACATGATTTAGAGCTTGTTTATGGAAAAGTGTTTATTTCTGTATTTCAATGTTGCAACTTGCTGAAAACTGTCCATAGTGTTCCTATCATCCTGATTAAACAGTACTGAATAAAAATTCACTGACAGAGTGCATCAAACATGATTTAGAGCTTGTTTATGGAAAAGTGTTTATTTCTGTATTTCAACATGATTTGGAGCTTGTTTTTGAAAAGTGCTTATTTTTGTTTTTCAACATGATTTGGAGCTTGTTTTTGGAAAAGTGTTTATTTCTGTATTTCAACATGATTTGGAGCTTGTTTTTGGAAAGTGCTTATTTCTGTATTTCAACATGATTTGGAGCGTGTTTTTGAAAAGTGCTTATTTATGTTTTTCAACATGATTTAGAGCTTGTTTTTGGAAAAGTGTTTATTTCTGTATTTCAATGTTGCAACTTGCTGAAAACTGTCCACAGTGTTCCTATCATCCTGATTAAACAGTACTGAATAAAAATTCACTGACAGAGTGCATCAAACATGATTTAGAGCTTGTTTATGAAAAGTGCTTATTTATGTTTTTCAACATGATTTGGAGCTTGTTTTTGGAAAGTGCTTATTTCTGTATTTCAATGTTGCAACTTGCTGAAAACTGTCCACAGTGTTCCTATCATCCTGATTAAACAGTACTGAAAAAAAATTCACTTACAGAGTGCATCAAACATGATTTAGAGCTTGTTTATGGAAAAGTGTTTATTTCTGTATTTCAACATGATTTGGAGCTTGTTTTTGAAAAGTGCTTATTTCTGTTTTTCAACATGATTTAGAGCATGTTTTTGGAAAAGTGTTTATTTCTGTATTTCAACATGATTTAGAACTTGTTTATGGAAAAGTTTTTTTTTCTGTATTTCAACATGATTTGGAGCTTGTTTTTGGAAAGTGCTTATTTCTGTATTTCAATGTTGCAACTTGCTGAAAACTGTCCACAGTGTTCCTATCATCCTGATTAAACAGTACTGAAAAAAAATTCGCTTAGAGTGCATCAGACATGATTGAGAGCTTGTTTATGGAAAAGTGTTTATTTCTGTATTTCAACATGATTTGGAGCTTGTTTTTGAAAAGTGCTTATTTCTGTATTTCAACATGATTTGGAGCTTGTTTTTGAAAAGTGCTTATTTTTGTTTTTCAACATGATTTAGAGCTTGTTTTTGGAAAAGTGTTTATTTCTGTATTTCAACATGATTTAGAACTTGTTTATGGAAAAGTGCTTATTTCTGTATTTCAACATGATTTAGATCTTGTTTTTGGAAAAGTGTTTATTTCTGTATTTCAATGTTGCAACTTGCTGAAAACTGTCCACAGTGTTCCTATCACACTGATTAAACAGTACTGAAAGAAAATCACTTACAGAGTGCATCAAACATGATTTAGAGCTTGTTTATGGAAAAGTGTTTATTTCTGTATTTCAATGTTGCAACATGTTGAAAACTGTCCACAGTGTTCCTATCATCCTGATTAAACAGTACTGAATAAAAATTCACTGACAGAGTGCATCAAACATGATTTTGAGCTTGTTTATGGAAAAGTGCTTATTTCTGTATTTCAACATGATTTGGAGCGTGTTTTTGAAAAGTGCTTATTTCTGTATTTCAACATGATTTAGAGCTTGTTTATGGAAAAGTGCTTATTTTTGTTTTTCAACATGATTTAGAGCTTGTTTTTGGAAAAGTGTTTATTTCTGTATTTCAATGTTGCAACATGTTGAAAACTGTCCATAGTGTTCCTATCATCCTGATTAAACAGTACTGAATAAAAATTCACTGACAGAGTGCATCAAACATGATTTAGAGCTTGTTTATGGAAAAGTGTTTATTTCTGTATTTCAACATGATTTGGAGCTTGTTTTTGGAAAGTGCTTATTTCTGTATTTCAACATGATTTAGAGCTTGTTTATGGAAAAGTGTTTATTTCTGTATTTCAATGTTGCAACATGTTGAAAACTGTCCACAGTGTTCCTATCATCCTGATTAAACAGTACTGAATAAAAATTCACTGACAGAGTGCATCAAACTTGATTTAGAGCTTGTTTATGGAAAAGTGTTTATTTCTGTATTTCAACATGATTTGGAGCTTGTTTTTGGAAAAGTGTTTATTTCTGTATTTCAACATGATTTAGAGCTTGTTTATGGAAAAGTGCTTATTTTTGTTTTTCAACATGATTTAGAGCTTGTTTTGGAAAAGTGTTTATTTCTGTATTTCAATGATGCAACATGTTGAAAACTGTCCACAGTGTTCCTATCATCCTGATTAAACAGTACTGAATAAAAATTCACTGACAGAGTGCATCAAACATGATTTAGAGCTTGTTTATGGAAAAGTGTTTATTTCTGCATTTCAACATGATTTGGAGCTTGTTTTTGGAAAAGTGTTAATTTCTGTATTTCAACATGATTTGGAGCTTGTTTTTGGAAAAGTGTTTATTTCTGTATTTCAATGTTGCAACTTGCTGAAAACTGTCCACAGTGTTCCTATCATCCTGATTAAACAGTACTGAAAAAAAAATTCACTTACAGAGTGCATCAAACATGATTTAGAACTTGTTTATGGAAAAGTGTTTATTTCTGTATTTCAACATGATTTGGAGCTTGTTTTTGGAAAGTGCATATTTCTGTATTTCAACATGATTTGGAGCGTGTTTTTGAAAAGTGTTTATTTCTGTATTTCAACATGATTTGGAGCTTGTTTTTGGAAAAGTGTTTATTTCTGTATTTCAACATGATTTAGAGCTTGTTTATGGAAAAGTGCTTATTTTTGTTTTTCAACATGATTTAGAGCTTGTTTTGGAAAAGTGTTTATTTCTGTATTTCAATGATGCAACATGTTGAAAACTGTCCACAGTGTTCCTATCATCCTGATTAAACAGTACTGAATAAAAATTCACTGACAGAGTGCATCAAACATGATTTAGAGCTTGTTTATGGAAAAGTGTTTATTTCTGTATTTCAACATGATTTGGAGCTTGTTTTTGAAAAGTGCTTATTTCTGTATTTCAACATGATTTGGACCTTGTTTTTGAATTGTGCTTATTTTTGTTTTTCAACATGATTTAGAGCTTGTTTTTGGAAAAGTGTTTATTTCTGTATTTCAATGTTGCAACTTGCTGAAAACTGTCCACAGTGTTCCAATCATCCTGATTAAACAGTACTGAATAAAAATTCACTTACAGAGTGCATCAAACATGATTTAGAGCTTGTTTATGGAAAAGTGTTTATTTCTGTATTTCAACATGATTTGGAGCTTGTTTTTGAAAAGTGCTTATTTCTGTATTTCAACATGATTTGGAGCTTGTTTTTGAAAAGTGCTTATTTTTGTTTTTCAACATGATTTAGAGCTTGTTTTTGGAAAAGTGTTTATTTCTGTATTTCAACATGATTTAGAACTTGTTTATGGAAAAGTTTTTTATATCTGTATTTCAACATGATTTGGAGCTTGTTTTTGGAAAGTGCTTATTTCTGTATGTCAATGTTGCAACTTGCTGAAAACTGTCCACAGTGTTCCTATCATCCTGATTAAACAGTACTGAAAAGAAATTCACTTACAGAGTGCATCAAACATGATTTAGAGCTTGTTTATGGAAAAGTGTTTATTTCTGTATTTCAACATGATTTGGAGCTTGTTTTTGAAAAGTGCTTATTTCTGTATTTCAACATGATTTGGAGCTTGTTTTTGGAAGTGTTTATTTCTGTATTTCAACATGATTTGGAGCTTGTTTTTGGAAAAGTGTTTATTTCTGTATTTCAATGTTGCAACTTGCTGAAAACTGTCCACAGTGTTCCTATCATCCTGATTAAACAGTACTGAAAAAAAAATTCACTTACAGAGTGCATCAAACATGATTTAGAACTTGTTTATGGAAAAGTGTTTATTTCTGTATTTCAACATGATTTGGAGCTTGTTTTTGGAAAGTGCTTATTTCTGTATTTCAACATGATTTAGAGCTTGTTTATGGAAAAGTGTTTATTTCTGTATTTCAATGTTGCAACATGTTGAAAACTGTCCACAGTGTTCCTATCATCCTGATTAAACAGTACTGAATAAAAATTCACTGACAGAGTGCATCAAACTTGATTTAGAGCTTGTTTATGGAAAAGTGTTTATTTCTGTATTTCAACATGATTTGGAGCTTGTTTTTGGAAAAGTGTTTATTTCTGTATTTCAACATGATTTAGAGCTTGTTTATGGAAAAGTGCTTATTTTTGTTTTTCAACATGATTTAGAGCTTGTTTTGGAAAAGTGTTTATTTCTGTATTTCAATGATGCAACATGTTGAAAACTGTCCACAGTGTTCCTATCATCCTGATTAAACAGTACTGAATAAAAATTCACTGACAGAGTGCATCAAACATGATTTAGAGCTTGTTTATGGAAAAGTGTTTATTTCTGCATTTCAACATGATTTGGAGCTTGTTTTTGGAAAAGTGTTAATTTCTGTATTTCAACATGATTTGGAGCTTGTTTTTGGAAAAGTGTTTATTTCTGTATTTCAATGTTGCAACTTGCTGAAAACTGTCCACAGTGTTCCTATCATCCTGATTAAACAGTACTGAAAAAAAAATTCACTTACAGAGTGCATCAAACATGATTTAGAACTTGTTTATGGAAAAGTGTTTATTTCTGTATTTCAACATGATTTGGAGCTTGTTTTTGGAAAGTGCATATTTCTGTATTTCAACATGATTTGGAGCGTGTTTTTGAAAAGTGTTTATTTCTGTATTTCAACATGATTTGGAGCTTGTTTTTGGAAAAGTGTTTATTTCTGTATTTCAACATGATTTAGAGCTTGTTTATGGAAAAGTGCTTATTTTTGTTTTTCAACATGATTTAGAGCTTGTTTTGGAAAAGTGTTTATTTCTGTATTTCAATGATGCAACATGTTGAAAACTGTCCACAGTGTTCCTATCATCCTGATTAAACAGTACTGAATAAAAATTCACTGACAGAGTGCATCAAACATGATTTAGAGCTTGTTTATGGAAAAGTGTTTATTTCTGTATTTCAACATGATTTGGAGCTTGTTTTTGAAAAGTGCTTATTTCTGTATTTCAACATGATTTGGACCTTGTTTTTGAATTGTGCTTATTTTTGTTTTTCAACATGATTTAGAGCTTGTTTTTGGAAAAGTGTTTATTTCTGTATTTCAATGTTGCAACTTGCTGAAAACTGTCCACAGTGTTCCAATCATCCTGATTAAACAGTACTGAATAAAAATTCACTGACAGAGTGCATCAAACATGATTTAGAGCTTGTTTATGGAAAAGTGTTTATTTCTGTATTTCAACATGATTTGGAGCTTGTTTTTGAAAAGTGCTTATTTCTGTATTTCAACATGATTTGGAGCTTGTTTTTGAAAAGTGCTTATTTTTGTTTTTCAACATGATTTAGAGCTTGTTTTTGGAAAAGTGTTTATTTCTGTATTTCAACATGATTTAGAACTTGTTTATGGAAAAGTTTTTTATATCTGTATTTCAACATGATTTGGAGCTTGTTTTTGGAAAAGTGTTTATTTCTGTATGTCAATGTTGCAACTTGCTGAAAACTGTCCACAGTGTTCCTATCATCCTGATTAAACAGTACTGAAAAAAAATTCACTTACAGAGTGCATCAGACATGATTTAGAGCTTGTTTATGGAAAAGTGTTTATTTCTGTATTTCAACATGATTTGGAGCTTGTTTTTGAAAAGTGCTTATTTCTGTATTTCAACATGATTTGGAGCTTGTTTTTGGAAGTGTTTATTTCTGTATTTCAACATGATTTGGAGCTTGTTTTTGGAAAAGTGTTTATTTCTGTATTTCAATGTTGCAACTTGCTGAAAACTGTCCACAGTGTTCCTATCATCCTGATTAAACAGTACTGAAAAAAAAATTCACTTACAGAGTGCATCAAACATGATTTAGAACTTGTTTATGGAAAAGTGTTTATTTCTGTATTTCAACATGATTTGGAGCTTGTTTTTGGAAAGTGCTTATTTCTGTATTTCAACATGATTTAGAGCTTGTTTATGGAAAAGTGTTTATTTCTGTATTTCAATGTTGCAACATGTTGAAAACTGTCCACAGTGTTCCTATCATCCTGATTAAACAGTACTGAATAAAAATTCACTGACAGAGTGCATCAAACTTGATTTAGAGCTTGTTTATGGAAAAGTGTTTATTTCTGTATTTCAACATGATTTGGAGCTTGTTTTTGGAAAAGTGTTTATTTCTGTATTTCAACATGATTTAGAGCTTGTTTATGGAAAAGTGCTTATTTTTGTTTTTCAACATGATTTAGAGCTTGTTTTGGAAAAGTTTATTTCTGTATTTCAATGATGCAACATGTTGAAAACTGTCCACAGTGTTCCTATCATCCTGATTAAACAGTACTGAATAAAAATTCACTGACAGAGTGCATCAAACATGATTTAGAGCTTGTTTATGGAAAAGTGTTTATTTCTGCATTTCAACATGATTTGGAGCTTGTTTTTGGAAAAGTGTTAATTTCTGTATTTCAACATGATTTGGAGCTTGTTTTTGGAAAAGTGTTTATTTCTGTATTTCAATGTTGCAACTTGCTGAAAACTGTCCACAGTGTTCCTATCATCCTGATTAAACAGTACTGAAAAAAAAATTCACTTACAGAGTGCATCAAACATGATTTAGAACTTGTTTATGGAAAAGTGTTTATTTCTGTATTTCAACATGATTTGGAGCTTGTTTTTGAAAAGTGCTTATTTCTGTATTTCAACATGATTTGGAGCGTGTTTTTGAAAAGTGCTTATTTCTGTATTTCAACATGATTTAGAGCTTGTTTATGGAAAAGTGTTTATTTCTGTATTTCAATGTTGCAACTTGCTGAAAACTGTCCACAGTGTTCCTATCATCCTGATTAAACAGTACTGAAAAAAAATTCACTTACAGAGTGCATCAAACTTGATTTAGAGCTTGTTTATGGAAAAGTGTTTATTTCTGTATTTCAACATGATTTGGAGCTTGTTTTTGAAAAGTGCTTATTTCTGTATTTCAACATGATTTGGAGCTTGTTTATGGAAAAGTGCTTATTTTTGTTTTTCAACATGATTTAGAGCTTGTTTTTGGAAAAGTGTTTATTTCTGTATTTCAATGTTGCAACTTGCTGAAAACTGTCCACAGTGTTCCAATCATCCTGATTAAACAGTACTGAAAAAAAATTCACTTACAGAGTGCATCAAACATGATTTAGAGCTTGTTTATGGAAAAGTGTTTATTTCTGTATTTCAACATGATTTGGAGCTTGTTTTTGAAAAGTGCTTATTTCTGTATTTCAACATGATTTGGAGCTTGTTTTTGAAAAGTGCTTATTTTTGTTTTTCAACATGATTTAGAGCTTGTTTTTGGAAAAGTGTTTATTTCTGTATTTCAACATGATTTAGAACTTGTTTATGGAAAAGGTTTTTATTTCTGTATTTCAACATGATTTGGAGCTTGTTTTTGGAAAGTGCTTATTTCTGTATTTCAATGTTGCAACTTGCTGAAAACTGTCCACAGTGTTCCTATCATCCTGATTAAACAGTACTGAAAAAAAATTCACTTACAGAGTGCATCAAACATGATTTAGAGCTTGTTTATGGAAAAGTGTTTATTTCTGTATTTCAACATGATTTGGAGCTTGTTTTTGAAAAGTGCTTATTTCTGTATTTCAACATGATTTGGAGCTTGTTTATGGAAAAGTGCTTATTTATGTTTTTCAACATGATTTAGAGCTTGTTTTTGGAAAAGTGTTCATTTCTGTATTTCAATGTTGCAACTTGCTGAAAACTGTCCACAGTGTTCCAATCATCCTGATTAAACAGTACTGGAAAAAAATCACTTACAGAGTGCATCAAACATGATTTAGAGCTTGTTTATGGAAAAGTGTTTATTTCTGTATTTCAATGTTGCAACATGTTGAAAACTGTCCATAGTGTTCCTATCATCCTGATTAAACAGTACTGAATAAAAATTCACTGACAGAGTGCATCAAACATGATTTAGAGCTTGTTTATGGAAAAGTGTTTATTTCTGTATTTCAACATGATTTGGAGCTTGTTTTTGAAAAGTGCTTATTTTTGTTTTTCAACATGATTTAGAGCTTGTTTTTGGAAAAGTGTTTATTTCTGTATTTCAACATGATTTAGAACTTGTTTATGGAAAAGTGCTTATTTATGTTTTTCAACATGATTTAGAGCTTGTTTTTGGAAAAGTGTTCATTTCTGTATTTCAATGTTGCAACTTGCTGAAAACTGTCCACAGTGTTCCTATCACACTGATTAAACAGTACTGAAAAAAAATCACTTACAGAGTGCATCAAACATGATTTAGAGCTTGTTTATGGAAAAGTTTTTTATTTCTGTATTTCAACATGATTTGGAGCTTGTTTTTGAAAAGTGCTTATTTTTGTTTTTCAACATGATTTGGAGCTTGTTTTTGGAAAAGTGTTTATTTCTGTATTTCAACATGATTTGGAGCTTGTTTTTGGAAAAGTGCTTATTTTTGTTTTTCAACATGATTTAGAGCTTGTTTTTGGAAAAGTGTTTATTTCTGTATTTCAATGTTGCAACATGTTGAAAACTGTCCATAGTGTTCCTATCATCCTGATTAAACAGTACTGAATAAAAATTCACTGACAGAGTGCATCAAACATGATTTAGAGCTTGTTTATGGAAAAGTGTTTATTTCTGTATTTCAACATGATTTGGAGCTTGTTTTTGAAAAGTGCTTATTTCTGTATTTCAACATGATTTGGAGCTTGTTTTTGAATTGTGCTTATTTTTGTTTTTCAACATGATTTAGAGCTTGTTTTTGGAAAAGTGTTTATTTCTGTATTTCAATGTTGCAACATGTTGAAAACTGTCCACAGTGTTCCTATCATCCTGATTAAACAGTACTGAATAAAAATTAACTGACAGAGTGCATCAAACATGATTTAGAGCTTGTTTATGGAAAAGTTTTTTATTTCTGTATTTCAACATGATTTGGAGCTTGTTTTTGAAAAGTGCTTATTTTTGTTTTTCAACATGATTTGGAGCTTGTTTTTGAAAAGTGCTTATTTCTGTTTTTCAACATGATTTGGAGCTTGTTTTTGGAAAAGTGTTTATTTCTGTATTTCAATGTTGCAACTTGCTGAAAACTGTCCAGAGTGTTCCTATCATCCTGATTAAACAGTACTGAATAAAAATTCACTGACAGAGTGCATCAAACATGATTTAGAGCTTGTTTATGGAAAAGTGTTTATTTCTGTATTTCAATGTTGCAACATGTTGAAAACTGTCCACAGTGTTCCTATCATCCTGATTAAACAGTACTGAATAAAAATTCACTGACAGAGTGCATCAAACATGATTTAGAGCTTGTTTATGGAAAAGTTTTTTATTTCTGTATTTCAACATGATTTGGAGCTTGTTTTTGAAAAGTGCTTATTTTTGTTTTTCAACATGATTTAGAGCTTGTTTTTGGAAAAGTGTTTATTTCTGTATTTCAACATGATTTAGAACTTGTTTATGGAAAAGTGCTTATTTATGTTTTTCAACATGATTTAGAGCTTGTTTTTGGAAAAGTGTTCATTTCTGTATTTCAATGTTGCAACTTGCTGAAAACTGTCCACAGTGTTCCTATCACACTGATTAAACAGTACTGAAAAAAAATCACTTACAGAGTGCATCAAACATGATTTAGAGCTTGTTTATGGAAAAGTTTTTTATTTCTGTATTTCAACATGATTTGGAGCTTGTTTTTGAAAAGTGCTTATTTTTGTTTTTCAACATGATTTGGAGCTTGTTTTTGGAAAAGTGTTTATTTCTGTATTTCAACATGATTTGGAGCTTGTTTTTGGAAAGTGCTTATTTCTGTATTTCAACATGATTTGGAGCGTGTTTTTGAAAAGTGCTTATTTCTGTATTTCAACATGATTTAGAGCTTGTTTATGGAAAAGTGCTTATTTTTGTTTTTCAACATGATTTAGAGCTTGTTTTTGGAAAAGTGTTTATTTCTGTATTTCAATGTTGCAACATGTTGAAAACTGTCCACAGTGTTCCTATCACACTGATTAAACAGTACTGAAAAAAAATCACTTACAGAGTGCATCAAACATGATTTAGAGCTTGTTTATGGAAAAGTTTTTTATTTCTGTATTTCAACATGATTTGGAGCTTGTTTTTGAAAAGTGCTTATTTTTGTTTTTCAACATGATTTGGAGCTTGTTTTTGGAAAAGTGTTTATTTCTGTATTTCAACATGATTTGGAGCTTGTTTTTGGAAAAGTGCTTATTTTTGTTTTTCAACATGATTTAGAGCTTGTTTTTGGAAAAGTGTTTATTTCTGTATTTCAATGTTGCAACATGTTGAAAACTGTCCATAGTGTTCCTATCATCCTGATTAAACAGTACTGAATAAAAATTCACTGACAGAGTGCATCAAACATGATTTAGAGCTTGTTTATGGAAAAGTGTTTATTTCTGTATTTCAACATGATTTGGAGCTTGTTTTTGAAAAGTGCTTATTTCTGTATTTCAACATGATTTGGAGCTTGTTTTTGAATTGTGCTTATTTTTGTTTTTCAACATGATTTAGAGCTTGTTTTTGGAAAAGTGTTTATTTCTGTATTTCAATGTTGCAACATGTTGAAAACTGTCCACAGTGTTCCTATCATCCTGATTAAACAGTACTGAATAAAAATTAACTGACAGAGTGCATCAAACATGATTTAGAGCTTGTTTATGGAAAAGTTTTTTATTTCTGTATTTCAACATGATTTGGAGCTTGTTTTTGAAAAGTGCTTATTTTTGTTTTTCAACATGATTTGGAGCTTGTTTTTGAAAAGTGCTTATTTCTGTTTTTCAACATGATTTGGAGCTTGTTTTTGGAAAAGTGTTTATTTCTGTATTTCAATGTTGCAACTTGCTGAAAACTGTCCAGAGTGTTCCTATCATCCTGATTAAACAGTACTGAATAAAAATTCACTGACAGAGTGCATCAAACATGATTTAGAGCTTGTTTATGGAAAAGTGTTTATTTCTGTATTTCAATGTTGCAACATGTTGAAAACTGTCCACAGTGTTCCTATCATCCTGATTAAACAGTACTGAATAAAAATTCACTGACAGAGTGCATCAAACATGATTTAGAGCTTGTTTATGGAAAAGTTTTTTATTTCTGTATTTCAACATGATTTGGAGCTTGTTTTTGAAAAGTGCTTATTTTTGTTTTTCAACATGATTTAGAGCTTGTTTTTGGAAAAGTGTTTATTTCTGTATTTCAACATGATTTAGAACTTGTTTATGGAAAAGTGCTTATTTATGTTTTTCAACATGATTTAGAACTTGTTTATGGAAAAGTTTTTTATTTCTGTATTTCAACATGATTTGGAGCTTGTTTTTGGATTTCTGTATTTCAATGTTGCAACTTGCTGAAAACTGTCCACAGTGTTCCTATCATCCTGATTAAACAGTACTGAAAAAAAATTCACTTACAGAGTGCATCAAACATGATTTAGAGCTTGTTTATGGAAAAGTGTTTATTTCTGTATTTCAACATGATTTGGAGCTTGTTTTTGAAAAGTGCTTATTTCTGTATTTCAACATGATTTGGAGCTTGTTTATGGAAAAGTGCTTATTTATGTTTTTCAACATGATTTAGAGCTTGTTTTTGGAAAAGTGTTCATTTCTGTATTTCAATGTTGCAACTTGCTGAAAACTGTCCACAGTGTTCCAATCATCCTGATTAAACAGTACTGGAAAAAAATCACTTACAGAGTGCATCAAACATGATTTAGAGCTTGTCTATGGAAAAGTGTTTATTTCTGTATTTCAATGTTGCAACTTGCTGAAAACTGTCCACAGTGTTCCTATCATCCTGATTAAACAGTACTGAATAAAAATTCACTGACAGAGTGCATCAAACATGATTTAGAGCTTGTTTATGGAAAAGTGTTTATTTCTGTATTTCAACATGATTTGGAGCTTGTTTTTGAAAAGTGCTTATTTCTGTATTTCAACATGATTTGGAGCTTGTTTTTGAATTGTGCTTATTTTTGTTTTTCAACATGATTTAGAGCTTGTTTTTGGAAAAGTGTTTATTTCTGTATTTCAATGTTGCAACATGTTGAAAACTGTCCACAGTGTTCCTATCATCCTGATTAAACAGTACTGAATAAAAATTCACTTACAGAGTGCATCAAACATGATTTAGAGCTTGTTTATGGAAAAGTGTTTATTTCTGTATTTCAACATGATTTAGAGCTTGTTTTTGGAAAAGTGCTTATTTTTGTTTTTCAACATGATTTAGAGCTTGTTTTTGGAAAAGTGTTTATTTCTGTATTTCAACATGATTTAGAACTTGTTTATGGAAAAGTGCTTATTTATGTTTTTCAACATGATTTAGAGCTTGTTTTTGGAAAAGTGTTCATTTCTGTATTTCAATGTTGCAACTTGCTGAAAACTGTCCACAGTGTTCCTATCACACTGATTAAACAGTACTGAAAAAAAATCACTTACAGAGTGCATCAAACATGATTTAGAGCTTGTTTATGGAAAAGTTTTTTATTTCTGTATTTCAACATGATTTGGAGCTTGTTTTTGAAAAGTGCTTATTTTTGTTTTTCAACATGATTTGGAGCTTGTTTTTGAAAAGTGCTTATTTCTGTTTTTCAACATGATTTGGAGCTTGTTTTTGGAAAAGTGTTTATTTCTGTATTTCAATGTTGCAACTTGCTGAAAACTGTCCAGAGTGTTCCTATCATCCTGATTAAACAGTACTGAATAAAAATTCACTGACAGAGTGCATCAAACATGATTTAGAGCTTGTTTATGGAAAAGTGTTTATTTCTGTATTTCAATGTTGCAACATGTTGAAAACTGTCCACAGTGTTCCTATCATCCTGATTAAACAGTACTGAATAAAAATTCACTGACAGAGTGCATCAAACATGATTTAGAGCTTGTTTATGGAAAAGTTTTTTATTTCTGTATTTCAACATGATTTGGAGCTTGTTTTTGAAAAGTGCTTATTTTTGTTTTTCAACATGATTTAGAGCTTGTTTTTGGAAAAGTGTTTATTTCTGTATTTCAACATGATTTAGAACTTGTTTATGGAAAAGTGCTTATTTATGTTTTTCAACATGATTTAGAGCTTGTTTTTGGAAAAGTGTTCATTTCTGTATTTCAATGTTGCAACTTGCTGAAAACTGTCCACAGTGTTCCTATCACACTGATTAAACAGTACTGAAAAAAAATCACTTACAGAGTGCATCAAACATGATTTAGAGCTTGTTTATGGAAAAGTTTTTTATTTCTGTATTTCAACATGATTTGGAGCTTGTTTTTGAAAAGTGCTTATTTTTGTTTTTCAACATGATTTGGAGCTTGTTTTTGGAAAAGTGTTTATTTCTGTATTTCAACATGATTTGGAGCTTGTTTTTGGAAAGTGCTTATTTCTGTATTTCAACATGATTTGGAGCGTGTTTTTGAAAAGTGCTTATTTCTGTATTTCAACATGATTTAGAGCTTGTTTATGGAAAAGTGCTTATTTTTGTTTTTCAACATGATTTAGAGCTTGTTTTTGGAAAAGTGTTTATTTCTGTATTTCAATGTTGCAACATGTTGAAAACTGTCCACAGTGTTCCTATCACACTGATTAAACAGTACTGAAAAAAAATCACTTACAGAGTGCATCAAACATGATTTAGAGCTTGTTTATGGAAAAGTTTTTTATTTCTGTATTTCAACATGATTTGGAGCTTGTTTTTGAAAAGTGCTTATTTTTGTTTTTCAACATGATTTGGAGCTTGTTTTTGGAAAAGTGCTTATTTCTGTATTTCAACATGATTTGGAGCTTGTTTTTGAAAAGTGCTTATTTTTGTTTTTCAACATGATTTGGAGCTTGTTTTTGGAAAAGTGTTTATTTCTGTATTTCAATGTTGCAACATGTTGAAAACTGTCCATAGTGTTCCTATCATCCTGATTAAACAGTACTGAATAAAAATTCACTGACAGAGTGCATCAAACATGATTTAGAGCTTGTTTATGGAAAAGTGTTTATTTCTGTATTTCAACATGATTTGGAGCTTGTTTTTGAAAAGTGCTTATTTTTGTTTTTCAACATGATTTAGAGCTTGTTTTTGGAAAAGTGTTTATTTCTGTATTTCAACATGATTTGGAGCTTGTTTTTGGAAAGTGCTTATTTCTGTATTTCAACATGATTTGGAGCTTGTTTTTGAAAAGTGCTTATTTCTGTATTTCAACATGATTTAGAGCTTGTTTATGGAAAAGTGCTTATTTTTGTTTTTCAACATGATTTAGAGCTTGTTTTTGGAAAAGTGTTTATTTCTGTATTTCAATGTTGCAACATGTTGAAAACTGTCCACAGTGTTCCTATCACACTGATTAAACAGTACTGAAAAAAAATCACTTACAGAGTGCATCAAACATGATTTAGAGCTTGTTTATGGAAAAGTTTTTTATTTCTGTATTTCAACATGATTTGGAGCTTGTTTTTGAAAAGTGCTTATTTTTGTTTTTCAACATGATTTAGAGCTTGTTTATGGAAAAGTGCTTATTTTTGTTTTTCAACATGATTTAGAGCTTGTTTTTGGAAAAGTGTTTATTTCTGTATTTCAATGTTGCAACATGTTGAAAACTGTCCACAGTGTTCCTATCACACTGATTAAACAGTACTGAAAAAAAATCACTTACAGAGTGCATCAAACATGATTTAGAGCTTGTTTATGGAAAAGTTTTTTATTTCTGTATTTCAACATGATTTGGAGCTTGTTTTTGAAAAGTGCTTATTTTTGTTTTTCAACATGATTTGGAGCTTGTTTTTGGAAAAGTGTTTATTTCTGTATTTCAACATGATTTGGAGCTTGTTTTTGGAAAAGTGCTTATTTTTGTTTTTCAACATGATTTAGAGCTTGTTTATGGAAAAGTGTTTATTTCTGTATTTCAATGTTGCAACTTGCTGAAAACTGTCCATAGTGTTCCTATCATCCTGATTAAACAGTACTGAATAAAAATTCACTGACAGAGTGCATCAAACATGATTTAGAGCTTGTTTATGGAAAAGTGTTTATTTCTGTATTTCAACATGATTTGGAGCTTGTTTTTGAAAAGTGCTTATTTCTGTATTTCAACATGATTTGGAGCTTGTTTTTGAATTGTGCTTATTTTTGTTTTTCAACATGATTTAGAGCTTGTTTTTGGAAAAGTGTTTATTTCTGTATTTCAATGTTGCAACATGTTGAAAACTGTCCACAGTGTTCCTATCATCCTGATTAAACAGTACTGAATAAAAATTAACTGACAGAGTGCATCAAACATGATTTAGAGCTTGTTTATGGAAAAGTTTTTTATTTCTGTATTTCAACATGATTTGGAGCTTGTTTTTGAAAAGTGCTTATTTTTGTTTTTCAACATGATTTGGAGCTTGTTTTTGAAAAGTGCTTATTTCTGTTTTTCAACATGATTTGGAGCTTGTTTTTGGAAAAGTGTTTATTTCTGTATTTCAATGTTGCAACTTGCTGAAAACTGTCCAGAGTGTTCCTATCATCCTGATTAAACAGTACTGAATAAAAATTCACTGACAGAGTGCATCAAACATGATTTAGAGCTTGTTTATGGAAAAGTGTTTATTTCTGTATTTCAATGTTGCAACATGTTGAAAACTGTCCACAGTGTTCCTATCATCCTGATTAAACAGTACTGAATAAAAATTCACTGACAGAGTGCATCAAACATGATTTAGAGCTTGTTTATGGAAAAGTTTTTTATTTCTGTATTTCAACATGATTTGGAGCTTGTTTTTGAAAAGTGCTTATTTTTGTTTTTCAACATGATTTAGAGCTTGTTTTTGGAAAAGTGTTTATTTCTGTATTTCAACATGATTTAGAACTTGTTTATGGAAAAGTGCTTATTTATGTTTTTCAACATGATTTAGAGCTTGTTTTTGGAAAAGTGTTCATTTCTGTATTTCAATGTTGCAACTTGCTGAAAACTGTCCACAGTGTTCCTATCACACTGATTAAACAGTACTGAAAAAAAATCACTTACAGAGTGCATCAAACATGATTTAGAGCTTGTTTATGGAAAAGTTTTTTATTTCTGTATTTCAACATGATTTGGAGCTTGTTTTTGAAAAGTGCTTATTTTTGTTTTTCAACATGATTTGGAGCTTGTTTTTGGAAAAGTGTTTATTTCTGTATTTCAACATGATTTGGAGCTTGTTTTTGGAAAGTGCTTATTTCTGTATTTCAACATGATTTGGAGCGTGTTTTTGAAAAGTGCTTATTTCTGTATTTCAACATGATTTAGAGCTTGTTTATGGAAAAGTGCTTATTTTTGTTTTTCAACATGATTTAGAGCTTGTTTTTGGAAAAGTGTTTATTTCTGTATTTCAATGTTGCAACATGTTGAAAACTGTCCATAGTGTTCCTATCATCCTGATTAAACAGTACTGAATAAAAATTCACTGACAGAGTGCATCAAACATGATTTAGAGCTTGTTTATGGAAAAGTGTTTATTTCTGTATTTCAACATGATTTGGAGCTTGTTTTTGAAAAGTGCTTATTTCTGTATTTCAACATGATTTGGAGCTTGTTTTTGAATTGTGCTTATTTTTGTTTTTCAACATGATTTAGAGCTTGTTTTTGGAAAAGTGTTTATTTCTGTATTTCAATGTTGCAACATGTTGAAAACTGTCCACAGTGTTCCTATCATCCTGATTAAACAGTACTGAATAAAAATTAACTGACAGAGTGCATCAAACATGATTTAGAGCTTGTTTATGGAAAGGTTTTTTATTTCTGTATTTCAACATGATTTGGAGCTTGTTTTTGAAAAGTGCTTATTTTTGTTTTTCAACATGATTTGGAGCTTGTTTTTGAAAAGTGCTTATTTCTGTTTTTCAACATGATTTGGAGCTTGTTTTTGGAAAAGTGTTTATTTCTGTATTTCAATGTTGCAACTTGCTGAAAACTGTCCAGAGTGTTCCTATCATCCTGATTAAACAGTACTGAATAAAAATTCACTGACAGAGTGCATCAAACATGATTTAGAGCTTGTTTATGGAAAAGTGTTTATTTCTGTATTTCAATGTTGCAACATGTTGAAAACTGTCCACAGTGTTCCTATCATCCTGATTAAACAGTACTGAATAAAAATTCACTGACAGAGTGCATCAAACATGATTTAGAGCTTGTTTATGGAAAAGTGTTTATTTCTGTATTTCAACATGATTTGGAGCTTGTTTTTGAATTGTGCTTATTTTTGTTTTTCAACATGATTTAGAGCTTGTTTTTGGAAAAGTGTTTATTTCTGTATTTCAATGTTGCAACTTGCTGAAAACTGTCCACAGTGTTCCAATCATCCTGATTAAACAGTACTGGAAAAAAATCACTTACAGAGTGCATCAAACATGATTTAGAGCTTGTTTATGGAAAAGTGTTTATTTCTGTATTTCAATGTTGCAACATGTTGAAAACTGTCCATAGTGTTCCTATCATCCTGATTAAACAGTACTGAATAAAAATTCACTGACAGAGTGCATCAAACATGATTTAGAGCTTGTTTATGGAAAAGTGTTTATTTCTGTATTTCAACATGATTTGGAGCTTGTTTTTGAAAAGTGCTTATTTCTGTATTTCAACATGATTTGGAGCTTGTTTTTGAATTGTGCTTATTTTTGTTTTTCAACATGATTTAGAGCTTGTTTTTGGAAAAGTGTTTATTTCTGTATTTCAATGTTGCAACATGTTGAAAACTGTCCACAGTGTTCCTATCATCCTGATTAAACAGTACTGAATAAAAATTCACTGACAGAGTGCATCAAACATGATTTAGAGCTTGTTTATGGAAAAGTTTTTTATTTCTGTATTTCAACATGATTTGGAGCTTGTTTTTGAAAAGTGCTTATTTTTGTTTTTCAACATGATTTAGAGCTTGTTTTTGGAAAAGTGTTTATTTCTGTATTTCAACATGATTTAGAACTTGTTCATGGAAAAGTGCTTATTTATGTTTTTCAACATGATTTAGAGCTTGTTTTTGGAAAAGTGTTCATTTCTGTATTTCAATGTTGCAACTTGCTGAAAACTGTCCACAGTGTTCCTATCACACTGATTAAACAGTACTGAAAAAAAATCACTTACAGAGTGCATCAAACATGATTTAGAGCTTGTTTATGGAAAAGTTTTTTATTTCTGTATTTCAACATGATTTGGAGCTTGTTTTTGAAAAGTGCTTATTTATGTTTTTCAACATGATTTGGAGCTTGTTTTTGGAAAGTGTTTATTTCTGTATTTCAACATGATTTGGAGCTTGTTTTTGGAAAGGCTTATTTCTGTATTTCAACATGATTTGGAGCGTGTTTTTGAAAAGTGCTTATTTCTGTATTTCAACATGATTTAGAGCTTGTTTATGGAAAAGTGCTTATTTATGTTTTTCAATGTTGCAACATGTTGAAAACTGTCCACAGTGTTCCTATCATCCTGATTAAACAGTACTGAATAAAAATTCACTGACAGAGTGCATCAAACATGATTTAGAGCTTGTTTATGGAAAAGTGTTTATTTCTGTATTTCAACATGATTTGGAGCTTGTTTTTGAATTGTGCTTATTTTTGTTTTTCAACATGATTTAGAGCTTGTTTTTGGAAAAGTGTTTATTTCTGTATTTCAATGTTGCAACTTGCTGAAAACTGTCCACAGTGTTCCAATCATCCTGATTAAACAGTACTGAAAAAAAATTCACTTACAGAGTGCATCAAACATGATTTAGAGCTTGTTTATGGAAAAGTGTTTATTTCTGTATTTCAATGTTGCAACATGTTGAAAACTGTCCACAGTGTTCCTATCATCCTGATTAAACAGTACTGAATAAAAATTAACTGACAGAGTGCATCAAACATGATTTAGAGCTTGTTTATGGAAAAGTTTTTTTTTCTGTATTTCAACATGATTTGGAGCTTGTTTTTGGAAAAGTGTTTATTTCTGTATTTCAACATGATTTGGAGCTTGTTTTTGGAAAGTGCTTATTTCTGTATTTCAACATGATTTGGAGCTTGTTTTTGAAAAGTGCTTATTTCTGTTTTTCAACATGATTTAGAGCTTGTTTTTGGAAAAGTGTTTATTTCTGTATTTCAATGTTGCAACTTGCTGAAAACTGTCCACAGTGTTCCTATCATCCTGATTAAACAGTACTGGAAAAAAAATTCACTTACAGAGTGCATCAAACATGATTTAGAGCTTGTTTATGGAAAAGTGTTTATTTCTGTATTTCAACATGATTTGGAGCTTGTTTTTGAAAAGTGCTTATTTCTGTATTTCAACATGATTTGGAGCTTGTTTATGGAAAAGTGCTTATTTATGTTTTTCAACATGATTTGGAGCTTGTTTTTGGAAAAGTGTTTATTTCTGTATTTCAATGTTGCAACTTGCTGAAAACTGTCCAGAGTGTTCCTATCATCCTGATTAAACAGTACTGAATAAAAATTCACTGACAGAGTGCATCAAACATGATTTAGAGCTTGTTTATGGAAAAGTGTTTATTTCTGTATTTCAATGTTGCAACATGTTGAAAACTGTCCACAGTGTTCCTATCATCCTGATTAAACAGTACTGAATAAAAATTCACTGACAGAGTGCATCAAACATGATTTAGAGCTTGTTTATGGAAAAGTGTTTATTTCTGTATTTCAACATGATTTGGAGCTTGTTTTTGAATTGTGCTTATTTTTGTTTTTCAACATGATTTAGAGCTTGTTTTTGGAAAAGTGTTTATTTCTGTATTTCAATGTTGCAACTTGCTGAAAACTGTCCACAGTGTTCCAATCATCCTGATTAAACAGTACTGGAAAAAAATCACTTACAGAGTGCATCAAACATGATTTAGAGCTTGTTTATGGAAAAGTGTTTATTTCTGTATTTCAATGTTGCAACATGTTGAAAACTGTCCATAGTGTTCCTATCATCCTGATTAAACAGTACTGAATAAAAATTCACTGACAGAGTGCATCAAACATGATTTAGAGCTTGTTTATGGAAAAGTGTTTATTTCTGTATTTCAACATGATTTGGAGCTTGTTTTTGAAAAGTGCTTATTTCTGTATTTCAACATGATTTGGAGCTTGTTTTTGAATTGTGCTTATTTTTGTTTTTCAACATGATTTAGAGCTTGTTTTTGGAAAAGTGTTTATTTCTGTATTTCAATGTTGCAACATGTTGAAAACTGTCCACAGTGTTCCTATCATCCTGATTAAACAGTACTGAATAAAAATTCACTGACAGAGTGCATCAAACATGATTTAGAGCTTGTTTATGGAAAAGTTTTTTATTTCTGTATTTCAACATGATTTGGAGCTTGTTTTTGAAAAGTGCTTATTTCTGTATTTCAACATGATTTGGAGCTTGTTTTTGAATTGTGCTTATTTTTGTTTTTCAACATGATTTAGAGCTTGTTTTTGGAAAAGTGTTTATTTCTGTATTTCAATGTTGCAACATGTTGAAAACTGTCCACAGTGTTCCTATCATCCTGATTAAACAGTACTGAATAAAAATTAACTGACAGAGTGCATCAAACATGATTTAGAGCTTGTTTATGGAAAAGTTTTTTATTTCTGTATTTCAACATGATTTGGAGCTTGTTTTTGAAAAGTGCTTATTTTTGTTTTTCAACATGATTTGGAGCTTGTTTTTGAAAAGTGCTTATTTCTGTTTTTCAACATGATTTGGAGCTTGTTTTTGGAAAAGTGTTTATTTCTGTATTTCAATGTTGCAACTTGCTGAAAACTGTCCAGAGTGTTCCTATCATCCTGATTAAACAGTACTGAATAAAAATTCACTGACAGAGTGCATCAAACATGATTTAGAGCTTGTTTATGGAAAAGTGTTTATTTCTGTATTTCAATGTTGCAACATGTTGAAAACTGTCCACAGTGTTCCTATCATCCTGATTAAACAGTACTGAATAAAAATTCACTGACAGAGTGCACCAAACATGATTTAGAGCTTGTTTATGGAAAAGTGTTTATTTCTGTATTTCAACATGATTTGGAGCTTGTTTTTGAATTGTGCTTATTTTTGTTTTTCAACATGATTTAGAGCTTGTTTTTGGAAAAGTGTTTATTTCTGTATTTCAATGTTGCAACTTGCTGAAAACTGTCCACAGTGTTCCAATCATCCTGATTAAACAGTACTGGAAAAAAATCACTTACAGAGTGCATCAAACATGATTTAGAGCTTGTTTATGGAAAAGTGTTTATTTCTGTATTTCAACATGATTTGGAGCTTGTTTTTGAAAAGTGCTTATTTCTGTATTTCAACATGATTTGGAGCTTGTTTTTGAATTGTGCTTATTTTTGTTTTTCAACATGATTTAGAGCTTGTTTTTGGAAAAGTGTTTATTTCTGTATTTCAATGTTGCAACATGTTGAAAACTGTCCACAGTGTTCCTATCATCCTGATTAAACAGTACTGAATAAAAATTCACTGACAGAGTGCATCAAACATGATTTAGAGCTTGTTTATGGAAAAGTTTTTTATTTCTGTATTTCAACATGATTTGGAGCTTGTTTTTGAAAAGTGCTTATTTTTGTTTTTCAACATGATTTAGAGCTTGTTTTTGGAAAAGTGTTTATTTCTGTATTTCAACATGATTTAGAACTTGTTTATGGAAAAGTGCTTATTTATGTTTTTCAACATGATTTAGAGCTTGTTTTTGGAAAAGTGTTCATTTCTGTATTTCAATGTTGCAACTTGCTGAAAACTGTCCACAGTGTTCCTATCACACTGATTAAACAGTACTGAAAAAAATTCACTGACAGAGTGCATCAAACATGATTTAGAGCTTGTTTATGGAAAAGTTTTTTATTTCTGTATTTCAACATGATTTGGAGCTTGTTTTTGAAAAGTGCTTATTTCTGTATTTCAACATGATTTAGAGCTTGTTTATGGAAAAGTGCTTATTTTTGTTTTTCAACATGATTTAGAGCTTGTTTTTGGAAAAGTGTTTATTTCTGTATTTCAATGTTGCAACATGTTGAAAACTGTCCATAGTGTTCCTATCATCCTGATTAAACAGTACTGAATAAAAATTCACTGACAGAGTGCATCAAACATGATTTAGAGCTTGTTTATGGAAAAGTGTTTATTTCTGTATTTCAACATGATTTGGAGCTTGTTTTTGAAAAGTGCTTATTTCTGTATTTCAACATGATTTAGAGCGTGTTTTTGGAAAAGTGTTTATTTCTGTATTTCAATGTTGCAACTTGCTGAAAACTGTCCACAGTGTTCCTATCATCCTGATTAAACAGTACTGAATAAAAATTAACTGACAGAGTGCATCAAACATGATTTAGAGCTTGTTTATGGAAAAGTTTTTTATTTCTGTATTTCAACATGATTTGGAGCTTGTTTTTGGAAAGTGCTTATTTCTGTATTTCAACATGATTTGGAGCGTGTTTTTGAAAAGTGCTTATTTCTGTTTTTCAACATGATTTAGAGCTTGTTTTTGGAAAAGTGTTCATTTCTGTATTTCAATGTTGCAACTTGCTGAAAACTGTCCACAGTGTTCCTATCACACTGATTAAACAGTACTGAAAAAAATTCACTTACAGAGTGCATCAAACATGATTTAGAGCTTGTTTATGGAAACGTTTTTTATTTCTGTATTTCAACATGATTTGGAGCTTGTTTTTGAAAAGTGCTTATTTTTGTTTTTCAACATGATTTGGAGCTTGTTTTTGGAAAAGTGTTTATTTCTGTATTTCAACATGATTTGGAGCTTGTTTTTGGAAATTGCTTATTTCTGTATTTCAACATGATTTGGAGCGTGTTTTTGAAAAGTGCTTATTTCTGTATTTCAACATGATTTAGAGCTTGTTTATGGAAAAGTGCTTATTTTTGTTTTTCAACATGATTTAGAGCTTGTTTTTGGAAAAGTGTTTATTTCTGTATTTCAATGTTGCAACATGTTGAAAACTGTCCACAGTGTTCCTATCATCCTGATTAAACAGTACTGAATAAAAATTCACTGACAGAGTGCATCAAACATGATTTAGAGCTTGTTTATGGAAAAGTGTTTATTTCTGTATTTCAACATGATTTGGAGCTTGTTTTTGAAAAGTGCTTATTTCTGTATTTCAACATGATTTGGAGCTTGTTTTTGAATTGTGCTTATTTTTGTTTTTCAACATGATTTAGAGCTTGTTTTTGGAAAAGTGTTTATTTCTGTATTTCAATGTTGCAACATGTTGAAAACTGTCCACAGTGTTCCTATCATCCTGATTAAACAGTACTGAAAAAAAATTAACTTACAGAGTGCATCAAACATGATTGAGAGCTTGTTTATGGAAAAGTGTTTATTTCTGTATTTCAACATGATTTGGAGCTTGTTTTTGAAAAGTGCTTATTTCTGTATTTCAACATGATTTGGAGCTTGTTTATGGAAAAGTGCTTATTTATGTTTTTCAACATGATTTGGAGCTTGTTTTTGGAAAAGTGTTTATTTCTGTATTTCAATGTTGCAACTTGCTGAAAACTGTCCACAGTGTTCCTATCATCCTGATTAAACAGTACTGAATAAAAATTCACTGACAGAGTGCATCAAACATGATTTAGAGCTTGTTTATGGAAAAGTGTTTATTTCTGTATTTCAATGTTGCAACATGTTGAAAACTGTCCACAGTGTTCCTATCATCCTGATTAAACAGTACTGAATAAAAATTCACTGACAGAGTGCATCAAACATGATTTAGAGCTTGTTTATGGAAAAGTGTTTATTTCTGTATTTCAACATGATTTGGAGCTTGTTTTTGAATTGTGCTTATTTTTGTTTTTCAACATGATTTAGAGCTTGTTTTTGGAAAAGTGTTTATTTCTGTATTTCAATGTTGCAACTTGCTGAAAACTGTCCACAGTGTTCCAATCATCCTGATTAAACAGTACTGGAAAAAAATCACTTACAGAGTGCATCAAACATGATTTAGAGCTTGTTTATGGAAAAGTGTTTATTTCTGTATTTCAATGTTGCAACATGTTGAAAACTGTCCATAGTGTTCCTATCATCCTGATTAAACAGTACTGAATAAAAATTCACTGACAGAGTGCATCAAACATGATTTAGAGCTTGTTTATGGAAAAGTGTTTATTTCTGTATTTCAACATGATTTGGAGCTTGTTTTTGAAAAGTGCTTATTTCTGTATTTCAACATGATTTGGAGCTTGTTTTTGAATTGTGCTTATTTTTGTTTTTCAACATGATTTAGAGCTTGTTTTTGGAAAAGTGTTTATTTCTGTATTTCAATGTTGCAACATGTTGAAAACTGTCCACAGTGTTCCTATCATCCTGATTAAACAGTACTGAATAAAAATTCACTGACAGAGTGCATCAAACATGATTTAGAGCTTGTTTATGGAAAAGTTTTTTATTTCTGTATTTCAACATGATTTGGAGCTTGTTTTTGAAAAGTGCTTATTTCTGTATTTCAACATGATTTGGAGCTTGTTTTTGAATTGTGCTTATTTTTGTTTTTCAACATGATTTAGAGCTTGTTTTTGGAAAAGTGTTTATTTCTGTATTTCAATGTTGCAACATGTTGAAAACTGTCCACAGTGTTCCTATCATCCTGATTAAACAGTACTGAATAAAAATTAACTGACAGAGTGCATCAAACATGATTTAGAGCTTGTTTATGGAAAAGTTTTTTATTTCTGTATTTCAACATGATTTGGAGCTTGTTTTTGAAAAGTGCTTATTTTTGTTTTTCAACATGATTTGGAGCTTGTTTTTGAAAAGTGCTTATTTCTGTTTTTCAACATGATTTGGAGCTTGTTTTTGGAAAAGTGTTTATTTCTGTATTTCAATGTTGCAACTTGCTGAAAACTGTCCAGAGTGTTCCTATCATCCTGATTAAACAGTACTGAATAAAAATTCACTGACAGAGTGCATCAAACATGATTTAGAGCTTGTTTATGGAAAAGTGTTTATTTCTGTATTTCAATGTTGCAACATGTTGAAAACTGTCCACAGTGTTCCTATCATCCTGATTAAACAGTACTGAATAAAAATTCACTGACAGAGTGCACCAAACATGATTTAGAGCTTGTTTATGGAAAAGTGTTTATTTCTGTATTTCAACATGATTTGGAGCTTGTTTTTGAATTGTGCTTATTTTTGTTTTTCAACATGATTTAGAGCTTGTTTTTGGAAAAGTGTTTATTTCTGTATTTCAATGTTGCAACTTGCTGAAAACTGTCCACAGTGTTCCAATCATCCTGATTAAACAGTACTGGAAAAAAATCACTTACAGAGTGCATCAAACATGATTTAGAGCTTGTTTATGGAAAAGTGTTTATTTCTGTATTTCAACATGATTTGGAGCTTGTTTTTGAAAAGTGCTTATTTCTGTATTTCAACATGATTTGGAGCTTGTTTTTGAATTGTGCTTATTTTTGTTTTTCAACATGATTTAGAGCTTGTTTTTGGAAAAGTGTTTATTTCTGTATTTCAATGTTGCAACATGTTGAAAACTGTCCACAGTGTTCCTATCATCCTGATTAAACAGTACTGAATAAAAATTCACTGACAGAGTGCATCAAACATGATTTAGAGCTTGTTTATGGAAAAGTTTTTTATTTCTGTATTTCAACATGATTTGGAGCTTGTTTTTGAAAAGTGCTTATTTTTGTTTTTCAACATGATTTAGAGCTTGTTTTTGGAAAAGTGTTTATTTCTGTATTTCAACATGATTTAGAACTTGTTTATGGAAAAGTGCTTATTTATGTTTTTCAACATGATTTAGAGCTTGTTTTTGGAAAAGTGTTCATTTCTGTATTTCAATGTTGCAACTTGCTGAAAACTGTCCACAGTGTTCCTATCACACTGATTAAACAGTACTGAAAAAAATTCACTGACAGAGTGCATCAAACATGATTTAGAGCTTGTTTATGGAAAAGTTTTTTATTTCTGTATTTCAACATGATTTGGAGCTTGTTTTTGAAAAGTGCTTATTTCTGTATTTCAACATGATTTAGAGCTTGTTTATGGAAAAGTGCTTATTTTTGTTTTTCAACATGATTTAGAGCTTGTTTTTGGAAAAGTGTTTATTTCTGTATTTCAATGTTGCAACATGTTGAAAACTGTCCATAGTGTTCCTATCATCCTGATTAAACAGTACTGAATAAAAATTCACTGACAGAGTGCATCAAACATGATTTAGAGCTTGTTTATGGAAAAGTGTTTATTTCTGTATTTCAACATGATTTGGAGCTTGTTTTTGAAAAGTGCTTATTTCTGTATTTCAACATGATTTAGAGCGTGTTTTTGGAAAAGTGTTTATTTCTGTATTTCAATGTTGCAACTTGCTGAAAACTGTCCACAGTGTTCCTATCATCCTGATTAAACAGTACTGAATAAAAATTAACTGACAGAGTGCATCAAACATGATTTAGAGCTTGTTTATGGAAAAGTTTTTTATTTCTGTATTTCAACATGATTTGGAGCTTGTTTTTGGAAAGTGCTTATTTCTGTATTTCAACATGATTTGGAGCGTGTTTTTGAAAAGTGCTTATTTCTGTTTTTCAACATGATTTAGAGCTTGTTTTTGGAAAAGTGTTCATTTCTGTATTTCAATGTTGCAACTTGCTGAAAACTGTCCACAGTGTTCCTATCACACTGATTAAACAGTACTGAAAAAAATTCACTTACAGAGTGCATCAAACATGATTTAGAGCTTGTTTATGGAAACGTTTTTTATTTCTGTATTTCAACATGATTTGGAGCTTGTTTTTGAAAAGTGCTTATTTTTGTTTTTCAACATGATTTGGAGCTTGTTTTTGGAAAAGTGTTTATTTCTGTATTTCAACATGATTTGGAGCTTGTTTTTGGAAATTGCTTATTTCTGTATTTCAACATGATTTGGAGCGTGTTTTTGAAAAGTGCTTATTTCTGTATTTCAACATGATTTAGAGCTTGTTTATGGAAAAGTGCTTATTTTTGTTTTTCAACATGATTTAGAGCTTGTTTTTGGAAAAGTGTTTATTTCTGTATTTCAATGTTGCAACATGTTGAAAACTGTCCATAGTGTTCCTATCATCCTGATTAAACAGTACTGAATAAAAATTCACTGACAGAGTGCATCAAACATGATTTAGAGCTTGTTTATGGAAAAGTGTTTATTTCTGTATTTCAACATGATTTGGAGCTTGTTTTTGAAAAGTGCTTATTTCTGTATTTCAACATGATTTGGAGCTTGTTTTTGAATTGTGCTTATTTTTGTTTTTCAACATGATTTAGAGCTTGTTTTTGGAAAAGTGTTTATTTCTGTATTTCAATGTTGCAACATGTTGAAAACTGTCCACAGTGTTCCTATCATCCTGATTAAACAGTACTGAATAAAAATTAACTGACAGAGTGCATCAAACATGATTTAGAGCTTGTTTATGGAAAAGTTTTTTATTTCTGTATTTCAACATGATTTGGAGCTTGTTTTTGGAAAGTGCTTATTTCTGTATTTCAACATGATTTGGAGCGTGTTTTTGAAAAGTGCTTATTTCTGTTTTTCAACATGATTTAGAGCTTGTTTTTGGAAAAGTGTTTATTTCTGTATTTCAATGTTGCAACATGTTGAAAACTGTCCACAGTGTTCCTATCATCCTGATTAAACAGTACTGAATAAAAATTCACTGACAGAGTGCATCAAACATGATTTAGAGCTTGTTTATGGAAAAGTTTTTTATTTCTGTATTTCAACATGATTTGGAGCTTGTTTTTGGAAAAGTGTTTATTTCTGTATTTCAACATGATTTAGAACTTGTTTATGGAAAAGTGCTTATTTATGTTTTTCAACATGATTTAGAGCTTGTTTTTGGAAAAGTGTTCATTTCTGTATTTCAATGTTGCAACTTGCTGAAAACTGTCCACAGTGTTCCTATCACACTGATTAAACAGTACTGAAAAAAAATCACTTACAGAGTGCATCAAACATGATTTAGAGCTTGTTTATGGAAAAGTTTTTTATTTCTGTATTTCAACATGATTTGGAGCTTGTTTTTGAAAAGTGCTTATTTTTGTTTTTCAACATGATTTGGAGCTTGTTTTTGGAAAAGTGTTTATTTCTGTATTTCAACATGATTTGGAGCTTGTTTTTGGAAAGTGCTTATTTCTGTATTTCAACATGATTTGGAGCGTGTTTTTGAAAAGTGCTTATTTCTGTATTTCAACATGATTTAGAGCTTGTTTATGGAAAAGTGCCTATTTTTGTTTTTCAACATGATTTAGAGCTTGTTTTTGGAAAAGTGTTTATTTCTGTATTTCAATGTTGCAACATGTTGAAAACTGTCCATAGTGTTCCTATCATCCTGATTAAACAGTACTGAATAAAAATTCACTGACAGAGTGCATCAAACATGATTTAGAGCTTGTTTATGGAAAAGTGTTTTATTTCTGTATTTCAACATGATTTGGAGCTTGTTTTTGAAAAGTGCTTATTTCTGTATTTCAACATGATTTGGAGCTTGTTTATGGAAAAGTGCCTATTTTTGTTTTTCAACATGATTTAGAGCTTGTTTTGGAAAAGTGTTTATTTCTGTATTTCAATGTTGCAACATGTTGAAAACTGTCCACAGTGTTCCTATCATCCTGATTAAACAGTACTGAATAAAAATTCACTGACAGAGTGCATCAAACATGATTTAGAGCTTGTTTATGGAAAAGTGTTTTATTTCTGTATTTCAACATGATTTGGAGCTTGTTTTTGAAAAGTGCTTATTTCTGTATTTCAACATGATTTGGAGCTTGTTTATGGAAAAGTGCCTATTTTTGTTTTTCAACATGATTTAGAGCTTGTTTTGGAAAAGTGTTTATTTCTGTATTTCAACATGATTTGGAGCTTGTTTTTGGAAGTGTTTATTTCTGTATTTCAACATGATTTGGAGCTTGTTTTTGGAAAAGTGTTTATTTCTGTATTTCAATGTTGCAACTTGCTGAAAACTGTCCACAGTGTTCCTATCATCCTGATTAAACAGTACTGAAAAAAAATTCACTTACAGAGTGCATCAAACATGATTTAGAGCTTGTTTATGGAAAAGTGTTTATTTCTGTATTTCAACATGATTTAGAGCTTGTTTATGGAAAAGTGCTTATTTCTGTATTTCAACATGATTTAGAGCTTGTTTATGGAAAAGTGCTTATTTTTGTTTTTCAACATGATTTAGAGCTTGTTTTGGAAAAGTGTTTATTTCTGTATTTCAATGTTGCAACATGTTGAAAACTGTCCACAGTGTTCCTATCATCCTGATTAAACAGTACTGAATAAAAATTCACTGACAGAGTGCATCAAACATGATTTAGAGCTTGTTTATGGAAAAGTGTTTATTTCTGTATTTCAACATGATTTGGAGCTTGTTTTTGGGAAGTGTTTATTTCTGTATTTCAACATGATTTGGAGCTTGTTTTTGGAAAAGTGTTTATTTCTGTATTTCAATGTTGCAACTTGCTGAAAACTGTCCACAGTGTTCCTATCATCCTGATTAAACAGTACTGGAAAAAAATTCACTTACAGAGTGCATCAAACATGATTTAGAGCTTGTTTATGGAAAAGTGTTTATTTCTGTATTTCAACATGATTTAGAGCTTGTTTATGGAAAAGTGCTTATTTCTGTATTTCAACATGATTTAGAGCTTGTTTATGGAAAAGTGCTTATTTTTGTTTTTCAACATGATTTAGAGCTTGTTTTGGAAAAGTGTTTATTTCTGTATTTCAATGTTGCAACATGTTGAAAACTGTCCACAGTGTTCCTATCATCCTGATTAAACAGTACTGAATAAAAATTAACTGACAGAGTGCATCAAACATGATTTAGAGCTTGTTTATGGAAAAGTTTTTATTTCTGTATTTCAACATGATTTGGAGCTTGTTTTTGAAAAGTGCTTATTTTTGTTTTTCAACATGATTTGGAGCTTGTTTTTGAATTGTGCTTATTTTTGTTTTTCAACATGATTTAGAGCTTGTTTTTGGAAAAGTGTTTATTTCTGTATTTCAATGCTGCAACATGTTGAAAACTGTCCACAGTGTTCCTATCATCCTGATTAAACAGTACTGAATAAAAATTAACTGACAGAGTGCATCAAACATGATTTAGAGCTTGTTTATGGAAAAGTTTTTTATTTCTGTATTTCAACATGATTTGGAGCTTGTTTTTGAAAAGTGCTTATTTTTGTTTTTCAACATGATTTAGAGCTTGTTTTTGGAAAAGTGTTTATTTCTGTATTTCAACATGATTTAGAACTTGTTTATGGAAAAGTGCTTATTTATGTTTTTCAACATGATTTAGAGCTTGTTTTTGGAAAAGTGTTCATTTCTGTATTTCAATGTTGCAACTTGCTGAAAACTGTCCACAGTGTTCCTATCACACTGATTAAACAGTACTGAAAAAAAATCACTTACAGAGTGCATCAAACATGATTTAGAGCTTGTTTATGGAAAAGTTTTTTATTTCTGTATTTCAACATGATTTGGAGCTTGTTTTTGAAAAGTGCTTATTTTTGTTTTTCAACATGATTTGGAGCTTGTTTTTGGAAAAGTGTTTATTTCTGTATTTCAACATGATTTGGAGCTTGTTTTTGGAAAGTGCTTATTTCTGTATTTCAACATGATTTGGAGCGTGTTTTTGAAAAGTGCTTATTTCTGTATTTCAACATGATTTAGAGCTTGTTTATGGAAAAGTGCTTATTTTTGTTTTTCAACATGATTTAGAGCTTGTTTTGGAAAAGTGTTTATTTCTGTATTTCAATGTTGCAACATGTTGAAAACTGTCCACAGTGTTCCTATCATCCTGATTAAACAGTACTGAATAAAAATTCACTGACAGAGTGCATCAAACATGATTTAGAGCTTGTTTATGGAAAAGTGTTTATTTCTGTATTTCAACATGATTTGGAGCTTGTTTTTGGAAAAGTGTTTATTTCTGTATTTCAACATGATTTAGAGCTTGTTTATGGAAAAGTGCTTATTTCTGTATTTCAACATGATTTAGAGCTTGTTTATGGAAAAGTGCTTATTTTTGTTTTTCAACATGATTTAGAGCTTGTTTTGGAAAAGTGTTTATTTCTGTATTTCAATGTTGCAACATGTTGAAAACTGTCCACAGTGTTCCTATCATCCTGATTAAACAGTACTGAATAAAAATTCACTGACAGAGTGCATCAAACATGATTTAGAGCTTGTTTATGGAAAAGTGTTTATTTCTGTATTTCAACATGATTTGGAGCTTGTTTTTGGAAAAGTGTTAATTTCTGTATTTCAACATGATTTGGAGCTTGTTTTTGGAAGTGTTTATTTCTGTATTTCAACATGATTTGGAGCTTGTTTTTGGAAAAGTGTTTATTTCTGTATTTCAATGTTGAAACTTGCTGAAAACTGTCCACAGTGTTCCTATCATCCTGATTAAACAGTACTGAGAAAAAATCACTTACAGAGTGCATCAAACATGATTTAGAGCTTGTTTATGGAAAAGTGTTTATTTCTGTATTTCAACATGATTTGGAGCTTGTTTTTGAAAAGTGCTTATTTCTGTTTTTCAACATGATTTAGAGCTTGTTTTTGGAAAAGTGTTTATTTCTTTATTTCAACATGATTTGGAGCTTGTTTTTGAAAAGTGCTTATTTCTGTATTTCAACATGATTTGGAGCTTGTTTTTGAAAAGTGCTTATTTCTGTATTTCAACATGATTTAGAGCTTGTTTATGGAAAAGTGCTTATTTTTGTTTTTCAACATGATTTAGAGCTTGTTTTTGGAAAAGTGTTTATTTCTGTATTTCAATGTTGCAACATGTTGAAAACTGTCCATAGTGTTCCTATCATCCTGATTAAACAGTACTGAATAAAAATTCACTGACAGAGTGCATCAAACATGATTTAGAGCTTGTTTATGGAAAAGTGTTTATTTCTGTATTTCAACATGATTTGGAGCTTGTTTTTGAAAAGTGCTTATTTCTGTATTTCAACATGATTTGGAGCTTGTTTTTGAATTGTGCTTATTTTTGTTTTTCAACATGATTTAGAGCTTGTTTTTGGAAAAGTGTTTATTTCTGTATTTCAATGTTGCAACATGTTGAAAACTGTCCACAGTGTTCCTATCATCCTGATTAAACAGTACTGAATAAAAATTAACTGACAGAGTGCATCAAACATGATTTAGAGCTTGTTTATGGAAAAGTTTTTTATTTCTGTATTTCAACATGATTTGGAGCTTGTTTTTGAAAAGTGCTTATTTTTGTATTTCAACATGATTTGAAGCTTGTTTTTGAAAAGTGCTTATTTCTGTTTTTCAACATGATTTAGAGCTTGTTTATGGAAAAGTGTTTATTTCTGTATTTCAATGTTGCAACTTGCTGAAAACTGTCCACAGTGTTCCTATCATCCTGATTAAACAGTACTGAAATAAAATTCACTTACAGAGTGCATCAAACATGATTTAGAGCTTGTTTATGGAAAAGTGTTTATTTCTGTATTTCAACATGATTTGGAGCTTGTTTTTGAAAAGTGCTTATTTCTGTATTTCAACATGATTTGAAGCTTGTTTTTGAAAAGTGCTTATTTCTGTTTTTCAACATGATTTAGAGCTTGTTTTTGGAAAAGTGTTCATTTCTGTATTTCAATGTTGCAACTTGCTGAAAACTGTCCACAGTGTTCCTATCATCCTGATTAAACAGTACTGAAAAAAAATTCACTTACAGAGTGCATCAAACATGATTTAGAGCTTGTTTATGGAAAAGTGTTTATTTCTGTATTTCAACATGATTTGGAGCTTGTTTTTGAAAAGTGCTTATTTATGTTTTTCAACATGATTTGGAGCTTGTTTTTGGAAAAGTGTTTATTTCTGTATTTCAACATGATTTGGAGCTTGTTTTTGGAAAGTGCTCATTTCTGTATTTCAACATGATTTGGAGCGTGTTTTTGAAAAGTGCTTATTTCTGTATTTCAACATGATTTGGAGCTTGTTTTTGAAAAGTGCTTATTTCTGTTTTTCAACATGATTTAGAGCTTGTTTTTGGAAAAGTGTTTATTTCTGTATTTCAATGTTGCAACTTGCTGAAAACTGTCCACAGTGTTCCTATCATCCTGATTAAACAGTACTGAATAAAAATTCACTTACAGAGTGCATCAAACATGATTTAGAGCTTGTTTATGGAAAAGTGTTTATTTCTGTATTTCAACATGATTTGGAGCTTGTTTTTGAAAAGTGCTTAATTTGGAGCTTGTTTTTGGAAAAGTGTTTATTTCTGTATTTCAACATGATTTAGAGCTTGTTTTTGGAAAAGTGTTTATTTCTGTATTTCAATGTTGCAACTTGCTGAAAACTGTCCACAGTGTTCCTATCATCCTGATTAAACAGTACTGAAAAAAAATTCACTTACAGAGTGCATCAAACATGATTTAGAGCTTGTTTATGGAAAAGTGTTTATTTCTGTATTTCAACATGATTTAGAGCTTGTTTATGGAAAAGTGCTTATTTCTGTATTTCAACATGATTTGGAGCTTGTTTTTGAAAAGTGCTTATTTCTGTATTTCAACATGATTTGGAGCTTGTTTTGGAAAAGTGTTTATTTCTGTATTTCAATGTTGCAACTTGCTGAAAACTGTCCACAGTGTTCCTATCATCCTGATTAAACAGTACTGAAAAAAAATTCACTTACAGAGTGCATCAAACATGATTTAGAGCTTGTTTATGGAAAAGTGTTTATTTCTGTATTTCAACATGATTTGGAGCTTGTTTATGGAAAAGTGTTTATTTCTGTATTTCAACATGATTTGGAGCTTGTTTTTGGAAAGTGTTTATTTCTGTATTTCAACATGATTTGGAGCTTGTTTTTGGAAAAGTGTTTATTTCTGTATTTCAATGTTGCAACTTGCTGAAAACTGTCCACAGTGTTCCTATCATCCTGATTAAACAGTACTGAAAAAAAATTCACTTACAGAGTGCATCAAACATGATTTAGAGCTTGTTTATGGAAAAGTGTTTATTTCTGTATTTCAACATGATTTGGAGCTTGTTTTTGGAAAGTGCTTATTTCTGTATTTCAACATGATTTGGAGCTTGTTTTTGAAAAGTGCTTATTTCTGTATTTCAACATGATTTAGAGCTTGTTTATGGAAAAGTGCTTATTTCTGTATTTCAACATGATTTGGAGCTTGTTTTTGGAAAAGTGTTTATTTCTGTATTTCAATGTTGCAACTTGCTGAAAACTGTCCACAGTGTTCCTATCATCCTGATTAAACAGTACTGAAAAAAAATTCACTTACAGAGTGCATCAAACATGATTTAGAGCTTGTTTATGGAAAAGTGTTTATTTCTGTATTTCAACATGATTTGGAGCTTGTTTTTCAATTGTGCTTATTTCTGTATTTCAACATGATTTGGAGCTTGTTTTTGGAAAAGTGTTTATTTCTGTATTTCAATGTTGCAACTTGCTGAAAACTGTCCACAGTGTTCCTATCATCCTGAGTAAACAGTACTGAAAAAAAATTCACTTACAGAGTGCATCAAACATGATTTAGAGCTTGTTTATGGAAAAGTGTTTATTTCTGTATTTCAACATGATTTGGAGCTTGTTTTTGAAAAGTGCTTATTTCTGTATTTCAACATGATTTGAAGCTTGTTTTTGAAAAGTGCTTATTTCTGTTTTTCAACATGATTTAGAGCTTGTTTTTGGAAAAGTGTTTATTTCTGTATTTCAATGTTGCAACTTGCTGAAAACTGTCCACAGTGTTCCTATCATCCTGATTAAACAGTACTGAAAAAAAATTCACTTACAGAGTGCATCAAACATGATTTAGAGCTTGTTTATGGAAAAGTGTTTATTTCTGTATTTCAACATGATTTGGAGCTTGTTTTTGGAAAAGTGTTTATTTCTGTATTTCAATGTTGCAACTTGCTGAAAACTGTCCACAGTGTTCCTATCATCCTGATTAAACAGTACTGAAAAAAAATTCACTTACAGAGTGCATCAAACATGATTTAGAGCTTGTTTATGGAAAAGTGTTTATTTCTGTATTTCAACATGATTTGGAGCTTGTTTTTGAAAAGTGCTTATTTCTGTATTTCAACATAATTTGAAGCTTGTTTCTGAAAAGTGCTTATTTCTGTTTTTCAACATGATTTAGAGCTTGTTTTTGGAAAAGTGTTTATTTCTGTATTTCAATGTTGCAACTTGCTGAAAACTGTCCACAGTGTTCCTATCATCCTGATTAAACAGTACTGAAAAAAAATTCACTTACAGAGTGCATCAAACATGATTTAGAGCTTGTTTATGGAAAAGTGTTTATTTCTGTATTTCAACATGATTTGGAGCTTGTTTTTGAAAAGTGCTTATTTCTGTATTTCAACATGATTTAGAGCTTGTTTTTGGAAAAGTGCTTATTTCTGTATTTCAACATGATTTAGAGCTTGTTTTTGGAAACGTGTTTATTTCTGTATTTCAATGTTGCAACTTGCTGAAAACTGTCCACAGTGTTCCTATCATCCTGATTAAACAGTACTGAAAAAAAATTCACTTACAGAGTGCATCAAACATGATTTAGAGCTTGTTTATGGAAAAGTGTTTATTTCTGTATTTCAACATGATTTGGAGCTTGTTTTTGAAAAGTGCTTATTTCTGTATTTCAACATGATTTGAAGCTTGTTTTTGGAAAAGTGTTTATTTCTGTATTTCAACATGATTTGGAGCTTGTTTTTGGAAAAGTGTTTATTTCTGTATTTCAACATGATTTGGAGCTTGTTTTTGGAAAAGTGTTTATTTCTGTATTTCAATGTTGCAACTTGCTGAAAACTGTCCACAGTGTTCCTATCATCCTGATTAAACAGTACTGAAAAAAAATTCACTTACAGAGTGCATCAAACATGATTTAGAGCTTGTTTATGGAAAAGTGTTTATTTCTGTATTTCAACATGATTTGGAGCTTGTTTTTGGAAAAGTGTTTATTTCTGTAACATTTTGGAGCTTGTTTTTGGAAAGTGTTTATTTCTGTATTTCAACATGATTTGGAGCTTGTTTTTGGAAAAGTGTTTATTTCTGTATTTCAATGTTGCAACTTGCTGAAAACTGTCCACAGTGTTCCTATCATCCTGATTAAACAGTACTGGAAAAAAAATTCACTTACAGAGTGCATCAAACATGATTTAGAGCTTGTTTATGGAAAAGTGTTTATTTCTGTATTTCAACATGATTTGGAGCTTGTTTTTGGAAAAGTGTTTATTTCTGTATTTCAACATGATTTGGAGCTTGTTTTTGAAAAGTGCTTATTTCTGTTTTTCAACATGATTTAGAGCTTGTTTTTGGAAAAGTGTTTATTTCTGTATTTCAATGTTGCAACTTGCTGAAAACTGTCCACAGTGTTCCTATCATCCTGATTAAACAGTACTGAAAAAAAATTCACTTACAGAGTGCATCAAACATGATTTAGAGCTTGTTTATGGAAAAGTGTTTATTTCTGTATTTCAACATGATTTAGAGCTTGTTTATGGAAAAGTGCTTATTTCTGTATTTCAACATGATTTGGAGCTTGTTTTTGAAAAGTGCTTATTTCTGTTTTTCAACATGATTTAGAGCTTGTTTTGGAAAAGTGTTTATTTCTGTATTTCAATGTTGCAACTTGCTGAAAACTGTCCACAGTGTTCCTATCATCCTGATTAAACAGTACTGAAAAAAAATTCACTTACAGAGTGCATCAAACATGATTTAGAGCTTGTTTATGGAAAAGTGTTTATTTCTGTATTTCAACATGATTTGGAGCTTGTTTTTGAAAAGTGCTTATTTCTGTATTTCAACATGATTTGAAGCTTGTTTTTGAAAAGTGCTTATTTCTGTTTTTCAACATGATTTAGAGCTTGTTTTTGGAAAAGTGTTTATTTCTGTATTTCAATGTTGCAACTTGCTGAAAACTGTCCACAGTGTTCCTATCATCCTGATTAAACAGTACTGAAAAAAAATTCACTTACAGAGTGCATCAAACATGATTTAGAGCTTGTTTATGGAAAAGTGTTTATTTCTGTATTTCAACATGATTTGGAGCTTGTTTTTGAAAAGTGCTTATTTCTGTATTTCAACATGATTTGGAGCTTGTTTTTGAAAAGTGCTTATTTCTGTATTTCAACATGATTTGGAGCTTGTTTTTGAAAAGTGCTTATTTCTGTATTTCAACATGATTTAGAGCTTGTTTTTGGAAACGTGTTTATTTCTGTATTTCAATGTTGCAACTTGCTGAAAACTGTCCACAGTGTTCCTATCATCCTGATTAAACAGTACTGAAAAAAAATTCACTTACAGAGTGCATCAAACATGATTTAGAGCTTGTTTATGGAAAAGTGTTTATTTCTGTATTTCAACATGATTTGGAGCTTGTTTTTGTAAAAGTGTTTATTTCTGTATTTCAATGTTGCAACTTGCTGAAAACTGTCCACAGTGTTCCTATCATCCTGATTAAACAGTACTGAAAAAAAATTCACTTACAGAGTGCATCAAACATGATTTAGAGCTTGTTTATGGAAAAGTGTTTATTTCTGTATTTCAACATGATTTGGAGCTTGTTTTTGGAAAAGTGTTTATTTCTGTATTTCAATGTGTCTATCAAACATGATTTAGAGCTTGTTTATGGAAAAGTGTTTATTTCTGTATTTCAACATGATTTAGAGCTTGTTTATGGAAAAGTGCTTATTTCTGTATTTCAACATGATTTGGAGCTTGTTTTTGAAAAGTGCTTATTTCTGTTTTTCAACATGATTTAGAGCTTGTTTTTGGAAAAGTGTTTATTTCTGTATTTCAATGTTGCAACTTGCTGAAAACTGTCCACAGTGTTCCTATCATCCTGATTAAACAGTACTGAAAAAAAATTCACTTACAGAGTGCATCAAACATGATTTAGAGCTTGTTTATGGAAAAGTGTTTATTTCTGTATTTCAACATGATTTGGAGCTTGTTTTTGGAAAAGTGTTTATTTCTGTATTTCAATGTTGCAACTTGCTGAAAACTGTCCACAGTGTTCCTATCATCCTGATTAAACAGTACTGAAAAAAAATTCACTTACAGAGTGCATCAAACATGATTTAGAGCTTGTTTATGGAAAAGTGTTTATTTCTGTATTTCAACATGATTTGGAGCTTGTTTTTGAAAAGTGCTTATTTCTGTATTTCAACATAATTTGAAGCTTGTTTCTGAAAAGTGCTTATTTCTGTTTTTCAACATGATTTAGAGCTTGTTTTTGGAAAAGTGTTTATTTCTGTATTTCAATGTTGCAACTTGCTGAAAACTGTCCACAGTGTTTCTATCATCCTGATTAAACAGTACTGAAAAAAAATTCACTTACAGAGTGCATCAAACATGATTTAGAGCTTGTTTATGGAAAAGTGTTTATTTCTGTATTTCAACATGATTTGGAGCTTGTTTTTGAAAAGTGCTTATTTCTGTTTTTCAACATGATTTAGAGCTTGTTTTTGGAAAAGTGTTTATTTCTGTATTTCAATGTTGCAACTTGCTGAAAACTGTCCACAGTGTTCCTATCATCCTGATTAAACAGTACTGAAAAAAAATTCACTTACAGAGTGCATCAAACATGATTTAGAGCTTGTTTATGGAAAAGTGTTTATTTCTGTATTTCAACATGATTTGGAGCTTGTTTTTGGAAAAGTGCTTATTTCTGTATTTCAACATGATTTGGAGCTTGTTTTTGAAAAGTGCTTATTTCTGTATTTCAACATGATTTAGAGCTTGTTTTTGGAAAAGTGTTTATTTCTGTATTTCAATGTTGCAACTTGCTGAAAACTGTCCACAGTGTTCCTATCATCCTGATTAAACAGTACTGAAAAAAAATTCACTTACAGAGTGCATCAAACATGATTTAGAGCTTGTTTATGGAAAAGTGTTTATTTCTGTATTTCAACATGATTTGGAGCTTGTTTTTGAAAAGTGCTTATTTCTGTTTTTCAACATGATTTAGAGCTTGTTTTTGGAAAAGTGTTTATTTCTGTATTTCAATGTTGCAACTTGCTGAAAACTGTCCACAGTGTTCCTATCATCCTGATTAAACAGTACTGAAAAAAAATTCACTTACAGAGTGCATCAAACATGATTTAGAGCTTGTTTATGGAAAAGTGTTTATTTCTGTATTTCAACATGATTTGGAGCTTGTTTTTGGAAAAGTGTTTATTTCTGTATTTCAATGTTGCAACTTGCTGAAAACTGTCCACAGTGTTCCTATCATCCTGATTAAACAGTACTGAAAAAAAATTCACTTACAGAGTGCATCAAACATGATTTAGAGCTTGTTTATGGAAAAGTGTTTATTTCTGTATTTCAACATGATTTGGAGCTTGTTTTTGAAAAGTGCTTATTTCTGTATTTCAACATGATTTGAAGCTTGTTTTTGAAAAGTGCTTATTTCTGTTTTTCAACATGATTTAGAGCTTGTTTTTGGAAAAGTGTTTATTTCTGTATTTCAATGTTGCAACTTGCTGAAAACTGTCCACAGTGTTCCTATCATCCTGAATAAACAGTACTGAAAAAAAATTCACTTACAGAGTGCATCAAACATGATTTAGAGCTTGTTTATGGAAAAGTGTTTATTTCTGTATTTCAACATGATTTGGAGCTTGTTTTTGGAAAAGTGTTTATTTCTGTATTTCAATGTTGCAACTTGCTGAAAACTGTCCACAGTGTTCCTATCATCCTGATTAAACAGTACTGAAAAAAAATTCACTTACAGAGTGCATCAAACATGATTTAGAGCTTGTTTATGGAAAAGTGTTTATTTCTGTATTTCAACATGATTTGGAGCTTGTTTTTGAAAAGTGCTTATTTCTGTATTTCAACATAATTTGAAGCTTGTTTCTGAAAAGTGCTTATTTCTGTTTTTCAACATGATTTAGAGCTTGTTTTTGGAAAAGTGTTTATTTCTGTATTTCAATGTTGCAACTTGCTGAAAACTGTCCACAGTGTTCCTATCATCCTGATTAAACAGTACTGAAAAAAAATTCACTTACAGAGTGCATCAAACATGATTTAGAGCTTGTTTGTTTATTTCTGTATTTCAACATGATTTGGAGCTTGTTTTTGAAAAGTGCTTATTTCTGTTTTTCAACATGATTTAGAGCTTGTTTCTGGAAAAGTGTTTATTTCTGTATTTCAATGTTGCAACTTGCTGAAAACTGTCCACAGTGTTCCTATCATCCTGATTAAACAGTACTGAAAAAAAATTCACTTACAGAGTGCATCAAACATGATTTAGAGCTTGTTTATGGAAAAGTGTTTATTTCTGTATTTCAACATGATTTGGAGCTTGTTTTTGGAAAAGTGTTTATTTCTGTATTTCAATGTTGCAACTTGCTGAAAACTGTCCACAGTGTTCCTATCATCCTGATTAAACAGTACTGGAAAAAAATTCACTTACAGAGTGCATCAAACATGATTTAGAGCTTGTTTATGGAAAAGTGTTTATTTCTGTATTTCAACATGATTTGGAGCTTGTTTTTGAAAAGTGCTTATTTCTGTATTTCAACATAATTTGAAGCTTGTTTCTGAAAAGTGCTTATTTCTGTTTTTCAACATGATTTAGAGCTTGTTTTTGGAAAAGTGTTTATTTCTGTATTTCAATGTTGCAACTTGCTGAAAACTGTCCACAGTGTTTCTATCATCCTGATTAAACAGTACTGAAAAAAAATTCACTTACAGAGTGCATCAAACATGATTTAGAGCTTGTTTATGGAAAAGTGTTTATTTCTGTATTTCAACATGATTTGGAGCTTGTTTTTGAAAAGTGCTTATTTCTGTTTTTCAACATGATTTAGAGCTTGTTTTTGGAAAAGTGTTTATGTCTGTATTTCAATGTTGCAACTTGCTGAAAACTGTCCACAGTGTTCCTATCATCCTGATTAAACAGTACTGAAAAAAAATTCACTTACAGAGTGCATCAAACATGATTTAGAGCTTGTTTATGGAAAAGTGTTTATTTCTGTATTTCAACATGATTTGGAGCTTGTTTTTGAAAACTGCTTATTTCTGTATTTCAACATGATTTGAAGCTTGTTTTTGAAAAGTGCTTATTTCTGTTTTTCAACATGATTTAGAGCTTGTTTTTGGAAAAGTTTTTATTTCTGTATTTCAATGTTGCAACTTGCTGAAAACTGTCCACAGTGTTCCTATCATCCTGATTAAACAGTACTGAAAAAAAATTCACTTACAGAGTGCATCAAACATGATTTAGAGCTTGTTTATGGAAAAGTGTTTATTTCTGTATTTCAACATGATTTGGAGCTTGTTTTTGGAAAAGTGTTTATTTCTGTATTTCAATGTTGCAACTTGCTGAAAACTGTCCACAGTGTTCCTATCATCCTGATTAAACAGTACTGAAAAAAAATTCACTTACAGAGTGCATCAAACATGATTTAGAGCTTGTTTATGGAAAAGTGTTTATTTCTGTATTTCAACATGATTTGGAGCTTGTTTTTGGAAAAGTGTTTATTTCTGTATTTCAATGTTGCAACTTGCTGAAAACTGTCCACAGTGTTCCTATCATCCTGATTAAACAGTACTGAAAAAAAATTCACTTACAGAGTGCATCAAACATGATTTAGAGCTTGTTTATGGAAAAGTGTTTATTTTTGTATTTCAACATGATTTGGAGCTTGTTTTTGAAAACTGCTTATTTCTGTATTTCAACATGATTTGAAGCTTGTTTTTGAAAAGTGCTTATTTCTGTTTTTCAACATGATTTAGAGCTTGTTTTTGGAAAAGTGTTTATTTCTGTATTTCAATGTTGCAACTTGCTGAAAACTGTCCACAGTGTTCCTATCACCCTGATTAAACAGTACTGAAAAAAAATTCACTTACAGAGTGCATCAAACATGATTTAGAGCTTGTTTATGGAAAAGTGTTTATTTCTGTATTTCAACATGATTTGGAGCTTGTTTTTGGAAAAGTGTTTATTTCTGTATTTCAATGTTGCAACTTGCTGAAAACTGTCCACAGTGTTCCTATCATCCTGATTAAACAGTACTGGAAAAAAATTCACTTACAGAGTGCATCAAACATGATTTAGAGCTTGTTTATGGAAAAGTGTTTATTTCTGTATTTCAACATGATTTGGAGCTTGTTTTTGAAAAGTGCTTATTTCTGTATTTCAACATAATTTGAAGCTTGTTTCTGAAAAGTGCTTATTTCTGTTTTTCAACATGATTTAGAGCTTGTTTTTGGAAAAGTGTTTATTTCTGTATTTCAATGTTGCAACTTGCTGAAAACTGTCCACAGTGTTTCTATCATCCTGATTAAACAGTACTGAAAAAAAATTCACTTACAGAGTGCATCAAACATGATTTAGAGCTTGTTTATGGAAAAGTGTTTATTTCTGTATTTCAACATGATTTGGAGCTTGTTTTTGAAAAGTGCTTATTTCTGTTTTTCAATGTTGCAACTTGCTGAAAACTGTCCACAGTGTTCCTATCATCCTGATTAAACAGTACTGAAAAAAAATTCACTTACAGAGTGCATCAAACATGATTTGGAGCTTGTTTTTGAAAAGTGCTTATTTCTGTATTTCAACATGATTTGGAGCTTGTTTTTGAAAAGTGCTTATTTCTGTTTTTCAACATGATTTAGAGCTTGTTTTTGGAAAAGTGTTTATTTCTGTATTTCAATGTTGCAACTTGCTGAAAACTGTCCACAGTGTTCCTATCATCCTGATTAAACAGTACTGAAAAAAAATTCACTTACAGAGTGCATCAAACATGATTTAGAGCTTGTTTATGGAAAAGTGTTTATTTCTGTATTTCAACATGATTTGGAGCTTGTTTTTGGAAAAGTGTTTATTTCTGTATTTCAATGTTGCAACTTGCTGAAAACTGTCCACAGTGTTCCTATCATCCTGATTAAACAGTACTGAAAAAAAATTCACTTACAGAGTGCATCAAACATGATTTTTAGAGCTTGTTTATGGAAAAGTGTTTATTTCTGTATTTCAACATGATTTGGAGCTTGTTTTTGAAAAGTGCTTATTTCTGTATTTCAACATAATTTGAAGCTTGTTTCTGAAAAGTGCTTATTTCTGTTTTTCAACATGATTTAGAGCTTGTTTTTGGAAAAGTGTTTATTTCTGTATTTCAATGTTGCAACTTGCTGAAAACTGTCCACAGTGTTTCTATCATCCTGATTAAACAGTACTGAAAAAAAATTCACTTACAGAGTGCATCAAACATGATTTAGAGCTTGTTTATGGAAAAGTGTTTATTTCTGTATTTCAACATGATTTGGAGCTTGTTTTTGAAAAGTGCTTATTTCTGTATTTCAACATGATTTAGAGCTTGTTTTTGAAAAGTGCTTAATTTCTGTTATTTCAACATGATTTAGAGCTTGTTTTTGGAAAAGTGTTTATTTCTGTATTTCAACATGATTTGGAGCTTGTTTTTGAAAACTGTCTATATTTCTGTATTTCAACCTGATTTAAACTGTACAGTGTTTATCTGATTAACAGATGAAATTCACTTACAGAGTGCATCAAACATGATTTAGAGCTTGTTTATGGAAAAGTGTTTATTTCTGTATTTCAACATGATTTGGAGCTTGTTTTTGGAAAAGTGTTTATTTCTGTATTTCAATGTTGCAACTTGCTGAAAACTGTCCACAGTGTTCCTATCATCCTGATTAAACAGTACTGAAAAAAAATTCACTTACAGAGTGCATCAAACATGATTTAGAGCTTGTTTTTGGAAAAGTGCTTATTTCTGTATTTCAACATGATTTGGAGCTTGTTTTTGAAATGTGCTTATTTCTGTTTTTCAACATGATTTAGAGCTTGTTTTTGGAAAAGTGTTTATTTCTGTATTTCAATGTTGCAACTTGCTGAAAACTGTCCACAGTGTTCCTATCATCCTGATTAAACAGTACTGAAAAAAAATTCACTTACAGAGTGCATCAAACATGATTTAGAGCTTGTTTATGGAAAAGTGTTTATTTCTGTATTTCAACATGATTTGGAGCTTGTTTTTGAAAAGTGCTTATTTCTGTATTTCAACATGATTTGGAGCTTGTTTTTGAAAAGTGCTTATTTCTGTATTTCAACATGATTTAGAGCTTGTTTATGGAAAAGTGTTTATTTCTGTATTTCAATGTTGCAACTTGCTGAAAACTGTCCACAGTGTTCCTATCATCCTGATTAAACAGTACTGAAAAAAAATTCACTTACAGAGTGCATCAAACATGATTTAGAGCTTGTTTATGGAAAAGTGTTTATTTCTGTATTTCAACATTTCTGTATTTCAACATGATTTGGAGCTTGTTTTTGAAAAGTGTTTATTTCTTGTTTTTTTGGAAAAGTGTTTATTTCTGTATTTCAATGTTGCAACTTGCTGAAAACTGTCCACAGTGTTCCTATCATCCTGATTAAACAGTACTGAAAAAAAATTCACTTACAGAGTGCATCAAACATGATTTAGAGCTTGTTTATGGAAAAGTGCTTATTTCTGTATTTCAACATGATTTAGAGCTTGTTTTTGGAAAAGTGTTTATTTCTGTATTTCAATGTTGCAACTTGCTGAAAACTGTCCACAGTGTTCCTATCATCCTGATTAAACAGTACTGAAAAAAAATTCACTTACAGAGTGCATCAAACATGATTTAGAGCTTGTTTATGGAAAAGTGTTTATTTCTGTATTTCAACATGATTTGGAGCTTGTTTTTGAAAAGTGCTTATTTCTGTAAACATAATTTGAAGCTTGTTTCTGAAAAGTGCTTATTTCTGTTTTTCAACATGATTTAGAGCTTGTTTTTGGAAAAGTGTTTATTTCTGTATTTCAATGTTGCAACTTGCTGAAAACTGTCCACAGTGTTCCTATCATCCTGATTAAACAGTACTGAAAAAAAATTCACTTACAGAGTGCATCAAACATGATTTAGAGCTTGTTTATGGAAAAGTGTTTATTTCTGTATTTCAACATGATTTGGAGCTTGTTTTTGAAAAGTGCTTATTTCTGTTTTTCAACATGATTTAGAGCTTGTTTTTGGAAAAGTGTTTATTTCTGTATTTCAATGTTGCAACTTGCTGAAAACTGTCCACAGTGTTCCTATCATCCTGATTAAACAGTACTGAAAAAAAATTCACTTACAGAGTGCATCAAACATGATTTAGAGCTTGTTTATGGAAAAGTGTTTATTTCTGTATTTCAACATGATTTGGAGCTTGTTTTTGGAAAAGTGTTTATTTCTGTATTTCAATGTTGCAACTTGCTGAAAACTGTCCACAGTGTTCCTATCATCCTGATTAAACAGTACTGAAAAAAAATTCACTTACAGAGTGCATCAAACATGATTTAGAGCTTGTTTATGGAAAAGTGTTTATTTCTGTATTTCAACATGATTTGGAGCTTGTTTTTGAAAAGTGCTTATTTCTGTATTTCAACATGATTTGAAGCTTGTTTTTGAAAAGTGCTTATTTCTGTTTTTCAACATGATTTAGAGCTTGTTTTTGGAAAAGTGTTTATTTCTGTATTTCAATGTTGCAACTTGCTGAAAACTGTCCACAGTGTTCCTATCATCCTGATTAAACAGTACTGAAAAAAAATTCACTTACAGAGTGCATCAAACATGATTTAGAGCTTGTTTATGGAAAAGTGTTTATTTCTGTATTTCAACATGATTTGGAGCTTGTTTTAGAAAAGTGCTTATTTCTGTATTTCAATGTTGCAACTTGCTGAAAACTGTCCACAGTGTTCCTATCATCCTGATTAAACAGTACTGAAAAAAAATTCACTTACAGAGTGCATCAAACATGATTTAGAGCTTGTTTATGGAAAAGTGTTTATTTCTGTATTTCAACATGATTTGGAGCTTGTTTTTGGAAAAGTGTTTATTTCTGTATTTCAATGTTGCAACTTGCTGAAAACTGTCCACAGTGTTCCTATCATCCTGATTAAACAGTACTGAAAAAAAATTCACTTACAGAGTGCATCAAACATGATTTAGAGCTTGTTTATGGAAAAGTGTTTATTTCTGTATTTCAACATGATTTGGAGCTTGTTTTTGAAAAGTGCTTATTTCTGTATTTCAACATGATTTGAAGCTTGTTTTTGAAAAGTGCTTATTTCTGTTTTTCAACATGATTTAGAGCTTGTTTTTGGAAAAGTGTTTATTTCTGTATTTCAATGTTGCAACATGTTGAAAACTGTCCACAGTGTTTCTATCATCCTGATTAAACCTGTTGGGGATGGGGGCGCTGTTTAGACTATTTATGCTAATTTGGCTAATTTTTTAAACGGCTTCCCACAAAATCCTTGATCGTACAATATGCATATTATTATTATTATTGGATAGAAAACAGTCTATAGTTTCTATAGGAGTTGAAATTTTGTCTCTAAGTGGAACAGAGCCCATTCTACAGCAATTTCCCTGACATGGAGTCAGATTTGAGAAATGTTGGCCACTCTTCTGAACTCAGTTAAAAGGGCACTGTCATTGCTATGACTATACGGACACTTCTTACGTCTTCCCCTGGATGCCTTTACGTGATGACGATTCCAACGGGGTCGATTGCACGTTCACAGGACCTACAAATGAAAAAACCCTGAAGCTAGTCATTCTTTGGGAGCTGCGTCATGAGCCTAGAGGACACCGGCGCGCACCTGTTCCAAGCGTTAGTTTAGCCTGTTATATTTCTCCGGTCATCTTTTCACTCGTTATAGGAGTTAAAAACATCATAAGGTAGTTAATTTAAAGCGTTTTATAGCAATTTATATCCGTTTAGTGCGATTTTGGGACATTTATTTTTGCAACGATGTGAAAAGTTGGGCACGCTTTTCAGTTCATCCCGAACGCAGTTGACATTTCCACATGGCAAGAGGACAGCTTTCCACCAAAAGATGATTTCTCCCAAGAAAGGATCCTTTGCCCAAGATACTGATGGAAGAACAGCTCAAGGTAGGACATTTTTATTATGATAAATCGTGTTTCTGTCGAAACATTTTAGTGGCTTAGGACGCCATGTTTTTTGACGTAGCTTCGCTTGGCGCAAACTGTATTGAAAAGTAAGGATAAATTAAAAAATGTAATAACGCAATTGTATTAAGAATTAAATTGTCTATCAATCCCTGTCCACCCTATATTTTTTAGTCACGTTTATGAGTATTTATGTATAAGAGTAGATCACTGTCTAAGTGGCGCAAGGACTTTTTCTTTACCAGCTTGTCTACATTTCACATTGTCTAACCATGATTTTGGTGGCTAAATATAAACATTTTCGATCAAACTGTATATGCATGTTGTAATGTGATGTTACAGGAGTGTCATCGGAAGAATTCTGAGAAGGTTAGTGAAAAAATTAATATCTTTTGGCGATGTTGACTTTTATCGCTCACTTTGGCTAGAATCAATGCTGGGCTGCTAATTGCTATGTGCTAAGCTAATATAACGATTTATTGTGTTTTCGCTGTAAGACACTTAGAAAATCTGAAATATTGTCTGTATTCACAGGATCTGTGTCTTTCGATTCGTGTATGCTGTGTATTTTTACGAAATGTTTGATGATTAGTAGTTAGGTAAACACGTTGCTCATTGTAATTATTCTAGTCCATTTGTGACGGTGGGTGCAATTGTAAACTATGCCATCTACCTGAAATATGCACTTTTTTCTAACAAAACCTATCCCATACCATAAATATGTTATCAGACTGTCATCTAATGAGTTTTTTTGTTGGTTAGGGGCTATAAATATCTAAGTTTAGCCGAATTGGTGATGGCTACTGGTGTTGGTGGACAAATAAAAGATGGTGGATTATGCTAATGTGTTTTTAGGTAATAGATGTACATCTTTACATATTGTGTCTTCCCTGTAAAACATTTTAAAAATCGGAAATGTTGACTGGATTCACAAGATCTGTGTCTTTCATTAGCTGTATTGGACTTTAATGTGTGAAAGTTAAATATTTAAAAAAAATATTTTTTTTGAATTTCGCGGCACTGGTTTTTCAGTGGGGGGGGGGGGGGGGGTGCCGCTAGCGCCACGCTGATCCTAGACAGGTTAAACAGTACTGAAAAAAAATTCACTTACAGAGTGCATCAAACATGATTTAGAGCTTGTTTATGGAAAAGTGTTTATTTCTGTATTTCAACATGATTTGGAGCTTGTTTTTGCAAAGTGCTTATTTCTGTTTTTCAACATGATTTAGAGCTTGTTTTTGGAAAAGTGTTTATTTCTGTATTTCAATGTTGCAACTTGCTGAAAACTGTCCACAGTGTTCCTATCATCCTGATTAAACAGTACTGAAAAAAAATTCACTTACAGAGTGCATCAAACATGATTTAGAGCTTGTTTATGGAAAAGTGTTTATTTCTGTATTTCAACATGATTTGGAGCTTGTTTTTGAAAAGTGCTTATTTCTGTATTTCAACATGATTTGAAGCTTGTTTTTGAAAAGTGCTTATTTCTGTTTTTCAACATGATTTAGAGCTTGTTTTTGGAAAAGTGTTTATTTCTGTATTTCAATGTTGCAACTTGCTGAAAACTGTCCACAGTGTTCCTATCATCCTGATTAAACAGTACTGAAAAAAAATTCACTTACAGAGTGCATCAAACATGATTTAGAGCTTGTTTATGGAAAAGTGTTTATTTCTGTATTTCAACATGATTTGGAGCTTGTTTTTGGAAAAGTGTTTATTTCTGTATTTCAATGTTGCAACTTGCTGAAAACTGTCCACAGTGTTCCTATCATCCTGATTAAACAGTACTGAAAAAAAATTCACTTACAGAGTGCATCAAACATGATTTAGAGCTTGTTTATGGAAAAGTGTTTATTTCTGTATTTCAACATGATTTGGAGCTTGTTTTTGAAAAGTGCTCATTTCTGTATTTCAACATGATTTGGAGCTTGTTTTTGAAAAGTGTTTATTTCTGTATTTCAATGTTGCAACTTGCTGAAAACTGTCCACAGTGTTCCTATCATCCTGATTAAACAGTACTGAAAAAAAATTCACTTACAGAGTGCATCAAACATGATTTAGAGCTTGTTTATGGAAAAGTGTTTATTTCTGTATTTCAACATGATTTGGAGCTTGTTTTTGGAAAAGTGCTTATTTCTGTATTTCAACATGATTTGGAGCTTGTTTTTGAAAAGTGCTTATTTCTGTATTTCAACATGATTTGAAGCTTGTTTTTGAAAAGTGCTTATTTCTGTATTTCAACATGATTTAGAGCTTGTTTTTGGAAAAGTGTTTATTTCTGTATTTCAATGTTGCAACTTGCTGAAAACTGTCCACAGTGTTTCTATCATCCTGATTAAACAGTACTGAAAAAAAATTCACTTACAGAGTGCATCAAACATGATTTAGAGCTTGTTTATGGAAAAGTGTTTATTTCTGTATTTCAACATGATTTGGAGCTTGTTTTTGAAAAGTGCTTATTTCTGTATTTCAACATGATTTGGAGCTTGTTTTTGGAAAAGTGTTTATTTCTGTATTTCAATGTTGCAACTTGCTGAAAACTGTCCACAGTGTTCCTATCATCCTGATTAAACAGTACTGAAAAAAAATTCACTTACAGAGTGCATCAAACATGATTTAGAGCTTGTTTATGGAAAAGTGTTTATTTCTGTATTTCAACATGATTTGGAGCTTGTTTTTGGAAAAGTGTTTATTTCTGTATTTCAACATGATTTGGAGCTTGTTTTTGGAAAAGTGTTTATTTCTGTATTTCAACATGATTTGGAGCTTGTTTTTGGAAAAGTGTTTATTTCTGTATTTCAATGTTGCAACTTGCTGAAAACTGTCCACAGTGTTCCTATCATCCTGATTAAACAGTACTGAAAAAAAATTCACTTACAGAGTGCATCAAACATGATTTAGAGCTTGTTTATGGAAAAGTGTTTATTTCTGTATTTCAACATGATTTGGAGCTTGTTTTTGAAAAGTGCTTATTTCTGTATTTCAACATAATTTGAAGCTTGTTTCTGAAAAGTGCTTATTTCTGTTTTTCAACATGATTTAGAGCTTGTTTTTGGAAAAGTGTTTATTTCTGTATTTCAATGTTGCAACTTGCTGAAAACTGTCCACAGTGTTCCTATCATCCTGATTAAACAGTACTGAAAAAAAATTCACTTACAGAGTGCATCAAACATGATTTAGAGCTTGTTTATGGAAAAGTGTTTATTTCTGTATTTCAACATGATTTGGAGCTTGTTTTTGGAAAAGTGCTTATTTCTGTATTTCAACATGATTTGGAGCTTGTTTTTGGAAAAGTGTTTATTTCTGTATTTCAATGTTGCAACTTGCTGAAAACTGTCCACAGTGTTCCTATCATCCTGATTAAACAGTACTGAAAAAAAATTCACTTACAGAGTGCATCAAACATGATTTAGAGCTTGTTTCTGGAAAAGTGCTTATTTCTGTTTTTCAACATGATTTAGAGCTTGTTTTTGGAAAAGTGTTTATTTCTGTATTTCAATGTTGCAACTTGCTGAAAACTGTCCACAGTGTTTCTATCATCCTGATTAAACAGTACTGAAAAAAAATTCACTTACAGAGTGCATCAAACATGATTTAGAGCTTGTTTATGGAAAAGTGTTTATTTCTGTATTTCAACATGATTTGGAGCTTGTTTTTGAAAAGTGCTTATTTCTGTATTTCAACATGATTTGAAGCTTGTTTTTGAAAAGTGCTTATTTCTGTTTTTCAACATGATTTAGAGCTTGTTTTTGGAAAAGTGTTTATTTCTGTATTTCAATGTTGCAACTTGCTGAAAACTGTCCACAGTGTTCCTATCATCCTGATTAAACAGTACTGAAAAAAAATTCACTTACAGAGTGCATCAAACATGATTTAGAGCTTGTTTATGGAAAAGTGATTTCAACATGATTTGGAGCTTGTTTTTGAAAAGTGCTTATTTCTGTATTTCAACATGATTTGAAGCTTGTTTTTGAAAAGTGCTTATTTCTGTTTTTCAACATGATTTAGAGCTTGTTTTTGGAAAAGTGTTTATTTCTGTATTTCAATGTTGCAACTTGCTGAAAACTGTCCACAGTGTTTCTATCATCCTGATTAAACAGTACTGAAAAAAAATTCACTTACAGAGTGCATCAAACATGATTTAGAGCTTGTTTATGGAAAAGTGTTTATTTCTGTATTTCAACATGATTTGGAGCTTGTTTTTCAATTGTGCTTATTTCTGTATTTCAACATGATTTGGAGCTTGTTTTTGGAAAAGTGTTTATTTCTGTATTTCAATGTTGCAACTTGCTGAAAACTGTCCACAGTGTTCCTATCATCCTGATTAAACAGTACTGAAAAAAAAATTCACTTACAGAGTGCATCAAACATGATTTAGAGCTTGTTTATGGAAAAGTGTTTATTTCTGTATTTCAACATGATTTGGAGCTTGTTTTTGGAAAAGTGCTTATTTCTGTATTTCAACATGATTTGGAGCGTGTTTTTGAAAAGTGCTTATTTCTGTTTTTCAACATGATTTAGAGCTTGTTTTTGGAAAAGTGTTTATTTCTGTATTTCAATGTTGCAACTTGCTGAAAACTGTCCACAGTGTTCCTATCATCCTGATTAAACAGTACTGAATAAAAATTCACTTACAGAGTGCATCAAACATGATTTAGAGCTTGTTTATGGAAAAGTGTTTATTTCTGTATTTCAACATGATTTGGAGCTTGTTTTTGGAAAAGTGTTTATTTTTGTATTTCAACATGATTTAGAGCTTGTTTTTGGAAAAGTGCTTATTTCTGTATTTCAACATGATTTAGAGCTTGTTTTGGAAAAGTGTTTATTTCTGTATTTCAACATGATTTGGAGCTTGTTTTTGAAAAGTGCTTATTTCTGTATTTCAACATGATTTGGAGCTTGTTTATGGAAAAGTGTTTCTTTCTGTATTTCAATGTTGCAACTTGCTGAAAACTGTCCACAGTGTTCCTATCATCCTGATTAAACAGTACTGAAAAAAAATTCACTTCCAGAGTGCATCAAACATGATTTAGAGCTTGTTTATGGAAAAGTGTTTATTTCTGTATTTCAACATGATTTGGAGCTTGTTTTTGAAAAGTGTTTATTTCTGTATTTCAACATGATTTGGAGCTTGTTTTTGGAAAAGTGTTTATTTCTGTATTTCAATGTTGCAACTTGCTGAAAACTGTCCACAGTGTTCCTATCATCCTGATTAAACAGTACTGAAAAAAAATTCACTTACAGAGTGCATCAAACATGATTTAGAGCTTGTTTATGGAAAAGTGTTTATTTCTGTATTTCAATGTTGCAACTTGCTGAAAACTGTCCACAGTGTTCCTATCATCCTGATTAAACAGTACTGAAAAAAAATTCACTGACAGAGTGCATCAAACATGATTTAGAGCTTGTTTATGGAAAAGTGTTTATTTCTGTATTTCAACATGATTTGGAGCTTGTTTTTGAAAAGTGCTTATTTCTGTATTTCAACATGATTTAGAGCTTGTTTATGGAAAAGTGCTTATTTTTGTTTTTCAACATGATTTAGAGCTTGTTTTTGGAAAAGTGTTTATTTCTGTATTTCAATGTTGCAACTTGTTGAAAACTGTCCACAGTGTTCCTATCATCCTGATTAAACAGTACTGAATAAAAATTCACTGACAGAGTGCATCAAACATGATTTAGAGCTTGTTTATGGAAAAGTGTTTATTTCTGTATTTCAACATGATTTGGAGCTTGTTTTTGGAAAAGTGTTTATTTCTGTATTTCAATGTTGCAACTTGCTGAAAACTGTCCACAGTGTTCCTATCATCCTGATTAAACAGTACTGAATAAAAATTCACTGACAGAGTGCATCAAACATGATTTAGAGCTTGTTTATGGAAAAGTGTTTATTTCTGTATTTCAACATGATTTGGAGCTTGTTTTTGAAAAGTGCTTATTTCTGTATTTCAACATGATTTGGAGCTTGTTTTTGGAAAAGTGTATATTTCTGTATTTCAATGTTGCAACTTGCTGAAAACTGTCCACAGTGTTCCAATCATCCTGATTAAACAGTACTGAAAAAAAAATCACTTACAGAGTGCATCAAACATGATTTAGAGCTTGTTTATGGAAAAGTGTTTATTTCTGTATTTCAATGTTGCAACTTGCTGAAAACTGTCCACAGTGTTCCTATCATCCTGATTAAACAGTACTGAATAAAAATTCACTGACAGAGTGCATCAAACATGATTTAGAGCTTGTTTATGGAAAAGTGTTTATTTCTGTATTTCAACATGATTTAGAGCTTGTTTATGGAAAAGTGCTTATTTCTGTATTTCAACATGATTTAGAGCTTGTTTATGGAAAAGTGCTTATTTCTGTTTTTCAACATGATTTAGAGCTTGTTTTGGGAAAAGTGTTTATTTCTGTATTTCAATGTTGCAACTTGCTGAAAACTGTCCACAGTGTTCCTATCATCCTGATTAAACAGTACTGAATAAAAATTCACTTACAGAGTGCATCAAACATGATTTAGAGCTTGTTTATGGAATAGTGTTTATTTCTGTATTTCAACATGATTTGGAGCTTGTTTTTGGAAAAGTGTTAATTTCTGTATTTCAACATGATTTGGAGCTTGTTTTTGGAAAGTGTTTATTTCTGTATTTCAACATGATTTAGAGCTTGTTTTTGGAAAAGTGTTTATTTCTGTATTTCAATGTTGCAACTTGCTGAAAACTGTCCACAGTGTTCCTATCATCCTGATTAAACAGTACTGAAAAAAAATCACTTACAGAGTGCATCAAACATGATTTAGAGCTTGTTTATGGAAAAGTGTTTATTTCTGTATTTCAACATGATTTGGAGCTTGTTTATGGAAAAGTGTTTATTTCTGTATTTCAACATGATTTGGAGCTTGTTTTTGAAAAGTGCTTATTTCTGTGTTTCAACATGATTTAGAGCTTGTTTTTGGAAAAGTGTTTATTTCTGTATTTCAATGTTGCAACTTGCTGAAAACTGTCCACAGTGTTCCTATCATCCTGATTAAACAGTACTGAATAAAAATTCACTGACAGAGTGCATCAAACTTGATTTAGAGCTTGTTTATGGAAAAGTGTTTATTTCTGTATTTCAACATGATTTGGAGCTTGTTTTTGGAAAAGTGTTTATTTCTGTATTTCAATGTTGCAACTTGCTGAAAACTGTCCACAGTGTTCCTATCATCCTGATTAAACAGTACTGAAAAAAAATTCACTTACAGAGTGCATCAGACATGATTGAGAGCTTGTTTATGGAAAAGTGTTTATTTCTGTATTTCAACATGATTTGGAGCTTGTTTTTGAAAAGTGCTTATTTCTGTATTTCAACATGATTTGGAGCTTGTTTTTGAAAAGTGCTTATTTTTGTATTTCAACATGATTTAGAGCTTGTTTTTGGAAAAGTGTTTATTTCTGTATTTCAACATGATTTAGAACTTGTTTTTGGAAAAGTGCTTATTTATGTTTTTCAACATGATTTAGAGCTTGTTTTTGGAAAAGTGTTCATTTCTGTATTTCAATGTTGCAACTTGCTGAAAACTGTCCACAGTGTTCCTATCACACTGATTAAACAGTACTGGAAAAAAATCACTTACAGAGTGCATCAAACATGATTTAGAGCTTGTTTATGGAAAAGTGTTTATTTCTGTATTTCAATGTTGCAACTTGCTGAAAACTGTCCAGAGTGTTCCTATCATCCTGATTAAACAGTACTGAATAAAAATTCACTGACAGAGTGCATCAAACATGATTTAGAGCTTGTTTATGAAAAGTGCTTATTTATGTTTTTCAACATGATTTGGAGCTTGTTTTTGGAAAAGTGTTTATTTCTGTATTTCAATGTTGCAACTTGCTGAAAACTGTCCAGAGTGTTCCTATCATCCTGATTAAACAGTACTGAATAAAAATTCACTGACAGAGTGCATCAAACATGATTTAGAGCTTGTTTATGGAAAAGTGTTTATTTCTGTATTTCAACATGATTTGGAGCTTGTTTTTGGAAAAGTGCTTATTTCTGTATTTCAATGTTGCAACTTGCTGAAAACTGTCCACAGTGTTCCTATCATCCTGATTAAACAGTACTGAAAAAAAATTCACTTACAGAGTGCATCAAACATGATTTAGAGCTTGTTTATGGAAAAATGTTTATTTCTGTATTTCAACATGATTTGGAGCTTGTTTTTGAAAAGTGCTTATTTCTGTATTTCAACATGATTTGGAGCTTGTTTTTGAAAAGTGCTTATTTCTGTTTTTCAACATGATTTAGAGCATGTTTTTGGAAAAGTGTTTATTTCTGTATTTCAACATGATTTAGAACTTGTTTATGGAAAAGTTTTTTATTTCTGTATTTCAACATGATTTGGAGCTTGTTTTTGGAAAGTGCTTATTTCTGTATTTCAATGTTGCAACTTGCTGAAAACTGTCCACAGTGTTCCTATCATCCTGATTAAACAGTACTGAAAAAAAATTCACTTAGAGTGCATCAGACATGATTGAGAGCTTGTTTATGGAAAAGTGTTTATTTCTGTATTTCAACATGATTTGGAGCTTGTTTTTGAAAAGTGCTTATTTCTGTATTTCAACATGATTTGGAGCTTGTTTTTGAAAAGTGCTTATTTTTGTTTTTCAACATGATTTAGAGCTTGTTTTTGGAAAAGTGTTTATTTCTGTATTTCAACATGATTTAGAACTTGTTTATGGAAAAGTGCTTATTTATGTTTTTCAACATGATTTAGAGCTTGTTTTTGGAAAAGTGTTCATTTCTGTATTTCAATGTTGCAACTTGCTGAAAACTGTCCACAGTGTTCCTATCACACTGATTAAACAGTATTGAAAGAAAATCACTTACAGAGTGCATCAAACATGATTTAGAGCTTGTTTATGGAAAAGTGTTTATTTCTGTATTTCAATGTTGCAACATGTTGAAAACTGTCCACAGTGTTCCTATCATCCTGATTAAACAGTACTGAATAAAAATTCACTGACAGAGTGCATCAAACATGATTTAGAGCTTGTTTATGGAAAAGTGTTTATTTCTGTATTTCAACATGATTTGGAGCTTGTTTTTGGAAAAGTGTTTATTTCTGTATTTCAACATGATTTGGAGCTTGTTTTTGGAAAGTGCTTATTTCTGTATTTCAACATGATTTGGAGCTTGTTTTTGGAAAAGTGTTTATTTCTGTATTTCAATGTTGCAACTTGCTGAAAACTGTCCACAGTGTTCCTATCATCCTGATTAAACAGTACTGAAAAAAAAAATCACTTACAGAGTGCATCAAACATGATTTAGAACTTGTGTATGGAAAAGTGTTTATTTCTGTATTTCCAAATGATTTGGAGCTTGTTTTTGGAAAGTGCTTATTTCTGTATTTCAACATGATTTGGAGCTTGTTTTTGGAAGTGTTTATTTCTGTATTTCAACATGATTTGGAGCTTGTTTTTGGAAAAGTGTTTATTTCTGTATTTCAATGTTGCAACTTGCTGAAAACTGTCCACAGTGTTCCTATCATCCTGATTAAACAGTACTGAAAAAAAATTCACTTAGAGTGCATCAAACATGATTTAGAGCTTGTTTATGGAAAAGTGTTTATTTCTGTATTTCAACATGATTTAGAGCTTGTTTTGGAAAAGTGTTTATTTCTGTATTTCAATGTTGCAACATGTTGAAAACTGTCCACAGTGTTCCTATCATCCTGATTAAACAGTACTGAATAAAAATTCACTGACAGAGTGCATCAAACATGATTTAGAGCTTGTTTATGGAAAAGTGTTTATTTCTGTATTTCAACATGATTTGGAGCTTGTTTTTGGAAAAGTGTTAATTTCTGTATTTCAACATGATTTGGAGCTTGTTTTTGGAAGTGTTTATTTCTGTATTTCAACATGATTTGGAGCTTGTTTTTGGAAAAGTGTTTATTTCTGTATTTCAATGTTGAAACTTGCTGAAAACTGTCCACAGTGTTCCTATCATCCTGATTAAACAGTACTGAAAAAAAATCACTTACAGAGTGCATCAAACATGATTTAGAGCTTGTTTATGGAAAAGTGTTTATTTCTGTATTTCAACATGATTTGGAGCTTGTTTTTGGAAAGTGCTTATTTCTGTATTTCAACATGATTTGGAGCGTGTTTTTGAAAAGTGCTTATTTCTGTATTTCAACATGATTTAGAGCTTGTTTATGGAAAAGTGCTTATTTCTGTTTTTCAACATGATTTAGAGCTTGTTTTTGGAAACGTGTTTATTTCTGTATTTCAATGTTGCAACTTGTTGAAAACTGTCCACAGTGTTTCTATCATCCTGATTAAACAGTACTGAATAAAAATTCACTGACAGAGTGCATCAAACTTGATTTAGAGCGTGTTTATGGAAAAGTGTTTATTTCTGTATTTCAACATGATTTGGAGCTTGTTTTTCAATTGTGCTTATTTCTGTATTTCAACATGATTTGGAGCTTGTTTTTGGAAAAGTGTTTATTTCTGTATTTCAATGTTGCAACTTGCTGAAAACTGTCCACAGTGTTCCTATCATCCTGATTAAACAGTACTGAAAAAAAAATCACTTACAGAGTGCATCAAACATGATTTAGAGCTTGTTTATGGAAAAGTGTTTATTTCTGTATTTCAAAATGATTTGGAGCTTGTTTTTGGAAAGTGCTTATTTCTGTATTTCAACATGATTTGGAGCTTGTTTTTGGAAGTGTGCTTATTTCTGTATTTCAACATGATTTGGAGCTTGTTTTTGGAAAAGTGTTTATTTCTGTATTTCAATGTTGCAACTTGCTGAAAACTGTCCACAGTGTTCCTATCATCCTGATTAAACAGTACTGGGAAAAAAATTCACTTAGAGTGCATCAAACATGATTTAGAGCTTGTTTATGGAAAAGTGTTTATTTCTGTATTTCAACATGATTTAGAGCTTGTTTTGGAAAAGTGTTTATTTCTGTATTTCAATGTTGCAACATGTTGAAAACTGTCCACAGTGTTCCTATCATCCTGATTAAACAGTACTGAATAAAAATTCACTGACAGAGTGCATCAAACATGATTTAGAGCTTGTTTATGGAAAAGTGTTTATTTCTGTATTTCAACATGATTTGGAGCTTGTTTTTGGAAAAGTGTTAATTTCTGTATTTCAACATGATTTGGAGCTTGTTTTTGGAAGTGTTTATTTCTGTATTTCAACATGATTTGGAGCTTGTTTTTGGAAAAGTGTTTATTTCTGTATTTCAATGTTGAAACTTGCTGAAAACTGTCCACAGTGTTCCTATCATCCTGATTAAACAGTACTGAAAAAAAATTCACTTACAGAGTGCATCAAACATGATTTAGAGCTTGTTTATGGAAAAGTGTTTATTTCTGTATTTCAACATGATTTGGAGCTTGTTTTTGGAAAAGTGCTTATTTCTGTATTTCAACATGATTTAGAGCTTGTTTTTGGAAAAGTGCTTATTTCTGTTTTTCAACATGATTTAGAGCTTGTTTTTGGAAACGTGTTTATTTCTGTATTTCAATGTTGCAACATGTTGAAAACTGTCCACAGTGTTTCTATCATCCTGATTAAACAGTACTGAATAAAAATTCACTGACAGAGTGCATCAAACTTGATTTAGAGCGTGTTTATGGAAAAGTGTTTATTTCTGTATTTCAACATGATTTGGAGCTTGTTTTTCAATTGTGCTTATTTCTGTATTTCAACATGATTTGGAGCTTGTTTTTGGAAAAGTGTTAATTTCTGTATTTCAACATGATTTGGAGCTTGTTTTTGGAAGTGTTTATTTCTGTATTTCAACATGATTTGGAGCTTGTTTTTGGAAAAGTGTTTATTTCTGTATTTCAATGTTGAAACTTGCTGAAAACTGTCCACAGTGTTCCTATCATCCTGATTAAACAGTACTGAAAAAAAATCACTTACAGAGTGCATCAAACATGATTTAGAGCTTGTTTATGGAAAAGTGTTTATTTCTGTAAACATGATTTGGAGCTTGTTTTTGGAAAGTGGTTATTTCTGTATTTCAACATGATTTGGAGCGTGTTTTTGAAAAGTGCTTATTTCTGTATTTCAACATGATTTAGAGCTTGTTTATGGAAAAGTGCTTATTTTTGTTTTTCAACATGATTTAGAGCTTGTTTTTGGAAACGTGTTTATTTCTGTATTTCAATGTTGCAACATGTTGAAAACTGTCCACAGTGTTTCTATCATCCTGATTAAACAGTACTGAATAAAAATTCACTGACAGAGTGCATCAAACTTGATTTAGAGCGTGTTTATGGAAAAGTGTTTATTTCTGTATTTCAACATGATTTGGAGCTTGTTTTTGAAAAGTGCTTATTTCTGTATTTCAACATGATTTGGAGCTTGTTTTTGGAAAAGTGTTTATTTCTGTATTTCAATGTTGCAACTTGCTGAAAACTGTCCACAGTGTTCCTATCATCCTGATTAAACAGTACTGAAAAAAAAATTCACTTACAGAGTGCATCAAACATGATTTAGAGCTTGTTTATGGAAAAGTGTTTATTTCTGTATTTCAACATGATTTGGAGCTTGTTTTTGGAAAGTGCTTATTTCTGTATTTCAACATGATTTGGAGCGTGTTTTTGAAAAGTGCTTATTTCTGTATTTCAACATGATTTAGAGCTTGTTTATGGAAAAGTGTTTATTTCTGTATTTCAATGTTGCAACTTGCTGAAAACTGTCCACAGTGTTCCTATCATCCTGATTAAACAGTACTGAATAAAAATTCACTGACAGAGTGCATCAAACATGATTTAGAGCTTGTTTATGGAAAAGTGTTTATTTCTGTATTTCAACATGATTTGGAGCTTGTTTTTGGAAAAGTGTTTATTGTTTATTTTTGTATTTCAACATGATTTAGAGCTTGTTTATGGAAAAGTGCTTATTTTTGTTTTTCAACATGATTTAGAGCTTGTTTTGGAAAAGTGTTTATTTCTGTATTTCAACATGATTTGGAGCTTGTTTTTGAAAAGTGCTTATTTCTGTATTTCAACATGATTTAGAGCTTGTTTATGGAAAAGTGTTTATTTCTGTATTTCAATGTTGCAACATGTTGAAAACTGTCCACAGTGTTCCTATCATCCTGATTAAACAGTACTGAAAAAAAATTCACTTACAGAGTGCATCAAACATGATTTAGAGCTTGTTTATGGAAAAGTGTTTATATCTGTATTTCAACATGATTTGGAGCTTGTTTTTGAAAAGTGCTTATTTCTGTATTTCAACATGATTTGAAGCTTGTTTTTGAAAAGTGCTTATTTCTGTATTTCAATGTTGCAACTTGCTGAAAACTGTCCACAGTGTTCCAATCATCCTGATTAAACAGTACTGAAAAAAAATCACTTACAGAGTGCATCAAACATGATTTAGAGCTTGTTTATGGAAAAGTGTTTATTTCTGTATTTCAATGTTGCAACATGTTGAAAACTGTTCACAGTGTTCCTATCATCCTGATTAAACAGTACTGAAAAAAAATTCACTTACAGAGTGCATCAAACATGATTTAGAGCTTGTTTATGGAAAAGTGTTTATTTCTGTATTTCAACATGATTTGGAGCTTGTTTTTGAAAAGTGCTTATTTCTGTATTTCAACATGATTTGAAGCTTGTTTTTGAAAAGTGCTTATTTTTGTTTTTCAACATGATTTAGAGCTTGTTTTGGAAAAGTGTTTATTTCTATTTCAATGTTGCAACATGTTGAAAACTGTCCACAGTGTTCCTATCATCCTGATTAAACAGTACTGAATAAAAATTCACTGACAGAGTGCATCAAACATGATTTAGAGCTTGTTTATGGAAAAGTGTTTATTTCTGTATTTCAACATGATTTGGAGCTTGTTTTTGGAAAAGTGTTAATTTCTGTATTTCAACATGATTTGGAGCTTGTTTTTGGAAAAGTGTTTATTTCTGTATTTCAATGTTGCAACTTGCTGAAAACTGTCCACAGTGTTCCTATCATCCAGATTAAACAGTACTGAAAAAAAATTCACTTACAGAGTGCATCAAACATGATTTAGAGCTTGTTTATGGAAAAGTGTTTATTTCTGTATTTCAACATGATTTGGAGCTTGTTTTTCAATTGTGCTTATTTCTGTATTTCAACATGATTTAGAGCTTGTTTTTGGAAAAGTGTTTATTTCTGTATTTCAATGTTGCAACTTGCTGAAAACTGTCCACAGTGTTCCTATCATCCTGATTAAACAGTACTGAAAAAAAAATCACTTACAGAGTGCATCAAACATGATTTAGAGCTTGTTTATGGAAAAGTGTTTATTTCTGTATTTCAACATGATTTGGAGCTTGTTTTTGAAAAGTGCTTATTTCTGTATTTCAATATGATTTGGAGCTTGTTTTTGAAAAGTGCTTATTTCTGTATTTCAACATGATTTGAAGCTTGTTTTTGAAAAGTGCTTATTTCTGTTTTTCAACATGATTTAGAGCTTGTTTTGGAAAAGTGTTTATTTCTGTATTTCAATGTTGCAACATGTTGAAAACTGTCCACAGTGTTCCTATCATCCTGATTAACCTCTTGAGAATACAGGAGGTAATATTTTCGCTTTAGCATAATTTGCTCTACAGATTAAACTGCCTCTTATTCAATCATTGCTCTTACTATATGCATATGAATCATACCATTGGAAAGAAGACAATCTCTAGTTTCTAAATCCGTTTCAATTTTGTCTCTGAGTGATACAGAAGTCATTCAACAGCACTTTCCATGACCAAGAACATAAAATCAAGATGTGTTATGCTGGCTTCAAAGCTCTGCCTATATATGGTCGTGCCCCCTATGACCAGAAACACACCTCGTTCTCCTTCCTCTGGTTGTCAAGATGACGTCAGAGGAGAAATTCTTTGTTTATCTGGGACTGACGTGAAATAGGACCCAATTCTTTGGCGTGACCGACAACTTCCGGTTTACTGAATCGCTCGAATTTGAGCTGCGTTGGTGTACTGTTTTGCTGGCGTTATGTATGCAAACTATCTCCGTGTCGAATTTTGTTTGATACATGTGACCATATCATCGTAATGTATGTTTTTTCAATATAGTTTAATCAGATTATTTGAATTTTTCCGGGAGTTTTTCGGTGTACCGTTGTCGGATTGTATTTACGTTTGAGAAATTCGTGCCACTCGGCCGGTACCTGTGCTAAATGCAGTGGGAAAAGAACATTTCTGAACGGAACCAACGACTCATCTTGACAAAGGACACTTTGATCAACATTCTGATGAAAGATCAGCCATAGTAAGACCCAATTTACGATTTTATATCATATCTGTTGTGCATGTGAACTGGACGTGGGCGCCTAGCCGAATCTGCCTGGTAAAAATATCGTGTCCTCCGCTAACGTGGTTAGCTAATAGATTTACATATTCTGTCTTCCCTGTAAAACATTTTAAAAATCTGAAATGGTGGCTTTATTCACAAGACCTGTATCTTTCATCTGGTGTCTTGGACTTGTGATTTAATGATATTTAGATGCTACAAGTTACTTGTGACGCTATGCTATCTGTGCTAATCAGTGGGGTGAGTTGGGGGGTGCTACCGGATCAGGGTTGCTGACTCGTGAGAAGCTAAACAGTACTGAATAAAAATTCACTGACAGAGTGCATCAAACATGATTTAGAGCTTGTTTATGGAATAGTGTTTATTTCTGTATTTCAACATGATTTAGAGCTTGTTTTTGGAAAAGTGTTAATTTCTGTATTTCAACATGATTTGGAGCTTGTTTTTGGAAGTGTTTATTTCTGTATTTCAACATGATTTGGAGCTTGTTTTTGGAAAAGTGTTTATTTCTGTATTTCAATGTTGAAACTTGCTGAAAACTGTCCACAGTGTTCCTATCATCCTGATTAAACAGTACTGAAAAAAAATCACTTACAGAGTGCATCAAACATGATTTAGAGCTTGTTTATGGAAAAGTGTTTATTTCTGTATTTCAACATGATTTGGAGCTTGTTTTTGGAAAAGTGTTTATTTCTGTATTTCAACATGATTTGGAGCTTGTTTTTGAAAAGTGCTTATTTCTGTGTTTCAACATGATTTAGAGCTTGTTTTTGGAAAAGTGTTTATTTCTGTATTTCAATGTTGCAACTTGCTGAAAACTGTCCACAGTGTTCCTATCATCCTGATTAAACAGTACTGAATAAAAATTCACTGACAGAGTGCATCAAACTTGATTTAGAGCTTGTTTATGGAAAAGTGTTTATTTCTGTATTTCAACATGATTTGGAGCTTGTTTTTGGAAAAGTGTTAATTTCTGTATTTCAATGTTGCAACTTGCTGAAAACTGTCCACAGTGTTCCTATCATCCTGATTAAACAGTACTGAAAAAAAATTCACTTACAGAGTGCATCAGACATGATTGAGAGCTTGTTTATGGAAAAGTGTTTATTTCTGTATTTCAACATCATTTGGAGCTTGTTTTTGAAAAGTGCTTATTTTTGTTTTTCAACATGATTTAGAGCTTGTTTTTGGAAAAGTGTTTATTTCTGTATTTCAACATGATTTAGAACTTGTTTATGGAAAAGTTTTTTATTTCTGTATTTCAACATGATTTGGAGCTTGTTTTTGGAAAGTGCTTATTTCTGTATTTCAATGTTGCAACTTGCTGAAAACTGTCCACAGTGTTCCTATCATCCTGATTAAACAGTACTGAAAAAAAATTCACTTACAGAGTGCATCAGACATGATTGAGAGCTTGTTTATGGAAAAGTGTTTATTTCTGTATTTCAACATGATTTGGAGCTTGTTTTTGAAAAGTGCTTATTTTTGTTTTTCAACATGATTTAGAGCTTGTTTTTGGAAAAGTGTTTATTTCTGTATTTCAACATGATTTAGAACTTGTTTATGGAAAAGTGCTTATTTATGTTTTTCAACATGATTTAGAGCTTGTTTTTGGAAAAGTGTTCATTTCTGTATTTCAATGTTGCAACTTGCTGAAAACTGTCCACAGTGTTCCTATCACACTGATTAAACAGTACTGGAAAAAAATCACTTACAGAGTGCATCAAACATGATTTAGAGCTTGTTTATGGAAAAGTGTTTATTTCTGTATTTCAATGTTGCAACTTGCTGAAAACTGTCCAGAGTGTTCCTATCATCCTGATTAAACAGTACTGAATAAAAATTCACTGACAGAGTGCATCAAACATGATTTAGAGCTTGTTTATGAAAAGTGCTTATTTATGTTTTTCAACATGATTTGGAGCTTGTTTTTGGAAAGTGCTTATTTCTGTATTTCAATGTTGCAACTTGCTGAAAACTGTCCACAGTGTTCCTATCATCCTGATTAAACAGTACTGAAAAAAAATTCACTTACAGAGTGCATCAAACATGATTTAGAGCTTGTTTATGGAAAAATGTTTATTTCTGTATTTCAACATGATTTGGAGCTTGTTTTTGAAAAGTGCTTATTTCTGTATTTCAACATGATTTGAAGCTTGTTTTTGAAAAGTGCTTATTTCTGTTTTTCAACATGATTTAGAGCATGTTTTTGGAAAAGTGTTTATTTCTGTATTTCAATGGAAAAGTTTTTTATTTCTGTTGCAACTTGCTGAAAACTGTCCACAGTGTTCCTATCATCCTGATTAAACAGTACTGAAAAAAAATTCACTTAGAGTGCATCAGACATGATTGAGAGCTTGTTTATGGAAAAGTGTTTATTTCTGTATTTCAACATGATTTGGAGCTTGTTTTTGAAAAGTGCTTATTTCTGTATTTCAACATGATTTGGAGCTTGTTTTTGAAAAGTGCTTATTTTTGTTTTTCAACATGATTTAGAGCTTGTTTTTGGAAAAGTGTTTATTTCTGTATTTCAACATGATTTAGAACTTGTTTATGGAAAAGTGCTTATTTATGTTTTTCAACATGATTTAGAGCTTGTTTTTGGAAAAGTGTTCATTTCTGTATTTCAATGTTGCAACTTGCTGAAAACTGTCCACAGTGTTCCTATCACACTGATTAAACAGTATTGAAAGAAAATCACTTACAGAGTGCATCAAACATGATTTAGAGCTTGTTTATGGAAAAGTGTTTATTTCTGTATTTCAATGTTGCAACTTGCTGAAAACTGTCCACAGTGTTCCTATCATCCTGATTAAACAGTACTGAAAAAAAATTCACTGACAGAGTGCATCAAACATGATTTAGAGCTTGTTTATGGAAAAGTGTTTATTTCTGTATTTCAACATGATTTGGAGCTTGTTTTTGAAAAGTGCTTATTTCTGTATTTCAACATGATTTGGAGCTTGTTTTTGAAAAGTGCTTATTTCTGTTTTTCAACATGATTTAGAGCTTGTTTTTGGAAAAGTGCTTATTTCTGTATTTCAATGTTGCAACTTGCTGAAAACTGTCCACAGTGTTCCTATCATCCTGATTAAACAGTACTGAAAAAAAATTCACTTACAGAGTGCATCAAACATGATTTAGAGCTTGTTTATGGAAAAGTGTTTATTTCTGTATTTCAAAATGATTTGGAGCTTGTTTTTGAAAAGTGCTTATTTCTGTATTTCAACATGATTTGGAGCTTGTTTTTGAAAAGTGCTTATTTCTGTTTTTCAACATGATTTAGAGCTTGTTTTTGGAAAAGTGTTTATTTCTGTATTTCAACATGATTTAGAACTTGTTTATGGAAAAGTGCTTATTTCTGTTTTTCAACATGATTTAGAGCTTGTTTTTGGAAAAGTGTTCATTTCTGTATTTCAATGTTGCAACTTGCTGAAAACTGTCCACTGTGTTCCTATCACACTGATTAAACAGTATTGAAAGAAAATCACTTACAGAGTGCATCAAACATGATTTAGAGCTTGTTTATGGAAAAGTGTTTATTTCTGTATTTCAATGTTGCAACTTGCTGAAAACTGTCCACAGTGTTCCTATCATCCTGATTAAACAGTACTGAATAAAAATTCACTTACCGAGTGCATCAAACATGATTTAGAGCTTGTTTATGGAAAAGTGTTTATTTCTGTATTTCAACATGATTTGGAGCTTGTTTTTGGAAAGTGCTTATTTCTGTAATTCAACATGATTTGGAGCGTGTTTTTGAAAAGTGCTTATTTCTGTATTTCAACATGATTTGGAGCTTGTTTTTGGAAAAGTGTTTATTTCTGTATTTCAATGTTGCAACTTGCTGAAAACTGTCCACAGTGTTCCTATCATCCTGATTAAACAGTACTGGGGGAAAAATCACTTACAGAGTGCATCAAACATGATTTAGAGCTTGTTTATGGAAAAGTGTTTATTTCTGTATTTCAACATGATTTGGAGCTTGTTTTTGGAAAGTGCTTATTTCTGTATTTCAACATGATTTGGAGCGTGTTTTTGAAAAGTGCTTATTTATGTTTTTCAACATGATTTGGAGCTTGTTTTTGGAAAAGTGTTTATTTCTGTATTTCAATGTTGCAACTTGCTGAAAACTGTCCACAGTGTTCCTATCATCCTGATTAAACAGTACTGGGGAAAAAATCACTTACAGAGTGCATCAAACATGATTTAGAGCTTGTTTATGGAAAAGTGTTTATTTCTGTATTTCAACATGATTTGGAGCTTGTTTTTGGAAAGTGCTTATTTCTGTATTTCAACATGATTTGGAGCTTGTTTTTGGAAAAGTGTTTATTTCTGTATTTCAATGTTGCAACTTGCTGAAAACTGTCCACAGTGTTCCTATCATCCTGATTAAACAGTACTGGGAAAAAAATCACTTACAGAGTGCATCAAACATGATTTAGAGCTTGTTTATGGAAAAGTGTTTATTTCTGTATTTCAACATGATTTGGAGCTTGTTTTTGGAAAGTGCTTATTTCTGTATTTCAACATGATTTGGAGCGTGTTTTTGAAAAGTGCTTATTTATGTTTTTCAACATGATTTGGAGCTTGTTTTTGGAAAAGTGTTTATTTCTGTATTTCAAATTAAACAGTACTGGGAAAAAATTGTTTACAGAGTGCATCAAACATGATTTGGAGCTTGTTTTATTTCAACATGATTTGGAGCTTGTTTTTGGAAAAGTGTTTATTTCTGTATTTCAATGTTGCAACTTGCTGAAAACTGTCCACAGTGTTCCTATCATCCTGATTAAACAGTACTGGAAAAAAAATCACTTACAGAGTGCATCAAACATGATTTAGAGCTTGTTTATGGAAAAGTGTTTATTTCTGTATTTCAACATGATTTGGAGCTTGTTTTCTTGTTTTTGGAAAAGTGTTTATTTCTGTATTTCAATGTTGCAACTTGCTGAAAACTGTCCACAGTGTTCCTATCATCCTGATTAAACAGTACTGAAAAAAAATTCACTTACAGAGTGCATCAAACATGATTTAGAGCTTGTTTATGGAAAAATGTTTATTTCTGTATTTCAACATGATTTGGAGCTTGTTTTTGAAAAGTGCTTATTTCTGTATTTCAACATGATTTGAAGCTTGTTTTTGAAAAGTGCTTATTTCTGTTTTTCAACATGATTTAGAGCATGTTTTTGGAAAAGTGTTTATTTCTGTATTTCAACATGATTTAGAACTTGTTTATGGAAAAGTTTTTTATTTCTGTATTTCAACATGATTTGGAGCTTGTTTTTGGAAAGTGCTTATTTCTGTATTTCAATGTTGCAACTTGCTGAAAACTGTCCACAGTGTTCCTATCATCCTGATTAAACAGTACTGAAAACAAATTCACTTAGAGTGCATCAGACATGATTGAGAGCTTGTTTATGGAAAAGTGTTTATTTCTGTATTTCAACATGATTTGGAGCTTGTTTTTGAAAAGTGCTTATTTCTGTATTTCAACATGATTTGGAGCTTGTTTTTGAAAAGTGCTTATTTTTGTTTTTCAACATGATTTAGAGCTTGTTTTTGGAAAAGTGTTCATTTCTGTATTTCAATGTTGCAACTTGCTGAAAACTGTCCACAGTGTTCCTATCACACTGATTAAACAGTATTGAAAGAAAATCACTTACAGAGTGCATCAAACATGATTTAGAGCTTGTTTATGGAAAAGTGTTTATTTCTGTATTTCAATGTTGCAACATGTTGAAAACTGTCCACAGTGTTCCTATCATCCTGATTAAACAGTACTGAAAAAAAATTCACTGACAGAGTGCATCAAACATGATTTAGAGCTTGTTTATGGAAAAGTGTTTATTTCTGTATTTCAACATGATTTGGAGCTTGTTTTTGAAAAGTGCTTATTTCTGTATTTCAACATGATTTGGAGAGCTTGTTTTTGGAAAAGTGCTTATTTCTGTATTTCAATGTTGCAACTTGCTGAAAACTGTCCACAGTGTTCCTATCATCCTGATTAAACAGTACTGAAAAAAAATTCACTTACAGAGTGCATCAAACATGATTTAGAGCTTGTTTATGGAAAAGTGTTTATTTCTGTATTTCAACATGATTTGGAGCTTGTTTTTGAAAAGTGCTTATTTCTGTTTTTCAACATGATTTAGAGCTTGTTTATGGAAAAGTGTTTATTTTTGTTTTTCAACATGATTTAGAGCTTGTTTTTGGAAAAGTGTTTATTTCTGTATTTCAACATGATTTAGAACTTGTTTATGGAAAAGTGCTTATTTATGTTTTTCAACATGATTTAGAGCTTGTTTTTGGAAAAGTGTTCATTTCTGTATTTCAATGTTGCAACTTGCTGAAAACTGTCCACTGTGTTCCTATCACACTGATTAAACAGTATTGAAAGAAAATCACTTACAGAGTGCATCAAACATGATTTAGAGCTTGTTTATGGAAAAGTGTTTATTTCTGTATTTCAATGTTGCAACATGTTGAAAACTGTCCACAGTGTTCCTATCATCCTGATTAAACAGTACTGAATAAAAATTCACTGACAGAGAGCATCAAACATGATTTAGAGCTTGTTTATGGAAAAGTGTTTATTTCTGTATTTCAACATGATTTGGAGCTTGTTTTTGGAAAGTGCTTATTTCTGTATTTCAACATGATTTGGAGCGTGTTTTTGAAAAGTGCTTATTTATGTTTTTCAACATGATTTGGAGCTTGTTTTTGGAAAAGTGTTTATTTCTGTATTTCAATGTTGCAACTTGCTGAAAACTGTCCACAGTGTTCCTATCATCCTGATTAAACAGTACTGGGGAAAAAAATCACTTACAGAGTGCATCAAACATGATTTAGAGCTTGTTTATGGAAAAGTGTTTATTTCTGTATTTCAACATGATTTGGAGCTTGTTTTGGAAAGTGCATATTTCTGTATTTCAACATGATTTGGAGCTTGTTTTTGGAAAAGTGTTTATTTCTGTATTTCAATGTTGCAACTTGCTGAAAACTGTCCACAGTGTTCCTATCATCCTGATTAAACAGTACTGGAAAAAAAATCACTTACAGAGTGCATCAAACATGATTTAGAGCTTGTTTATGGAAAAGTGTTTATTTCTGTATTTCAACATGATTTGGAGCTTGTTTTTGGAAAGTGCTTATTTCTGTATTTCAACATGATTTGGAGCGTGTTTTTGAAAAGTGCTTATTTATGTTTTTCAACATGATTTGGAGCTTGTATTTGGAAAAGTGTTTATTTCTGTATTTCAATGTTGCAACTTGCTGAAAACTGTCCACAGTGTTCCTATCATCCTGATTAAACAGTACTGGGGAAAAAATCACTTACAGAGTGCATCAAACATGATTTAGAGCTTGTTTATGGAAAAGTGTTTATTTCTGTATTTCAACATGATTTGGAGCTTGTTTTGGAAAGTGCATATTTCTGTATTTCAACATGATTTGGAGCTTGTTTTTGGAAAAGTGTTTATTTCTGTATTTCAATGTTGCAACTTGCTGAAAACTGTCCACAGTGTTCCTATCATCCTGATTAAACAGTACTGGAAAAAAAATCACTTACAGAGTGCATCAAACATGATTTAGAGCTTGTTTATGGAAAAGTGTTTATTTCTGTATTTCAACATGATTTGGAGCTTGTTTTTGGAAAGTGCTTATTTCTGTATTTCAACATGATTTGGAGCGTGTTTTTGAAAAGTGCTTATTTATGTTTTTCAACATGATTTGGAGCTTGTTTTTGGAAAAGTGTTTATTTCTGTATTTCAATGTTGCAACTTGCTGAAAACTGTCCACAGTGTTCCTATCATCCTGATTAAACAGTACTGGGGAAAAAAATCACTTACAGAGTGCATCAAACATGATTTAGAGCTTGTTTATGGAAAAGTGTTTATTTCTGTATTTCAACATGATTTGGAGCTTGTTTTTGAAAAGTGCTTATTTCTGTATTTCAACATGATTTGGAGCGTGTTTTTGAAAAGTGCTTATTTATGTTTTTCAACATGATTTGGAGCTTGTTTTTGGAAAAGTGTTTATTTCTGTATTTCAATGTTGCAACTTGCTGAAAACTGTCCACAGTGTTCCTAACATCCTGATTAAACAGTACTGGGGAAAAAATCACTTACAGAGTGCATCAAACATGATTTAGAGCTTGTTTATGGAAAAGTGTTTATTTCTGTATTTCAACATGATTTGGAGCTTGTTTTTGGAAAGTGCTTATTTCTGTATTTCAACATGATTTGGAGCGTGTTTTTGAAAAGTGCTTATTTATGTTTTTCAACATGATTTGGAGCTTGTTTTTGGAAAAGTGTTTATTTCTGTATTTCAATGTTGCAACTTGCTGAAAACTGTCCACAGTGTTCCTATCATCCTGATTAAACAGTACTGGGGAAAAAATCACTTACAGAGTGCATCAAACATGATTTAGAGCTTGTTTATGGAAAAGTGTTTATTTCTGTATTTCAACATGATTTGGAGCTTGTTTTTGGAAAATGCTTATTTCTGTATTTCAACATGATTTGGAGCGTGTTTTTGAAAAGTGCTTATTTATGTTTTCAACATGATTTGGAGCTTGTTTTTGGAAAAGTGTTTATTTCTGTATTTCAATGTTGCAACTTGCTGAAAACTGTCCACAGTGTTCCTATCATCCTGATTAAACAGTACTGGAAAAAAAATCACTTACAGAGTGCATCAAACATGATTTAGAGCTTGTTTATGGAAAAGTGTTTATTTCTGTATTTCAACATGATTTGGAGCTTGTTTTTGGAAAGTGCTTATTTCTGTATTTCAACATGATTTGGAGCGTGTTTTTGAAAAGTGCTTATTTATGTTTTTCAACATGATTTGGAGCTTGTTTTTGGAAAAGTGTTTATTTCTGTATTTCAATGTTGCAACTTGCTGAAAACTGTCCACAGTGTTCCTATCATCCTGATTAAACAGTACTGGAAAAAAAATCACTTACAGAGTGCATCAAACATGATTTAGAGCTTGTTTATGGAAAAGTGTTTATTTCTGTATTTCAACATGATTTGGAGCTTGTTTTTGGAAAGTGCTTATTTCTGTATTTCAACATGATTTGGAGCGTGTTTTTGAAAAGTGCTTATTTATGTTTTTCAACATGATTTGGAGCTTGTTTTTGGAAAAGTGTTAATTTCTGTATTTCAATGTTGCAACTTGCTGAAAACTGTCCACAGTGTTCCTATCATCCTGATTAAACAGTACTGGGGGAAAAAAATCACTTACAGAGTGCATCAAACATGATTTAGAGCTTGTTTATGGAAAAGTGTTTATTTCTGTATTTCAACATGATTTGGAGCTTGTTTTTGGAAAGTGCTTATTTCTGTATTTCAACATGATTTGGAGCGTGTTTTTGAAAAGTGCTTATTTATGTTTTTCAACATGATTTGGAGCTTGTTTTTGGAAAAGTGTTTATTTCTGTATTTCAATGTTGCAACTTGCTGAAAACTGTCCACAGTGTTCCTATCATCCTGATTAAACAGTACTGGGGAAAAAATCACTTACAGAGTGCATCAAACATGATTTAGAGCTTGTTTATGGAAAAGTGTTTATTTCTGTATTTCAACATGATTTGGAGCTTGTTTTTGGAAAGTGCTTATTTCTGTATTTCAACATGATTTGGAGCGTGTTTTTGAAAAGTGCTTATTTATGTTTTTCAACATGATTTGGAGCTTGTTTTTGGAAAAGTGTTTATTTCTGTATTTCAATGTTGCAACTTGCTGAAAACTGTCCACAGTGTTCCTATCATCCTGATTAAACAGTACTGGGGAAAAAAATCACTTACAGAGTGCATCAAACATGATTTAGAGCTTGTTTATGGAAAAGTGTTTATTTCTGTATTTCAACATGATTTGGAGCTTGTTTTGGAAAGTGCATATTTCTGTATTTCAACATGATTTGGAGCTTGTTTTTGGAAAAGTGTTTATTTCTGTATTTCAATGTTGCAACTTGCTGAAAACTGTCCACAGTGTTCCTATCATCCTGATTAAACAGTACTGGGGAAAAAATCACTTACAGAGTGTATCAAACATGATTTAGAGCTTGTTTATGGAAAAGTGTTTATTTCTGTATTTCAACATGATTTGGAGCTTGTTTTTGGAAAGTGCTTATTTCTGTATTTCAACATGATTTGGAGCGTGTTTTTGAAAAGTGCTTATTTATGTTTTTCAACATGATTTGGAGCTTGTTTTTGGAAAAGTGTTTATTTCTGTATTTCAATGTTGCAACTTGCTGAAAACTGTCCACAGTGTTCCTATCATCCTGATTAAACAGTACTGGGGAAAAAATCACTTACAGAGTGCATCAAACATGATTTAGAGCTTGTTTATGGAAAAGTGTTTATTTCTGTATTTCAACATGATTTGGAGCTTGTTTTGGAAAGTGCATATTTCTGTATTTCAACATGATTTGGAGCTTGTTTTTGGAAAAGTGTTTATTTCTGTATTTCAATGTTGCAACTTGCTGAAAACTGTCCACAGTGTTCCTATCATCCTGATTAAACAGTACTGGGAAAAAAATCACTTACAGAGTGCATCAAACATGATTTAGAGCTTGTTTATGGAAAAGTGTTTATTTCTGTATTTCAACATGATTTGGAGCTTGTTTTTGGAAAGTGCTTATTTCTGTATTTCAACATGATTTGGAGCGTGTTTTTGAAAAGTGCTTATTTATGTTTTTCAACATGATTTGGAGCTTGTTTTTGGGAAAGTGTTTATTTCTGTATTTCAATGTTGCAACTTGCTGAAAACTGTCCACCGTGTTCCTATCATCCTGATTAAACAGTACTGGGAAAAAAATCACTTACAGAGTGCATCAAACATGATTTAGAGCTTGTTTATGGAAAAGTGTTTATTTCTGTATTTCAACATGATTTAGAGCTTGTTTTTGGAAAGTGCTTATTTCTGTATTTCAACATGATTTGGAGCGTGTTTTTGAAAAGTGCTTATTTATGTTTTCAACATGATTTGGAGCTTGTTTTTGGAAAAGTGTTTATTTCTGTATTTCAATGTTGCAACTTGCTGAAAACTGTCCACAGTGTTCCTATCATCCTGATTAAACAGTACTGGAAAAAAAATCACTTACAGAGTGCATCAAACATGATTTAGAGCTTGTTTATGGAAAAGTGTTTATTTCTGTATTTCAACATGATTTGGAGCTTGTTTTTGGAAAGTGCTTATTTCTGTATTTCAACATGATTTGGAGCTTGTTTTTGAAAAGTGCTTATTTCTGTATTTCAACATGATTTGGAGCTTGTTTTTGGAAAAGTGTTTATTTCTGTATTTCAATGTTGCAACTTGCTGAAAACTGTCCACAGTGTTCCTATCATCCTGATTAAACAGTACTGGGGAAAAAATCACTTACAGAGTGCATCAAACATGATTTAGAGCTTGTTTATGGAAAAGTGTTTATTTCTGTATTTCAACATGATTTGGAGGTTGTTTTGGAAAGTGCATATTTCTGTATTTCAACATGATTTGGAGCTTGTTTTTGGAAAAGTGTTTATTTCTGTATTTCAATGTTGCAACTTGCTGAAAACTGTCCACAGTGTTCCTATCATCCTGATTAAACAGTACTGGAAAAAAAATCACTTACAGAGTGCATCAAACATGATTTAGAGCTTGTTTATGGAAAAGTGTTTATTTCTGTATTTCAACATGATTTGGAGCTTGTTTTTGAAAAGTGCTTATTTCTGTATTTCAACATGATTTGGAGCGTGTTTTTGAAAAGTGCTTATTTATGTTTTTCAACATGATTTGGAGCTTGTTTTTGGAAAAGTGTTTATTTCTGTATTTCAATGTTGCAACTTGCTGAAAACTGTCCACAGTGTTCCTATCATCCTGATTAAACAGTACTGGGGAAAAAATCACTTACAGAGTGCATCAAACATGATTTAGAGCTTGTTTATGGAAAAGTGTTTATTTCTGTATTTCAACATGATTTGGAGCTTGTTTTTGGAAAGTGCTTATTTCTGTATTTCAACATGATTTGGAGCGTGTTTTTGAAAAGTGCTTATTTATGTTTTTCAACATGATTTGGAGCTTGTTTTTGGAAAAGTGTTTATTTCTGTATTTCAATGTTGCAACTTGCTGAAAACTGTCCACAGTGTTCCTATCATCCTGATTAAACAGTACTGGGGAAAAAAATCACTTACAGAGTGCATCAAACATGATTTAGAGCTTGTTTATGGAAAAGTGTTTATTTCTGTATTTCAACATGATTTGGAGCTTGTTTTGGAAAGTGCATATTTCTGTATTTCAACATGATTTGGAGCTTGTTTTTGGAAAAGTGTTTATTTCTGTATTTCAATGTTGCAACTTGCTGAAAACTGTCCACAGTGTTCCTATCATCCTGATTAAACAGTACTGGGAAAAAAATCACTTACAGAGTGCATCAAACATGATTTAGAGCTTGTTTATGGAAAAGTGTTTATTTCTGTATTTCAACATGATTTGGAGCTTGTTTTTGGAAAGTGCTTATTTCTGTATTTCAACATGATTTGGAGCGTGTTTTTGAAAAGTGCTTATTTATGTTTTTCAACATGATTTGGAGCTTGTTTTTGGAAAAGTGTTTATTTCTGTATTTCAATGTTGCAACTTGCTGAAAACTGTCCACAGTGTTCCTATCATCCTGATTAAACAGTACTGGGGAAAAAATCACTTACAGAGTGCATCAAACATGATTTAGAGCTTGTTTATGGAAAAGTGTTTATTTCTGTATTTCAACATGATTTGGAGCTTGTTTTGGAAAGTGCATATTTCTGTATTTCAACATGATTTGGAGCTTGTTTTTGGAAAAGTGTTTATTTCTGTATTTCAATGTTGCAACTTGCTGAAAACTGTCCACAGTGTTCCTATCATCCTGATTAAACAGTACTGGGAAAAAAATCACTTACAGAGTGCATCAAACATGATTTAGAGCTTGTTTATGGAAAAGTGTTTATTTCTGTATTTCAACATGATTTGGAGCTTGTTTTTGGAAAGTGCTTATTTCTGTATTTCAACATGATTTGGAGCGTGTTTTTGAAAAGTGCTTATTTATGTTTTTCAACATGATTTGGAGCTTGTTTTTGGAAAAGTGTTTATTTCTGTATTTCAATGTTGCAACTTGCTGAAAACTGTCCACAGTGTTCCTATCATCCTGATTAAACAGTACTGGGGAAAAAAATCACTTACAGAGTGCATCAAACATGATTTAGAGCTTGTTTATGGAAAAGTGTTTATTTCTGTATTTCAACATGATTTGGAGCTTGTTTTTGGAAAGTGCTTATTTCTGAATTTCAACATGATTTGGAGCGTGTTTTTGAAAAGTGCTTATTTATGTTTTTCAACATGATTTGGAGCTTGTTTTTGGAAAAGTGTTTATTTCTGTATTTCAATGTTGCAACTTGCTGAAAACTGTCCACAGTGTTCCTATCATCCTGATTAAACAGTACTGGGGAAAAAATCACTTACAGAGTGCATCAAACATGATTTAGAGCTTGTTTATGGAAAAGTGTTTATTTCTGTATTTCAACATGATTTGGAGCTTGTTTTGGAAAGTGCATATTTCTGTATTTCAACATGATTTGGAGCTTGTTTTTGGAAAAGTGTTTATTTCTGTATTTCAATGTTGCAACTTGCTGAAAACTGTCCACAGTGTTCCTATCATCCTGATTAAACAGTACTGGGAAAAAAATCACTTACAGAGTGCATCAAACATGATTTAGAGCTTGTTTATGGAAAAGTGTTTATTTCTGTATTTCAACATGATTTGGAGCTTGTTTTTGGAAAGTGCTTATTTCTGAATTTCAACATGATTTGGAGCGTGTTTTTGAAAAGTGCTTATTTATGTTTTTCAACATGATTTGGAGCTTGTTTTTGGAAAAGTGTTTATTTCTGTATTTCAATGTTGCAACTTGCTGAAAACTGTCCACAGTGTTCCTATCATCCTGATTAAACAGTACTGGGGAAAAAAATCACTTACAGAGTGCATCAAACATGATTTAGAGCTTGTTTATGGAAAAGTGTTTATTTCTGTATTTCAACATGATTTGGAGCTTGTTTTGGAAAGTGCATATTTCTGTATTTCAACATGATTTGGAGCTTGTTTTTGGAAAAGTGTTTATTTCTGTATTTCAATGTTGCAACTTGCTGAAAACTGTCCACAGTGTTCCTATCATCCTGATTAAACAGTACTGGGAAAAAAATCACTTACAGAGTGCATCAAACATGATTTAGAGCTTGTTTATGGAAAAGTGTTTATTTCTGTATTTCAACATGATTTGGAGCTTGTTTTTGGAAAGTGCTTATTTCTGAATTTCAACATGATTTGGAGCGTGTTTTTGAAAAGTGCTTATTTATGTTTTTCAACATGATTTGGAGCTTGTTTTTGGAAAAGTGTTTATTTCTGTATTTCAATGTTGCAACTTGCTGAAAACTGTCCACAGTGTTCCTATCATCCTGATTAAACAGTACTGGGGAAAAAAATCACTTACAGAGTGCATCAAACATGATTTAGAGCTTGTTTATGGAAAAGTGTTTATTTCTGTATTTCAACATGATTTGGAGCTTGTTTTGGAAAGTGCATATTTCTGTATTTCAACATGATTTGGAGCTTGTTTTTGGAAAAGTGTTTATTTCTGTATTTCAATGTTGCAACTTGCTGAAAACTGTCCACAGTGTTCCTATCATCCTGATTAAACAGTACTGGGAAAAAAATCACTTACAGAGTGCATCAAACATGATTTAGAGCTTGTTTATGGAAAAGTGTTTATTTCTGTATTTCAACATGATTTGGAGCTTGTTTTTGGAAAGTGCTTATTTCTGTATTTCAACATGATTTGGAGCGTGTTTTTGAAAAGTGCTTATTTATGTTTTTCAACATGATTTGGAGCTTGTTTTTGGAAAAGTGTTTATTTCTGTATTTCAATGTTGCAACTTGCTGAAAACTGTCCACAGTGTTCCTATCATCCTGATTAAACAGTACTGGGGAAAAAATCACTTACAGAGTGCATCAAACATGATTTAGAGCTTGTTTATGGAAAAGTGTTTATTTCTGTATTTCAACATGATTTGGAGCTTGTTTTGGAAAGTGCATATTTCTGTATTTCAACATGATTTGGAGCTTGTTTTTGGAAAAGTGTTTATTTCTGTATTTCAATGTTGCAACTTGCTGAAAACTGTCCACAGTGTTCCTATCATCCTGATTAAACAGTACTGGGAAAAAAATCACTTACAGAGTGCATCAAACATGATTTAGAGCTTGTTTATGGAAAAGTGTTTATTTCTGTATTTCAACATGATTTGGAGCTTGTTTTTGGAAAGTGCTTATTTCTGTATTTCAACATGATTTGGAGCGTGTTTTTGAAAAGTGCTTATTTATGTTTTTCAACATGATTTGGAGCTTGTTTTTGGAAAAGTGTTTATTTCTGTATTTCAATGTTGCAACTTGCTGAAAACTGTCCACAGTGTTCCTATCATCCTGATTAAACAGTACTGGGGAAAAAAATCACTTACAGAGTGCATCAAACATGATTTAGAGCTTGTTTATGGAAAAGTGTTTATTTCTGTATTTCAACATGATTTGGAGCTTGTTTTTGGAAAGTGCATATTTCTGTATTTCAACATGATTTGGAGCTTGTTTTTGGAAAAGTGTTTATTTCTGTATTTCAATGTTGCAACTTGCTGAAAACTGTCCACAGTGTTCCTATCATCCTGATTAAACAGTACTGGGAAAAAAATCACTTACAGAGTGCATCAAACATGATTTAGAGCTTGTTTATGGAAAAGTGTTTATTTCTGTATTTCAACATGATTTGGAGCTTGTTTTTGGAAAGTGCTTATTTCTGTATTTCAACATGATTTGGAGCTTGTTTTTGAAAAGTGCTTATTTATGTTTTTCAACATGATTTGGAGCTTGTTTTTGGAAAAGTGTTTATTTCTGTATTTCAATGTTGCAACTTGCTGAAAACTGTCCACAGTGTTCCTATCATCCTGATTAAACAGTACTGGGAAAAAAATCACTTACAGAGTGCATCAAACATGATTTAGAGCTTGTTTATGGAAAAGTGTTTATTTCTGTATTTCAACATGATTTGGAGCTTGTTTTTGAAAAGTGCTTATTTCTGTTTTTCCACATGATTTGGAGCTTGTTTTTGGAAAAGTGTTTATTTCTGTATTTCAATGTTGCAACTTGCTGAAAACTGTCCACAGTGTTCCTATCATCCTGATTAAACAGTACTGGGAAAAAAATCACTTACAGAGTGCATCAAACATGATTTAGAGCTTGTTTATGGAAAAGTGTTTATTTCTGTATTTCAACATGATTTGGAGCTTGTTTTTGGAAAGTGCTTATTTCTGTATTTCAACATGATTTGGAGCGTGTTTTTGAAAAGTGCTTATTTATGTTTTTCAACATGATTTGGAGCTTGTTTTTGGAAAAGTGTTTATTTCTGTATTTCAATGTTGCAACTTGCTGAAAACTGTCCACAGTGTTCCTATCATCCTGATTAAACAGTACTGGGGAAAAAATCACTTACAGAGTGCATCAAACATGATTTAGAGCTTGTTTATGGAAAAGTGTTTATTTCTGTATTTCAACATGATTTGGAGCTTGTTTTTGGAAAGTGCATATTTCTGTATTTCAACATGATTTAGAGCTTGTTTTTGGAAAAGTGTTTATTTCTGTATTTCAATGTTGCAACTTGCTGAAAACTGTCCACAGTGTTCCTATCATCCTGATTAAACAGTACTGGGAAAAAAATCACTTACAGAGTGCATCAAACATGATTTAGAGCTTGTTTATGGAAAAGTGTTTATTTCTGTATTTCAACATGATTTGGAGCTTGTTTTTGGAAAGTGCTTATTTCTGTATTTCAACATGATTTGGAGCGTGTTTTTGAAAAGTGCTTATTTATGTTTTTCAACATGATTTGGAGCTTGTTTTTGGAAAAGTGTTTATTTCTGTATTTCAATGTTGCAACTTGCTGAAAACTGTCCACAGTGTTCCTATCATCCTGATTAAACAGTACTGGGGAAAAAAATCACTTACAGAGTGCATCAAACATGATTTAGAGCTTGTTTATGGAAAAGTGTTTATTTCTGTATTTCAACATGATTTGGAGCTTGTTTTTGGAAAGTGCTTATTTCTGAATTTCAACATGATTTGGAGCGTGTTTTTGAAAAGTGCTTATTTATGTTTTTCAACATGATTTGGAGCTTGTTTTTGGAAAAGTGTTTATTTCTGTATTTCAATGTTGCAACTTGCTGAAAACTGTCCACAGTGTTCCTATCATCCTGATTAAACAGTACTGGGGAAAAAAATCACTTACAGAGTGCATCAAACATGATTTAGAGCTTGTTTATGGAAAAGTGTTTATTTCTGTATTTCAACATGATTTGGAGCTTGTTTTGGAAAGTGCATATTTCTGTATTTCAACATGATTTGGAGCTTGTTTTTGGAAAAGTGTTTATTTCTGTATTTCAATGTTGCAACTTGCTGAAAACTGTCCACAGTGTTCCTATCATCCTGATTAAACAGTACTGGGAAAAAAATCACTTACAGAGTGCATCAAACATGATTTAGAGCTTGTTTATGGAAAAGTGTTTATTTCTGTATTTCAACATGATTTGGAGCTTGTTTTTGGAAAGTGCTTATTTCTGTATTTCAACATGATTTGGAGCGTGTTTTTGAAAAGTGCTTATTTATGTTTTTCAACATGATTTGGAGCTTGTTTTTGGGAAAGTGTTTATTTCTGTATTTCAATGTTGCAACTTGCTGAAAACTGTCCACAGTGTTCCTATCATCCTGATTAAACAGTACTGGGGAAAAAATCACTTACAGAGTGCATCAAACATGATTTAGAGCTTGTTTATGGAAAAGTGTTTATTTCTGTATTTCAACATGATTTGGAGCTTGTTTTTGGAAAGTGCATATTTCTGTATTTCAACATGATTTGGAGCTTGTTTTTGGAAAAGTGTTTATTTCTGTATTTCAATGTTGCAACTTGCTGAAAACTGTCCACAGTGTTCCTATCATCCTGATTAAACAGTACTGGGAAAAAAATCACTTACAGAGTGCATCAAACATGATTTAGAGCTTGTTTATGGAAAAGTGTTTATTTCTGTATTTCAACATGATTTGGAGCTTGTTTTGGAAAGTGCATATTTCTGTATTTCAACATGATTTGGAGCTTGTTTTTGGAAAGTGCTTATTTCTGTATTTCAACATGATTTGGAGCGTGTTTTTGAAAAGTGCTTATTTATGTTTTTCAACATGAGTTGGAGCTTGTTTTTGGGAAAGTGTTTATTTCTGTATTTCAATGTTGCAACTTGCTGAAAACTGTCCACAGTGTTCCTATCATCCTGATTAAACAGTACTGGGAAAAAAATCACTTACAGAGTGCATCAAACATGATTTAGAGCTTGTTTATGGAAAAGTGTTTATTTCTGTATTTCAACATGATTTAGAGCTTGTTTTTGGAAAGTGCTTATTTCTGTATTTCAACATGATTTGGAGCGTGTTTTTGAAAAGTGCTTATTTATGTTTTTCAACATGATTTGGAGCTTGTTTTTGGAAAAGTGTTTATTTCTGTATTTCAATGTTGCAACTTGCTGAAAACTGTCCACAGTGTTCCTATCATCCTGATTAAACAGTACTGGGGAAAAAAATCACTTACAGAGTGCATCAAACATGATTTAGAGCTTGTTTATGGAAAAGTGTTTATTTCTGTATTTCAACATGATTTGGAGCTTGTTTTTGGAAAGTGCTTATTTCTGAATTTCAACATGATTTGGAGCGTGTTTTTGAAAAGTGCTTATTTATGTTTTTCAACATGATTTGGAGCTTGTTTTTGGAAAAGTGTTTATTTCTGTATTTCAATGTTGCAACTTGCTGAAAACTGTCCACAGTGTTCCTATCATCCTGATTAAACAGTACTGGGGAAAAAAATCACTTACAGAGTGCATCAAACATGATTTAGAGCTTGTTTATGGAAAAGTGTTTATTTCTGTATTTCAACATGATTTGGAGCTTGTTTTTGGAAAGTGCATATTTCTGTATTTCAACATGATTTGGAGCTTGTTTTTGGAAAAGTGTTTATTTCTGTATTTCAATGTTGCAACTTGCTGAAAACTGTCCACAGTGTTCCTATCATCCTGATTAAACAGTACTGGGAAAAAAATCACTTACAGAGTGCATCAAACATGATTTAGAGCTTGTTTATGGAAAAGTGTTTATTTCTGTATTTCAACATGATTTGGAGCTTGTTTTTGGAAAGTGCTTATTTCTGTATTTCAACATGATTTGGAGCGTGTTTTTGAAAAGTGCTTATTTATGTTTTTCAACATGATTTGGAGCTTGTTTTTGGGAAAGTGTTTATTTCTGTATTTCAATGTTGCAACTTGCTGAAAACTGTCCACAGTGTTCCTATCATCCTGATTAAACAGTACTGGGGAAAAAATCACTTACAGAGTGCATCAAACATGATTTAGAGCTTGTTTATGGAAAAGTGTTTATTTCTGTATTTCAACATGATTTGGAGCTTGTTTTTGGAAAGTGCTTATTTCTGTATTTCAACATGATTTGGAGCGTGTTTTTGAAAAGTGCTTATTTATGTTTTCAACATGATTTGGAGCTTGTTTTTGGAAAAGTGTTTATTTCTGTATTTCAATGTTGCAACTTGCTGAAAACTGTCCACAGTGTTCCTATCATCCTGATTAAACAGTACTGGGAAAAAAATCACTTACAGAGTGCATCAAACATGATTTAGAGCTTGTTTATGGAAAAGTGTTTATTTCTGTATTTCAACATGATTTGGAGCTTGTTTTGGAAAGTGCATATTTCTGTATTTCAACATGATTTGGAGCTTGTTTTTGGAAAGTGCTTATTTCTGTATTTCAACATGATTTGGAGCGTGTTTTTGAAAAGTGCTTATTTATGTTTTTCAACATGAGTTGGAGCTTGTTTTTGGAAAAGTGTTTATTTCTGTATTTCAATGTTGCAACTTGCTGAAAACTGTCCACAGTGTTCCTATCATCCTGATTAAACAGTACTGGGAAAAAAATCACTTACAGAGTGCATCAAACATGATTTAGAGCTTGTTTATGGAAAAGTGTTTATTTCTGTATTTCAACATGATTTAGAGCTTGTTTTTGGAAAGTGCTTATTTCTGTATTTCAACATGATTTGGAGCGTGTTTTTGAAAAGTGCTTATTTATGTTTTTCAACATGATTTGGAGCTTGTTTTTGGAAAAGTGTTTATTTCTGTATTTCAATGTTGCAACTTGCTGAAAACTGTCCACAGTGTTCCTATCATCCTGATTAAACAGTACTGGGAAAAAAATCACTTACAGAGTGCATCAAACATGATTTAGAGCTTGTTTATGGAAAAGTGTTTATTTCTGTATTTCAACATGATTTGGAGCTTGTTTTTGGAAAGTGCTTATTTCTGTATTTCAACATGATTTGGAGCGTGTTTTTGAAAAGTGCTTATTTATGTTTTTCAACATGATTTGGAGCTTGTTTTTGGAAAAGTGTTTATTTCTGTATTTCAATGTTGCAACTTGCTGAAAACTGTCCACAGTGTTCCTATCATCCTGATTAAACAGTACTGGGAAAAAAAATCACTTAAAGAGTGCATCAAACATGATTTAGAGCTTGTTTATGGAAAAGTGTTTATTTCTGTATTTCAACATGATTTGGAGCTTGTTTTTGGAAAGTGCTTATTTCTGTATTTCAACATGATTTGGAGCGTGTTTTTGAAAAGTGCTTATTTATGTATTTCAACATGATTTGGAGCTTGTTTTTGGAAAAGTGTTTATTTCTGTATTTCAATGTTGCAACTTGCTGAAAACTGTCCACAGTGTTCCTATCTTCCTGATTAAACAGTACTGGAAAAAAAATCACTTACAGAGTGCATCAAACATGATTTAGAGCTTGTTTATGGAAAAGTGTTTATTTCTGTATTTCAACATGATTTGGAGCTTGTTTTTGGAAAGTGCTTATTTCTGTATTTCAACATGATTTGGAGCGTGTTTTTGAAAAGTGCTTATTTATGTTTTTCAACATGATTTGGAGCTTGTTTTTGGAAAAGTGTTTATTTCTGTATTTCAATGTTGCAACTTGCTGAAAACTGTCCACAGTGTTCCTATCATCCTGATTAAACAGTACTGGGAAAAAAATCACTTACAGAGTGCATCAAACATGATTTAGAGCTTGTTTATGGAAAAGTGTTTATTTCTGTATTTCAACATGATTTGGAGCTTGTTTTGGGAAAGTGCATATTTCTGTATTTCAACATGATTTGGAGCTTGTTTTTGGAAAGTGCTTATTTCTGTATTTCAACATGATTTGGAGCGTGTTTTTGAAAAGTGCTTATTTATGTTTTTCAACATGATTTGGAGCTTGTTTTTGGGAAAGTGTTTATTTCTGTATTTCAATGTTGCAACTTGCTGAAAACTGTCCACAGTGTTCCTATCATCCTGATTAAACAGTACTGGGAAAAAAATCACTTACAGAGTGCATCAAACATGATTTAGAGCTTGTTTATGGAAAAGTGTTTATTTCTGTATTTCAACATGATTTAGAGCTTGTTTTTGGAAAGTGCTTATTTCTGTATTTCAACATGATTTGGAGCGTGTTTTTGAAAAGTGCTTATTTATGTTTTTCAACATGATTTGGAGCTTGTTTTTGGAAAAGTGTTTATTTCTGTATTTCAATGTTGCAACTTGCTGAAAACTGTCCACAGTGTTCCTATCATCCTGATTAAACAGTACTGGGAAAAAAATCACTTACAGAGTGCATCAAACATGATTTAGAGCTTGTTTATGGAAAAGTGTTTATTTCTGTATTTCAACATGATTTGGAGCTTGTTTTTGGAAAGTGCTTATTTCTGTATTTCAACATGATTTGGAGCGTGTTTTTGAAAAGTGCTTATTTATGTTTTTCAACATGATTTGGAGCTTGTTTTTGGAAAAGTGTTTATTTCTGTATTTCAATGTTGCAACTTGCTGAAAACTGTCCACAGTGTTCCTATCTTCCTGATTAAACAGTACTGGGAAAAAAATCACTTACAGAGTGCATCAAACATGATTTAGAGCTTGTTTATGGAAAAGTGTTTATTTCTGTATTTCAACATGATTTGGAGCTTGTTTTTGGAAAGTGCTTATTTCTGTATTTCAACATGATTTGGAGCGTGTTTTTGAAAAGTGCTTATTTATGTTTTTCAACATGATTTGGAGCTTGTTTTTGGAAAAGTGTTTATTTCTGTATTTCAATGTTGCAACTTGCTGAAAACTGTCCACAGTGTTCCTATCTTCCTGATTAAACAGTACTGGAAAAAAAATCACTTACAGAGTGCATCAAACATGATTTAGAGCTTGTTTATGGAAAAGTGTTTATTTCTGTATTTCAACATGATTTGGAGCGTGTTTTTGAAAAGTGCTTATTTATGTTTTTCAACATGATTTGGAGCTTGTTTTTGGGAAAGTGTTTATTTCTGTATTTCAATGTTGCAACTTGCTGAAAACTGTCCACAGTGTTCCTATCATCCTGATTAAACAGTACTGGGAAAAAAATCACTTACAGAGTGCATCAAACATGATTTAGAGCTTGTTTATGGAAAAGTGTTTATTTCTGTATTTCAACATGATTTGGAGCTTGTTTTTGGAAAGTGCTTATTTCTGTATTTCAACATGATTTGGAGCGTGTTTTTGAAAAGTGCTTATTTATGTTTTTCAACATGATTTGGAGCTTGTTTTTGGAAAAGTGTTTATTTCTGTATTTCAATGTTGCAACTTGCTGAAAACTGTCCACAGTGTTCCTATCATCCTGATTAAACAGTACTGGAAAAAAAATCACTTACAGAGTGCATCAAACATGATTTAGAGCTTGTTTATGGAAAAGTGTTTATTTCTGTATTTCAACATGATTTGGAGCTTGTTTTTGGAAAGTGCTTATTTCTGTATTTCAACATGATTTGGAGCGTGTTTTTGAAAAGTGCTTATTTATGTTTTTCAACATGATTTGGAGCTTGTTTTTGGAAAAGTGTTTATTTCTGTATTTCAATGTTGCAACTTGCTGAAAACTGTCCACAGTGTTCCTATCTTCCTGATTAAACAGTACTGGGAAAAAAATCACTTACAGAGTGCATCAAACATGATTTAGAGCTTGTTTATGGAAAAGTGTTTATTTCTGTATTTCAACATGATTTGGAGCTTGTTTTTGGAAAGTGCTTATTTCTGTATTTCAACATGATTTGGAGCGTGTTTTTGAAAAGTGCTTATTTATGTTTTTCAACATGATTTGGAGCTTGTTTTTGGAAAAGTGTTTATTTCTGTATTTCAACATGATTTGGAGCTTGTTTTTGGAAAGTGCTTATTTCTGTATTTCAACATGATTTGGAGCGTGTTTTTGAAAAGTGCTTATTTATGTTTTTCAACATGATTTGGAGCTTGTTTTTGGAAAAGTGTTTATTTCTGTATTTCAATGTTGCAACTTGCTGAAAACTGTCCACAGTGTTCCTATCATCCTGATTAAACAGTACTGGGGAAAAAAATCACTTACAGAGTGCATCAAACATGATTTAGAGCTTGTTTATGGAAAAGTGTTTATTTCTGTATTTCAACATGATTTGGAGCTTGTTTTTGGAAAGTGCTTATTTCTGTATTTCAACATGATTTGGAGCGTGTTTTTGAAAAGTGCTTATTTATGTTTTTCAACATGATTTGGAGCTTGTTTTTGGAAAAGTGTTTATTTCTGTATTTCAATGTTGCAACTTGCTGAAAACTGTCCACAGTGTTCCTATCATCCTGATTAAACAGTACTGGGGAAAAAAATCACTTACAGAGTGCATCAAACATGATTTAGAGCTTGTTTATGGAAAAGTGTTTATTTCTGTATTTCAACATGATTTGGAGCTTGTTTTTGGAAAGTGCATATTTCTGTATTTCAACATGATTTGGAGCGTGTTTTTGAAAAGTGCTTATTTCTGTATTTCAACAAGATTTGGAGCTTGTTTTTGGAAAAGTGTTTATTTCTGTATTTCAATGTTGCAACTTGCTGAAAACTGTCCACAGTGTTCCTATCATCCTGATTAAACAGTACTGGGAAAAAAATCACTTACAGAGTGCATCAAACATGATTTAGAGCTTGTTTATGGAAAAGTGTTTATTTCTGTATTTCAACATGATTTGGAGCTTGTTTTTGGAAAGTGCTTATTTCTGTATTTCAACATGATTTGGAGCGTGTTTTTGAAAAGTGCTTATTTATGTTTTTCAACATGATTTGGAGCTTGTTTTTGGAAAAGTGTTTATTTCTGTATTTCAATGTTGCAACTTGCTGAAAACTGTCCACAGTGTTCCTATCATCCTGATTAAACAGTACTGGAAAAAAAATCACTTACAGAGTGCATCAAACATGATTTAGAGCTTGTTTATGGAAAAGTGTTTATTTCTGTATTTCAACATGATTTGGAGCTTGTTTTTGGAAAGTGCTTATTTCTGTATTTCAACATGATTTGGAGCGTGTTTTTGAAAAGTGCTTATTTATGTTTTTCAACATGATTTGGAGCTTGTTTTTGGAAAAGTGTTTATTTCTGTATTTCAATGTTGCAACTTGCTGAAAACTGTCCACAGTGTTCCTATCATCCTGATTAAACAGTACTGCAAAAAAATTCACTTAAAGAGTGCATCAAACATGATTTAGAGCTTGTTTATGGAAAAGTGTTTATTTCTGTATTTCAACATGATTTGGAGCTTGTTTTTGGAAAGTGCTTATTTCTGTATTTCAACATGATTTGGAGCGTGTTTTTGAAAAGTGCTTATTTATGTTTTTCAACAAGATTTGGAGCTTGTTTTTGGAAAAGTGTTTATTTCTGTATTTCAATGTTGCAACTTGCTGAAAACTGTCCACAGTGTTCCTATCTTCCTGATTAAACAGTACTGGAAAAAAAATCACTTACAGAGTGCATCAAACATGATTTAGAGCTTGTTTATGGAAAAGTGTTTATTTATGTTTTTCAACATGATTTGGAGCTTGTTTTTGGGAAAGTGTTTATTTCTGTATTTCAATGTTGCAACTTGCTGAAAACTGTCCACAGTGTTCCTATCATCCTGATTAAACAGTACTGGGAAAAAAATCACTTACAGAGTGCATCAAACATGATTTAGAGCTTGTTTATGGAAAAGTGTTTATTTCTGTATTTCAACATGATTTAGAGCTTGTTTTTGGAAAGTGCTTATTTCTGTATTTCAACATGATTTGGAAAGTGTTTTTGAAAAGTGCTTATTTATGTTTTCAACATGATTTGGAGCTTGTTTTTGGAAAAGTGTTTATTTCTGTATTTCAATGTTGCAACTTGCTGAAAACTGTCCACAGTGTTCCTATCATCCTGATTAAACAGTACTGGAAAAAAAATCACTTACAGAGTGCATCAAACATGATTTAGAGCATGTTTATGGAAAAGTGTTTATTTCTGTATTTCAACATGATTTGGAGCTTGTTTTTGGAAAGTGCTTATTTCTGTATTTCAACATGATTTGGAGCGTGTTTTTGAAAAGTGCTTATTTATGTTTTTCAACATGATTTGGAGCTTGTTTTTGGAAAAGTGTTTATTTCTGTATTTCAATGTTGCAACTTGCTGAAAACTGTCCACAGTGTTCCTATCTTCCTGATTAAACAGTACTGGAAAAAAATCACTTACAGAGTGCATCAAACATGATTTAGAGCTTGTTTATGGAAAAGTGTTTATTTCTGTATTTCAACATGATTTGGAGCTTGTTTTTGGAAAGTGCTTATTTATGTTTTTCAACATGATTTGGAGCTTGTTTTTGGAAAAGTGTTTATTTCTGTATTTCAATGTTGCAACTTGCTGAAAACTGTCCACAGTGTTCCTATCATCCTGATTAAACAGTACTGGGGAAAAAAATCACTTACAGAGTGCATCAAACATGATTTAGAGCTTGTTTATGGAAAAGTGTTTATTTCTGTATTTCAACATGATTTAGAGCTTGATTTTGGAAAGTGCTTATTTCTGTATTTCAACATGATTTGGAGCGTGTTTTTGAAAAGTGCTTATTTATGTTTTTCAACATGATTTGGAGCTTGTTTTTGGAAAAGTGTTTATTTCTGTATTTCAATGTTGCAACTTGCTGAAAACTGTCCACAGTGTTCCTATCATCCTGATTAAACAGTACTGCAAAAAAATTCACTTAAAGAGTGCATCAAACATGATTTAGAGCTTGTTTATGGAAAAGTGTTTATTTCTGTATTTCAACATGATTTGGAGCTTGTTTTTGAAAAGTGCTTATTTCTGTATTTCAACATGATTTGGAGCTTGTTTTTGAAAAGTGCTTATTTATGTTTTTCAACATGATTTGGAGCTTGTTTTTGGAAAAGTGTTTATTTCTGTATTTCAATGTTGCAACTTGCTGAAAACTGTCCACAGTGTTTCTATCATCCTGATTAAACAGTACTGCAAAAAAATTCACTTAAAGAGTGCATCAAACATGATTTAGAGCTTGTTTATGGAAAAGTGTTTATTTCTGTATTTCAACATGATTTGGAGCTTGTTTTTGGAAAGTGCTTATTTATGTTTTTCAACATGATTTGGAGCTTGTTTTTGGAAAAGTGTTTATTTCTGTATTTCAATGTTGCAACTTGCTGAAAACTGTCCACAGTGTTCCTATCATCCTGATTAAACAGTACTGGGGAAAAAAATCACTTACAGAGTGCATCAAACATGATTTAGAGCTTGTTTATGGAAAAGTGTTTATTTCTGTATTTCAACATGATTTGGAGCTTGTTTTGGAAAGTGCTTATTTCTGTATTTCAACATGATTTGGAGCGTGTTTTTGAAAAGTGCTTATTTATGTTTTTCAACATGATTTGGAGCTTGTTTTTGGAAAAGTGTTTATTTCTGTATTTCAATGTTGCAACTTGCTGAAAACTGTCCACAGTGTTCCTATCATCCTGATTAAACAGTACTGGAAAAAAATTCACTTAAAGAGTGCATCAAACATGATTTAGAGCTTGTTTATGGAAAAGTGTTTATTTCTGTATTTCAACATGATTTGGAGCTTGTTTTTGGAAAGTGCTTATTTCTGTATTTCAACATGATTTGGAGCGTGTTTTTGAAAAGTGCTTATTTATGTTTTTCAACAAGATTTGGAGCTTGTTTTTGGAAAAGTGTTTATTTCTGTATTTCAATGTTGCAACTTGCTGAAAACTGTCCACAGTGTTCCTATCTTCCTGATTAAACAGTACTGGAAAAAAAATCACTTACAGAGTGCATCAAACATGATTTAGAGCTTGTTTATGGAAAAGTGTTTATTTCTGTATTTCAACATGATTTGGAGCGTGTTTTTGAAAAGTGCTTATTTATGTTTTTCAACATGATTTGGAGCTTGTTTTTGGGAAAGTGTTTATTTCTGTATTTCAATGTTGCAACTTGCTGAAAACTGTCCACAGTGTTCCTATCATCCTGATTAAACAGTACTGGGAAAAAAATCACTTACAGAGTGCATCAAACATGATTTAGAGCTTGTTTATGGAAAAGTGTTTATTTCTGTATTTCAACATGATTTAGAGCTTGTTTTTGGAAAGTGCTTATTTCTGTATTTCAACATGATTTGGAGCGTGTTTTTGAAAAGTGCTTATTTATGTTTTCAACATGATTTGGAGCTTGTTTTTGGAAAAGTGTTTATTTCTGTATTTCAATGTTGCAACTTGCTGAAAACTGTCCACAGTGTTCCTATCATCCTGATTGAACAGTACTGGAAAAAAAATCACTTACAGAGTGCATCAAACATGATTTAGAGCTTGTTTATGGAAAAGTGTTTATTTCTGTATTTCAACATGATTTGGAGCTTGTTTTTGGAAAGTGCTTATTTCTGTATTTCAACATGATTTGGAGCGTGTTTTTGAAAAGTGCTTATTTATGTTTTTCAACATGATTTGGAGCTTGTTTTTGGAAAAGTGTTTATTTCTGTATTTCAATGTTGCAACTTGCTGAAAACTGTCCACAGTGTTCCTATCATCCTGATTAAACAGTACTGGAAAGAAAATCACTTACAGAGTGCATCAAACATGATTTAGAGCTTGTTTATGGAAAAGTGTTTATTTCTGTATTTCAACATGATTTGGAGCTTGTTTTTGGAAAGTGCATATTTCTGTATTTCAACATGATTTGGAGCGTGTTTTTGAAAAGTGCTTATTTATGTTTTTCAACATGATTTGGAGCTTGTTTTTGGAAAAGTGTTTATTTCTGTATTTCAATGTTGCAACTTGCTGAAAACTGTCCACAGTGTTCCTATCATCCTGATTAAACAGTACTGGAAAGAAAATCACTTACAGAGTGCATCAAACATGATTTAGAGCTTGTTTATGGAAAAGTGTTTATTTCTGTATTTCAACATGATTTGGAGCTTGTTTTTGGAAAGTGCATATTTCTGTATTTCAACATGATTTGGAGCGTGTTTTTGAAAAGTGCTTATTTATGTTTTTCAACATGATTTGGAGCTTGTTTTTGGAAAGTGCTTATTTATGTTTTTCAACATGATTTGGAGCTTGTTTTTGGGAAAGTGTTTATTTCTGTATTTCAATGTTGCAACTTGCTGAAAACTGTCCACAGTGTTCCTATCATCCTGATTAAACAGTACTGGGAAAAAAATCACTTACAGAGTGCATCAAACATGATTTAGAGCTTGTTTATGGAAAAGTGTTTATTTCTGTATTTCAACATGATTTAGAGCTTGTTTTTGGAAAGTGCTTATTTCTGTATTTCAACATGATTTGGAGCGTGTTTTTGAAAAGTGCTTATTTATGTTTTCAACATGATTTGGAGCTTGTTTTTGGAAAAGTGTTTATTTCTGTATTTCAATGTTGCAACTTGCTGAAAACTGTCCACAGTGTTCCTATCATCCTGATTGAACAGTACTGGAAAAAAAATCACTTACAGAGTGCATCAAACATGATTTAGAGCTTGTTTATGGAAAAGTGTTTATTTCTGTATTTCAACATGATTTGGAGCTTGTTTTTGGAAAGTGCATATTTCTGTATTTCAACATGATTTGGAGCGTGTTTTTGAAAAGTGCTTATTTATGTTTTTCAACATGATTTGGAGCTTGTTTTTGGAAAAGTGTTTATTTCTGTATTTCAATGTTGCAACTTGCTGAAAACTGTCCACAGTGTTCCTATCATCCTGATTAAACAGTACTGGAAAGAAAATCACTTACAGAGTGCATCAAACATGATTTAGAGCTTGTTTATGGAAAAGTGTTTATTTCTGTATTTCAACATGATTTGGAGCTTGTTTTTGGAAAGTGCATATTTCTGTATTTCAACATGATTTGGAGCGTGTTTTTGAAAAGTGCTTATTTATGTTTTTCAACATGATTTGGAGCTTGTTTTTGGAAAAGTGTTTATTTCTGTATTTCAATGTTGCAACTTGCTGAAAACTGTCCACAGTGTTCCTATCATCCTGATTAAACAGTACTGGAAAAAAAATCACTTACAGAGTGCATCAAACATGATTTAGAGCTTGTTTATGGAAAAGTGTTTATTTCTGTATTTCAACATGATTTGGAGCTTGTTTTTGGAAAGTGCTTATTTCTGTATTTCAACATGATTTGGAGCGTGTTTTTGAAAAGTGCATATTTATGTTTCTCAACATGATTTGGAGCTTGTTTTTGGAAAAGTGTTTATTTCTGTATTTCAATGTTGCAACTTGCTGAAAACTGTCCACAGTGTTCCTATCATCCTGATTAAACAGTACTGGGGAAAAAAAATCACTTACAGAGTGCATCAAACATGATTTAGAGCTTGTTTATGGAAAAGTGTTTATTTCTGTATTTCAACATGATTTGGAGCTTGTTTTTGGAAAGTGCTTATTTCTGTATTTCAACATGATTTGGAGCGTGTTTTTGAAAAGTGCTTATTTATGTTTTTCAACATGATTTGGAGCTTGTTTTTGGAAAAGTGTTTATTTCTGTATTTCAATGTTGCAACTTGCTGAAAACTGTCCACAGTGTTCCTATCTTCCTGATTAAACAGTACTGGGAAAAAAATCACTTACAGAGTGCATCAAACATGATTTAGAGCTTGTTTATGGAAAAGTGTTTATTTCTGTATTTCAACATGATTTGGAGCTTGTTTTTGGAAAGTGCTTATTTCTGTATTTCAACATGATTTGGAGCGTGTTTTTGAAAAGTGCTTATTTCTGTTTTTCAACATGATTTAGAGCTTGTTTTTGGAAAAGTGTTTATTTCTGTATTTCAATGTTGCAACTTGCTGAAAACTGTCCACAGTGTTCCTATCATCCTGATTAAACAGTACTGGGAAAAAAATCACTTACAGAGTGCATCAAACATGATTTAGAGCTTGTTTATGGAAAAGTGTTTATTTCTGTATTTCAACATGATTTGGAGCTTGTTTTTGAAAAGTGCTTATTTCTGTATTTCAACATGATTTGGAGCGTGTTTTTGAAAAGTGCTTATTTCTGTTTTTCAACATGATTTAGAGCTTGTTTTTGGAAAAGTGTTTATTTCTGTATTTCAATGTTGCAACTTGCTGAAAACTGTCCACAGTGTTCCTATCATCCTGATTAAACAGTACTGGGAAAAAATTCACTTACAGAGTGCATCAAACATGATTTAGAGCTTGTTTATGGAAAAGTGTTTATTTCTGTATTTCAACATGATTTGGAGCTTGTTTTTGGAAAGTGCATATTTCTGTATTTCAACATGATTTGGAGCGTGTTTTTGAAAAGTGCTTATTTATGTTTTTCAACATGATTTGGAGCTTGTTTTTGGAAAAGTGTTTATTTCTGTATTTCAATGTTGCAACTTGCTGAAAACTGTCCACAGTGTTCCTATCTTCCTGATTAAACAGTACTGGAAAAAAAATCACTTACAGAGTGCATCAAACATGATTTAGAGCTTGTTTATGGAAAAGTGTTTATTTCTGTATTTCAACATGATTTGGAGCTTGTTTTTGGAAAGTGCTTATTTCTGTATTTCAACATGATTTGGAGCGTGTTTTTGAAAAGTGCTTATTTATGTTTTTCAACATGATTTGGAGCTTGTTTTTGAAAAGTGCTTATTTATGTTTTTCAACATGATTTGGAGCTTGTTTTTGGAAAAGTGTTTATTTCTGTATTTCAATGTTGCAACTTGCTGAAAACTGTCCACAGTGTTCCTATCATCCTGATTAAACAGTACTGGGGAAAAAATCACTTACAGAGTGCATCAAACATGATTTAGAGCTTGTTTATGGAAAAGTGTTTATTTCTGTATTTCAACATGATTTGGAGCTTGTTTTTGGAAAGTGCTTATTTCTGTATTTCAACATGATTTGGAGCTTGTTTTTGGGAAAGTGTTTATTTCTGTATTTCAATGTTGCAACTTGCTGAAAACTGTCCACAGTGTTCCTATCATCCTGATTAAACAGTACTGGGAAAAAAATCACTTACAGAGTGCATCAAACATGATTTAGAGCTTGTTTATGGAAAAGTGTTTATTTCTGTATTTCAACATGATTTAGAGCTTGTTTTTGGAAAGTGCTTATTTCTGTATTTCAACATGATTTGGAGCGTGTTTTTGAAAAGTGCTTATTTATGTTTTCAACATGATTTGGAGCTTGTTTTTGGAAAAGTGTTTATTTCTGTATTTCAATGTTGCAACTTGCTGAAAACTGTCCACAGTGTTCCTATCATCCTGATTAAACAGTACTGGAAAAAAATTCACTTACAGAGTGCATCAAACATGATTTAGAGCTTGTTTATGGAAAAGTGTTTATTTCTGTATTTCAACATGATTTGGAGCTTGTTTTTGGAAAGTGCTTATTTCTGTATTTCAACATGATTTGGAGCGTGTTTTTGAAAAGTGCTTATTTATGTTTTTCAACATGATTTGGAGCTTGTTTTTGAAAAGTGCTTATTTATGTTTTTCAACATGATTTGGAGCTTGTTTTTGGAAAAGTGTTTATTTCTGTATTTCAATGTTGCAACTTGCTGAAAACTGTCCACAGTGTTCCTATCATCCTGATTAAACAGTACTGGGGAAAAAATCACTTACAGAGTGCATCAAACATGATTTAGAGCTTGTTTATGGAAAAGTGTTTATTTCTGTATTTCAACATGATTTGGAGCTTGTTTTGGAAAGTGCATATTTCTGTATTTCAACATGATTTGGAGCTTGTTTTTGGGAAAGTGTTTATTTCTGTATTTCAATGTTGCAACTTGCTGAAAACTGTCCACAGTGTTCCTATCATCCTGATTAAACAGTACTGGGAAAAAAATCACTTACAGAGTGCATCAAACATGATTTAGAGCTTGTTTATGGAAAAGTGTTTATTTCTGTATTTCAACATGATTTAGAGCTTGTTTTTGGAAAGTGCTTATTTCTGTATTTCAACATGATTTGGAGCGTGTTTTTGAAAAGTGCTTATTTATGTTTTCAACATGATTTGGAGCTTGTTTTTGGAAAAGTGTTTATTTCTGTATTTCAATGTTGCAACTTGCTGAAAACTGTCCACAGTGTTCCTATCATCCTGATTAAACAGTACTGGAAAAAAAATCACTTACAGAGTGCATCAAACATGATTTAGAGCTTGTTTATGGAAAAGTGTTTATTTCTGTATTTCAACATGATTTGGAGCTTGTTTTTGGAAAGTGCTTATTTCTGTATTTCAATGTTGCAACTTGCTGAAAACTGTCCACAGTGTTCCTATCATCCTGATTAAACAGTACTGGGAAAAAAATCACTTACAGAGTGCATCAAACATGATTTAGAGCTTGTTTATGGAAAAGTGTTTATTTCTGTATTTCAACATGATTTGGAGCTTGTTTTTGGAAAGTGCTTATTTCTGTATTTCAACATGATTTGGAGCGTGTTTTTGAAAAGTGCTTATTTATGTTTTTCAACATGATTTGGAGCTTGTTTTTGGAAAAGTGTTTATTTCTGTATTTCAATGTTGCAACTTGCTGAAAACTGTCCACAGTGTTCCTATCATCCTGATTAAACAGTACTGGGAAAAAAATCACTTACAGAGTGCATCAAACATGATTTAGAGCTTGTTTATGGAAAAGTGTTTATTTCTGTATTTCAACATGATTTGGAGCTTGTTTTTGAAAGTGCTTATTTCTGTATTTCAACATGATTTGGAGCGTGTTTTTGAAAAGTGCTTATTTATGTTTTTCAACATGATTTGGAGCTTGTTTTTGGAAAAGTGTTTATTTCTGTATTTCAATGTTGCAACTTGCTGAAAACTGTCCACAGTGTTCCTATCATCCTGATTAAACAGTACTGGGAAAAAAATCACTTACAGAGTGCATCAAACATGATTTAGAGCTTGTTTATGGAAAAGTGTTTATTTCTGTATTTCAACATGATTTGGAGCGTGTTTTTGAAAAGTGCTTATTTATGTTTTTCAACATGATTTGGAGCTTGTTTTTGGAAAAGTGTTTATTTCTGTATTTCAATGTTGCAACTTGCTGAAAACTGTCCACAGTGTTCCTATCATCCTGATTAAACAGTACTGGGGAAAAAATCACTTACAGAGTGCATCAAACATGATTTAGAGCTTGTTTATGGAAAAGTGTTTATTTCTGTATTTCAACATGATTTGGAGCTTGTTTTTGGAAAGTGCTTATTTCTGTATTTCAACATGATTTGGAGCGTGTTTTTGAAAAGTGCTTATTTATGTTTTTCAACATGATTTGGAGCTTGTTTTTGGAAAAGTGTTTATTTCTGTATTTCAATGTTGCAACTTGCTGAAAACTGTCCACAGTGTTCCTATCATCCTGATTAAACAGTACTGGGAAGAAAATCACTTACAGAGTGCATCAAACATGATTTAGAGCTTGTTTATGGAAAAGTGTTTATTTCTGTATTTCAACATGATTTGGAGCTTGTTTTTGGAAAGTGCTTATTTCTGTATTTCAACATGATTTGGAGCGTGTTTTTGAAAAGTGCTTATTTATGTTTTTCAACATGATTTGGAGCTTGTTTTTGGAAAAGTGTTTATTTCTGTATTTCAATGTTGCAACTTGCTGAAAACTGTCCACAGTGTTCCTATCATCCTGATTAAACAGTACTGGGGAAAAAATCACTTACAGAGTGCATCAAACATGATTTAGAGCTTGTTTATGGAAAAGTGTTTATTTCTGTATTTCAACATGATTTGGAGCTTGTTTTTGGAAAGTGCTTATTTCTGTATTTCAACATGATTTGGAGCGTGTTTTTGAAAAGTGCTTATTTATGTTTTTCAACATGATTTGGAGCTTGTTTTTGGAAAAGTGTTTATTTCTGTATTTCAATGTTGCAACTTGCTGAAAACTGTCCACAGTGTTCCTATCATCCTGATTAAACAGTACTGGGGAAAAAATCACTTACAGAGTGCATCAAACATGATTTAGAGCTTGTTTATGGAAAAGTGTTTATTTCTGTATTTCAACATGATTTTGTTTTTGAAAAGTGCTTATTTATGTTTTTCAACATGATTTGGAGCTTGTTTTTGGAAAAGTGTTTATTTCTGTATTTCAATGTTGCAACTTGCTGAAAACTGTCCACAGTGTTCCTATCATCCTGATTAAACAGTACTGGGGAAAAAATCACTTACAGAGTGCATCAAACATGATTTAGAGCTTGTTTATGGAAAAGTGTTTATTTCTGTATTTCAACATGATTTGGAGCTTGTTTTGGAAAGTGCATATTTCTGTATTTCAACATGATTTGGAGCTTGTTTTTGGAAAAGTGTTTATTTCTGTATTTCAATGTTGCAACTTGCTGAAAACTGTCCACAGTGTTCCTATCATCCTGATTAAACAGTACTGGAAAAAAAATCACTTACAGAGTGCATCAAACATGATTTAGAGCTTGTTTATGGAAAAGTGTTTATTTCTGTATTTCAACATGATTTGGAGCTTGTTTTTGGAAAGTGCTTATTTCTGTATTTCAACATGATTTGGAGCTTGTTTTTGGAAAGTGCTTATTTCTGTATTTCAACATGATTTGGAGCGTGTTTTTGAAAAGTGCTTATTTATGTTTTTCAACATGATTTGGAGCTTGTTTTTGGAAAAGTGTTTATTTCTGTATTTCAATGTTGCAACTTGCTGAAAACTGTCCACAGTGTTCCTATCATCCTGATTAAACAGTACTGGGGAAAAAATCACTTACAGAGTGCATCAAACATGATTTAGAGCTTGTTTATGGAAAAGTGTTTATTTCTGTATTTCAACATGATTTGGAGCGTGTTTTTGAAAAGTGCTTATTTATGTTTTTCAACATGATTTGGAGCTTGTTTTTGGAAAAGTGTTTATTTCTGTATTTCAATGTTGCAACTTGCTGAAAACTGTCCACAGTGTTCCTATCATCCTGATTAAACAGTACTGGGGAAAAAATCACTTACAGAGTGCATCAAACATGATTTAGAGCTTGTTTATGGAAAAGTGTTTATTTCTGTATTTCAACATGATTTGGAGCTTGTTTTGGAAAGTGCATATTTCTGTATTTCAACATGATTTGGAGCTTGTTTTTGGAAAAGTGTTTATTTCTGTATTTCAATGTTGCAACTTGCTGAAAACTGTCCACAGTGTTCCTATCATCCTGATTAAACAGTACTGGAAAAAAAATCACTTACAGAGTGCATCAAACATGATTTAGAGCTTGTTTATGGAAAAGTGTTTATTTCTGTATTTCAACATGATTTGGAGCTTGTTTTTGGAAAGTGCTTATTTCTGTATTTCAACATGATTTGGAGCGTGTTTTTGAAAAGTGCTTATTTATGTTTTTCAACATGATTTGGAGCTTGTTTTTGGAAAAGTGTTTATTTCTGTATTTCAATGTTGCAACTTGCTGAAAACTGTCCACAGTGTTCCTATCATCCTGATTAAACAGTACTGGGAAAAAAATCACTTACAGAGTGCATCAAACATGATTTAGAGCTTGTTTATGGAAAAGTGTTTATTTCTGTATTTCAACATGATTTGGAGCTTGTTTTTGGAAAGTGCTTATTTCTGTATTTCAACATGATTTGGAGCGTGTTTTTGAAAAGTGCTTATTTATGTTTTTCAACATGATTTGGAGCTTGTTTTTGGAAAAGTGTTTATTTCTGTATTTCAATGTTGCAACTTGCTGAAAACTGTCCACAGTGTTCCTATCATCCTGATTAAACAGTACTGGGAAAAAAATCACTTACAGAGTGCATCAAACATGATTTAGAGCTTGTTTATGGAAAAGTGTTTATTTCTGTATTTCAACATGATTTGGAGCTTGTTTTTGGAAAGTGCTTATTTCTGTATTTCAACATGATTTGGAGCGTGTTTTTGAAAAGTGCTTATTTATGTTTTTCAACATGATTTGGAGCTTGTTTTTGGAAAAGTGTTTATTTCTGTATTTCAATGTTGCAACTTGCTGAAAACTGTCCACAGTGTTCCTATCATCCTGATTAAACAGTACTGGGAAAAAAATCACTTACAGAGTGCATCAAACATGATTTAGAGCTTGTTTATGGAAAAGTGTTTATTTCTGTATTTCAACATGATTTGGAGCTTGTTTTTGGAAAGTGCTTATTTCTGTATTTCAACATGATTTGGAGCGTGTTTTTGAAAAGTGCTTATTTATGTTTTTCAACATGATTTGGAGCTTGTTTTTGGAAAAGTGTTTATTTCTGTATTTCAATGTTGCAACTTGCTGAAAACTGTCCACAGTGTTCCTATCATCCTGATTAAACAGTACTGGGGAAAAAATCACTTACAGAGTGCATCAAACATGATTTAGAGCTTGTTTATGGAAAAGTGTTTATTTCTGTATTTCAACATGATTTGGAGCTTGTTTTGGAAAGTGCATATTTCTGTATTTCAACATGATTTGGAGCTTGTTTTTGGAAAAGTGTTTATTTCTGTATTTCAATGTTGCAACTTGCTGAAAACTGTCCACAGTGTTCCTATCATCCTGATTAAACAGTACTGGAAAAAAAATCACTTACAGAGTGCATCAAACATGATTTAGAGCTTGTTTATGGAAAAGTGTTTATTTCTGTATTTCAACATGATTTGGAGCTTGTTTTTGGAAAGTGCTTATTTCTGTATTTCAACATGATTTGGAGCGTGTTTTTGAAAAGTGCTTATTTATGTTTTTCAACATGATTTGGAGCTTGTTTTTGGAAAAGTGTTTATTTCTGTATTTCAATGTTGCAACTTGCTGAAAACTGTCCACAGTGTTCCTATCATCCTGATTAAACAGTACTGGGAAAAAAATCACTTACAGAGTGCATCAAACATGATTTAGAGCTTGTTTATGGAAAAGTGTTTATTTCTGTATTTCAACATGATTTGGAGCTTGTTTTTGGAAAGTGCTTATTTCTGTATTTCAACATGATTTGGAGCGTGTTTTTGAAAAGTGCTTATTTATGTTTTTCAACATGATTTGGAGCTTGTTTTTGGAAAAGTGTTTATTTCTGTATTTCAATGTTGCAACTTGCTGAAAACTGTCCACAGTGTTCCTATCATCCTGATTAAACAGTACTGGGAAAAAAATCACTTACAGAGTGCATCAAACATGATTTAGAGCTTGTTTATGGAAAAGTGTTTATTTCTGTATTTCAACATGATTTGGAGCTTGTTTTTGGAAAGTGCTTATTTCTGTATTTCAACATGATTTGGAGCGTGTTTTTGAAAAGTGCTTATTTATGTTTTTCAACATGATTTGGAGCTTGTTTTTGGAAAAGTGTTTATTTCTGTATTTCAATGTTGCAACTTGCTGAAAACTGTCCACAGTGTTCCTATCATCCTGATTAAACAGTACTGGGGAAAAAATCACTTACAGAGTGCATCAAACATGATTTAGAGCTTGTTTATGGAAAAGTGTTTATTTCTGTATTTCAACATGATTTGGAGCTTGTTTTTGGAAAGTGCTTATTTCTGTATTTCAACATGATTTGGAGCGTGTTTTTGAAAAGTGCTTATTTATGTTTTTCAACATGATTTGGAGCTTGTTTTTGGAAAAGTGTTTATTTCTGTATTTCAATGTTGCAACTTGCTGAAAACTGTCCACAGTGTTCCTATCATCCTGATTAAACAGTACTGGGAAAAAAAATCACTTACAGAGTGCATCAAACATGATTTAGAGCTTGTTTATGGAAAAGTGTTTATTTCTGTATTTCAACATGATTTGGAGCTTGTTTTTGGAAAGTGCTTATTTCTGTATTTCAACATGATTTGGAGCGTGTTTTTGAAAAGTGCTTATTTATGTTTTTCAACATGATTTGGAGCTTGTTTTTGGAAAAGTGTTTATTTCTGTATTTCAATGTTGCAACTTGCTGAAAACTGTCCACAGTGTTCCTATCATCCTGATTAAACAGTACTGGGAAAAAAATCACTTACAGAGTGCATCAAACATGATTTAGAGCTTGTTTATGGAAAAGTGTTTATTTCTGTATTTCAACATGATTTGGAGCTTGTTTTTGGAAAGTGCTTATTTCTGTATTTCAACATGATTTGGAGCGTGTTTTTGAAAAGTGTTTATTTATGTTTTTCAACATGATTTAGAGCTTGTTTTTGGGAAAGTGTTTATTTCTGTATTTCAATGTTGCAACTTGCTGAAAACTGTCCACAGTGTTCCTATCATCCTGATTAAACAGTACTGGGGAAAAAATCACTTACAGAGTGCATCAAACATGATTTAGAGCTTGTTTATGGAAAAGTGTTTATTTCTGTATTTCAACATGATTTGGAGCTTGTTTTTGGAAAGTGCTTATTTCTGTATTTCAACATGATTTGGAGCGTGTTTTTGAAAAGTGCTTATTTATGTTTTTCAACATGATTTGGAGCTTGTTTTTGGAAAAGTGTTTATTTCTGTATTTCAATGTTGCAACTTGCTGAAAACTGTCCACAGTGTTCCTATCATCCTGATTAAACAGTACTGGGAAAAAAATCACTTACAGAGTGCATCAAACATGATTTAGAGCTTGTTTATGGAAAAGTGTTTATTTCTGTATTTCAACATGATTTGGAGCTTGTTTTTGGAAAGTGCTTATTTCTGTATTTCAACATGATTTGGAGCGTGTTTTTGAAAAGTGCTTATTTATGTTTTTCAACATGATTTGGAGCTTGTTTTTGGAAAAGTGTTTATTTCTGTATTTCAATGTTGCAACTTGCTGAAAACTGTCCACAGTGTTCCTATCATCCTGATTAAACAGTACTGGGGAAAAAATCACTTACAGAGTGCATCAAACATGATTTAGAGCTTGTTTATGGAAAAGTGTTTATTTCTGTATTTCAACATGATTTGGAGCTTGTTTTTGGAAAGTGCTTATTTCTGTATTTCAACATGATTTGGAGCGTGTTTTTGAAAAGTGCTTATTTATGTTTTTCAACATGATTTGGAGCTTGTTTTTGGAAAAGTGTTTATTTCTGTATTTCAATGTTGCAACTTGCTGAAAACTGTCCACAGTGTTCCTATCATCCTGATTAAACAGTACTGGGGAAAAAATCACTTACAGAGTGCATCAAACATGATTTAGAGCTTGTTTATGGAAAAGTGTTTATTTCTGTATTTCAACATGATTTGGAGCTTGTTTTTGGAAAGTGCATATTTCTGTATTTCAACATGATTTGGAGCGTGTTTTTGAAAAGTGCTTATTTATGTTTTTCAACATGATTTGGAGCTTGTTTTTGGAAAAGTGTTTATTTCTGTATTTCAATGTTGCAACTTGCTGAAAACTGTCCACAGTGTTCCTATCATCCTGATTAAACAGTACTGGGGAAAAAATCACTTACAGAGTGCATCAAACATGATTTAGAGCTTGTTTATGGAAAAGTGTTTATTTCTGTATTTCAACATGATTTGGAGCTTGTTTTCTTGTTTTTGGAAACGTGTTTATTTCTGTATTTCAATGTTGCAACTTGCTGAAAACTGTCCACAGTGTTCCTATCATCCTGATTAAACAGTACTGGGAAAAAAATCACTTACAGAGTGCATCAAACATGATTTAGAGCTTGTTTATGGAAAAGTGTTTATTTCTGTATTTCAACATGATTTGGAGCTTGTTTTTGGAAAGTGCTTATTTCTGTATTTCAACATGATTTGGAGCGTGTTTTTGAAAAGTGCTTATTTATGTTTTTCAACATGATTTGGAGCTTGTTTTTGGAAAAGTGTTTATTTCTGTATTTCAATGTTGCAACTTGCTGAAAACTGTCCACAGTGTTCCTATCATCCTGATTAAACAGTACTGGGGAAAAAATCACTTACAGAGTGCATCAAACATGATTTAGAGCTTGTTTATGGAAAAGTGTTTATTTCTGTATTTCAACATGATTTGGAGCTTGTTTTTGGAAAGTGCTTATTTCTGTATTTCAACATGATTTGGAGCTTGTTTTTGAAAAGTGCTTATTTCTGTATTTCAACATGATTTGGAGCTTGTTTTTGGAAAAGTGTTTATTTCTGTATTTCAATGTTGCAACTTGCTGAAAACTGTCCACAGTGTTCCTATCATCCTGATTAAACAGTACTGGGAAAAAAATCACTTACAGAGTGCATCAAACATGATTTAGAGCTTGTTTATGGAAAAGTGTTTATTTCTGTATTTCAACATGATTTGGAGCTTGTTTTTGGAAAGTGCTTATTTCTGTATTTCAACATGATTTGGAGCGTGTTTTTGAAAAGTGCTTATTTATGTTTTTCAACATGATTTGGAGCTTGTTTTTGGAAAAGTGTTTATTTCTGTATTTCAATGTTGCAACTTGCTGAAAACTGTCCACAGTGTTCCTATCATCCTGATTAAACAGTACTGGGGAAAAAATCACTTACAGAGTGCATCAAACATGATTTAGAGCTTGTTTATGGAAAAGTGTTTATTTCTGTATTTCAACATGATTTGGAGCTTGTTTTTGGAAAGTGCTTATTTCTGTATTTCAACATGATTTGGAGCGTGTTTTTGAAAAGTGCTTATTTATGTTTTTCAACATGATTTGGAGCTTGTTTTTGGAAAAGTGTTTATTTCTGTATTTCAATGTTGCAACTTGCTGAAAACTGTCCACAGTGTTCCTATCATCCTGATTAAACAGTACTGGGGAAAAAATCACTTACAGAGTGCATCAAACATGATTTAGAGCTTGTTTATGGAAAAGTGTTTATTTCTGTATTTCAACATGATTTGGAGCTTGTTTTTGGAAAGTGCTTATTTCTGTATTTCAACATGATTTGGAGCGTGTTTTTGAAAAGTGCTTATTTATGTTTTTCAACATGATTTGGAGCTTGTTTTTGGAAAAGTGTTTATTTCTGTATTTCAATGTTGCAACTTGCTGAAAACTGTCCACAGTGTTCCTATCATCCTGATTAAACAGTACTGGGGAAAAAATCACTTACAGAGTGCATCAAACATGATTTAGAGCTTGTTTATGGAAAAGTGTTTATTTCTGTATTTCAACATGATTTGGAGCTTGTTTTTGGAAAGTGCTTATTTCTGTATTTCAACATGATTTGGAGCGTGTTTTTGAAAAGTGCTTATTTATGTTTTTCAACATGATTTGGAGCTTGTTTTTGGAAAAGTGTTTATTTCTGTATTTCAATGTTGCAACTTGCTGAAAACTGTCCACAGTGTTCCTATCATCCTGATTAAACAGTACTGGGAAAAAAATCACTTACAGAGTGCATCAAACATGATTTAGAGCTTGTTTATGGAAAAGTGTTTATTTCTGTATTTCAACATGATTTGGAGCTTGTTTTTGGAAAGTGCTTATTTCTGTATTTCAACATGATTTGGAGCGTGTTTTTGAAAAGTGCTTATTTATGTTTTTCAACATGATTTGGAGCTTGTTTTTGGAAAAGTGTTTATTTCTGTATTTCAATGTTGCAACTTGCTGAAAACTGTCCACAGTGTTCCTATCATCCTGATTAAACAGTACTGGGAAAAAAATCACTTACAGAGTGCATCAAACATGATTTAGAGCTTGTTTATGGAAAAGTGTTTATTTCTGTATTTCAACATGATTTGGAGCTTGTTTTTGGAAAGTGCTTATTTCTGTATTTCAACATGATTTGGAGCGTGTTTTTGAAAAGTGCTTATTTATGTTTTTCAACATGATTTGGAGCTTGTTTTTGGAAAAGTGTTTATTTCTGTATTTCAATGTTGCAACTTGCTGAAAACTGTCCACAGTGTTCCTATCATCCTGATTAAACAGTACTGGGGAAAAAATCACTTACAGAGTGCATCAAACATGATTTAGAGCTTGTTTATGGAAAAGTGTTTATTTCTGTATTTCAACATGATTTGGAGCTTGTTTTTGGAAAGTGCTTATTTCTGTATTTCAACATGATTTGGAGCGTGTTTTTGAAAAGTGCTTATTTATGTTTTTCAACATGATTTGGAGCTTGTTTTTGGAAAAGTGTTTATTTCTGTATTTCAATGTTGCAACTTGCTGAAAACTGTCCACAGTGTTCCTATCATCCTGATTAAACAGTACTGGGGAAAAAATCACTTACAGAGTGCATCAAACATGATTTAGAGCTTGTTTATGGAAAAGTGTTTATTTCTGTATTTCAACATGATTTGGAGCTTGTTTTTGGAAAGTGCTATTTCTGTATTTCAACATGATTTGGAGCGTGTTTTTAAAAGTGCTTATTTATGTTTTTCAACATGATTTGGAGCTTGTTTTTGGAAAAGTGTTTATTTCTGTATTTCAATGTTGCAACTTGCTGAAAACTGTCCACAGTGTTCCTATCATCCTGATTAAACAGTACTGGGAAAAAAATCACTTACAGAGTGCATCAAACATGATTTAGAGCTTGTTTATGGAAAAGTGTTTATTTCTGTATTTCAACATGATTTGGAGCTTGTTTTTGGAAAGTGCTTATTTCTGTATTTCAACATGATTTGGAGCGTGTTTTTGAAAAGTGCTTATTTATGTTTTTCAACATGATTTGGAGCTTGTTTTTGGAAAAGTGTTTATTTCTGTATTTCAATGTTGCAACTTGCTGAAAACTGTCCACAGTGTTCCTATCATCCTGATTAAACAGTACTGGGGAAAAAATCACTTACAGAGTGCATCAAACATGATTTAGAGCTTGTTTATGGAAAAGTGTTTATTTCTGTATTTCAACATGATTTGGAGCTTGTTTTTGGAAAGTGCTTATTTCTGTATTTCAACATGATTTGGAGCGTGTTTTTGAAAAGTGCTTATTTCTGTTTTTCAACATGATTTGGAGCTTGTTTTTGGAAAAGTGTTTATTTCTGTATTTCAATGTTGCAACTTGCTGAAAACTGTCCACAGTGTTCCTATCATCCTGATTAAACAGTACTGGAAAAAAAATCACTTACAGAGTGCATCAAACATGATTTAGAGCTTGTTTATGGAAAAGTGTTTATTTCTGTATTTCAACATGATTTGGAGCTTGTTTTTGAAAAGTGCTTATTTCTGTATTTCAACATGATTTGGAGCGTGTTTTTGAAAAGTGCTTATTTATGTTTTTCAACATGATTTGGAGCTTGTTTTTGGAAAAGTGTTTATTTCTGTATTTCAGCATGATTTGGAGCTTGTTTTTGGAAAGTGCTTATTTTTGTTTTTCAACATGATTTGGAGCTTGTTTTTGGAAAAGTGTTTATTTCTGTATTTCAATGTTGCAACTTGCTGAAAACTGTCCACAGTGTTCCTATCATCCTGATTAAACAGTACTGGGGAAAAAATCACTTACAGAGTGCATCAAACATGATTTAGAGCTTGTTTATGGAAAAGTGTTTATTTCTGTATTTCAACATGATTTGGAGCTTGTTTTTGGAAAGTGCTTATTTCTGTATTTCAACATGATTTGGAGCGTGTTTTTGAAAAGTGCTTATTTATGTTTTTCAACATGATTTGGAGCTTGTTTTTGGAAAAGTGTTTATTTCTGTATTTCAATGTTGCAACTTGCTGAAAACTGTCCACAGTGTTCCTATCATCCTGATTGAACAGTACTAAAAAAAAATTCACTTACAGAGTGCATCAAACATGATTTAGAGCTTGTTTATGGAAAAGTGTTTATTTCTGTATTTCAACATGATTTGGAGCTTGTTTTTGGAAAGTGCTTATTTCTGTATTTCAACATGATTTGGAGCGTGTTTTTGAAAAGTGCTTATTTATGTTTTTCAACATGATTTGGAGCTTGTTTTTGGAAAAGTGTTTATTTCTGTATTTCAATGTTGCAACTTGCTGAAAACTGTCCACAGTGTTCCTATCTTCCTGATTAAACAGTACTGGGAAAAAAAATCACTTACAGAGTGCATCAAACATGATTTAGAGCTTGTTTATGGAAAAGTGTTTATTTCTGTATTTCAACATGATTTGGAGCTTGTTTTTGGAAAGTGCTTATTTCTGTATTTCAACATGATTTGGAGCGTGTTTTTGAAAAGTGCTTATTTATGTTTTTCAACATGATTTGGAGCTTGTTTTTGGAAAAGTGTTTATTTCTGTATTTCAATGTTGCAACTTGCTGAAAACTGTCCACAGTGTTCCTATCTTCCTGATTAAACAGTACTGGGAAAAAAAATCACTTACAGAGTGCATCAAACATGATTTAGAGCTTGTTTATGGAAAAGTGTTTATTTCTGTATTTCAACATGATTTGGAGCGTGTTTTTGGAAAGTGCTTATTTCTGTATTTCAACATGATTTGGAGCGTGTTTTTGAAAAGTGCTTATTTATGTTTTTCAACATGATTTGGAGCTTGTTTTTGGGAAAGTGTTTATTTCTGTATTTCAATGTTGCAACTTGCTGAAAACTGTCCACAGTGTTCCTATCATCCTGATTAAACAGTACTGGGAAAAAAATCACTTACAGAGTGCATCAAACATGATTTAGAGCTTGTTTATGGAAAAGTGTTTATTTCTGTATTTCAACATGATTTAGAGCTTGTTTTTGGAAAGTGCTTATTTCTGTATTTCAACATGATTTGGAGCGTGTTTTTGAAAAGTGCTTATTTATGTTTTTCAACATGATTTGGAGCTTGTTTTTGGAAAAGTGTTTATTTCTGTATTTCAATGTTGCAACTTGCTGAAAACTGTCCACAGTGTTCCTATCATCCTGATTAAACAGTACTGCAAAAAAAAATCACTTAAAGAGTGCATCAAACATGATTTAGAGCTTGTTTATGGAAAAGTGTTTATTTCTGTATTTCAACATGATTTGGAGCTTGTTTTTGGAAAGTGCTTATTTCTGTATTTCAACATGATTTGGAGCTTGTTTTTGAAAAGTGCTTATTTCTGTATTTCAACATGATTTAGAGCTTGTTTTTGGAAAAGTGTTTATTTCTGTATTTCAATGTTGCAACTTGCTGAAAACTGTCCACAGTGTTCCTATCTTCCTGATTAAACAGTACTGGAAAAAAAAATCACTTACAGAGTGCATCAAACATGATTTAGAGCTTGTTTATGGAAAAGTGTTTATTTCTGTATTTCAACATGATTTGGAGCTTGTTTTTGAAAAGTGCTTATTTCTGTATTTCAACATGATTTAGAGCTTGTTTTTGGAAAAGTGTTTATTTCTGTATTTCAATGTTGCAACTTGCTGAAAACTGTCCACAGTGTTCCTATCATCCTGATTAAACAGTACTGGGAAAAAAATCACTTACAGAGTGCATCAAACATGATTTAGAGCTTGTTTATGGAAAAGTGTTTATTTCTGTATTTCAACATGATTTGGAGCTTGTTTTTGGAAAGTGCTTATTTCTGTATTTCAACATGATTTGGAGCGTGTTTTTGAAAAGTGCTTATTTATGTTTTTCAACATGATTTGGAGCTTGTTTTTGGAAAAGTGTTTATTTCTGTATTTCAATGTTGCAACTTGCTGAAAACTGTCCACAGTGTTCCTATCATCCTGATTAAACAGTACTGGAAAAAAAATCACTTAAAGAGTGCATCAAACATGATTTAGAGCTTGTTTATGGAAAAGTGTTTATTTCTGTATTTCAACATGATTTGGAGCTTGTTTTTGGAAAGTGCTTATTTCTGTATTTCAACATGATTTGGAGCTTGTTTTTGAAAAGTGCTTATTTATGTATTTCAACATGATTTGGAGCTTGTTTTTGGAAAAGTGTTTATTTCTGTATTTCAATGTTGCAACTTGCTGAAAACTGTCCACAGTGTTCCTATCTTCCTGATTAAACAGTACTGGAAAAAAAAATCACTTACAGAGTGCATCAAACATGATTTAGAGCTTGTTTATGGAAAAGTGTTTATTTCTGTATTTCAACATGATTTGGAGCGTGTTTTTGAAAAGTGCTTATTTATGTTTTTCAACATGATTTGGAGCTTGTTTTTGGAAAAGTGTTTATTTCTGTATTTCAATGTTGCAACTTGCTGAAAACTGTCCACAGTGTTCCTATCATCCTGATTAAACAGTACTGGGAAAAAAATCACTTACAGAGTGCATCAAACATGATTTAGAGCTTGTTTATGGAAAAGTGTTTATTTCTGTATTTCAACATGATTTGGAGCTTGTTTTTGGAAAGTGCTTATTTCTGTATTTCAACATGATTTGGAGCGTGTTTTTGAAAAGTGCTTATTTATGTTTTTCAACATGATTTGGATCTTGTTTTTGGAAAAGTGTTTATTTCTGTATTTCAATGTTGCAACTTGCTGAAAACTGTCCACAGTGTTCCTATCATCCTGATTGAACAGTACTAAAAAAAAATCACTTACAGAGTGCATCAAACATGATTTAGAGCTTGTTTATGGAAAAGTGTTTATTTCTGTATTTCAACATGATTTGGAGCTTGTTTTTGGAAAGTGCTTATTTCTGTATTTCAACATGATTTGGAGCGTGTTTTTGAAAAGTGCTTATTTATGTTTTTCAACATGATTTGGAGCTTGTTTTTGGAAAAGTGTTTATTTCTGTATTTCAATGTTGCAACTTGCTGAATACTGTCCACAGTGTTCCTATCTTCCTGATTAAACAGTACTGGAAAAAAAAATCACTTACAGAGTGCATCAAACATGATTTAGAGCTTGTTTATGGAAAAGTGTTTATTTCTGTATTTCAACATGATTTGGAGCTTGTTTTTGAAAAGTGCTTATTTTGGTTTTTCAACATGATTTGGAGCTTGTTTTTGGGAAAGTGTTTATTTCTGTATTTCAATGTTGCAACTTGCTGAAAACTGTCCACAGTGTTCCTATCATCCTGATTAAACAGTACTGGGGAAAAAATCACTTACAGAGTGCATCAAACATGATTTAGAGCTTGTTTATGGAAAAGTGTTTATTTCTGTATTTCAACATGATTTGGAGCTTGTTTTGGAAAGTGCTTATTTCTGTATTTCAACATGATTTGGAGCGTGTTTTTGAAAAGTGCTTATTTATGTTTTCAACATGATTTGGAGCTTGTTTTTGGAAAAGTGTTTATTTCTGTATTTCAATGTTGCAACTTGCTGAAAACTGTCCACAGTGTTCCTATCATCCTGATTGAACAGTACTGGAAAAAAAATCACTTACAGAGTGCATCAAACATGATTTAGAGCTTGTTTATGGAAAAGTGTTTATTTCTGTATTTCAACATGATTTGGAGCTTGTTTTTGGAAAGTGCTTATTTCTGTATTTCAACATGATTTGGAGCGTGTTTTTGAAAAGTGCTTATTTATGTTTTTCAACATGATTTGGAGCTTGTTTTTGGAAAAGTGTTTATTTCTGTATTTCAATGTTGCAACTTGCTGAAAACTGTCCACAGTGTTCCTATCTTCCTGATTAAACAGTACTGGAAAAAAATCACTTACAGAGTGCATCAAACATGATTTAGAGCTTGTTTATGGAAAAGTGTTTATTTCTGTATTTCAACATGATTTGGAGCTTGTTTTTGGAAAGTGCTTATTTCTGTCTTTCAACATGATTTGGAGCGTGTTTTTGAAAAGTGCTTATTTCTGTATTTCAACATGATTTGGAGCTTGTTTTTGGAAAAGTGTTTATTTCTGTATTTCAATGTTGCAACTTGCTGAAAACTGTCCACAGTGTTCCTATCTTCCTGATTAAACAGTACTGGGAAAAAAAATCACTTACAGAGTGCATCAAACATGATTTAGAGCTTGTTTATGGAAAAGTGTTTATTTCTGTATTTCAACATGATTTGGAGCGTGTTTTTGAAAAGTGCTTATTTATGTTTTTCAACATGATTTGGAGCTTGTTTTTGGGAAAGTGTTTATTTCTGTATTTCAATGTTGCAACTTGCTGAAAACTGTCCACAGTGTTCCTATCATCCTGATTAAACAGTACTGGGAAAAAAATCACTTACAGAGTGCATCAAACATGATTTAGAGCTTGTTTATGGAAAAGTGTTTATTTCTGTATTTCAACATGATTTAGAGCTTGTTTTTGGAAAGTGCTTATTTCTGTATTTCAACATGATTTGGAGCGTGTTTTTGAAAAGTGCTTATTTATGTTTTCAACATGATTTGGAGCTTGTTTTTGGAAAAGTGTTTATTTCTGTATTTCAATGTTGCAACTTGCTGAAAACTGTCCACAGTGTTCCTATCATCCTGATTGAACAGTACTGGAAAAAAAATCACTTACAGAGTGCATCAAACATGATTTAGAGCTTGTTTATGGAAAAGTGTTTATTTCTGTATTTCAACATGATTTGGAGCTTGTTTTTGGAAAGTGCTTATTTCTGTATTTCAACATGATTTGGAGCGTGTTTTTGAAAAGTGCTTATTTATGTTTTTCAACATGATTTGGAGCTTGTTTTTGGAAAAGTGTTTATTTCTGTATTTCAATGTTGCAACTTGCTGAAAACTGTCCACAGTGTTCCTATCTTCCTGATTAAACAGTACTGGGAAAAAAAATCACTTACAGAGTGCATCAAACATGATTTAGAGCTTGTTTATGGAAAAGTGTTTATTTCTGTATTTCAACATGATTTGGAGCGTGTTTTTGAAAAGTGCTTATTTTGGTTTTTCAACATGATTTGGAGCTTGTTTTTGGGAAAGTGTTTATTTCTGTATTTCAATGTTGCAACTTGCTGAAAACTGTCCACAGTGTTCCTATCATCCTGATTAAACAGTACTGGGAAAAAAATCACTTACAGAGTGCATCAAACATGATTTAGAGCTTGTTTATGGAAAAGTGTTTATTTCTGTATTTCAACATGATTTAGAGCTTGTTTTTGGAAAGTGCTTATTTCTGTATTTCAACATGATTTGGAGCGTGTTTTTGAAAAGTGCTTATTTATGTTTTCAACATGATTTGGAGCTTGTTTTTGGAAAAGTGTTTATTTCTGTATTTCAATGTTGCAACTTGCTGAAAACTGTCCACAGTGTTCCTATCATCCTGATTGAACAGTACTGGAAAAAAAATCACTTACAGAGTGCATCAAACATGATTTAGAGCTTGTTTATGGAAAAGTGTTTATTTCTGTATTTCAACATGATTTGGAGCTTGTTTTTGGAAAGTGCTTATTTCTGTATTTCAACATGATTTGAGCGTGTTTTTGAAAAGTGCTTATTTATGTTTTTCAACATGATTTGGAGCTTGTTTTTGGAAAAGTGTTTATTTCTGTATTTCAATGTTGCAACTTGCTGAAAACTGTCCACAGTGTTCCTATCTTCCTGATTAAACAGTACTGGAAAAAAAATCACTTACAGAGTGCATCAAACATGATTTAGAGCTTGTTTATGGAAAAGTGTTTATTTCTGTATTTCAACATGATTTGGAGCTTGTTTTTGGAAAGTGCTTATTTCTGTATTTCAACATGATTTGGAGCGTGTTTTTGAAAAGTGCTTATTTATGTTTTTCAACATGATTTGGAGCTTGTTTTTGGAAAAGTGTTTATTTCTGTATTTCAATGTTGCAACTTGCTGAAAACTGTCCACAGTGTTCCTATCATCCTGGTTAAACAGTACTGGGAAAAAATTCACTTACAGAGTGCATCAAACATGATTTAGAGCTTGTTTATGGAAAAGTGTTTATTTCTGTATTTCAACATGATTTGGAGCTTGTTTTTGGAAAGTGCATATTTCTGTATTTCAACATGATTTGGAGCGTGTTTTTGAAAAGTGCTTATTTATGTTTTTCAACATGATTTGGAGCTTGTTTTTGGAAAAGTGTTTATTTCTGTATTTCAATGTTGCAACTTGCTGAAAACTGTCCACAGTGTTCCTATCATCCTGATTAAACAGTACTGGGAAAAAAAATCACTTACAGAGTGCATCAAACATGATTTAGAGCTTGTTTATGGAAAAGTGTTTATTTCTGTATTTCAACATGATTTGGAGCGTGTTTTTGAAAAGTGCTTATTTATGTTTTTCAACATGATTTGGAGCTTGTTTTTGGAAAAGTGTTTATTTCTGTATTTCAATGTTGCAACTTGCTGAAAACTGTCCACAGTGTTCCTATCTTCCTGATTAAACAGTAATGGAAAAAAAATCACTTACAGAGTGCATCAAACATGATTTAGAGCTTGTTTATGGAAAAGTGTTTATTTCTGTATTTCAACATGATTTGGAGCTTGTTTTTGGAAAGTGCTTATTTCTGTATTTCAACATGATTTGGAGCGTGTTTTTGAAAAGTGCTTATTTATGTTTTTCAATGTTGCAACTTGCTGAAAACTGTCCACAGTGTTCCTATCTTCCTGATTAAACAGTACTGGAAAAAAAATCACTTACAGAGTGCATCAAACATGATTTAGAGCTTGTTTATGGAAAAGTGTTTATTTCTGTATTTCAACATGATTTGGAGCTTGTTTTTGGAAAGTGCTTATTTCTGTATTTCAACATGATTTGGAGCGTGTTTTTGAAAAGTGCTTATTTATGTTTTTCAACATGATTTGGAGCTTGTTTTTGGAAAAGTGTTTATTTCTGTATTTCAATGTTGCAACTTGCTGAAAACTGTCCACAGTGTTCCTATCATCCTGGTTATACAGTACTGGGAAAAAAATCACTTACAGAGTGCATCAAACATGATTTAGAGCTTGTTTATGGAAAAGTGTTTATTTCTGTATTTCAACATGATTTGGAGCTTGTTTTTGGAAAGTGCATATTTCTGTATTTCAACATGATTTGGAGCGTGTTTTTGAAAAGTGCTTATTTATGTTTTTCAACATGATTTGGAGCTTGTTTTTGGAAAAGTGTTTATTTCTGTATTTCAATGTTGCAACTTGCTGAAAACTGTCCACAGTGTTCCTATCATCCTGATTAAACAGTACTGGAAAAAAAATCACTTACAGAGTGCATCAAACATGATTTAGAGCTTGTTTATGGAAAAGTGTTTATTTCTGTATTTCAACATGATTTGGAGCTTGTTTTTGGAAAGTGCTTATTTCTGTATTTCAACATGATTTGGAGCGTGTTTTTGAAAAGTGCATATTTATGTTTTTCAACATGATTTGGAGCTTGTTTTTGGAAAAGTGTTTATTTCTGTATTTCAATGTTGCAACTTGCTGAAAACTGTCCACAGTGTTCCTATCATCCTGATTAAACAGTACTGGGGAAAAAAATCACTTACAGAGTGCATCAAACATGATTTAGAGCTTGTTTATGGAAAAGTGTTTATTTCTGTATTTCAACATGATTTGGAGCTTGTTTTTGGAAAGTGCTTATCTCTGTATTTCAACATGATTTGGAGCGTGTTTTTGAAAAGTGCTTATTTATGTTTTTCAACATGATTTGGAGCTTGTTTTTGGAAAAGTGTTTATTTCTGTATTTCAATGTTGCAACTTGCTGAAAACTGTCCACAGTGTTCCTATCTTCCTGATTAAACAGTACTGGGAAAAAAATCACTTACAGAGTGCATCAAACATGATTTAGAGCTTGTTTATGGAAAAGTGTTTATTTCTGTATTTCAACATGATTTGGAGCTTGTTTTTGGAAAGTGCTTATTTCTGTATTTCAACATGATTTGGAGCGTGTTTTTGAAAAGTGCTTATTTATGTTTTTCAACATGATTTGGAGCTTGTTTTTGGAAAAGTGTTTATTTCTGTATTTCAATGTTGCAACTTGCTGAAAACTGTCCACAGTGTTCCTATCTTCCTGATTAAACAGTACTGGGAAAAAAATCACTTACAGAGTGCATCAAACATGATTTAGAGCTTGTTTATGGAAAAGTGTTTATTTCTGTATTTCAACATGATTTGGAGCTTGTTTTTGGAAAGTGCTTATTTCTGTATTTCAACATGATTTGGAGCGTGTTTTTGAAAAGTGCTTATTTATGTTTTTCAACATGATTTGGAGCTTGTTTTTGGAAAAGTGTTTATTTCTGTATTTCAATGTTGCAACTTGCTGAAAACTGTCCACAGTGTTCCTATCTTCCTGATTAAACAGTACTGGGAAAAAAATCACTTACAGAGTGCATCAAACATGATTTAGAGCTTGTTTATGGAAAAGTGTTTATTTCTGTATTTCAACATGATTTGGAGCTTGTTTTTGGAAAGTGCTTATTTCTGTATTTCAACATGATTTGGAGCGTGTTTTTGAAAAGTGCTTATTTATGTTTTTCAACATGATTTGGAGCTTGTTTTTGGAAAAGTGTTTATTTCTGTATTTCAATGTTGCAACTTGCTGAAAACTGTCCACAGTGTTCCTATCTTCCTGATTAAACAGTACTGGGAAAAAAATCACTTACAGAGTGCATCAAACATGATTTAGAGCTTGTTTATGGAAAAGTGTTTATTTCTGTATTTCAACATGATTTGGAGCTTGTTTTTGGAAAGTGCTTATTTCTGTATTTCAACATGATTTGGAGCGTGTTTTTGAAAAGTGCTTATTTCTGTTTTTCAACATGATTTGGAGCTTGTTTTTGGAAAAGTGTTTATTTCTGTATTTCAATGTTGCAACTTGCTGAAAACTGTCCACAGTGTTCCTATCATCCTGATTAAACAGTACTGGAAAAAAAATCACTTACAGAGTGCATCAAACATGATTTAGAGCTTGTTTATGGAAAAGTGTTTATTTCTGTATTTCAACATGATTTGGAGCTTGTTTTTGGAAAGTGCTTATTTCTGTATTTCAACATGATTTGGAGCTTGTTTTTGAAAAGTGCTTATTTCTGTTTTTCAACATGATTTGGAGCTTGTTTTTGGAAAAGTATTTATTTCTGTATTTCAATGTTGCAACTTGCTGAAAACTGTCCACAGTGTTCCTATCATCCTGATTAAACAGTACTGGAAAAAAAATCACTTACAGAGTGCATCAAACATGATTTAGAGCTTGTTTATGGAAAAGTGTTTATTTCTGTATTTCAACATGATTTGGAGCTTGTTTTTGGAAAGTGCTTATTTCTGTATTTCAACATGATTTGGAGCGTGTTTTTGAAAAGTGCTTATTTATGTTTTTCAACATGATTTGGAGCTTGTTTTTGGAAAAGTGTTTATTTCTGTATTTCAATGTTGCAACTTGCTGAAAACTGTCCACAGTGTTCCTATCATCCTGATTAAACAGTACTGGGGAAAAACTCACTTACAGAGTGCATCAAACATGATTTAGAGCTTGTTTATGGAAAAGTATTTATTTCTGTATTTCAACATGATTTGGAGCTTGTTTTTGAAAAGTGCTTATTTCTGTATTTCAACATGATTTGGAGCTTGTTTATGGAAAAGTGTTTTTTCTGTTTTTCAACATGATTTGGAGCTTGTTTATGAAAAGTGCTTATTTCTGTATTTCAACATGATTTAGAGCTTGTTTATGGAAAAGTATTTTTTCTGTTTTTCAACATGATTTAGAGCTTGTTTTTGGCAAAGTTTTTATTTCTGTATTTCAATGTTGCAACTTGCTGAAAACTGTCCACAGTGTTCCTATCATCCTGATTAAACAGTACTGAAAAAAACTCACTTACAGAGTGCATCAAACATGATTTAGAGCTTGTTTATGGAAACGTGTTTATTTCTGTATTTCAACATGATTTGGAGCTTGTTTTTGAAAAGTGCTTATTTCTGTATTTCAACATGATTTGGAGCTTGTTTATGGAAAAGTGTTTTTTCTGTTTTTCAACATGATTTAGAGCTTGTTTTTGGAAAAGTGTTTATTTCTGTATTTCAACATGATTTGGAGCTTGTTTTTGAAAAGTGCTTATTTCTGTATTTCAATGTTGCAACTTGCTGAAAACTGTCCACAGTGTTCCTATCATCCTGATTAAACAGTACTGGAAAAAAAATCACTTACAGAGTGCATCAAACATGATTTAGAGCTTGTTTATGGAAAAGTGTTTATTTATGTATTTCAACATGATTTGGAGCTTGTTTATGAAAAGTGCTTATTTCTGTATTTCAACATGACTTGGAGCATGTTTATGGAAAGGTGTTTTTTCTGTTTTTCAACATGATTTAGAGCTTGTTTTTGGAAAAGTGTTTATTTCTGTATTTCAATGTTGCAACTTGCTGAAAACTGTCCACAGTGTTCCTATCATCCTGATTAAACAGTACTGAAAAAAAATTCACTTACAGAGTGCATCAAACATGATTTAGAGCCTGTTTATGGAAAAGTGTTTATTTCTGTATTTCAACATGATTTGGAGCTTGTTTTTGGAAAGTGCTTATTTCTGTATTTCAACATGATTTGGAGCGTGTTTTTGAAAAGTGCTTATTTCTGTTTTTCAACATGATTTGGAGCTTGTTTTTGGAAAAGTGTTTATTTCTGGATTTCAATGTTGCAACTTGCTGAAAACTGTCCACAGTGTTCCTATCATCCTGATTAAACAGTACTGAAAAAAAAATCACTTACAGAGTGCATCAAACATGATTTAGAGCTTGTTTATGGAAACGTGTTTATTTCTGTATTTCAACATGATTTGGAGCTTGTTTTTGAAAAGTGCTTATTTCTGTATTTCAACATGATTTGGAGCTTGTTTATGGAAAAGTGTTTTTTCTGTTTTTCAACATGATTTGGAGCTTGTTTTTGAAAAGTGCTTATTTCTGTATTTCAATGTTGCAACTTGCTGAAAACTGTCCACAGTGTTCCTATCATCCTGATTAAACAGTACTGGAAAAAAAAATCACTTACAGAGTGCATCAAACATGATTTAGAGCTTGTTTATGGAAAAGTATTTATTTCTGTATTTCAACATGATTTGGAGCTTGTTTTTGAAAAGTGCTTATTTCTGTATTTCAACATGACTTGGAGCATGTTTATGGAAAGGTGTTTTTTCTGTTTTTCAACATGATTTAGAGCTTGTTTTTGGAAAAGTGTTTATTTCTGTATTTCAATGTTGCAACTTGCTGAAAACTGTCCACAGTGTTCCTATCATCCTGATTAACCAGTACTGAAAAAAAATTCACTTACAGAGTGCATCAAACATGATTTAGAGCTTGTTTATGGAAAAGTGTTTATTTCTGTATTTCAACATGATTTGGAGCTTGTTTTTGAAAAGTGCTTATTTCTGTATTTCAACATGATTTGGAGCTTGTTTTTGAAAGGTGTTTATTTCTGTATTTCAACATGATTTGGAGCTTGTTTTTGGAAAGTGCTTATTTCTGTATTTCAACATGATTTGGAGCGTGTTTTTGAAAAGTGCTTATTTATGTTTTTCAACATGATTTGGAGCTTGTTTTTGGAAAAGTGTTTATTTATGTATTTCAATGTTGCAACTTGCTGAAAACTGTCCACAGTGTTCCTATCATCCTGATTAAACAGTACTGGGGAAAAAAATCACTTACAGAGTGCATCAAACATGATTTAGAGCTTGTTTATGGAAAAGTGTTTATTTCTGTATTTCAACATGATTTGGAGCTTGTTTTTGGAAAGTGCTTATTTCTGTATTTCAACATCCTCTGCTCTCATCCTTCTAGACCTATCGGCTGCCTTTGATACTGTGAACCATCAGATCCTCCTCTCCACCCTCTCCGAGCTGGGCATCTCCGGCGCGGCCCACGCTTGGATTGCGTCCTACCTGACAGGTCGCTCCTACCAGGTGGCGTGGCGAGAATCTGTCTCCGCACCACGTGCTCTCACCACTGGTGTCCCCCAGGGCTCTGTTCTAGGCCCTCTCCTATTCTCGCTATACACCAAGTCACTTGGCTCTGTCATATCCTCACATGGTCTCTCCTATCATTGCTATGCAGACGACACACAATTAATCTTCTCCTTTCCCCCCTCTGATAACCAGGTGGTGAATCGCATCTCTGCATGTCTGGCAGACATATCAGTGTGGATGACGGATCACCACCTCAAGCTGAACCTCGGCAAGACGGAGCTGCTCTTCCTCCCGGGGAAGGACTGCCCGTTCCATGATCTCGCCATCACGGTTGACAACTCCATTGTGTCCTCCTCCCAGAGTGCTAAGAACCTTGGCGTGATCCTGGACAACACCCTGTCGTTCTCAACTAACATCAAGGCGGTGACCCGTTCCTGTAGGTTCATGCTCTACAACATTCGCAGAGTACGACCCTGCCTCACGCAGGAAGCGGCGCAGGTCCTAATCCAGGCACTTGTCATCTCCCGTCTGGATTACTGCAACTCGCTGTTGGCTGGGCTCCCTGCCTGTGCCATTAAACCCCTACAACTCATCCAGAACGCCGCAGCCCGTCTGGTGTTCAACTTTCCCAAGTTCTCTCACGTCACCCCGCTCCTCCGCTCTCTCCACTGGCTTCCAGTTGAAGCTCGCATCCGCTACAAGACCATGGTGCTTGCCTACGGAGCTGTGAGTGGAACGGCACCTCCGTACCTTCAGGCTCTGATCAGGCCCTACACCCAAACAAGGGCACTGCGTTCATCCACCTCTGGCCTGCTCGCCTCCCTACCTCTGAGGAAGTACAGTTCCCGCACAGCCCAGTCAAAACTGTTCGCTGCTCTGGCACCCCAATGGTGGAACAAACTCCCTCACGACGCCAGGTCAGCGGAGTCAATCACCACCTTCCGGAGACACCTGAAACCCCACCTCTTTAAGGAATACCTAGGATAGGATAAAGTAATCCTTCTAACCCCCCCCCCCTTAAAAGAGTTAGATGCACTATTGTAAAGTGGTTGTTCCACTGGATATCATAAGGTGAATGCACCAATTTGTAAGTCGCTCTGGATAAGAGCGTCTGCTAAATGACTTAAATGTAATGTAAATGTAACATGATTTGGAGCGTGTTTTTGAAAAGTGCTTATTTATGTTTTTCAACATGATTTGGAGCTTGTTTTTGGGAAAGTGTTTATTTCTGTATTTCAATGTTGCAACTTGCTGAAAACTGTCCACAGTGTTCCTATCATCCTGATTAAACAGTACTGGGAAAAACTCACTTACAGAGTGCATCAAACATGATTTAGAGCTTGTTTATGGAAAAGTATTTATTTCTGTATTTCAACATGATTTGGAGCTTGTTTTTGAAAAGTGCTTATTTCTGTATTTCAACATGATTTGGAGCTTGTTTATGGAAAAGTGTTTTTTCTGTTTTTCAACATGATTTGGAGCTTGTTTTTGAAAAGTGTTTTTTCTGTTTTTCAACATGATTTAGAGCTTGTTTTTGGAAAAGTGTTTATTTCTGTATTTTAATGTTGCAACTTGCTGAAAACTGTCCACAGTGTTCCTATCATCCTGATTAAACAGTACTGAAAAAAACCCACTTACAGAGTGCATCAAACATGATTTAGAGCTTGTTTATGGAAAATTATTTATTTCTGTATTTCAACATGATTTGGAGCTTGTTTTTGAAAAGTGCTTATTTCTGTATTTCAAGATGATTTGGAGCTTGTTTATGGAAAAGTGTTTTTTCTGTTTTTCAACATGATTTAGAGCTTGTTTATGGAAAAGTATTTATTTCTGTATTTCAACATGATTTGGAGCTTGTTTTTGAAAAGTGCTTATTTCTGTATTTCAACATGATTTGGAGCTTGTTTTTGAAAAGTGTTTATTTCTGTATTTCAACATGATTTAGAGCTTGTTTTTGGAAAAGTGTTTATTTCTGTATTTCAATGATGCAACTTGCTGAAAACTGTCCACACTGTTCCTATCATCCTGATTAAACAGTACTGAAAATAAATTAACTTACAGAGTGCATCAAACATGATTTAGAGCTTGTTTATGGAAAAGTGTTTATTTCTGTATTTCAACATGATTTGGAGCTTGTTTTTGGAAAATTGTTTTTTCTGTATTTCAACATGATTTAGAGCTTGTTTATGGAAAAGTGTTTTTTCTGTTTTTCAACATGATTTAGAGCTTGTTTTAGGAAAAGTGTTTATTTCTGTATTTCAATGTTGCAACTTGCTGAAAACTGTCCACAGTGTTCCTATCATCCTGATTAAACAGTACTGAAAATAAATTAACTTACAGAGTGCATCAAACATGATTTAGAGCTTGTTTATGGAAAAGTGTTTATTTCTGTATTTCAACATGATTTGGAGCTTGTTTTTGAAAAGTGCTTATTTCTGTATTTCAAGATGATTTGGAGCTTGTTTATGGAAAAGTGTTTTTTCTGTTTTTCAACATGATTTAGAGCTTGTTTATGGAAAAGTATTTATTTCTGTATTTCAACATGATTTGGAGCTTGTTTTTGAAAAGTGCTTATTTCTGTATTTCAACATGATTTGGAGCTTGTTTTTGAAAAGTGTTTATTTCTGTATTTCAACATGATTTAGAGCTTGTTTTTGGAAAAGTGTTTATTTCTGTATTTCAATGTTGCAACTTGCTGAAAACTGTCCACAGTGTTCCTATCATCCTGATTAAACAGTACTGAAAAAGAATTCACTTACAGAGTGCATCAAACATGATTTAGAGCTTGTTTATGGAAAAGTGTTTATTTCAGTATTTCAACATGATTTGGAGCTTGTTTTTGAAAAGTGCTTATTTCTGTATTTCAACATGATTTAGAGCTTGTTTATGGAAAAGTTTTTTTTCTGTTTTTCAACATGATTTAGAGCTTGTTTTTGGAAAAGTGTTTATTTCTGTATTTCAATGTTGCAACTTGCTGAAAACTGTCCACAGTGTTCCTATCATCCTGATTAAACAGTACTTAAAAAGTATTCACTTACAGAGTGCATCAAACATGATTTAGAGCTTGTTTTAGGAAAAGTGTTTATTTCTGTATTTCAACATGATTTGGAGCTTGTTTATGGAAAAGTATTTATTTCTGTATTTCAACATGATTTGGAGCTTGTTTATGAAAAGTGTTTATTTCTGTATTTCAACATGATTTAGAGCTTGTTTTTGGAAAAGTGTTTATTTCTGTATTTCAATGATGCAACTTGCTGAAAACTGTCCACACTGTTCCTATCATCCTGATTAAACAGTACTGAAAAAGAATTCACTTACAGAGTGCATCAAACATGATTTAGAGCTTGTTTTTGGAAAAGTGTTTATTTCTGTATTTCAATGTTGCAACTTGCTGAAAACTGTCCACAGTGTTCCTATCATCCTGATTAAACATTACTGAAAAAAAATTCACTTACAGAGTGCATCAAACATGATTTAGAGCTTGTTTATGGAAAAGTGTTTATTTCTGTATTTCAACATGATTTGGAGCTTGTTTTTGAAAAGTGCTTATTTCTGTATTTCAACATGATTTGGAGCTTGTTTTTGAAAAGTGCTTATTTCTGTTTTTCAACATGATTTAGAGCTTGTTTTTGGAAAAGTGTTTAATTCTGTATTTCAATGTTGCAACTTGCTGAAAACTGTCCACAGTGTTCCTATCATCCTGATTAAACAGTACTGAAAAAAAATTCACTTACAGAGTGCATCAAACATGATTTAGAGCTTGTTTATGGAAAAGTATTTATTTCTGTATTTCAACATGATTTGGAGCTTGTTTATGAAAAGTGCTTATTTCTGTATTTCAACATGACTTGGAGCATGTTTATGGAAAGGTGTTTTTTCTGTTATTCAACATGATTTAGAGCTTGTTTTTGGAAAAGTGTTTATTTCTGTATTTCAATGTTGCAACTTGCTGAAAACTGTCCACAGTGTTCCTATCATCCTGATTAAACAGTACTTAAAAAAAATTCACTTACAGAGTGCATCAAACATGATTTGGAGCTTGTTTATGGAAAAGTGTTTATTTCTGTTTTTCAACATGATTTAGAGCTTGTTTATGGAAAAGTGTTTATTTCTGTATTTCAACATGATTTGGAGCTTGTTTTTGAAAAGTGCATATTTCTGTATTTCAACTTGATTTAGAGCTTGTTTATGGAAAAGTGTTTTTTCTGTTTTTCAACATGATTTAGAGCTTGTTTTTGGAAAAGTGTTTATTTCTGTATTTCAATGTTGCAACTTGCTGAAAACTGTCCACACTGTTCCTATCATCCTGATTAAACAGTACTGGAAAAAAATCACTTACAGAGTGCATCAAACATGATTTAGAGCTTGTTTTAGGAAAAGTGTTTATTTCTGTATTTCAACATGATTTGGAGCTTGTTTTTGAAAAGTGCTTATTTCTGTATTTCAACATGATTTAGAGCTTGTTTATGGAAAAGTTTTTTTTCTGTTTTTCAACATGATTTAGAGCTTGTTTTTGGAAAAGTGTTTATTTCTGTATTTCAATGTTGCAACTTGCTGAAAACTGTCCACAGTGTTCCTATCATCCTGATTAACCAGTACTGAAAAAAAATTCACTTACAGAGTGCATCAAACATGATTTAGAGCTTGTTTATGGAAAAGTGTTTATTTCTGTATTTCAACATGATTTGGAGCTTGTTTTTGAAAAGTGCTTATTTCTGTATTTCAACATGATTTGGAGCTTGTTTTTGAAAAGTGTTTATTTCTGTATTTCAACATGATTTAGAGCTTGTTTTTGGAAAAGTGTTTATTTCTGTATTTCAATGTTGCAACTTGCTGAAAACTGTCCACAGTGTTCCTATCATTCTGATTAAACAGTACTGAAAAAAAATTCACTTACAGAGTGCATCAAACATGATTTAGAGCTTGTTTATGGAAAAGTATTTATTTCTGTATTTCAACATGATTTGGAGCTTGTTTTTGAAAAGTGTTTATTTCTGTATTTCAACATGATTTAGAGCTTGTTTTTGGAAAAGTGTTTATTTCTGTATTTCAATGTTGCAACTTGCTGAAAACTGTCCACAGTGTTCCTATCATCCTGATTAAACAGTACTGAAAAAAAATTCACTTACAGAGTGCATCAAACATGATTTAGAGCTTGTTTATGGAAAAGTGTTTATTTCTGTATTTCAACATGATTTGGAGCTTGTTTTTGAAAAGTGTTTATTTCTGTATTTCAACATGATTTAGAGCTTGTTTATGGAAAAGTTTTTTTTCTGTTTTTCAACATGATTTGGAGCTTGTTTTTGAAAAGTGCTTATTTCTGTATTTCAATGATGCAACTTGCTGAAAACTGTCCACAGTGTTCCTATCATCCTGATTAAACAGTACTTAAAAAGTATTCACTTACAGAGTGCATCAAACATGATTTAGAGCTTGTTTTAGGAAAAGTGTTTATTTCTGTATTTCAATGTTGCAACTTGCTGAAAACTGTCCACAGTGTTCCTATCATCCTGATTAAACAGTACTGAAAAAAAATCACTTACAGAGTGCATCAAACATGATTTAGAGCTTGTTTATGGAAAAGTATTTATTTCTGTATTTCAACATGATTTGGAGCTTGTTCATGGAAAAGTGTTTTTTCTGTTTTTCAACATGATTTAGAGCTTGTTTTTGGAAAAGTGTTTATTTCTGTATTTCAATGTTGCAACTTGCTGAAAACTGTCCACAGTGTTCCTATCATTCTGATTAAACAGTACTGAAAAAAAATCACTTACAGAGTGCATCAAACATGATTTAGAGCTTGTTTATGGAAAAGTATTTATTTCTGTATTTCAACATGATTTGGAGCTTGTTTATGAAAAGTGTTTATTTCTGTATTTCAACATGATTTAGAGCTTGTTTTTGGAAAAGTGTTTATTTCTGTATTTCAATGATGCAACTTGCTGAAAACTGTCCACAGTGTTCCTATCATCCTGATTAAACAGTACTTAAAAAGTATTCACTTACAGAGTGCATCAAACATGATTTAGAGCTTGTTTTAGGAAAAGTGTTTATTTCTGTATTTCAATGTTGCAACTTGCTGAAAACTGTCCACAGTGTTCCTATCATCCTGATTAAACAGTACTGAAAAAAAATCACTTACAGAGTGCATCAAACATGATTTAGAGCTTGTTTATGGAAAAGTATTTATTTCTGTATTTCAACATGATTTGGAGCTTGTTCATGGAAAAGTGTTTTTTCTGTTTTTCAACATGATTTAGAGCTTGTTTTTGGAAAAGTGTTTATTTCTGTATTTCAATGTTGCAACTTGCTGAAAACTGTCCACAGTGTTCCTATCATTCTGATTAAACAGTACTGAAAAAAAATCACTTACAGAGTGCATCAAACATGATTTAGAGCTTGTTTATGGAAAAGTATTTATTTCTGTATTTCAACATGATTTGGAGCTTGTTTATGAAAAGTGCTTATTTCTGTATTTCAACATGACTTGGAGCATGTTTATGGAAAGGTGTTTTTTCTGTTATTCAACATGATTTAGAGCTTGTTTTTGGAAAAGTGTTTATTTCTGTATTTCAATGATGCAACTTGCTGAAAACTGTCCACAGTGTTCCTATCATCCTGATTAAACAGTACTGAAAAAAAATCACTTACAGAGTGCATCAAACATGATTTAGAGCTTGTTTATGGAAAAGTATTTATTTCTGTATTTCAACATGATTTGGAGCTTGTTTATGAAAAGTGTTTATTTCTGTATTTCAACATGATTTAGAGCTTGTTTTTGGAAAAGTGTTTATTTCTGTATTTCAATGATGCAACTTGCTGAAAACTGTCCACAGTGTTCCTATCATCCTGATTAAACAGTACTGAAAAAGAATTCACTTACAGAGTGCATCAAACATGATTTAGAGCTTGTTTATGGAAAAGTGTTTATTTCAGTATTTCAACATGATTTGGAGCTTGTTTTTGAAAAGTGCTTATTTCTGTATTTCAACATGATTTAGAGCTTGTTAATGGAAAAGTTTTTTTTCTGTTTTTCAACATGATTTAGAGCTTGTTTTTGGAAAAGTGTTTATTTCTGTATTTCAATGATGCAACTTGCTGAAAACTGTCCACAGTGTTCCTATCATCCTGATTAAACAGTACTTAAAAAGTATTCACTTACAGAGTGCATCAAACATGATTTAGAGCTTGTTTTAGGAAAAGTGTTTATTTCTGTATTTCAATGTTGCAACTTGCTGAAAACTGTCCACAGTGTTCCTATCATCCTGATTAAACAGTACTGAAAAAAAATCACTTACAGAGTGCATCAAACATGATTTAGAGCTTGTTTATGGAAAAGTATTTATTTCTGTATTTCAACATGATTTGGAGCTTGTTTATGAAAAGTGTTTATTTCTGTATTTCAACATGATTTAGAGCTTGTTTTTGGAAAAGTGTTTATTTCTGTATTTCAATGATGCAACTTGCTGAAAACTGTCCACACTGTTCCTATCATCCTGATTAAACAGTACTGAAAAAGAATTCACTTACAGAGTGCATCAAACATGATTTAGAGCTTGTTTTTGGAAAAGTGTTTATTTCTGTATTTCAATGTTGCAACTTGCTGAAAACTGTCCACAGTGTTCCTATCATCCTGATTAAACATTACTGAAAAAGAAATTCACTTACAGAGTGCATCAAACATGATTTAGAGCTTGTTTATGGAAAAGTGTTTATTTCTGTATTTCAACATGATTTGGAGCTTGTTTATGAAAAGTGCTTATTTCTGTATTTCAACATGACTTGGAGCATGTTTATGGAAAGGTGTTTTTTCTGTTATTCAACATGATTTAGAGCTTGTTTTTGGAAAAGTGTTTATTTCTGTATTTCAATGATGCAACTTGCTGAAAACTGTCCACAGTGTTCCTATCATCCTGATTAAACAGTACTGAAAAAAAATCACTTACAGAGTGCATCAAACATGATTTAGAGCTTGTTTATGGAAAAGTATTTATTTCTGTATTTCAACATGATTTGGAGCTTGTTTATGAAAAGTGTTTATTTCTGTATTTCAACATGATTTAGAGCTTGTTTTTGGAAAAGTGTTTATTTCTGTATTTCAATGATGCAACTTGCTGAAAACTGTCCACAGTGTTCCTATCATCCTGATTAAACAGTACTGAAAAAGAATTCACTTACAGAGTGCATCAAACATGATTTAGAGCTTGTTTATGGAAAAGTGTTTATTTCAGTATTTCAACATGATTTGGAGCTTGTTTTTGAAAAGTGCTTATTTCTGTATTTCAACATGATTTAGAGCTTGTTAATGGAAAAGTTTTTTTTCTGTTTTTCAACATGATTTAGAGCTTGTTTTTGGAAAAGTGTTTATTTCTGTATTTCAATGATGCAACTTGCTGAAAACTGTCCACAGTGTTCCTATCATCCTGATTAAACAGTACTTAAAAAGTATTCACTTACAGAGTGCATCAAACATGATTTAGAGCTTGTTTTAGGAAAAGTGTTTATTTCTGTATTTCAATGTTGCAACTTGCTGAAAACTGTCCACAGTGTTCCTATCATCCTGATTAAACAGTACTGAAAAAAAATCACTTACAGAGTGCATCAAACATGATTTAGAGCTTGTTTATGGAAAAGTATTTATTTCTGTATTTCAACATGATTTGGAGCTTGTTTATGAAAAGTGTTTATTTCTGTATTTCAACATGATTTAGAGCTTGTTTTTGGAAAAGTGTTTATTTCTGTATTTCAATGATGCAACTTGCTGAAAACTGTCCACACTGTTCCTATCATCCTGATTAAACAGTACTGAAAAAGAATTCACTTACAGAGTGCATCAAACATGATTTAGAGCTTGTTTTTGGAAAAGTGTTTATTTCTGTATTTCAATGATGCAACTTGCTGAAAACTGTCCACAGTGTTCCTATCATCCTGATTAAACATTACTGAAAAAAAATTCACTTACAGAGTGCATCAAACATGATTTAGAGCTTGTTTATGGAAAAGTGTTTATTTCTGTATTTCAACATGATTTGGAGCTTGTTTTTGAAAAGTGTTTATTTCTGTATTTCAACATGATTTGGAGCTTGTTCATGGAAAAGTGTTTTTTCTGTTTTTCAACATGATTTAGAGCTTGTTTTTGGAAAAGTGTTTATTTCTGTATTTCAATGTTGCAACTTGCTGAAAACTGTCCACAGTGTTCCTATCATTCTGATTAAACAGTACTGAAAAAAAATCACTTACAGAGTGCATCAAACATGATTTAGAGCTTGTTTATGGAAAAGTGTTTATTTCTGTATTTCAACATGATTTAGAGCTTGTTTTTGGAAAAGTGTTTATTTCTGTATTTCAATGATGCAACTTGCTGAAAACTGTCCACACTGTTCCTATCATCCTGATTAAACAGTACTGAAAAAGAATTCACTTACAGAGTGCATCAAACATGATTTAGAGCTTGTTTTTGGAAAAGTGTTTATTTCTGTATTTCAATGTTGCAACTTGCTGAAAACTGTCCACAGTGTTCCTATCATCCTGATTAAACATTACTGAAAAAAAATCACTTACAGAGTGCATCAAACATGATTTAGAGCTTGTTTATGGAAAAGTGTTTATTTCTGTATTTCAACATGATTTGGAGCTTGTTTTTGAAAAGTGTTTATTTCTGTATTTCAACATGATTTGGAGCTTGTTTATGGAAAAGTGTTTTTTCTGTTTTTCAACATGATTTAGAGCTTGTTTTTGGAAAAGTGTTTATTTCTGTATTTCAATGTTGCAACTTGCTGAAAACTGTCCACAGTGTTCCTATCATTCTGATTAAACAGTACTGAAAAAAAATCACTTACAGAGTGCATCAAACATGATTTAGAGCTTGTTTATGGAAAAGTATTTATTTCTGTATTTCAACATGATTTGGAGCTTGTTTATGAAAAGTGCTTATTTCTGTATTTCAACATGACTTGGAGCATGTTTATGGAAAGGTGTTTTTTCTGTTATTCAACATGATTTAGAGCTTGTTTTTGGAAAAGTGTTTATTTCTGTATTTCAATGATGCAACTTGCTGAAAACTGTCCACAGTGTTCCTATCATCCTGATTAAACAGTACTTAAAAAGTATTCACTTACAGAGTGCATCAAACATGATTTGGAGCTTGTTTATGGAAAAGTGTTTTTTCTGTTTTTCAACATGATTTAGAGCTTGTTTATGGAAAAGTGTTTATTTCTGTATTTCAACATGATATGGAGCTTGTTTTTGAAAAGTGCTTATTTCTGTATTTCAACATAATTCGAAGCTTGTTCCTGAAAAGTGTTTATTTCTGTATTTCAACATGATTTAGAGCTTGTTTTTGGAAAAGTGTTTATTTCTGTATTTCAATGTTGCAACTTGCTGAAAACTGTCCACACTGTTCCTATCATCCTGATTAAACAGTACTGGAAAAAAATCACTTACAGAGTGCATCAAACATGATTTAGAGCTTGTTTTAGGAAAAGTGTTTATTTCTGTATTTCAACATGATTTGGAGCTTGTTTTTGAAAAGTGCTTATTTCTGTATTTCAACATGATTTGGAGCTTGTTTTTGAAAAGTGCTTATTTCTGTATTTCAACATGATTTAGAGCTTGTTTTGGAAAAGTGTTTATTTCTGTATTTCAATGATGCAACTTGCTGAAAACTGTCCACAGTGTTCCTATCATCCTGATTAAACAGTACTGAAAAAGTATTCACTTACAGAGTGCATCAAACATGATTTGGAGCTTGTTTATGGAAAAGTGTTTTTTCTGTTTTTCAACATGATTTAGAGCTTGTTTATGGAAAAGTGTTTATTTCTGTATTTCAACATGATTTGGAGCTTGTTTTTGAAAAGTGCTTATTTCTGTATTTCAACTTGATTTAGAGCTTGTTTATGGAAAAGTGTTTATTTCTGTTTTTCAACATGATTTAGAGCTTGTTTTTGGAAAAGTGTTTATTTCTGTATTTCAATGTTGCAACTTGCTGAAAACTGTCCACACTGTTCCTATCATCCTGATTAAACAGTACTGGAAAAAAATCACTTACAGAGTGCATCAAACATGATTTAGAGCTTGTTTTAGGAAAAGTGTTTATTTCTGTATTTCAACATGATTTGGAGCTTGTTATTGAAAAGTGCTTATTTCTGTATTTCAACATGATTTGGAGCTTGTTTTTGAAAAGTGTTTATTTCTGTATTTCAACATGATTTGGAGCTTGTTCATGGAAAAGTGTTTTTTCTGTTTTTCAACATGATTTAGAGCTTGTTTTTGGAAAAGTGTTTATTTCTGTATTTCAATGTTGCAACTTGCTGAAAACTGTCCACAGTGTTCCTATCATCCTGATTAAACAGTACTGGAAAAAAATCACTTACAGAGTGCATCAAACATGATTTAGAGCTTGTTTATGGAAAAGTGTTTATTTCTGTATTTCAACATGATTTGGAGCTTGTTTTTGAAAAGTGCTTATTTCTGTATTTCAACATGATTTGGAGCTTGTTTATGAAAAGTGCTTATTTCTGTATTTCAACATGACTTGGAGCATGTTTATGGAAAGGTGTTTTTTCTGTTATTCAACATGATTTAGAGCTTGTTTTTGGAAAAGTGTTTATTTCTGTATTTCAATGATGCAACTTGCTGAAAACTGTCCACAGTGTTCCTATCATCCTGATTAAACAGTACTGAAAAAAAATCACTTACAGAGTGCATCAAACATGATTTAGAGCTTGTTTATGGAAAAGTATTTATTTCTGTATTTCAACATGATTTGGAGCTTGTTTATGAAAAGTGTTTATTTCTGTATTTCAACATGATTTAGAGCTTGTTTTTGGAAAAGTGTTTATTTCTGTATTTCAATGTTGCAACTTGCTGAAAACTGTCCACAGTGTTCCTATCATCCTGATTAAACAGTACTGAAAAATAATTCACTTACAGAGTGCATCAAACATGATTTAGAGCTTGTTTATGGAAAAGTGTTTATTTCTGTATTTCAACATGATTTGGAGCTTGTTTTTGAAAAGTGCTTATTTCTGTATTTCAACATGATTTAGAGCTTGTTTATGGAAAAGTTTTTTTTCTGTTTTTCAACATGATTTAGAGCTTGTTTTTGGAAAAGTGTTTATTTCTGTATTTCAATGATGCAACTTGCTGAAAACTGTCCACAGTGTTCCTATCATCCTGATTAAACAGTACTTAAAAAGTATTCACTTACAGAGTGCATCAAACATGATTTAGAGCTTGTTTTAGGAAAAGTGTTTATTTCTGTATTTCAATGTTGCAACTTGCTGAAAACTGTCCACAGTGTTCCTATCATCCTGATTAAACAGTACTGAAAAAAAATCACTTACAGAGTGCATCAAACATGATTTAGAGCTTGTTTATGGAAAAGTATTTATTTCTGTATTTCAACATGATTTGGAGCTTGTTCATGGAAAAGTGTTTTTTCTGTTTTTCAACATGATTTAGAGCTTGTTTTTGGAAAAGTGTTTATTTCTGTATTTCAATGTTGCAACTTGCTGAAAACTGTCCACAGTGTTCCTATCATTCTGATTAAACAGTACTGAAAAAAAATCACTTACAGAGTGCATCAAACATGATTTAGAGCTTGTTTATGGAAAAGTATTTATTTCTGTATTTCAACATGATTTGGAGCTTGTTTATGAAAAGTGCTTATTTCTGTATTTCAACATAACTTGGAGCATGTTTATGGAAAGGTGTTTTTTCTGTTATTCAACATGATTTAGAGCTTGTTTTTGGAAAAGTGTTTATTTCTGTATTTCAATGATGCAACTTGCTGAAAACTGTCCACAGTGTTCCTATCATCCTGATTAAACAGTACTTAAAAAGTATTCACTTACAGAGTGCATCAAACATGATTTGGAGCTTGTTTATGGAAAAGTGTTTTTTCTGTTTTTCAACATGATTTAGAGCTTGTTTATGGAAAAGTGTTTATTTCTGTATTTCAACATGATATGGAGCTTGTTTTTGAAAAGTGCATATTTCTGTATTTCAACTTGATTTAGAGCTTGTTTATGGAAAAGTGTTTTTTCTGTTTTTCAACATGATTTAGAGCTTGTTTTTGGAAAAGTGTTTATTTCTGTATTTCAATGTTGCAACTTGCTGAAAACTGTCCACACTGTTCCTATCATCCTGATTAAACAGTACTGGAAAAAAATCACTTACAGAGTGCATCAAACATGATTTAGAGCTTGTTTTAGGAAAAGTGTTTATTTCTGTATTTCAATGTTGCAACTTGCTGAAAACTGTCCACAGTGTTCCTATCATCCTGATTAAACAGTACTGAAAAAAAATTCACTTACAGAGTGCATCAAACATGATTTAGAGCTTGTTTATGGAAAAGTATTTATTTCTGTATTTCAACATGATTTGGAGCTTGTTTATGAAAAGTGCTTATTTCTGTATTTCAACATGACTTGGAGCTTGTTTATGGAAAGGTGTTTTTTCTGTTATTCAACATGATTTAGAGCTTGTTTTTGGAAAAGTGTTTATTTCTGTATTTCAACATGATTTAGAGCTTGTTTTTGGAAAAGTGTTTATTTCTGTATTTCAATGATGCAACTTGCTGAAAACTGTCCACAGTGTTCCTATCATCCTGATTAAACATTACTGAAAAGAAATCACTTACAGAGTGCATCAAACATGATTTAGAGCTTGTTTATGGAAAAGTATTTATTTCTGTATTTCAACATGATTTGGAGCTTGTTTTTGAAAAGTGTTTATTTCTGTATTTCAACATGATTTGGAGCTTGTTCATGGAAAAGTGTTTTTTCTGTTTTTCAACATGATTTAGAGCTTGTTTTTGGAAAAGTGTTTATTTCTGTATTTCAATGATGCAACTTGCTGAAAACTGTCCACAGTGTTCCTATCATCCTGATTAAACAGTACTTAAAAAGTATTCACTTACAGAGTGCATCAAACATGATTTGGAGCTTGTTTATGGAAAAGTGTTTTTTCTGTTTTTGGAAAAGTGTTTATTTCTGTATTTCAACATGATTTGGAGCTTGTTTTTGAAAAGTGCTTATTTCTGTATTTCAACATGATTTAGAGCTTGTTTATGGAAAAGTGTTTTTTCTGTTTTTCAACATGATTTAGAGCTTGTTTTTGGAAAAGTGTTTATTTCTGTATTTCAATGATGCAACTTGCTGAAAACTGTCCACACTGTTCCTATCATCCTGATTAAACAGTACTGGAAAGAAATCACTTACAGAGTGCATCAAACATGATTTAGAGCTTGTTTTAGGAAAAGTGTTTATTTCTGTATTTCAATGTTGCAACTTGCTGAAAACTGTCCACAGTGTTCCTATCATCCTGATTAAACAGTACTGAAAAAAAATCACTTACAGAGTGCATCAAACATGATTTAGAGCTTGTTTATGGAAAAGTATTTATTTCTGTATTTCAACATGATTTGGAGCTTGTTTATGAAAAGTGCTTATTTCTGTATTTCAACATGACTTGGAGCATGTTTATGGAAAGGTGTTTTTTCTGTTATTCAACATGATTTAGAGCTTGTTTTTGGAAAAGTGTTTATTTCTGTATTTCAATGTTGCAACTTGCTGAAAACTGTCCACAGTGTTCCTATCATCCTGATTAAACAGTACTTAAAAAGTATTCACTTACAGAGTGCATCAAACATGATTTAGAGCTTGTTTTAGGAAAAGTGTTTATTTCTGTATTTCAATGTTGCAACTTGCTGAAAACTGTCCACAGTGTTCCTATCATCCTGATTAAACAGTACTGAAAAAAAATTCACTTACAGAGTGCATCAAACATGATTTAGAGCTTGTTTATGGAAAAGTATTTATTTCTGTATTTCAACATGATTTGGAGCTTGTTTATGAAAAGTGTTTATTTCAGTATTTCAATGATGCAACTTGCTGAAAACTGTCCACACTGTTCCTATCATCCTGATTAAACAGTACTGAAAAAGAATTCACTTACAGAGTGCATCAAACATGATTTAGAGCTTGTTTATGGAAAAGTGTTTATTTCAGTATTTCAACATGATTTGGAGCTTGTTTTTGAAAAGTGCTTATTTCTGTATTTCAACATGATTTAGAAAAGTTTTTGTTTTTCAACATGATTTAGAGCTTGTTTTTGGAAAAGTGTTTATTTCTGTATTTCAATGTTGCAACTTGCTGAAAACTGTCCACAGTGTTCCTATCATCCTGATTAACCAGTACTGAAAAAAAATCACTTACAGAGTGCATCAAACATGATTTAGAGCTTGTTTATGGAAAAGTATTTATTTCTGTATTTCAACATGATTTGGAGCTTGTTTTTGAAAAGTGCTTATTTCTGTATTTCAACATGATTTGGAGCTTGTTTTTGAAAAGTGTTTATTTCTGTATTTCAACATGATTTAGAGCTTGTTTATGGAAAAGTGTTTATTTCTGTATTTCAATGTTGCAACTTGCTGAAAACTGTCCACAGTGTTCCTATCATCCTAATTAAACAGTACTGAAAAGAAATCACTTACAGAGTGCATCAAACATGATTTAGAGCTTGTTTATGGAAAAGTATTTATTTCTGTATTTCAACATGATTTGGAGCTTGTTTTTGAAAAGTGTTTATTTCTGTATTTCAACATGATTTGGAGCTTGTTCATGGAAAAGTGTTTTTTCTGTTTTTCAACATGATTTAGAGCTTGTTTTTGGAAAAGTGTTTATTTCTGTATTTCAATGTTGCAACTTGCTGAAAACTGTCCACAGTGTTCCTATAATTCTGATTAAACAGTACTGAAAAAAAATCACTTACAGAGTGCATCAAACATGATTTAGAGCTTGTTTATGGAAAAGTATTTATTTCAGTATTTCAACATGATTTGGAGCTTGTTTTTGAAAAGTGCTTATTTCTGTATTTCAACATGATTTAGAGCTTGTTAATGGAAAAGTTTTTTTTCTGTTTTTCAACATGATTTAGAGCTTGTTTTTGGAAAAGTGTTTATTTCTGTATTTTAATGTTGCAACTTGCTGAAAACTGTCCACAGTGTTCCTATCATCCTGATTAACCAGTACTGAAAAAAACTCACTTACAGAGTGCATCAAACATGATTTAGAGCTTGTTTATGGAAAAGTGTTTATTTCTGTATTTCAACATGATTTGGAGCTTGTTTTTGAAAAGTGCTTATTTCTGTATTTCAACATGATTTGGAGCTTGTTTTTGAAAAGTGTTTATTTCTGTATTTCAACATGATTTAGAGCTTGTTTTTGGAAAAGTGTTTATTTCTGTATTTCAATGATGCAACTTGCTGAAAACTGTCCACAGTGTTCCTATCATCCTAATTAAACAGTACTGAAAAAAAATCACTTACAGAGTGCATCAAACATGATTTAGAGCTTGTTTATGGAAAAGTGTTTATTTCTGTATTTCAACATGATTTGGAGCTTGTTTTTGAAAAGTGTTTATTTCTGTATTTCAACATGATTTGGAGCTTGTTTATGGAAAAGTGTTTTTTCTGTTTTTCAACATGATTTAGAGCTTGTTTTTGGAAAAGTGTTTATTTCTGTATTTCAATGTTGCAACTTGCTGAAAACTGTCCACAGTGTTCCTATCATCCTGATTAAACAGTACTGAAAAAAAATCACTTACAGAGTGCATCAAACATGATTTAGAGCTTGTTTATGGAAAAGTATTTATTTCTGTATTTCAACATGATTTGGAGCTTGTTTATGAAAAGTGTTTATTTCTGTATTTCAACATGATATGGAGCTTGTTTTTGAAAAGTGCATATTTCTGTATTTCAACTTGATTTAGAGCTTGTTTAAGGAAAAGTGTTTTTTCTGTTTTTCAACATGATTTAGAGCTTGTTTTTGGAAAAGTGTTTATTTCTGTATTTCAATGTTGCAACTTGCTGAAAACTGTCCACAGTGTTCCTATCATCCTGATTAAACAGTACTGAAAAAAAATTCACTTACAGAGTGCATCAAACATGATTTAGAGCTTGTTTTAGGAAAAGTGTTTATTTCAACATGATTTGGAGCTTGTTTTTGAAAAGTGCTTATTTCTGTATTTCAACATGATTTGGAGCTTGTTTTTGAAAAGTGTTTATTTCTGTATTTCAACATGATTTGGAGCTTGTTTTGGAAAAGTGTTTATTTCTGTATTTCAATGTTGCAACTTGCTGAAAACTGTCCACAGTGTTCCTATCATCCTGATTAAACAGTACTGAAAAAAATTCACTTACAGAGTGCATCAAACATGATTTGGAGCTTGTTTATGGAAAAGTGTTTTTTCTGTTTTTCAACATGATTTAGAGCTTGTTTTTGGAAAAGTGTTTATTTCTGTATTTCAACATGATTTGGAGCTTGTTTTTGAAAAGTGCTTATTTCTGTATTTCAACTTGATTTGAAGCTTGTTTATGGAAAAGTGTTTTTTCTGTTTTTCAACATGATTTAGAGCTTGTTTTTGGAAAAGTGTTTATTTCTGTATTTCAATGTTGCAACTTGCTGAAAACTGTCCACACTGTTCCTATCATCCTGATTAAACAGTACTGGAAAAAAATCACTTACAGAGTGCATCAAACATGATTTAGAGCTTGTTTTAGGAAAAGTGTTTATTTCTGTATTTCAACATGATTTGGAGCTTGTTTTTGAAAAGTGCTTATTTCTGTATTTCAACATGATTTGGAGCTTGTTTTTGAAAAGTGTTTATTTCTGTATTTCAACATGATTTGGAGCTTGTTCATGGAAAAGTGTTTTTTCTGTTTTTCAACATGATTTAGAGCTTGTTTTTGGAAAAGTGTTTATTTCTGTATTTCAATGTTGCAACTTGCTGAAAACTGTCCACAGTGTTCCTATCATTCTGATTAAACAGTACTGAAAAGAAATCACTTACAGAGTGCATCAAACATGATTTAGAGCTTGTTTATGGAAAAGTATTTATTTCTGTATTTCAACATGATTTGGAGCTTGTTTATGAAAAGTGCTTATTTCTGTATTTCAACATGACTTGGAGCATGTTTATGGAAAGGTGTTTTTTCTGTTATTCAACATGATTTAGAGCTTGTTTTTGGAAAAGTGTTTATTTCTGTATTTCAATGATGCAACTTGCTGAAAACTGTCCACAGTGTTCCTATCATCCTGATTAAACAGTACTGAAAAAAAATCACTTACAGAGTGCATCAAACATGATTTAGAGCTTGTTTATGGAAAAGTATTTATTTCTGTATTTCAACATGATTTGGAGCTTGTTTATGAAAAGTGTTTATTTCTGTATTTCAACATGATTTAGAGCTTGTTTTTGGAAAAGTGTTTATTTCTGTATTTCAATGATGCAACTTGCTGAAAACTGTCCACAGTGTTCCTATCATCCTGATTAAACAGTACTTAAAAAGTATTCACTTACAGAGTGCATCAAACATGATTTAGAGCTTGTTTTAGGAAAAGTGTTTATTTCTGTATTTCAATGTTGCAACTTGCTGAAAACTGTCCACAGTGTTCCTATCATCCTGATTAAACAGTACTGAAAAAAAATCACTTACAGAGTGCATCAAACATGATTTAGAGCTTGTTTATGGAAAAGTATTTATTTCTGTATTTCAACATGATTTGGAGCTTGTTCATGGAAAAGTGTTTTTTCTGTTTTTCAACATGATTTAGAGCTTGTTTTTGGAAAAGTGTTTATTTCTGTATTTCAATGTTGCAACTTGCTGAAAACTGTCCACAGTGTTCCTATCATTCTGATTAAACAGTACTGAAAAAAAATCACTTACAGAGTGCATCAAACATGATTTAGAGCTTGTTTATGGAAAAGTATTTATTTCTGTATTTCAACATGATTTGGAGCTTGTTTATGAAAAGTGCTTATTTCTGTATTTCAACATGACTTGGAGCATGTTTATGGAAAGGTGTTTTTTCTGTTATTCAACATGATTTAGAGCTTGTTTTTGGAAAAGTGTTTATTTCTGTATTTCAATGTTGCAACTTGCTGAAAACTGTCCACAGTGTTCCTATCATCCTGATTAAACAGTACTGAAAAAAAATCACTTACAGAGTGCATCAAACATGATTTAGAGCTTGTTTATGGAAAAGTGTTTATTTCTGTATTTCAACATGATTTGGAGCTTGTTTATGGAAAAGTGTTTTTTCTGTTTTTCAACATGATTTAGAGCTTGTTTTTGGAAAAGTGTTTATTTCTGTATTTCAATGTTGCAACTTGCTGAAAACTGTCCACAGTGTTCCTATCATCCTGATTAAACAGTACTGAAAAAAAATTCACTTACAGAGTGCATCAAACATGATTTAGAGCTTGTTTATGGAAAAGTGTTTATTTCTGTATTTCAACATGATTTGGAGCTTGTTCATGGAAAAGTGTTTTTTCTGTTTTTCAACATGATTTAGAGCTTGTTTTTGGAAAAGTGTTTATTTCTGTATTTCAATGTTGCAACTTGCTGAAAACTGTCCACAGTGTTCCTATCATTCTGATTAAACAGTACTGAAAAAAAATCACTTACAGAGTGCATCAAACATGATTTAGAGCTTGTTTATGGAAAAGTATTTATTTCTGTATTTCAACATGATTTGGAGCTTGTTTATGAAAAGTGCTTATTTCTGTATTTCAACATGACTTGGAGCATGTTTATGGAAAGGTGTTTTTTCTGTTATTCAACATGATTTAGAGCTTGTTTTTGGAAAAGTGTTTATTTCTGTATTTCAATGATGCAACTTGCTGAAAACTGTCCACAGTGTTCCTATCATCCTGATTAAACAGTACTTAAAAAGTATTCACTTACAGAGTGCATCAAACATGATTTGGAGCTTGTTTATGGAAAAGTGTTTTTTCTGTTTTTCAACATGATTTAGAGCTTGTTTATGGAAAAGTGTTTATTTCTGTATTTCAACATGATATGGAGCTTGTTTTTGAAAAGTGCATATTTCTGTATTTCAACTTGATTTAGAGCTTGTTTATGGAAAAGTGTTTTTTCTGTTTTTCAACATGATTTAGAGCTTGTTTTTGGAAAAGTGTTTATTTCTGTATTTCAATGATGCAACTTGCTGAAAACTGTCCACACTGTTCCTATCATCCTGATTAAACAGTACTGGAAAAAAATCACTTACAGAGTGCATCAAACATGATTTAGAGCTTGTTTTAGGAAAAGTGTTTATTTCTGTATTTCAATGTTGCAACTTGCTGAAAACTGTCCACAGTGTTCCTATCATCCTGATTAAACAGTACTGAAAAAAAATCACTTACAGAGTGCATCAAACATGATTTAGAGCTTGTTTATGGAAAAGTATTTATTTCTGTATTTCAACATGATTTGGAGCTTGTTTATGAAAAGTGCTTATTTCTGTATTTCAACATGACTTGTAGCATGTTTATGGAAAGGTGTTTTTTCTGTTATTCAACATGATTTAGAGCTTGTTTTTGGAAAAGTGTTTTTTCTGTTTTTCAACATGATTTAGAGCTTGTTTTTGGAAAAGTGTTTATTTCTGTATTTCAATGTTGCAACTTGCTGAAAACTGTCCACAGTGTTCCTATCATTCTGATTAAACAGTACTGAAAAGAAATCACTTACAGAGTGCATCAAACATGATTTAGAGCTTGTTTATGGAAAAGTATTTATTTCTGTATTTCAACATGATTTGGAGCTTGTTTATGAAAAGTGCTTATTTCTGTATTTCAACATGACTTGGAGCATGTTTATGGAAAGGTGTTTTTTCTGTTATTCAACATGATTTAGAGCTTGTTTTTGGAAAAGTGTTTATTTCTGTATTTCAATGATGCAACTTGCTGAAAACTGTCCACAGTGTTCCTATCATCCTGATTAAACAGTACTGAAAAAAAATCACTTACAGAGTGCATCAAACATGATTTAGAGCTTGTTTATGGAAAAGTATTTATTTCTGTATTTCAACATGATTTGGAGCTTGTTTATGAAAAGTGTTTATTTCTGTATTTCAACATGATTTAGAGCTTGTTTTTGGAAAAGTGTTTATTTCTGTATTTCAATGATGCAACTTGCTGAAAACTGTCCACAGTGTTCCTATCATCCTGATTAAACAGTACTTAAAAAGTATTCACTTACAGAGTGCATCAAACATGATTTAGAGCTTGTTTTAGGAAAAGTGTTTATTTCTGTATTTCAATGTTGCAACTTGCTGAAAACTGTCCACAGTGTTCCTATCATCCTGATTAAACATTACTGAAAAGAAATCACTTACAGAGTGCATCAAACATGATTTAGAGCTTGTTTATGGAAAAGTATTTATTTCTGTATTTCAACATGATTTGGAGCTTGTTTTTGAAAAGTGCTTATTTCTGTATTTCAACATGATTTGGAGCTTGTTCATGGAAAAGTGTTTTTTCTGTTTTTCAACATGATTTAGAGCTTGTTTTTGGAAAAGTGTTTATTTCTGTATTTCAATGTTGCAACTTGCTGAAAACTGTCCACAGTGTTCCTATAATTCTGATTAAACAGTACTGAAAAAAAATCACTTACAGAGTGCATCAAACATGATTTAGAGCTTGTTTATGGAAAAGTATTTATTTCTGTATTTCAACATGATTTGGAGCTTGTTTATGAAAAGTGTTTATTTCTGTATTTCAACATGATATGGAGCTTGTTTTTGAAAAGTGCATATTTCTGTATTTCAACTTGATTTAGAGCTTGTTTATGGAAAAGTGTTTTTTCTGTTTTTCAACATGATTTAGAGCTTGTTTTTGGAAAAGTGTTTATTTCTGTATTTCAATGTTGCAACTTGCTGAAAACTGTCCACACTGTTCCTATCATCCTGATTAAACAGTACTGGAAAAAAATCACTTACAGAGTGCATCAAACATGATTTAGAGCTTGTTTTAGGAAAAGTGTTTATTTCTGTATTTCAACATGATTTGGAGCTTGTTTTTGAAAAGTGCTTATTTCTGTATTTCAACATGATTTGGAGCTTGTTTTTGAAAAGTGTTTATTTCTGTATTTCAACATGATTTAGAGCTTGTTTTGGAAAAGTGTTTATTTCTGTATTTCAATGATGCAACTTGCTGAAAACTGTCCACAGTGTTCCTATCATCCTGATTAAACAGTACTGAAAAAGTATTCACTTACAGAGTGCATCAAACATGATTTGGAGCTTGTTTATGGAAAAGTGTTTTTTCTGTTTTTCAACATGATTTAGAGCTTGTTTATGGAAAAGTGTTTATTTCTGTATTTCAACATGATATGGAGCTTGTTTTTGAAAAGTGCTTATTTCTGTATTTCAACTTGATTTAGAGCTTGTTTATGGAAAAGTGTTTATTTCTGTTTTTCAACATGATTTAGAGCTTGTTTTTGGAAAAGTGTTTATTTCTGTATTTCAATGATGCAACTTGCTGAAAACTGTCCACACTGTTCCTATCATCCTGATTAAACAGTACTGGAAAAAAATCACTTACAGAGTGCATCAAACATGATTTAGAGCTTGTTTTAGGAAAAGTGTTTATTTCTGTATTTCAACATGATTTGGAGCTTGTTTTTGAAAAGTGCTTATTTCTGTATTTCAACATGATTTGGAGCTTGTTTTTGAAAAGTGTTTATTTCTGTATTTCAACATGATTTGGAGCTTGTTCATGGAAAAGTGTTTTTTCTGTTTTTCAACATGATTTAGAGCTTGTTTTTGGAAAAGTGTTTATTTCTGTATTTCAATGTTGCAACTTGCTGAAAACTGTCCACAGTGTTCCTATCATTCTGATTAAACAGTACAAAAAAAAAAATCACTTACAGAGTGCATCAAACATGATTTAGAGCTTGTTTATGGAAAAGTATTTATTTCTGTATTTCAACATGATTTGGAGCTTGTTTATGAAAAGTGCTTATTTCTGTATTTCAACATGACTTGGAGCATGTTTATGGAAAGGTGTTTTTTCTGTTATTCAACATGATTTAGAGCTTGTTTTTGGAAAAGTGTTTATTTCTGTATTTCAATGATGCAACTTGCTGAAAACTGTCCACAGTGTTCCTATCATCCTGATTAAACAGTACTGAAAAAAAATCACTTACAGAGTGCATCAAACATGATTTAGAGCTTGTTTATGGAAAAGTATTTATTTCTGTATTTCAACATGATTTGGAGCTTGTTTATGAAAAGTGTTTATTTCTGTATTTCAACATGATTTAGAGCTTGTTTTTGGAAAAGTGTTTATTTCTGTATTTCAATGATGCAACTTGCTGAAAACTGTCCACAGTGTTCCTATCATCCTGATTAAACAGTACTTAAAAAGTATTCACTTACAGAGTGCATCAAACATGATTTAGAGCTTGTTTTAGGAAAAGTGTTTATTTCTGTATTTCAATGTTGCAACTTGCTGAAAACTGTCCACAGTGTTCCTATCATCCTGATTAAACAGTACTGAAAAAAAATCACTTACAGAGTGCATCAAACATGATTTAGAGCTTGTTTATGGAAAAGTATTTATTTCTGTATTTCAACATGATTTGGAGCTTGTTCATGGAAAAGTGTTTTTTCTGTTTTTCAACATGATTTAGAGCTTGTTTTTGGAAAAGTGTTTATTTCTGTATTTCAATGTTGCAACTTGCTGAAAACTGTCCACAGTGTTCCTATCATTCTGATTAAACAGTACTGAAAAAAAATCACTTACAGAGTGCATCAAACATGATTTAGAGCTTGTTTATGGAAAAGTATTTATTTCTGTATTTCAACATGATTTGGAGCTTGTTTATGAAAAGTGCTTATTTCTGTATTTCAACATGACTTGGAGCATGTTTATGGAAAGGTGTTTTTTCTGTTATTCAACATGATTTAGAGCTTGTTTTTGGAAAAGTGTTTATTTCTGTATTTCAATGATGCAACTTGCTGAAAACTGTCCACAGTGTTCCTATCATCCTGATTAAACAGTACTTAAAAAGTATTCACTTACAGAGTGCATCAAACATGATTTGGAGCTTGTTTATGGAAAAGTGTTTTTTCTGTTTTTCAACATGATTTAGAGCTTGTTTATGGAAAAGTGTTTATTTCTGTATTTCAACATGATATGGAGCTTGTTTTTGAAAAGTGCATATTTCTGTATTTCAACTTGATTTAGAGCTTGTTTATGGAAAAGTGTTTTTTCTGTTTTTCAACATGATTTAGAGCTTGTTTTTGGAAAAGTGTTTATTTCTGTATTTCAATGATGCAACTTGCTGAAAACTGTCCACACTGTTCCTATCATCCTGATTAAACAGTACTGGAAAAAAATCACTTACAGAGTGCATCAAACATGATTTAGAGCTTGTTTTAGGAAAAGTGTTTATTTCTGTATTTCAATGTTGCAACTTGCTGAAAACTGTCCACAGTGTTCCTATCATCCTGATTAAACAGTACTGAAAAAAAATCACTTACAGAGTGCATCAAACATGATTTAGAGCTTGTTTATGGAAAAGTATTTATTTCTGTATTTCAACATGATTTGGAGCTTGTTTATGAAAAGTGCTTATTTCTGTATTTCAACATGACTTGTAGCATGTTTATGGAAAGGTGTTTTTTCTGTTATTCAACATGATTTAGAGCTTGTTTTTGGAAAAGTGTTTTTTCTGTTTTTCAACATGATTTAGAGCTTGTTTTTGGAAAAGTGTTTATTTCTGTATTTCAATGTTGCAACTTGCTGAAAACTGTCCACAGTGTTCCTATCATTCTGATTAAACAGTACTGAAAAGAAATCACTTACAGAGTGCATCAAACATGATTTAGAGCTTGTTTATGGAAAAGTATTTATTTCTGTATTTCAACATGATTTGGAGCTTGTTTATGAAAAGTGCTTATTTCTGTATTTCAACATGACTTGGAGCATGTTTATGGAAAGGTGTTTTTTCTGTTATTCAACATGATTTAGAGCTTGTTTTTGGAAAAGTGTTTATTTCTGTATTTCAATGATGCAACTTGCTGAAAACTGTCCACAGTGTTCCTATCATCCTGATTAAACAGTACTGAAAAAAAATCACTTACAGAGTGCATCAAACATGATTTAGAGCTTGTTTATGGAAAAGTATTTATTTCTGTATTTCAACATGATTTGGAGCTTGTTTATGAAAAGTGTTTATTTCTGTATTTCAACATGATTTAGAGCTTGTTTTTGGAAAAGTGTTTATTTCTGTATTTCAATGATGCAACTTGCTGAAAACTGTCCACAGTGTTCCTATCATCCTGATTAAACAGTACTTAAAAAGTATTCACTTACAGAGTGCATCAAACATGATTTAGAGCTTGTTTTAGGAAAAGTGTTTATTTCTGTATTTCAATGTTGCAACTTGCTGAAAACTGTCCACAGTGTTCCTATCATCCTGATTAAACAGTACTGAAAAAAAATCACTTACAGAGTGCATCAAACATGATTTAGAGCTTGTTTATGGAAAAGTATTTATTTCTGTATTTCAACATGATTTGGAGCTTGTTCATGGAAAAGTGTTTTTTCTGTTTTTCAACATGATTTAGAGCTTGTTTTTGGAAAAGTGTTTATTTCTGTATTTCAATGTTGCAACTTGCTGAAAACTGTCCACAGTGTTCCTATCATTCTGATTAAACAGTACTGAAAAAAAATCACTTACAGAGTGCATCAAACATGATTTAGAGCTTGTTTATGGAAAAGTATTTATTTCTGTATTTCAACATGATTTGGAGCTTGTTTATGAAAAGTGCTTATTTCTGTATTTCAACATGACTTGGAGCATGTTTATGGAAAGGTGTTTTTTCTGTTATTCAACATGATTTAGAGCTTGTTTTTGGAAAAGTGTTTATTTCTGTATTTCAATGATGCAACTTGCTGAAAACTGTCCACAGTGTTCCTATCATCCTGATTAAACAGTACTTAAAAAGTATTCACTTACAGAGTGCATCAAACATGATTTGGAGCTTGTTTATGGAAAAGTGTTTATTTCTGTATTTCAACATGATTTAGAGCTTGTTTATGGAAAAGTGCTTATTTCTGTATTTCAACATGATTTGGAGCTTGTTTTTGAAAAGTGCATATTTCTGTATTTCAACTTGATTTAGAGCTTGTTTATGGAAAAGTGTTTTTTCTGTTTTTCAACATGATTTAGAGCTTGTTTTTGGAAAAGTGTTTATTTCTGTATTTCAATGATGCAACTTGCTGAAAACTGTCCACACTGTTCCTATCATCCTGATTAAACAGTACTGGAAAAAAATCACTTACAGAGTGCATCAAACATGATTTAGAGCTTGTTTTCGGAAAAGTGTTTATTTCTGTATTTCAATGTTGCAACTTGCTGAAAACTGTCCACAGTGTTCCTATCATCCTGATTAAACAGTACTGAAAAAAAAATCACTTACAGAGTGCATCAAACATGATTTAGAGCTTGTTTATGGAAAAGTATTTATTTCTGTATTTCAACATGATTTGGAGCTTGTTTATGAAAAGTGCTTATTTCTGTATTTCAACATGACTTGGAGCATGTTTATGGAAAGGTGTTTTTTCTGTTATTCAACATGATTTAGAGCTTGTTTTTGGAAAAGTGTTTATTTCTGTATTTCAATGTTGCAACTTGCTGAAAACTGTCCACAGTGTTCCTATCATCCTGATTAACCAGTACTGAAAAAAACTCACTTACAGAGTGCATCAAACATGATTTAGAGCTTGTTTATGGAAAAGTGTTTATTTCTGTATTTCAACATGATTTGGAGCTTGTTTTTGAAAAGTGCTTATTTCTGTATTTCAACATGATTTGGAGCTTGTTTTTGAAAAGTGTTTATTTCTGTATTTCAACATGATTTAGAGCTTGTTTTTGGAAAAGTGTTTATTTCTGTATTTCAATGTTGCAACTTGCTGAAAACTGTCCACAGTGTTCCTATCATCCTGATTAAACATTACTGAAAAAAAATTCACTTACAGAGTGCATCAAACATGATTTAGAGCTTGTTTATGGAAAAGTGTTTATTTCTGTATTTCAACATGATTTGGAGCTTGTTTTTGAAAAGTGTTTATTTCTGTATTTCAACATGATTTGTTTTTCAACATGATTTAGAGCTTGTTTTTGGAAAAGTGTTTATTTCTGTATTTCAATGTTGCAACTTGCTGAAAACTGTCCACAGTGTTCCTATCATCCTGATTAAACAGTACTTAAAAAGTATTCACTTACAGAGTGCATCAAACATGATTTGGAGCTTGTTTATGGAAAAGTGTTTTTTCTGTTTTTCAACATGATTTAGAGCTTGTTTATGGAAAAGTGTTTATTTCTGTATTTCAACATGATATGGAGCTTGTTTTTGAAAAGTGCTTATTTCTGTATTTCAACATGATTTAGAGCTTGTTTATGGAAAAGTGTTTTTTCTGTTTTTCAACATGATTTAGAGCTTGTTTTTGGAAAAGTGTTTATTTCTGTATTTCAATGATGCAACTTGCTGAAAACTGTCCACACTGTTCCTATCATCCTGATTAAACAGTACTGGAAAAAAATCACTTACAGAGTGCATCAAACATGATTTAGAGCTTGTTTTAGGAAAAGTGTTTATTTCTGTATTTCAATGTTGCAACTTGCTGAAAACTGTCCACAGTGTTCCTATCATCCTGATTAAACAGTACTGAAAAAAAATCACTTACAGAGTGCATCAAACATGATTTAGAGCTTGTTTATGGAAAAGTGTTTATTTCTGTATTTCAACATGATTTGGAGCTTGTTTTTGAAAAGTGCTTATTTATGTATTTCAACATGACTTGGAGCATGTTTATGGAAAGGTGTTTTTTCTGTTATTCAACATGATTTAGAGCTTGTTTTTGGAAAAGTGTTTATTTCTGTATTTCAATGTTGCAACTTGCTGAAAACTGTCCACAGTGTTCCTATCATCCTGATTAAACAGTACTTAAAAAGTATTCACTTACAGAGTGCATCAAACATGATTTAGAGCTTGTTTTAGGAAAAGTGTTTATTTCTGTATTTCAATGTTGCAACTTGCTGAAAACTGTCCACAGTGTTCCTATCATCCTGATTAAACAGTACTGAAAAAAAATCACTTACAGAGTGCATCAAACATGATTTAGAGCTTGTTTATGGAAAAGTATTTATTTCTGTATTTCAACATGATTTGGAGCTTGTTTATGAAAAGTGTTTATTTCAGTATTTCAATGATGCAACTTGCTGAAAACTGTCCACACTGTTCCTATCATCCTGATTAAACAGTACTGAAAAAGAATTCACTTACAGAGTGCATCAAACATGATTTAGAGCTTGTTTATGGAAAAGTGTTTATTTCAGTATTTCAACATGATTTGGAGCTTGTTTTTGAAAAGTGCTTATTTCTGTATTTCAACATGATTTAGAGCTTGTTTTTGGAAAAGTGTTTATTTCTGTATTTTAATGTTGCAACTTGCTGAAAACTGTCCACAGTGTTCCTATCATCCTGATTAACCAGTACTGAAAAAAAATTCACTTACAGAGTGCATCAAACATGATTTAGAGCTTGTTTATGGAAAAGTGTTTATTTCTGTATTTCAACATGATTTGGAGCTTGTTTTTGAAAAGTGTTTATTTCTGTATTTCAACATGATTTGGAGCTTGTTCATGGAAAAGTGTTTTTTCTGTTTTTCAACATGATTTAGAGCTTGTTTTTGGAAAAGTGTTTATTTCTGTATTTCAATGTTGCAACTTGCTGAAAACTGTCCACAGTGTTCCTATCATTCTGATTAAACAGTACTGAAAAAAAATCACTTACAGAGTGCATCAAACATGATTTAGAGCTTGTTTATGGAAAAGTATTTATTTCTGTATTTCAACATGATTTGGAGCTTGTTTATGAAAAGTGTTTATTTCTGTATTTCAATGATGCAACTTGCTGAAAACTGTCCACAGTGTTCCTATCATCCTGATTAAACAGTACTTAAAAAGTATTCACTTACAGAGTGCATCAAACATGATTTGGAGCTTGTTTATGGAAAAGTGTTTTTTCTGTTTTTCAACATGATTTAGAGCTTGTTTATGGAAAAGTGTTTATTTCTGTATTTCAACATGATATGGAGCTTGTTTTTGAAAAGTGCATATTTCTGTATTTCAACATGATTTAGAGCTTGTTTATGGAAAAGTGTTTTTTCTGTTTTTCAACATGATTTAGAGCTTGTTTTTGGAAAAGTGTTTATTTCTGTATTTCAATGATGCAACTTGCTGAAAACTGTCCACAGTGTTTCTATCATCCTGATTAAACAGTACTGCAAAAAAATTCACTTAAAGAGTGCATCAAACATGATTTAGAGCTTGTTTATGGAAAAGTGTTTATTTCTGTATTTCAATGTTGCAACTTGCTGAAAACTGTCCACAGTGTTCCTATCATCCTGATTAAACAGTCCTAAAAAAAATTCACTTACAGAGTGCATCAAACATGATTTAGAGCTTGTTTATGGAAAAGTGTTTATTTCTGTATTTCAACATGATTTGGAGCTTGTTTATGAAAAGTGCTTATTTCTGTATTTCAACATGATTTGGAGCTTGTTTTTGAAAAGTATTTATTTCTGTATTTCAACATGATTTGGAGCTTGTTTATGAAAAGTGCTTATTTCTGTATTTCAACATGACTTGGAGCATGTTTATGGAAAGGTGTTTTTTCTGTTTTTCAACATGATTTAGAGCTTGTTTTTGGAAAAGTGTTTATTTCTGTATTTCAATGTTGCAACTTGCTGAAAACTGTCCACAGTGTTCCTATCATCCTGATTAAACAGTACTTAAAAAAAATTCACTTACAGAGTGCATCAAACATGATTTAGAGCTTGTTTATGGAAAAGTATTTATTTCTGTATTTCAACATGATTTGGAGCTTGTTTATGAAAAGTGCTTATTTCTGTATTTCAACATGACTTGTTTATGGAAAGGTGTTTTTTCTGTTTTTCAACATGATTTAGAGCTTGTTTTTGGAAAAGTGTTTATTTCTGTATTTCAATGTTGCAACTTGCTGAAAACTGTCCACAGTGTTCCTATCATCCTGATTAAACAGTACTGAACAAAAATTCACTTACAGAGTGCATCAAACATGATTTAGAGCTTGTTTATGGAAAAGTGTTTATTTCTGTATTTCAACATGATTTGGAGCTTGTTTTTGAAAAGTGCTTATTTCTGTATTTCAACATGATTTGGAGCTTGTTTATGGAAAAGTGTTTTTTCTGTTTTTCAACATGATTTAGAGCTTGTTTATGGAAAAGTATTTATTTCTGTATTTCAACATGATTTGGAGCTTGTTTATGAAAAGTGCTTATTTCTGTATTTCAACATGACTTGGAGCATGTTTATGGAAAGGTGTTTTTTCTGTTTTTCAACATGATTTAGAGCTTGTTTTTGGAAAAGTGTTTATTTCTGTATTTCAATGATGCAACTTGCTGAAAACTGTCCACAGTGTTCCTATCATCCTGATTAAACAGTACTTAAAAAGTATTCACTTACAGAGTGCATCAAACATGATTTAGAGCTTGTTTATGGAAAAGTATTTATTTCTGTATTTCAACATGATTTGGAGCTTGTTTATGAAAAGTGCTTATTTCTGTATTTCAACATGACTTGTTTATGGAAAGGTGTTTTTTCTGTTTTTCAACATGATTTAGAGCTTGTTTATGGAAAAGTATTTATTTCTGTATTTCAACATGATTTGGAGCTTGTTTATGAAAAGTGCTTATTTCTGTATTTCAACATGACTTGGAGCATGTTTATGGAAAGGTGTTTTTTCTGTTTTTCAACATGATTTAGAGCTTGTTTTTGGAAAAGTGTTTATTTCTGTATTTCAATGATGCAACTTGCTGAAAACTGTCCAGAGTGTTCCTACCATCCTGATTAAACAGTACTTAAAAAGTATTCACTTACAGAGTGCATCAAACATGATTTAGAGCTTGTTTATGGAAAAGTGTTTATTTCTGTATTTCAACATGATTTAGAGCTTGTTTTGGAAAAGTGTTTATTTCTGTATTTCAATGATGCAACTTGCTGAAAACTGTCCACAGTGTTCCTATCATCCTGATTAAACAGTACTGAAAAAAAATCACTTACAGAGTGCATCAAACATGATTTAGAGCTTGTTTATGGAAAAGTATTTATTTCTGTATTTCAACATGATTTGGAGCTTGTTTTTGAAAAGTGTTTATTTCTGTATTTCAACATGATTTGGAGCTTGTTTATGGAAAAGTGTTTTTTCTGTTTTTCAACATGATTTAGAGCTTGTTTATGGAAAAGTATTTATTTCTGTATTTCAACATGATTTGGAGCTTGTTTATGAAAAGTGCTTATTTCTGTATTTCAACATAACTTGGAGCATGTTTATGGAAAGGTGTTTTTTCTGTTTTTCAACATGATTTAGAGCTTGTTTTTGGAAAAGTGTTTATTTCTGTATTTCAATGATGCAACTTGCTGAAAACTGTCCACACTGTTCCTATCATCCTGATTAAACAGTACTGAAAAAAAAATCACTTACAGAGTGCATCAAACATGATTTAGAGCTTGTTTATGGAAAAGTATTTATTTCTGTATTTCAACATGATTTGGAGCTTGTTTTTGAAAAGTGCTTATTTCTGTATTTCAACATGATTTGGAGCTTGTTTATGAAAAGTGCTTATTTCTGTATTTCAACATGACTTGGAGCATGTTTATGGAAAGGTGTTTTTTCTGTTTTTCAACATGATTTAGAGCTTGTTTTTGGAAAAGTGTTTATTTCTGTATTTCAATGTTGCAACTTGCTGAAAACTGTCCACAGTGTTCCTATCATCCTGATTAAACAGTACTTAAAAAGTATTCACTTACAGAGTGCATCAAACATGATTTAGAGCTTGTTTATGGAAAAGTATTTATTTCTGTATTTCAACATGATTTGGAGCTTGTTTTTGAAAAGTGCTTATTTCTGTTTTTCAACATGATTTAGAGCTTGTTTTTGGAAAAGTGTTTATTTCTGTATTTCAATGTTGCAACTTGCTGAAAACTGTCCACAGTGTTCCTATCATCCTGATTAAACAGTACTGAACAAAAATTCACTTACAGAGTGCATCAAACATGATTTAGATCTTGTTTATGGAAAAGTGTTTATTTCTGTATTTCAACATGATTTGGAGCTTGTTTTTGAAAAGTGTTTATTTCTGTATTTCAACATGATTTGGAGCTTGTTTATGGAAAAGTGTTTTTTCTGTTTTTCAACATGATTTAGAGCTTGTTTATGGAAAAGTGTTTATTTCTGTATTTCAACATGATTTGGAGCTTGTTTATGAAAAGTGCTTATTTCTGTATTTCAACATGACTTGGAGCATGTTTATGGAAAGGTGTTTTTTCTGTTTTTCAACATGATTTAGAGCTTGTTTTTGGAAAAGTGTTTATTTCTGTATTTCAATGATGCAATTTGCTGAAAACTGTCCACAGTGTTCCTATCATCCTGATTAAACAGTACTTAAAAAGTATTCACTTACAGAGTGCATCAAACATGATTTAGAGCTTGTTTATGGAAAAGTATTTATTTCTGTATTTCAACATGATTTGGAGCTTGTTTTTGGAAAAGTGTTTTTTCTGTATTTCAACATGATTTAGAGCTTGTTTATGGAAAAGTGTTTTTTCTGTTTTTCAACATGATTTAGAGCTTGTTTTTGGAAAAGTGTTTATTTCTGAATTTCAACATGACTTGGAGCATGTTTATGGAAATGTGTTTTTTCTGTTTTTCAACATGATTTAGAGCTTGTTTATGGAAAAGTGTTTTTTCTGTTTTTCAACATGATTTGGAGCTTGTTTTTGGAAAAGTGTTTATTTCTGTATTTCAATGTTGCAACTTGCTGAAAACTGTCCACAGTGTTCCTATCATTCTGATTAAACAGTACTGAAAAAAAATCACTTACAGAGTACATCAAACATGATTTAGAGCTTGTTTATGGAAAAGTATTTATTTCTGTATTTCAACATGATTTGGAGCTTGTTTATGAAAAGTGCTTATTTCTGTATTTCAACATGACTTGGAGCATGTTTATGGAAAGGTGTTTTTTCTGTTTTTCAACATGATTTAGAGCTTGTTTTTGGAAAAGTGTTTATTTCTGTATTTCAATGATGCAACTTGCTGAAAACTGTCCACACTGTTCCTATCATCCTGATTAAACAGTACTGAAAAAAAATTCACTTACAGAGTGCATCAAACATGATTTAGATATTGTTTATGGAAAAGTATTTATTTCTGTATTTCAACATGATTTGGAGCTTGTTTTTGAAAAGTGTTTATTTCTGTATTTCAACATGATTTGGAGCTTGTTTATGGAAAAGTGTTTTTTCTGTTTTTCAACATGATTTAGAGCTTGTTTATGGAAAAGTATTTATTTCTGTATTTCAACATGATTTGGAGCTTGTTTATGAAAAGTGCTTATTTCTGTATTTCAACATGACTTGGAGCATGTTTATGGAAAGGTGTTTTTTCTGTTTTTCAACATGATTTAGAGCTTGTTTATGGAAAAGTGTTTATTTCTGTATTTCAACATGATTTAGAGCTTGTTTTGGAAAAGTGTTTATTTCTGTATTTCAATGATGCAACTTGCTGAAAACTGTCCACAGTGTTCCTATCATCCTGATTAAACAGTACTGAAAAAAAATCACTTACAGAGTGCATCAAACATGATTTAGAGCTTGTTTATGGAAAAGTATTTATTTCTGTATTTCAACATGATTTGGAGCTTGTTTTTGAAAAGTGTTTATTTTTGTATTTCAACATGATTTGGAGCTTGTTTTTGAAAAGTGTTTATTTCTGTATTTCAACATGATTTAGAGCTTGTTTTTGGAAAAGTGTTTATTTCTGTATTTCAATTATGCAACTTGCTGAAAACTGTCCACACTGTTCCTATCATCCTGATTAAACAGTACTGAAAAAAAATTCACTTACAGAGTGCATCAAACATGATTTAGAGCTTGTTTATGGAAAAGTGTTTTTTCTGTATTTCAACATGATTTAGAGCTTGTTTATGGAAAAGTGTTTATTTCTGTATTTCAACATGATTTAGAGCTTGTTTTGGAAAAGTGTTTATTTCTGTATTTCAATGATGCAACTTGCTGAAAACTGTCCACAGTGTTCCTATCATCCTGATTAAACAGTACTGAAAAAAATATCACTTACAGAGTGCATCAAACATGATTTAGAGCTTGTTTATGGAAAAGTATTTATTTCTGTATTTCAACATGATTTGGAGCTTGTTTATGAAAAGTGCTTATTTCTGTATTTCAACATGACTTGGAGCATGTTTATGGAAATGTGTTTTTTCTGTTTTTCAACATGATTTAGAGCTTGTTTATGGAAAAGTGTTTTTTCTGTTTTTCAACATGATTTGGAGCTTGTTTTTGGAAAAGTGTTTATTTCTGTATTTCAATGTTGCAACTTGCTGAAAACTGTCCACAGTGTTCCTATCATTCTGATTAAACAGTACTGAAAAAAAATCACTTACAGAGTGCATCAAACATGATTTAGAGCTTGTTTATGGAAAAGTATTTATTTCTGTATTTCAACATGATTTGGAGCTTGTTTATGAAAAGTGCTTATTTCTGTATTTCAACATGACTTGGAGCATGTTTATGGAAAGGTGTTTTTTCTGTTTTTCAACATGATTTAGAGCTTGTTTTTGGAAAAGTGTTTATTTCTGTATTTCAATGTTGCAACTTGCTGAAAACTGTCCACAGTGTTCCTATCATTCTGATTAAACAGTACTGAAAAAAAATCACTTACAGAGTGCATCAAACATGATTTAGAGCTTGTTTATGGAAAAGTATTTATTTCTGTATTTCAACATGATTTGGAGCTTGTTTATGAAAAGTGCTTATTTCTGTATTTCAACATGACTTGGAGCATGTTTATGGAAAGGTGTTTTTTCTGTTTTTCAACATGATTTAGAGCTTGTTTTTGGAAAAGTGTTTATTTCTGTATTTCAATGATGCAACTTGCTGAAAACTGTCCACAGTGTTCCTATCATCCTGATTAAACAGTACTGAAAAAAAATTCACTTACAGAGTGCATCAAACATGATTTAGATCTTGTTTATGGAAAAGTGTTTATTTCTGTATTTCAACATGATTTGGAGCTTGTTTTTGAAAAGTGCTTATTTCTGTATTTCAACATGATTTAGAGCTTGTTTATGGAAAAGTGTTTTTTCTGTTTTTCAACATGATTTAGAGCTTGTTTATGGAAAAGTATTTATTTCTGTATTTCAACATGATTTGGAGCTTGTTTATGAAAAGTGCTTATTTCTGTATTTCAACATGACTTGGAGCATGTTTATGGAAAGGTGTTTTTTCTGTTTTTCAACATGATTTAGAGCTTGTTTTTGGAAAAGTGTTTATTTCTGTATTTCAATGATGCAACTTGCTGAAAACTGTCCACAGTGTTCCTATCATCCTGATTAAACAGTACTTAAAAAAAATTCACTTACAGAGTGCATCAAACATGATTTAGAGCTTGTTTATGGAAAAGTGTTTATTTCTGTATTTCAATGTTGCAACTTGCTGAAAACTGTCCACAGTGTTCCTATCATCCTGATTAAACAGTACTGAAAAAAAAATCACTTACAGAGTGCATCAAACATGATTTAGAGCTTGTTTATGGAAAAGTGTTTATTTCTGTATTTCAACATGATTTGGAGCTTGTTTATGAAAAGTGCTTATTTCTGTATTTCAACATGATTTGGAGCTTGTTTATGGAAAAGTGTTTTTTTCTGTTTTTCAACATGATTTAGAGCTTGTTTAAGGAAAAGTATTTATTTCTGTATTTCAACATGATTTGGAGCTTGTTTATGAAAAGTGCTTATTTCTGTATTTCAACATGACTTGGAGCATGTTTATGGAAAGGTGTTTTTTCTGTTTTTCAACATGATTTAGAGCTTGTTTTTGGAAAAGTGTTTATTTCTGTATTTCAATGATGCAACTTGCTGAAAACTGTCCACAGTGTTCCTATCATCCTGATTAAACAGTACTTAAAAAGTATTCACTTACAGAGTGCATCAAACATGATTTAGAGCTTTTTTTTGGAAAAGTATTTATTTCTGTATTTCAACATGATTTGGAGCTTGTTTATGAAAAGTGTTTATTTCTGTATTTCAACATGATTTGGAGCTTGTTTATGGAAAAGTGTTTTTTCTGTTTTTCAACATGATTTAGAGCTTGTTTATGGAAAAGTATTTATTTCTGTATTTCAACATGATTTGGAGCTTGTTTATGAAAAGTGCTTATTTCTGTATTTCAACATGACTTGGAGCATGTTTATGGAAAGGTGTTTTTTCTGTTTTTCAACATGATTTAGAGCTTGTTTTTGGAAAAGTGTTTATTTCTGTATTTCAATGATGCAACTTGCTGAAAACTGTCCACAGTGTTCCTATCATCCTGATTAAACAGTACTTAAAAAGTATTCACTTACAGAGTGCATCAAACATGATTTAGAGCTTGTTTATGGAAAGGTGTTTTTTCTGTTTTTCAACATGATTTAGAGCTTGTTTTTGGAAAAGTGTTTATTTCTGTATTTCAATGATGCAACTTGCTGAAAACTGTCCACAGTGTTCCTATCATCCTGATTAAACAGTACTTAAAAAGTATTCACTTACAGAGTGCATCAAACATGATTTAGAGCTTTTTTTTGGAAAAGTATTTATTTCTGTATTTCAACATGATTTGGAGCTTGTTTATGAAAAGTGTTTATTTCTGTATTTCAACATGATTTGGAGCTTGTTTATGGAAAAGTGTTTTTTCTGTTTTTCAACATGATTTAGAGCTTGTTTATGGAAAAGTATTTATTTCTGTATTTCAACATGATTTGGAGCTTGTTTATGAAAAGTGCTTATTTCTGTATTTCAACATGACTTGGAGCATGTTTATGGAAAGGTGTTTTTTCTGTTTTTCAACATGATTTAGAGCTTGTTTTTGGAAAAGTGTTTATTTCTGTATTTCAATGATGCAACTTGCTGAAAACTGTCCACAGTGTTCCTATCATCCTGATTAAACAGTACTTAAAAAGTATTCACTTACAGAGTGCATCAAACATGATTTAGAGCTTGTTTATGGAAAAGTGTTTATTTCTGTATTTCAACATGATTTAGAGCTTGTTTTGGAAAAGTGTTTATTTCTGTATTTCAATGTTGCAACTTGCTGAAAACTGTCCACAGTGTTCCTATCATCCTGATTAAACAGTACTGAAAAAAAATCACTTACAGAGTGCATCAAACATGATTTAGAGCTTGTTTATGGAAAAGTATTTATTTCTGTATTTCAACATGATTTGGAGCTTGTTTTTGAAAAGTGTTTATTTCTGTATTTCAACATGATTTGGAGCTTGTTTTTGAAAAGTGTTTATTTCTGTATTTCAACATGATTTAGAGCTTGTTTTTGGAAAAGTGTTTATTTCTGTATTTCAATTATGCAACTTGCTGAAAACTGTCCACACTGTTCCTATCATCCTGATTAAACAGTACTGAAAAAAAATTCACTTACAGAGTGCATCAAACATGATTTAGAGCTTGTTTATGGAAAAGTGTTTTTTCTGTATTTCAACATGATTTAGAGCTTGTTTTGGAAAAGTGTTTATTTCTGTATTTCAATGTTGCAACTTGCTGAAAACTGTCCACAATGTTCCTATCATCCTGATTAAACAGTACTGAAAAAAATATCACTTACAGAGTGCATCAAACATGATTTAGAGCTTGTTTATGGAAAAGTGTTTATTTCTGTATTTCAACATGATTTGGAGCTTGTTTTTGAAAAGTGCTTATTTCTGTATTTCAACATGACTTGGAGCATGTTTATGGAAATGTGTTTTTTCTGTTTTTCAACATGATTTAGAGCTTGTTTATGGAAAAGTGTTTTTTTCTGTTTTTCAACATGATTTGGAGCTTGTTTTTGGAAAAGTGTTTATTTCTGTATTTCAATGTTGCAACTTGCTGAAAACTGTCCACAGTGTTCCTATCATTCTGATTAAACAGTACTGAAAAAAAATCACTTACAGAGTGCATCAAACATGATTTAGAGCTTGTTTATGGAAAAGTATTTATTTCTGTATTTCAACATGATTTGGAGCTTGTTTATGAAAAGTGCTTATTTCTGTATTTCAACATGACTTGGAGCATGTTTATGGAAAGGTGTTTTTTCTGTTTTTCAACATGATTTAGAGCTTGTTTTTGGAAAAGTGTTTATTTCTGTATTTCAATGATGCAACTTGCTGAAAACTGTCCACACTGTTCCTATCATCCTGATTAAACAGTACTGAAAAAAAATTCACTTACAGAGTGCATCAAACATGATTTAGATCTTGTTTATGGAAAAGTGTTTATTTCTGTATTTCAACATGATTTGGAGCTTGTTTTTGAAAAGTGCTTATTTCTGTATTTCAACATGATTTGGAGCTTGTTTATGGAAAAGTGTTTTTTCTGTTTTTCAACATGATTTAGAGCTTGTTTATGGAAAAGTATTTATTTCTGTATTTCAACATGATTTGGAGCTTGTTTATGAAAAGTGCTTATTTCTGTATTTCAACATGACTTGGAGCATGTTTATGGAAAGGTGTTTTTTCTGTTTTTCAACATGATTTAGAGCTTGTTTTTGGAAAAGTGTTTATTTCTGTATTTCAATGATGCAACTTGCTGAAAACTGTCCACAGTGTTCCTATCATCCTGATTAAACAGTACTGAAAAAAACTCACTTACAGAGTGCATCAAACATGATTTAGAGCTTGTTTATGGAAAATTATTTATTTCTGTATTTCAACATGATTTGGAGCTTGTTTATGGAAAAGTGTTTTTTCTGTTTTTCAACATGATTTAGAGCTTGTTTTTGGAAAAGTGTTTATTTCTGTATTTCAATGATGCAACTTGCTGAAAACTGTCCACACTGTTCCTATCATCCTGATTAACTTCTTGAGAATACAGGGGGTGCTATTTTCTCATTAGCATAATTTGCTCTACAGATTAAACTGCCTCTTATTCAATTATTGCTCTTACTATATGCATATAAATAATACCATTGGAAAGAAAACAATCTCTAGTTTCTAAAACCGTTTCAATTTTGTCTCTGAGTGATACAGAAGTCATTTGACAGCACTTTCCATGACCAAGAAGAAAAAAGCAAGATGTGTATGCCAGCTTCAACGCTCTGCCTATATATGGTCGTGCCCCCTATGACCCGAAACACACCTCATTGGCCTTCCTCTGGGTGTCAAGAGGACGTCAGAGGAAAAATATCTTGTTTATCTGGGACTGACGTGAAATGAGAGCTAATTCTTTGGCGTGACCGACAACTTCCGGTTCTCTAAATCGTGCGACTTGTAGCTGCGATTGTCTTCTGTTGTGCGGCCATTATGGATGAAAACTATCTCCGTCTCGAAGTTTGTTTGATACATGTGACCAGATCATCATAATGTATGTTTTTTCAATATAGTTTAATCAGATTATTTGAATTTTTTCGGGAGTTTTGTGGTGTTCCGTTGTCTGATTTTATTTACGTTTGAGAGATCCGTGCCACTCGACCAGTACCTGTGCTAAATGGAGTGGGAAAGGAACAATTCTGAACGGAACCAACGACTCATCTTGACAAAGGACACTTTGATCAACATTCTGATGAAAGATCAGCCATAGTAAGACCCAATTTACGATGTTATATCATATCTGTTGTGCATGTGAACTGGCCGTGGGCGCCTAGCCGAATCTGCCTGGTATAGCTATGCTAATTTAGCGCTACATTTTGTTTTCGTTATAAAACATTTAATAAATCTGAAATATTGTTTGGATTCACCAGATGTTGGGCTTTCAATATCTGTACGCTGTGTATTTTTCTGAAATGTTTTAAGATGAGTAATTCGTTATATGACGTTGGTCTCTGTAATTGTTCTGGCTGGGTCAGCACTATTTCAGATTGCAGCTGCAATGTAGAACTGTGATTTATACCTGAAAAATGCACATTCTTCCAAAAAAAAACTATGCTATACCATAAATATGTTATCAGACTGTCATCTTATGAAGTTGTTTCTTGGTTAGTGGCTATATATATTTTTATTTAGTCGAATTAGTGATAGCTACTGACGCAGGAAAAAACTATTGGGAGTAAAAAAATTGTGTCCTTTGCTAACGTGGTTAGCTAATAGATTTACATATTGTGTCTTCCCTGTAAAACATTTAAAAAATCTGAAATGGTGGCTTTATTCACAAGACCTGTATCTTTCATCTGGTGTCTTGGACTTGTGATTTAATGATATTTAGATGCTACAAGTTACTTGTGACGCTATGCTAGCTATGCTACTCAGTGGGGGGGGGGGGGGGGGTGGGGGGTGCTACCGGATCAGGGTTGGTGACTCGTGAGAAGTTAAACAGTACTGGAAAAAAAATTCACTTACAGAGTGCATCAAACATGATTTAGAGCTTGTTTATGGAAAAGTGTTTATTTCTGTATTTCAACATGATTTGGAGCTTGTTTTTGAAACAGTGCTTATTTCTGTATTTCAACATGATTTAGAGCTTGTTTATGGAAAAGTGTTTTTTCTGTTTTTCAACATGATTTAGAGCTTGTTTTTGGAAAAGTGTTTATTTCTGTATTTCAACATGACTTGGAGCATGTTTATGGAAATGTGTTTTTTCTGTTTTTCAACATGATTTAGAGCTTGTTTATGGAAAAGTGTTTTTTCTGTTTTTCAACATGATTTAGAGCTTGTTTTTGGAAAAGTGTTTATTTCTGTATTTCAATGTTGCAACTTGCTGAAAACTGTCCACAGTGTTCCTATCATTCTGATTAAACAGTACTGAAAAAAAATCACTTACAGAGTGCATCAAACATGATTTAGAGCTTGTTTATGGAAAAGTATTTATTTCTGTATTTCAACATGATTTGGAGCTTGTTTATGAAAATTGCTTATTTCTGTATTTCAACATGACTTGGAGCATGTTTATGGAAAGGTGTTTTTTCTGTTTTTCAACATGATTTAGAGCTTGTTTTTGGAAAAGTGTTTATTTCTGTATTTCAATGATGCAACTTGCTGAAAACTGTCCACACTGTTCCTATCATCCTGATTAAACAGTACTGAAAAAAAATTCACTTACAGAGTGCATCAAACATGATTTAGATCTTGTTTATGGAAAAGTATTTATTTCTGTATTTCAACATGATTTGGAGCTTGTTTTTGAAAAGTGTTTATTTCTGTATTTCAACATGATTTGGAGCTTGTTTATGGAAAAGTGTTTATTTCTGTTTTTCAACATGATTTAGAGCTTGTTTATGGAAAAGTATTTATTTCTGTATTTCAACATGATTTGGAGCTTGTTTATGAAAAGTGCTTATTTCTGTATTTCAACATGACTTGGAGCATGTTTATGGAAAGGTGTTTTTTCTGTTTTTCAACATGATTTAGAGCTTGTTTATGGAAAAGTGTTTATTTCTGTATTTCAACATGATTTAGAGCTTGTTTTGGAAAAGTGTTTATTTCTGTATTTCAATGTTGCAACTTGCTGAAAACTGTCCACAGTGTTCCTATCATCCTGATTAAACAGTACTGAAAAAAAATCACTTACAGAGTGCATCAAACATGATTAGAGCTTGTTTATGGAAAAGTGTTTATTTCTGTATTTCAACATGATTTAGAGCTTGTTTATGGAAAAGTGTTTATTTCCGTATTTCAACATGATTTAGAGCTTGTTTTGGAAAAGTGTTTATTTCTGTATTTCAATGATGCAACTTGCTGAAAACTGTCCACAGTGTTCCTATCATCCTGATTAAACAGTACTGAAAAAAAAAATCACTTACAGAGTGCATCAAACATGATTTAGAGCTTGTTTATGGAAAAGTATTTATTTCTGTATTTCAACATGATTTGGAGCTTGTTTTTGAAAAGTGTTTATTTCTGTATTTCAACATGATTTAGAGCTTGTTTATGGAAAAGTATTTATTTCTGTATTTCAACATGACTTGGAGCATGTTTATGGAAATGTGTTTTTTCTGTTTTTCAACATGATTTAGAGCTTGTTTATGGAAAAGTGTTTATTTCTGTATTTCAACATGATTTGGAGCTTGTTTTTGGAAAAGTGTTTATTTCTGTATTTCAATGTTGCAACTTGCTGAAAACTGTCCACAGTGTTCCTATCATTCTGATTAAACAGTACTGAAAAAAAATCACTTACAGAGTGCATCAAACATGATTTAGAGCTTGTTTATGGAAAAGTGTTTATTTCTGTATTTCAACATGATTTGGAGCTTGTTTTTGAAAAGTGCTTATTTCTGTATTTCAACATGACTTGGAGCATGTTTATGGAAAGGTGTTTTTTCTGTTTTTCAACATGATTTAGAGCTTGTTTTTGGAAAAGTGTTTATTTCTGTATTTCAATGATGCAACTTGCTGAAAACTGTCCACACTGTTCCTATCATCCTGATTAAACAGTACTGAAAAAAAATTCACTTACAGAGTGCATCAAACATGATTTAGATCTTGTTTATGGAAAAGTATTTATTTCTGTATTTCAACATGATTTGGAGCTTGTTTTTGAAAAGTGTTTATTTCTGTATTTCAACATGATTTGGAGCTTGTTTATGGAAAAGTGTTTTTTCTGTTTTTCAACATGATTTAGAGCTTGTTTATGGAAAAGTATTTATTTCTGTATTTCAACATGATTTGGAGCTTGTTTATGAAAAGTGCTTATTTCTGTATTTCAACATGACTTGGAGCATGTTTATGGAAAGGTGTTTTTTCTGTTTTTCAACATGATTTAGAGCTTGTTTTTGGAAAAGTGTTTATTTCTGTATTTCAATGATGCAACTTGCTGAAAACTGTCCACAGTGTTCCTATCATCCTGATTAAACAGTACTGAAAAAAACTCACTTACAGAGTGCATCAAACATGATTTAGAGCTTGTTTATGGAAAATTATTTATTTCTGTATTTCAACATGATTTGGAGCTTGTTTATGGAAAAGTGTTTTTTCTGTTTTTCAACATGATTTAGAGCTTGTTTTTGGAAAAGTGTTTATTTCTGTATTTCAATGATGCAACTTGCTGAAAACTGTCCACACTGTTCCTATCATCCTGATTAACTTCTTGAGAATACAGGGGGTGCTATTTTCTCATTAGCATAATTTGCTCTACAGATTAAACTGCCTCTTATTCAATTATTGCTCTTACTATATGCATATAAATAATACCATTGGAAAGAAAACAATCTCTAGTTTCTAAAACCGTTTCAATTTTGTCTCTGAGTGATACAGAAGTCATTTGACAGCACTTTCCATGACCAAGAAGAAAAAAGCAAGATGTGTATGCCAGCTTCAACGCTCTGCCTATATATGGTCGTGCCCCCTATGACCCGAAACACACCTCATTGGCCTTCCTCTGGGTGTCAAGAGGACGTCAGAGGAAAAATATCTTGTTTATCTGGGACTGACGTGAAATGAGAGCTAATTCTTTGGCGTGACCGACAACTTCCGGTTCTCTAAATCGTGCGACTTGTAGCTGCGATTGTCTTCTGTTGTGCGGCCATTATGGATGAAAACTATCTCCGTCTCGAAGTTTGTTTGATACATGTGACCAGATCATCATAATGTATGTTTTTTCAATATAGTTTAATCAGATTATTTGAATTTTTTCGGGAGTTTTGTGGTGTTCCGTTGTCTGATTTTATTTACGTTTGAGAGATCCGTGCCACTCGACCAGTACCTGTGCTAAATGGAGTGGGAAAGGAACAATTCTGAACGGAACCAACGACTCATCTTGACAAAGGACACTTTGATCAACATTCTGATGAAAGATCAGCCATAGTAAGACCCAATTTACGATGTTATATCATATCTGTTGTGCATGTGAACTGGCCGTGGGCGCCTAGCCGAATCTGCCTGGTATAGCTATGCTAATTTAGCGCTACATTTTGTTTTCGTTATAAAACATTTAATAAATCTGAAATATTGTTTGGATTCACCAGATGTTGGGCTTTCAATATCTGTACGCTGTGTATTTTTCTGAAATGTTTTAAGATGAGTAATTCGTTATATGACGTTGGTCTCTGTAATTGTTCTGGCTGGGTCAGCACTATTTCAGATTGCAGCTGCAATGTAGAACTGTGATTTATACCTGAAAAATGCACATTCTTCCAAAAAAAAACTATGCTATACCATAAATATGTTATCAGACTGTCATCTTATGAAGTTGTTTCTTGGTTAGTGGCTATATATATTTTTATTTAGTCGAATTAGTGATAGCTACTGACGCAGGAAAAAACTATTGGGAGTAAAAAAATTGTGTCCTTTGCTAACGTGGTTAGCTAATAGATTTACATATTGTGTCTTCCCTGTAAAACATTTAAAAAATCTGAAATGGTGGCTTTATTCACAAGACCTGTATCTTTCATCTGGTGTCTTGGACTTGTGATTTAATGATATTTAGATGCTACAAGTTACTTGTGACGCTATGCTAGCTATGCTACTCAGTGGGGGGGGGGGGGGGGGTGGGGGGTGCTACCGGATCAGGGTTGGTGACTCGTGAGAAGTTAAACAGTACTGGAAAAAAAATTCACTTACAGAGTGCATCAAACATGATTTAGAGCTTGTTTATGGAAAAGTGTTTATTTCTGTATTTCAACATGATTTGGAGCTTGTTTTTGGAAAAGTGTTTTTTCTGTATTTCAACATGATTTAGAGCTTGTTTATGGAAAAGTGTTTTTTCTGTTTTTCAACATGATTTAGAGCTTGTTTTTGGAAAAGTGTTTATTTCTGTATTTCAACATGACTTGGAGCATGTTTATGGAAATGTGTTTTTTCTGTTTTTCAACATGATTTAGAGCTTGTTTATGGAAAAGTGTTTTTTCTGTTTTTCAACATGATTTAGAGCTTGTTTTTGGAAAAGTGTTTATTTCTGTATTTCAATGTTGCAACTTGCTGAAAACTGTCCACAGTGTTCCTATCATTCTGATTAAACAGTACTGAAAAAAAATCACTTACAGAGTGCATCAAACATGATTTAGAGCTTGTTTATGGAAAAGTATTTATTTCTGTATTTCAACATGATTTGGAGCTTGTTTATGAAAATTGCTTATTTCTGTATTTCAACATGACTTGGAGCATGTTTATGGAAAGGTGTTTTTTCTGTTTTTCAACATGATTTAGAGCTTGTTTTTGGAAAAGTGTTTATTTCTGTATTTCAATGATGCAACTTGCTGAAAACTGTCCACACTGTTCCTATCATCCTGATTAAACAGTACTGGAAATAAATTCACTTACAGAGTGCATCAAACATGATTTAGAGCTTGTTTATGGAAAAGTGTTTATTTCTGTATTTCAACATGATTTGGAGCTTGTTTTTGGAAAAGTGTTTATTTCTGTATTTCAACATGATTTGGAGCTTGTTTATGGAAAAGTGTTTTTTCTGTTTTTCAACATGATTTAGAGCTTGTTTATGGAAAAGTATTTATTTCTGTATTTCAACATGATTTGGAGCTTGTTTATGAAAAGTGCTTATTTCTGTATTTCAACATGACTTGGAGCATGTTTATGGAAAGGTGTTTTTTCTGTTTTTCAACATGATTTAGAGCTTGTTTATGGAAAAGTGTTTATTTCTGTATTTCAACATGATTTAGAGCTTGTTTTGGAAAAGTGTTTATTTCTGTATTTCAATGATGCAACTTGCTGAAAACTGTCCACAGTGTTCCTATCATCCTGATTAAACAGTACTGAAAAAAAAATCACTTACAGAGTGCATCAAACATGATTTAGAGCTTGTTTATGGAAAAGTATTTATTTCTGTATTTCAACATGATTTGGAGCTTGTTTTTGAAAAGTGTTTATTTCTGTATTTCAACATGATTTGGAGCTTGTTTTTGAAAAGTGTTTATTTCTGTATTTCAACATGATTTAGAGCTTGTTTTTGGAAAAGTGTTTATTTCTGTATTTCAATTATGCAACTTGCTGAAAACTGTCCACACTGTTCCTATCATCCTGATTAAACAGTACTGAAAAAAAATTCACTTACAGAGTGCATCAAACATGATTTAGAGCTTGTTTATGGAAAAGTGTTTTTTCTGTATTTCAACATGATTTAGAGCTTGTTTATGGAAAAGTGTTTATTTCTGTATTTCAACATGATTTAGAGCTTGTTTTGGAAAAGTGTTTATTTCTGTATTTCAATGATGCAACTTGCTGAAAACTGTCCACAGTGTTCCTATCATCCTGATTAAACAGTACTGAAAAAAATATCACTTACAGAGTGCATCAAACATGATTTAGAGCTTGTTTATGGAAAAGTATTTATTTCTGTATTTCAACATGATTTGGAGCTTGTTTATGAAAAGTGCTTATTTCTGTATTTCAACATGACTTGGAGCATGTTTATGGAAATGTGTTTTTTCTGTTTTTCAACATGATTTTGAGCTTGTTTATGGAAAAGTGTTTTTTCTGTTTTTCAACATGATTTAGAGCTTGTTTTTGGAAAAGTGTTTATTTCTGTATTTCAATGTTGCAACTTGCTGAAAACTGTCCACAGTGTTCCTATCATTCTGATTAAACAGTACTGAAAAAAAATCACTTACAGAGTGCATCAAACATGATTTAGAGCTTGTTTATGGAAAAGTGTTTATTTCTGTATTTCAACATGATTTGGAGCTTGTTTTTGAAAAGTGCTTATTTCTGTTTTTCAACATGATTTAGAGCTTGTTTTTGGAAAAGTGTTTATTTCTGTATTTCAATGTTGCAACTTGCTGAAAACTGTCCACAGTGTTCCTATCATCCTGATTAAACAGTACTGAAAAAAAATCACTTACAGAGTGCATCAAACATGATTTAGAGCTTGTTTATGGAAAAGTGTTTATTTCTGTATTTCAACATGATTTGGAGCTTGTTTTTGAAAAGTGCTTATTTCTGTATTTCAACATGATTTGGAGCTTGTTTTTGAAAAGTGTTTATTTCTGTATTTCAACATGATTTAGAGCTTGTTTTTGGAAAAGTGTTTATTTCTGTATTTCAATGCTGCAACTTGCTGAAAACTGTCCACACTGTTCCTATCATCCTGATTAAACAGTACTGAAAAAAAATTCACTTACAGAGTGCATCAAACATGATTTAGAGCTTGTTTATGGAAAAGTGTTTTTTCTGTATTTCAACATGATTTAGAGCTTGTTTATGGAAAAGTGTTTATTTCTGTATTTCAACATGATTTAGAGCTTGTTTATGGAAAAGTGTTTATTTCTGTATTTCAATGTTGCAACTTGCTGAAAACTGTCCACAGTGTTCCTATCATCCTGATTAAACAGTACTAAAAAAAATATCACTTACAGAGTGCATCAAACATGATTTAGAGCTTGTTTATGGAAAAGTGTTTATTTCTGTATTTCAACATGATTTGGAGCTTGTTTATGAAAAGTGCTTATTTCTGTATTTCAACATGACTTGGAGCATGTTTATGGAAATGTGTTTTTTCTGTTTTTCAACATGATTTAGAGCTTGTTTATGGAAAAGTGTTTTTTCTGTTTTTCAACATGATTTGGAGCTTGTTTTTGGAAAAGTGTTTATTTCTGTATTTCAATGTTGCAACTTGCTGAAAACTGTCCACAGTGTTCCTATCATTCTGATTAAACAGTACTGAAAAAAATATCACTTACAGAGTGCATCAAACATGATTTAGAGCTTGTTTATGGAAAAGTGTTTATTTCTGTATTTCAACATGATTTGGAGCTTGTTTTTGAAAAGTGCTTATTTCTGTATTTCAACATGATTTGGAGCATGTTTATGGAAATGTGTTTTTTCTGTTTTTCAACATGATTTAGAGCTTGTTTATGGAAAAGTGTTTTTTCTGTTTTTCAACATGATTTGGAGCTTGTTTTTGGAAAAGTGTTTATTTCTGTATTTCAATGTTGCAACTTGCTGAAAACTGTCCACAGTGTTCCTATCATTCTGATTAAACAGTACTGAAAAAAAATCACTTACAGAGTGCATCAAACATGATTTAGAGCTTGTTTATGGAAAAGTATTTATTTCTGTATTTCAACATGATTTGGAGCTTGTTTATGAAAAGTGCTTATTTCTGTATTTCAACATGATTTGGAGCTTGTTTTTGGAAAAGTGTTTATTTCTGTATTTCAATGTTGCAACTTGCTGAAAACTGTCCACAGTGTTCCTATCATTCTGATTAAACAGTACTGAAAAAAAATCACTTACAGAGTGCATCAAACATGATTTAGAGCTTGTTTATGGAAAAGTATTTATTTCTGTATTTCAACATGATTTGGAGCTTGTTTATGAAAAGTGCTTATTTCTGTATTTCAACATGACTTGGAGCATGTTTATGGAAAGGTGTTTTTTCTGTTTTTCAACATGATTTAGAGCTTGTTTTTGGAAAAGTGTTTATTTCTGTATTTCAATGATGCAACTTGCTGAAAACTGTCCACACTGTTCCTATCATCCTGATTAAACAGTACTGAAAAAAAATTCACTTACAGAGTGCATCAAACATGATTTAGATCTTGTTTATGGAAAAGTATTTATTTCTGTATTTCAACATGATTTGGAGCTTGTTTTTGAAAAGTGTTTATTTCTGTATTTCAACATGATTTGGAGCTTGTTTATGGAAAAGTGTTTTTTCTGTTTTTCAACATGATTTAGAGCTTGTTTATGGAAAAGTATTTATTTCTGTATTTCAACATGATTTGGAGCTTGTTTATGAAAAGTGCTTATTTCTGTATTTCAACATGACTTGGAGCATGTTTATGGAAAGGTGTTTTTTCTGTTTTTCAACATGATTTAGAGCTTGTTTTTGGAAAAGTGTTTATTTCTGTATTTCAATGATGCAACTTGCTGAAAACTGTCCACAGTGTTCCTATCATCCTGATTAAACAGTACTTAAAAAGTATTCACTTACAGAGTGCATCAAACATGATTTAGAGCTTGTTTATGGAAAAGTGTTTATTTCTGTATTTCAATGATGCAACTTGCTGAAAACTGTCCACAGTGTTCCTATCATCCTGATTAAACAGTACTGAAAAAAAATCACTTACAGAGTGCATCAAACATGATTTAGAGCTTGTTTATGGAAAAGTATTTATTTCTGTATTTCAACATGATTTGGAGCTTGTTTTTGAAAAGTGCTTATTTCTGTATTTCAACATGATTTGGAGCTTGTTTATGGAAAAGTGTTTTTTTCTGTTTTTCAACATGATTTAGAGCTTGTTTATGGAAAAGTATTTATTTCTGTATTTCAACATGATTTGGAGCTTGTTTATGAAAAGTGCTTATTTCTGTATTTCAACATGACTTGGAGCATGTTTATGGAAAGGTGTTTTTTCTGTTTTTCAACATGATTTAGAGCTTGTTTTTGGAAAAGTGTTTATTTCTGTATTTCAATGATGCAACTTGCTGAAAACTGTCCACAGTGTTCCTATCATCCTGATTAAACAGTACTTAAAAAGTATTCACTTACAGAGTGCATCAAACATGATTTAGAGCTTTTTTTTGGAAAAGTATTTATTTCTGTATTTCAACATGATTTGGAGCTTGTTTATGAAAAGTGTTTATTTCTGTATTTCAACATGATTTGGAGCTTGTTTATGGAAAAGTGTTTTTTCTGTTTTTCAACATGATTTAGAGCTTGTTTATGGAAAAGTATTTATTTCTGTATTTCAACATGATTTGGAGCTTGTTTATGAAAAGTGCTTATTTCTGTATTTCAACATGACTTGGAGCATGTTTATGGAAAGGTGTTTTTTCTGTTTTTCAACATGATTTAGAGCTTGTTTTTGGAAAAGTGTTTATTTCTGTATTTCAATGATGCAACTTGCTGAAAACTGTCCACAGTGTTCCTATCATCCTGATTAAACAGTACTTAAAAAGTATTCACTTACAGAGTGCATCAAACATGATTTAGAGCTTGTTTATGGAAAAGTGTTTATTTCTGTATTTCAACATGATTTAGAGCTTGTTTTGGAAAAGTGTTTATTTCTGTATTTCAATGATGCAACTTGCTGAAAACTGTCCACAGTGTTCCTATCATCCTGATTAAACAGTACTGAAAAAAAATCACTTACAGAGTGCATCAAACATGATTTAGAGCTTGTTTATGGAAAAGTATTTATTTCTGTATTTCAACATGATTTGGAGCTTGTTTTTGAAAAGTGTTTATTTCTGTATTTCAACATGATTTGGAGCTTGTTTTTGAAAAGTGTTTATTTCTGTATTTCAACATGATTTAGAGCTTGTTTTTGGAAAAGTGTTTATTTCTGTATTTCAATGTTGCAACTTGCTGAAAACTGTCCACACTGTTCCTATCATCCTGATTAAACAGTACTGAAAAAAAATTCACTTACAGAGTGCATCAAACATGATTTAGAGCTTGTTTATGGAAAAGTGTTTTTTCTGTATTTCAACATGATTTAGAGCTTGTTTATGGAAAAGTGTTTATTTCTGTATTTCAACATGATTTAGAGCTTGTTTTGGAAAAGTGTTTATTTCTGTATTTCAATGATGCAACTTGCTGAAAACTGTCCACAATGTTCCTATCATCCTGATTAAACAGTACTGAAAAAAATATCACTTACAGAGTGCATCAAACATGATTTAGAGCTTGTTTATGGAAAAGTATTTATTTCTGTATTTCAACATGACTTGGAGCATGTTTATGGAAATGTGTTTTTTCTGTTTTTCAACATGATTTAGAGCTTGTTTATGGAAAAGTGTTTTTTTCTGTTTTTCAACATGATTTGGAGCTTGTTTTTGGAAAAGTGTTTATTTCTGTATTTCAATGTTGCAACTTGCTGAAAACTGTCCACAGTGTTCCTATCATTCTGATTAAACAGTACTGAAAAAGTATTCACTTACAGAGTGCATCAAACATGATTTAGAGCTTTTTTTTGGAAAAGTATTTATTTCTGTATTTCAACATGATTTGGAGCTTGTTTATGAAAAGTGTTTATTTCTGTATTTCAACATGATTTGGAGCTTGTTTATGGAAAAGTGTTTTTTCTGTTTTTCAACATGATTTAGAGCTTGTTTATGGAAAAGTATTTATTTCTGTATTTCAACATGATTTGGAGCTTGTTTATGAAAAGTGCTTATTTCTGTATTTCAACATGACTTGGAGCATGTTTATGGAAAGGTGTTTTTTCTGTTTTTCAACATGATTTAGAGCTTGTTTTTGGAAAAGTGTTTATTTCTGTATTTCAATGATGCAACTTGCTGAAAACTGTCCACAGTGTTCCTATCATCCTGATTAAACAGTACTTAAAAAGTATTCACTTACAGAGTGCATCAAACATGATTTAGAGCTTGTTTATGGAAAAGTGTTTATTTCTGTATTTCAACATGATTTAGAGCTTGTTTTGGAAAAGTGTTTATTTCTGTATTTCAATGATGCAACTTGCTGAAAACTGTCCACAGTGTTCCTATCATCCTGATTAAACAGTACTGAAAAAAAATCACTTACAGAGTGCATCAAACATGATTTAGAGCTTGTTTATGGAAAAGTATTTATTTCTGTATTTCAACATGATTTGGAGCTTGTTTTTGAAAAGTGTTTATTTCTGTATTTCAACATGATTTGGAGCTTGTTTTTGAAAAGTGTTTATTTCTGTATTTCAACATGATTTAGAGCTTGTTTTTGGAAAAGTGTTTATTTCTGTATTTCAATTATGCAACTTGCTGAAAACTGTCCACACTGTTCCTATCATCCTGATTAAACAGTACTGAAAAAAAATTCACTTACAGAGTGCATCAAACATGATTTAGAGCTTGTTTATGGAAAAGTGTTTTTTCTGTATTTCAACATGATTTAGAGCTTGTTTATGGAAAAGTGTTTATTTCTGTATTTCAACATGATTTAGAGCTTGTTTTGGAAAAGTGTTTATTTCTGTATTTCAATGATGCAACTTGCTGAAAACTGTCCACAATGTTCCTATCATCCTGATTAAACAGTACTGAAAAAAATATCACTTACAGAGTGCATCAAACATGATTTAGAGCTTGTTTATGGAAAAGTATTTATTTCTGTATTTCAACATGATTTGGAGCTTGTTTATGAAAAGTGCTTATTTCTGTATTTCAACATGATTTGGAGCTTGTTTTTGAAAAGTGCTTATTTCTGTATTTCAACATGATTTAGAGCTTGTTTATGGAAAAGTGTTTTTTTCTGTTTTTCAACATGATTTGGAGCTTGTTTTTGGAAAAGTGTTTATTTCTGTATTTCAATGTTGCAACTTGCTGAAAACTGTCCACAGTGTTCCTATCATTCTGATTAAACAGTACTGAAAAAAAATCACTTACAGAGTGCATCAAACATGATTTAGAGCTTGTTTATGGAAAAGTATTTATTTCTGTATTTCAACATGATTTGGAGCTTGTTTATGAAAAGTGCTTATTTCTGTATTTCAACATGACTTGGAGCATGTTTATGGAAAGGTGTTTTTTCTGTTTTTCAACATGATTTAGAGCTTGTTTTTGGAAAAGTGTTTATTTCTGTATTTCAATGTTGCAACTTGCTGAAAACTGTCCACAGTGTTCCTATCATTCTGATTAAACAGTACTGAAAAAAAATCACTTACAGAGTGCATCAAACATGATTTAGAGCTTGTTTATGGAAAAGTATTTATTTCTGTATTTCAACATGATTTGGAGCTTGTTTATGAAAAGTGCTTATTTCTGTATTTCAACATGACTTGGAGCATGTTTATGGAAAGGTGTTTTTTCTGTTTTTCAACATGATTTAGAGCTTGTTTTTGGAAAAGTGTTTATTTCTGTATTTCAATGATGCAACTTGCTGAAAACTGTCCACACTGTTCCTATCATCCTGATTAAACAGTACTGAAAAAAAATTCACTTACAGAGTGCATCAAACATGATTTAGATCTTGTTTATGGAAAAGTGTTTATTTCTGTATTTCAACATGATTTGGAGCTTGTTTTTGAAAAGTGTTTATTTCTGTATTTCAACATGATTTGGAGCTTGTTTATGGAAAAGTGTTTTTTCTGTTTTTCAACATGATTTAGAGCTTGTTTATGGAAAAGTATTTATTTCTGTATTTCAACATGATTTGGAGCTTGTTTATGAAAAGTGCTTATTTCTGTATTTCAACATGACTTGGAGCATGTTTATGGAAAGGTGTTTTTTCTGTTTTTCAACATGATTTAGAGCTTGTTTTTGGAAAAGTGTTTATTTCTGTATTTCAATGATGCAACTTGCTGAAAACTGTCCACAGTGTTCCTATCATCCTGATTAAACAGTACTTAAAAAGTATTCACTTACAGAGTGCATCAAACATGATTTAGAGCTTGTTTATGGAAAAGTGTTTATTTCTGTATTTCAACATGATTTAGAGCTTATTTTTGGAAAAGTGTTTATTTCTGTATTTCAATGTTGCAACTTGCTGAAAACTGTCCACAGTGTTCCTATCATCCTGATTAAACAGTACTGAAAAAAAATTCACTTACAGAGTGCATCAAACATGATTTAGATCTTGTTTATGGAAAAGTGTTTATTTCTGTATTTCAACATGATTTGGAGCTTGTTTTTGAAAAGTGTTTATTTCTGTATTTCAACATGATTTGGAGCTTGTTTATGGAAAAGTATTTATTTCTGTATTTCAACATGATTTGGAGCTTGTTTATGGAAAGGTGTTTTTTCTGTTTTTCAACATGATTTAGAGCTTGTTTTTGGAAAAGTGTTTATTTCTGTATTTCAATGTTGCAACTTGCTGAAAACTGTCCACAGTGTTCCTATCATCCTGATTAAACAGTACTTAAAAAGTATTCACTTACAGAGTGCATCAAACATGATTTAGAGCTTGTTTATGGAAAAGTGTTTATTTCTGTATTTCAACATGATTTAGAGCTTGTTTATGGAAAAGTGTTTATTTCCGTATTTCAACATGATTTAGAGCTTGTTTTGGAAAAGTGTTTATTTCTGTATTTCAATGTTGCAACTTGCTGAAAACTGTCCACAGTGTTCCTATCATCCTGATTAAACAGTACTGAAAAAAAAATCACTTACAGAGTGCATCAAACATGATTTAGAGCTTGTTTATGGAAAAGTATTTATTTCTGTATTTCAACATGATTTGGAGCTTGTTTATGAAAAGTGTTTATTTCTGTATTTCAACATGATTTGGAGCTTGTTTATGGAAAAGTGTTTTTTCTGTTTTTCAACATGATTTAGAGCTTGTTTATGGAAAAGTATTTATTTCTGTATTTCAACATGATTTGGAGCTTGTTTATGAAAAGTGCTTATTTCTGTATTTCAACATGACTTGGAGCTTGTTTTTGGAAAGGTTTTTTTCTGTTTTTCAACATGATTTAGAGCTTGTTTTTGGAAAAGTGTTTATTTCTGTATTTCAATGTTGCAACTTGCTGAAAACTGTCCACAGTGTTCCTATCATCCTGATTAAACAGTACTTAAAAAAAATTCACTTACAGAGTGCATCAAACATGATTTAGAGCTTGTTTATGGAAAAGTGTTTATTTCTGTATTTCAACATGATTTAGAGCTTGTTTTTGAAAAGTGCTTATTTCTGTATTTCAACATGATTTGGAGCTTGTTTTTGAAAAGTGTTTATTTCTGTATTTCAACATGATTTGGAGCTTGTTTTTGGAAAAGTGTTTATTTCTGTATTTCAATGTTGCAACTTGCTGAAAACTGTCCACACTGTTCCTATCATCCTGATTAAACAGTACTGAAAAAAAATTCACTTACAGAGTGCATCAAACATGATTTAGAGCTTGTTTATGGAAAAGTGTTTTTTCTGTATTTCAACATGATTTAGAGCTTGTTTATGGAAAAGTGTTTATTTCTGTATTTCAACATGATTTAGAGCTTGTTTTGGAAAAGTGTTTATTTCTGTATTTCAATGTTGCAACTTGCTGAAAACTGTCCACAGTGTTCCTATCATCCTGATTAAACAGTACTGAAAAAAAATTCACTTACAGAGTGCATCAAACATGATTTAGAGCTTGTTTATGGAAAAGTGTTTATTTCTGTATTTCAACATGATTTGGAGCTTGTTTATGAAAAGTGCTTATTTCTGTATTTCAACATGATTTGGAGCTTGTTTATGGAAAAGTGTTTTTTTCTGTTTTTCAACATGATTTGGAGCTTGTTTTTGGAAAAGTGTTTATTTCTGTATTTCAATGTTGCAACTTGCTGAAAACTGTCCACAGTGTTCCTATCATTCTGATTAAACAGTACTGAAAAAAAATCACTTACAGAGTGCATCAAACATGATTTAGAGCTTGTTTATGGAAAAGTATTTATTTCTGTATTTCAACATGATTTGGAGCTTGTTTATGAAAAGTGCTTATTTCTGTATTTCAACATGACTTGGAGCATGTTTATGGAAAGGTGTTTTTTCTGTTTTTCAACATGATTTAGAGCTTGTTTTTGGAAAAGTGTTTATTTCTGTATTTCAATGTTGCAACTTGCTGAAAACTGTCCACAGTGTTCCTATCATTCTGATTAAACAGTACTGAAAAAAAATCACTTACAGAGTGCATCAAACATGATTTAGAGCTTGTTTATGGAAAAGTATTTATTTCTGTATTTCAACATGATTTGGAGCTTGTTTATGAAAAGTGCTTATTTCTGTATTTGAACATGACTTGGAGCATGTTTATGGAAAGGTGTTTTTTCTGTTTTTCAACATGATTTAGAGCTTGTTTTTGGAAAAGTGTTTATTTCTGTATTTCAATGTTGCAACTTGCTGAAAACTGTCCACAGTGTTCCTATCATCCTGATTAAACAGTTCTGAAAAAAAATTCACTTACAGAGTGCATCAAACATGATTTAGATCTTGTTTATGGAAAAGTGTTTATTTCTGTATTTCAACATGATTTGGAGCTTGTTTTTGAAAAGTGTTTATTTCTGTATTTCAACATGATTTGGAGCTTGTTTATGGAAAAGTGTTTTTTCTGTTTTTCAACATGATTTAGAGCTTGTTTATGGAAAAGTATTTATTTCTGTATTTCAACATGATTTGGAGCTTGTTTATGAAAAGTGCTTATTTCTGTATTTCAACATGACTTGGAGCATGTTTATGGAAAGGTGTTTTTTCTGTTTTTCAACATGATTTAGAGCTTGTTTTTGGAAAAGTGTTTATTTCTGTATTTCAATGATGCAACTTGCTGAAAACTGTCCACAGTGTTCCTATCATCCTGATTAAACAGTACTTAAAAAGTATTCACTTACAGAGTGCATCAAACATGATTTAGAGCTTGTTTATGGAAAAGTGTTTATTTCTGTATTTCAACATGATTTGGAGCTTGTTTTTGGAAAAGTGCTTATTTCTGTATTTCAACATGATTTAGAGCTTGTTTTGGAAAAGTGTTTATTTCTGTATTTCAATGTTGCAACTTGCTGAAAACTGTCCACAGTGTTCCTATCACCCTGATTAAACAGTACTGAAAAAAAATTCACTTACAGAGTGCATCAAACATGATTTAGAGCTTGTTTATGGAAAAGTGTTTATTTCTGTATTTCAACATGATTTAGAGCTTGTTTATGGAAAAGTGTTTATTTCTGTATTTCAACATGATTTGGAGCTTGTTTTGGAAAAGTGTTTATTTCTGTATTTCAATGTTGCAACTTGCTGAAAACTGTCCACAGTGTTCCTATCATCCTGATTAAACAGTACTGAAAAAAATATCACTTACAGAGTGCATCAAACATGATTTAGAGCTTGTTTATGGAAAAGTATTTATTTCTGTATTTCAACATGATTTGGAGCTTGTTTATGAAAAGTGCTTATTTCTGTATTTCAACATGACTTGGAGCATGTTTATGGAAATGTGTTTTTTCTGTTTTTCAACATGATTTAGAGCTTGTTTATGGAAAAGTGTTTTTTTCTGTATTTCAACATGATTTGGAGCTTGTTTTTGGAAAAGTGTTTATTTCTGTATTTCAATGTTGCAACTTGCTGAAAACTGTCCACAGTGTTCCTATCATTCTGATTAAACAGTACTGAAAAAAAATCACTTACAGAGTGCATCAAACATGATTTAGAGCTTGTTTATGGAAAAGTATTTATTTCTGTATTTCAACATGATTTGGAGCTTGTTTATGAAAAGTGCTTATTTCTGTATTTCAACATGACTTGGAGCATGTTTATGGAAAGGTGTTTTTTCTGTTTTTCAACATGATTTAGAGCTTGTTTTTGGAAAAGTGTTTATTTCTGTATTTCAATGTTGCAACTTGCTGAAAACTGTCCACAGTGTTCCTATCATTCTGATTAAACAGTACTGAAAAAAAATCACTTACAGAGTGCATCAAACATGATTTAGAGCTTGTTTATGGAAAAGTATTTATTTCTGTATTTCAACATGATTTGGAGCTTGTTTATGAAAAGTGCTTATTTCTGTATTTCAACATGACTTGGAGCTTGTGTTTTTTCTGTTTTTCAACATGATTTAGAGCTTGTTTTTGGAAAAGTGTTTATTTCTGTATTTCAATGATGCAACTTGCTGAAAACTGTCCACAGTGTTCCTATCATCCTGATTAAACAGTACTTTAAAAGTATTCACTTACAGAGTGCATCAAACATGATTTAGAGCTTGTTTATGGAAAAGTGTTTATTTCTGTATTTCAACATGATTTAGAGCTTGTTTTGGAAAAGTGTTTATTTCTGTATTTCAATGATGCAACTTGCTGAACTGTCCACAGTGTTCCTATCATCCTGATTAAACAGTACTGGAAAAAAAATCACTTACAGAGTGCATCAAACATGATTTAGAGCTTGTTTATGGAAAAGTATTTATTTCTGTATTTCAACATGATTTGGAGCTTGTTTATGAAAAGTGCTTATTTCTGTTTTTCAACATGATTTAGAGCTTGTTCATGGAAAAGTATTTATTTCTGTATTTCAACATGATTTGGAGCTTGTTTATGAAAAGTGCTTATTTCTGTATTTCAACATGATTTGGAGCTTGTTTTTGAAAAATGTTTATTTCTGTATTTCAACATGATTTAGAGCTTGTTTTTGGAAAGTGTTTATTTCTGTATTTCAATGTTGCAACTTGCTGAAAACTGTCCACAGTGTTCCTATCATTCTGATTAAACAGTACTGAAAAAAAATCACTTACAGAGTGCATCAAACATGATTTAGAGCTTGTTTATGGAAAAGTATTTATTTCTGTATTTCAACATGATTTGGAGCTTGTTTATGAAAAGTGCTTATTTCTGTATTTCAACATGACTTGGAGCTTGTTTATGGAAAAGTGTTTATTTCTGTATTTCAACATGATTTGGAGCTTGTTTTTGAAAAGTGCATATTTCTGTATTTCAACATGATTTAGAGCTTGTTTATGGAAAAGTGTTTTTTCTGTTTTTCAACATGATTTAGAGCTTGTTTTTGGAAAAGTGTTTATTTCTGTATTTCAATGATGCAACTTGCTGAAAACTGTCCACACTGTTCCTATCATCCTGATTAAACAGTACTGGAAAAAAATTCACTTACAGAGTGCATCAAACATGATTTAGAGCTTGTTTTTGGAAAAGTGTTTATTTCTGTATTTCAATGTTGCAACTTGCTGAAAACTGTCCACAGTGTTCCTATCATCCTGATTAAACAGTACTTAAAAAGTATTCACTTACAGAGTGCATCAAACATGATTTAGAGCTTGTTTATGGAAAAGTATTTATTTCTGTATTTCAACATGATTTGGAGCTTGTTTATGAAAAGTGCTTATTTCTGTATTTCAACATGACTTGTTTATGGAAAGGTGTTTTTTCTGTTTTTCAACATGATTTAGAGCTTGTTTTTGGAAAAGTGTTTATTTCTGTATTTCAATGATGCAACTTCCTGAAAACTGTCCACAGTGTTCCTATCATCCTGATTAAACAGTACTTAAAAAGTATTCACTTACAGAGTGCATCAAACATGATTTAGAGCTTGTTTATGGAAAAGTATTTATTTCTGTATTTCAACATGATTTGGAGCTTGTTTATGAAAAGTGCTTATTTCTGTATTTCAACATGACTTGTTTATGGAAAGGTGTTTTTTCTGTTTTTCAACATGATTTAGAGCTTGTTTTTGGAAAAGTGTTTATTTCTGTATTTCAATGATGCAACTTGCTGAAAACTGTCCACAGTGTTCCTATCATCCTGATTAAACAGTACTTAAAAAGTATTCACTTACAGAGTGCATCAAACATGATTTGGAGCTTGTTTATGGAAAAGTGTTTTTTCTGTTTTTCAACATGATTTAGAGCTTGTTTATGGAAAAGTGTTTATTTCTGTATTTCAACATGATTTGGAGCTTGTTTTTGAAAAGTGCATATTTCTGTATTTCAACATGATTTAGAGCTTGTTTATGGAAAAGTGTTTTTTCTGTTTTTCAACATGATTTAGAGCTTGTTTTTGGAAAAGTGTTTATTTCTGTATTTCAATGATGCAACTTGCTGAAAACTGTCCACAGTGTTCCTATCATCCTGATTAAACAGTACTGGAAAAAAATCACTTACAGAGTGCATCAAACATGATTTAGAGCTTGTTTTTGGAAAAGTGTTTATTTCTGTATTTCAATGATGCAACTTGCTGAAAACTGTCCACAGTGTTCCTATCATCCTGATTAAACAGTACTTAAAAAGTATTCACTTACAGAGTGCATCAAACATGATTTAGAGCTTGTTTATGGAAAAGTATTTATTTCTGTATTTCAACATGATTTGGAGCTTGTTTATGAAAAGTGCTTATTTCTGTATTTCAACATGACTTGTTTATGGAAAGGTGTTTTTTCTGTTTTTCAACATGATTTAGAGCTTGTTTTTGGAAAAGTGTTTATTTCTGTATTTCAATGATGCAACTTGCTGAAAACTGTCCACACTGTTCCTATCATCCTGATTAAACAGTACTGAAAAAAAATTCACTTACAGAGTGCATCAAACATGATTTAGATCTTGTTTATGGAAAAGTGTTTATTTCTGTATTTCAACATGATTTGGAGCTTGTTTTTGAAAAGTGTTTATTTCTGTATTTCAACATGATTTGGAGCTTGTTTATGGAAAAGTGTTTTTTCTGTTTTTCAACATGATTTAGAGCTTGTTTATGGAAAAGTATTTATTTCTGTATTTCAACATGATTTGGAGCTTGTTTATGAAAAGTGCTTATTTCTGTATTTCAACATGACTTGGAGCATGTTTATGGAAAGGTGTTTTTTCTGTTTTTCAACATGATTTAGAGCTTGTTTTTGGAAAAGTGTTTATTTCTGTATTTCAATGATGCAACTTGCTGAAAACTGTCCACAGTGTTCCTATCATCCTGATTAAACAGTACTTTAAAAGTATTCACTTACAGAGTGCATCAAACATGATTTAGAGCTTGTTTATGGAAAAGTGTTTATTTCTGTATTTCAACATGATTTAGAGCTTGTTTTGGAAAAGTGTTTATTTCTGTATTTCAATGATGCAACTTGCTGAACTGTCCACAGTGTTCCTATCATCCTGATTAAACAGTACTGAAAAAAAAATCACTTACAGAGTGCATCAAACATGATTTAGAGCTTGTTTATGGAAAAGTATTTATTTCTGTATTTCAACATGATTTGGAGCTTGTTTTTGAAAAGTGTTTATATCTGTATTTCAACATGATTTAGAGCTTGTTTATGGAAAAGTATTTATTTCTGTATTTCAACATGATTTGGAGCTTGTTTATGAAAAGTGCTTATTTCTGTATTTCAACATGACTTGGAGCATGTTTATGGAAATGTGTTTTTTCTGTTTTTCAACATGATTTAGAGCTTGTTTTGGAAAAGTGTTTATTTCTGTATTTCAATGATGCAACTTGCTGAAAACTGTCCACAGTGTTCCTATCATCCTGATTAAACAGTACTGAAAAAAAATTCACTTACAGAGTGCATCAAACATGATTTAGAGCTTGTTTATGGAAAAGTATTTATTTCTGTATTTCAACATGATTTGGAGCTTGTTTTTGAAAAGTGAACATGATTTAGAGCTTGTTTATGGAAAAGTGTTTATTTCTGTATTTCAACATGATTTGGAGCTTGTTTATGAAAAGTGCTTATTTCTGTATTTCAACATGATTTGGAGCTTGTTTTTGGAAATGTGTTTTTTCTGTTTTTCAACATGATTTAGAGCTTGTTTATGGAAAAGTGTTTTTTCTGTTTTTCAACATGATTTGGAGCTTGTTTTTGGAAAAGTGTTTATTTCTGTATTTCAATGTTGCAACTTGCTGAAAACTGTCCACAGTGTTCCTATCATTCTGATTAAACAGTACTGAAAAAAAATCACTTACAGAGTGCATCAAACATGATTTAGAGCTTGTTTATGGAAAAGTGTTTATTTCTGTATTTCAACATGATTTGGAGCTTGTTTATGAAAAGTGCTTATTTCTGTTTTTCAACATGATTTAGAGCTTGTTCATGGAAAAGTATTTATTTCTGTATTTCAACATGATTTGGAGCTTGTTTATGAAAAGTGCTTATTTCTGTATTTCAACATGATTTGGAGCTTGTTTTTGAAAAATGTTTATTTCTGTATTTCAACATGATTTAGAGCTTGTTTTTGGAAAAGTGTTTATTTCTGTATTTCAATGTTGCAACTTGCTGAAAACTGTCCACAGTGTTCCTATCATTCTGATTAAACAGTACTGAAAAAAAATCACTTACAGAGTGCATCAAACATGATTTAGAGCTTGTTTATGGAAAAGTATTTATTTCTGTATTTCAACATGATTTGGAGCTTGTTTATGAAAAGTGCTTATTTCTGTATTTCAACATGACTTGGAGCTTGTTTTTGAAAAGTGCTTATTTCTGTATTTCAACATGATTTAGAGCTTGTTTATGGAAAAGTGTTTTTTCTGTTTTTCAACATGATTTAGAGCTTGTTTTTGGAAAAGTGTTTATTTCTGTATTTCAATGATGCAACTTGCTGAAAACTGTCCACACTGTTCCTATCATCCTGATTAAACAGTACTGAAAAAAAATTCACTTACAGAGTGCATCAAACATGATTTAGAGCTTGTTTATGGAAAAGTATTTATTTCTGTATTTCAACATGATTTGGAGCTTGTTTTTGAAAAGTGCTTATTTCTGTGTTTTTTCTGTTTTTCAACATGATTTAGAGCTTGTTTTTGGAAAAGTGTTTATTTCTGTATTTCAATGATGCAACTTGCTGAAAACTGTCCACAGTGTTCCTATCATCCTGATTAAACAGTACTTTAAAAGTATTCACTTACAGAGTGCATCAAACATGATTTAGAGCTTGTTTATGGAAAAGTGTTTATTTCTGTATTTCAACATGATTTAGAGCTTGTTTTGGAAAAGTGTTTATTTCTGTATTTCAATGTTGCAACTTGCTGAAAACTGTCCACAGTGTTCCTATCATCCTGATTAAACAGTACTAAAAAAAAATCACTTACAGAGTGCATCAAACATGATTTAGAGCTTGTTTATGGAAAAGTGTTTATTTCTGTATTTCAACATGATTTGGAGCTTGTTTTTGAAAAGTGCTTATTTCTGTATTTCAACATGATTTAGAGCTTGTTTATGGAAAAGTGTTTATTTCTGTATTTCAACATGATTTGGAGCTTGTTTTTGAAAAGTGCTTATTTCTGTATTTCAACATGACTTGGAGCATGTTTATGGAAATGTGTTTTTTCTGTTTTTCAACATGATTTAGAGCTTGTTTTGGAAAAGTGTTTATTTCTGTATTTCAATGATGCAACTTGCTGAAAACTGTCCACAGTGTTCCTATCATCCTGATTAAACAGTACTGAAAAAAAATCACTTACAGAGTGCATCAAACATGATTTAGAGCTTGTTTATGGAAAAGTATTTATTTCTGTATTTCAACATGATTTGGAGCTTGTTTTTGAAAAGCTTATTTCTGTATTTCAACATGATTTAGAGCTTGTTTATGGAAAAGTGTTTATTTCTGTATTTCAACATGATTTGGAGCTTGTTTATGAAAAGTGCTTATTTCTGTATTTCAACATGATTTGGAGCTTTTTAGAGCTTGTTTAGGAAAAGTGTTTTTTCTGTTTTTCCACATGATTTGGAGCTTGTTTTTGGAAAAGTGTTTATTTCTGTATTTCAATGTTGCAACTTGCTGAAAACTGTCCACAGTGTTCCTATCATTCTGATTAAACAGTACTGAAAAAAAATCACTTACAGAGTGCATCAAACATGATTTAGAGCTTGTTTATGGAAAAGTATTTATTTCTGTATTTCAACATGATTTGGAGCTTGTTTTTGAAAAGTGCTTATTTCTGTTTTTCAACATGATTTAGAGCTTGTTTATGGAAAAGTGTTTATTTCTGTATTTCAACATGATTTGGAGCTTGTTTTTGAAAAGTGCTTATTTCTGTATTTCAACATGATTTGAAGCTTGTTTTTGAAAAATGTTTATTTCTGTATTTCAATGTTGCAACTTGCTGAAAACTGTCCACAGTGTTCCTATCATCCTGATTAAACAGTACTGAAAAAAAATTCACTTACAGAGTGCATCAAACATGATTTAGAGCTTGTTTATGGAAAAGTGTTTATTTCTGTATTTCAACATGATTTGGAGCTTGTTTATGAAAAGTGCTTATTTCTGTTTTTCAACATGATTTAGAGCTTGTTTTTGGAAAAGTGTTTATTTCTGTATTTCAACATGATTTGGAGCTTGTTTATGAAAAGTGCTTATTTCTGTATTTCAACATGATTTGAAGCTTGTTTTTGAAAAATGTTTATTTCTGTATTTCAATGTTGCAACTTGCTGAAAACTGTCCACAGTGTTCCTATCATCCTGATTAAAGAGTACTGAAAAAAAATTCACTTACAGAGTGCATCAAACATGATTTAGAGCTTGTTTATGGAAAAGTATTTATTTCTGTATTTCAACATGATTTGGAGCTTGTTTATGAAAAGTGCTTATTTCTGTATTTCAACATGACTTGGAGCTTGTTTTTGAAAAGTGCATATTTCTGTATTTCAACATGATTTAGAGCTTGTTTATGAAAAGTGTTTTTTCTGTTTTTCAACATGATTTAGAGCTTGTTTTTGGAAAAGTGTTTATTTCTGTATTTCAATGATGCAACTTGCTGAAAACTGTCCACACTGTTCCTATCATCCTGATTAAACAGTACTGGAAAGAAATCACTTACAGAGTGCATCAAACATGATTTAGAGCTTGTTTTTGGAAAAGTGTTTATTTCTGTATTTCAATGATGCAACTTGCTGAAAACTGTCCACAGTGTTCCTATCATCCTGATTAAACAGTACTTAAAAAGTATTCACTTACAGAGTGCATCAAACATGATTTAGAGCTTGTTTATGGAAAAGTATTTATTTCTGTATTTCAACATGATTTGGAGCTTGTTTATGAAAAGTGCTTATTTCTGTATTTCAACATGACTTGTTTATGGAAAGGTGTTTTTTCTGTTTTTCAACATGATTTAGAGCTTGTTTTTGGAAAAGTGTTTATTTCTGTATTTCAATGATGCAACTTCCTGAAAACTGTCCACAGTGTTCCTATCATCCTGATTAAACAGTACTTAAAAAGTATTCACTTACAGAGTGCATCAAACATGATTTAGAGCTTGTTTATGGAAAAGTATTTATTTCTGTATTTCAACATGATTTGGAGCTTGTTTATGAAAAGTGCTTATTTCTGTATTTCAACATGACTTGTTTATGGAAAGGTGTTTTTTCTGTTTTTCAACATGATTTAGAGCTTGTTTTTGGAAAAGTGTTTATTTCTGTATTTCAATGATGCAACTTGCTGAAAACTGTCCACAGTGTTCCTATCATCCTGATTAAACAGTACTTAAAAAGTATTCACTTACAGAGTGCATCAAACATGATTTGGAGCTTGTTTATGGAAAAGTGTTTTTTCTGTTTTTCAACATGATTTAGAGCTTGTTTATGGAAAAGTGTTTATTTCTGTATTTCAACATGATTTGGAGCTTGTTTTTGAAAAGTGCATATTTCTGTATTTCAACATGATTTAGAGCTTGTTTATGGAAAAGTGTTTTTTCTGTTTTTCAACATGATTTAGAGCTTGTTTTTGGAAAAGTGTTTATTTCTGTATTTCAATGTTGCAACTTGCTGAAAACTGTCCACAGTGTTCCTATCATCCTGATTAAACAGTACTGGAAAAAAATCACTTACAGAGTGCATCAAACATGATTTAGAGCTTGTTTTTGGAAAAATGTTTATTTCTGTATTTCAATGTTGCAACTTGCTGAAAACTGTCCACAGTGTTCCTATCATCCTGATTAAACAGTACTGAAAAAAAATTCACTTACAGAGTGCATCAAACATGATTTAGAGCTTGTTTATGGAAAAGTATTTATTTCTGTATTTCAACATGATTTGGAGCTTGTTTATGAAAAGTGCTTATTTCTGTATTTCAACATGACTTGTTTATGGAAAGGTGTTTTTTCTGTTTTTCAACATGATTTAGAGCTTGTTTTTGGAAAAGTGTTTATTTCTGTATTTCAATGATGCAACTTGCTGAAAACTGTCCACAGTGTTCCTATCATCCTGATTAAACAGTACTGAAAAAAAATTCACTTACAGAGTGCATCAAACATGATTTAGAGCTTGTTTATGGAAAAGTATTTATTTCTGTATTTCAACATGATTTGGAGCTTGTTTATGAAAAGTGCTTATTTCTGTATTTCAACATGACTTGTTTATGGAAAGGTGTTTTTTCTGTTTTTCAACATGATTTAGAGCTTGTTTTTGGAAAAGGGTTTATTTCTGTATTTCAATGTTGCAACTTGCTGAAAACTGTCCACAGTGTTCCTATCATCCTGATTAAACAGTACTGAAAAAAAATTCACTTACAGAGTGCATCAAACATGATTTAGAGCTTGTTTATGGAAAAGTATTTATTTCTGTATTTCAACATGATTTGGAGCTTGTTTATGAAAAGTGCTTATTTCTGTATTTCAACATGATTTGGAGCTTGTTTTTGAAAAGTGCTTATTTCTGTATTTCAACATGATTTAGAGCTTGTTTTTGGAAAAGTGTTTATTTCTGTATTTCAATGTTGCAACTTGCTGAAAACTGTCCACAGTGTTCCTATCATTCTGATTAAACAGTACTGAAAAAAAATCACTTACAGAGTGCATCAAACATGATTTAGAGCTTGTTTATGGAAAAGTGTATTTCAACATGATTTGGAGCTTGTTTATGAAAAGTGCTTATTTCTGTATTTCAACATGACTTGGAGCTTGTTTTTGAAAAGTGCTTATTTCTGTATTTCAACATGATTTAGAGCTTGTTTATGGAAAAGTGTTTTTTCTGTTTTTCAACATGATTTAGAGCTTGTTTTTGGAAAAGTGTTTATTTCTGTATTTCAATGATGCAACTTGCTGAAAACTGTCCACACTGTTCCTATCATCCTGATTAAACAGTACTGGGAAAAAATCACTTACAGAGTGCATCAAACATGATTTAGAGCTTGTTTTTGGAAAAGTGTTTATTTCTGTATTTCAATGATGCAACTTGCTGAAAACTGTCCACAGTGTTCCTATCATCCTGATTAAACAGTACTTAAAAAGTATTCACTTACAGAGTGCATCAAACATGATTTAGAGCTTGTTTATGGAAAAGTATTTATTTCTGTATTTCAACATGATTTGGAGCTTGTTTATGAAAAGTGCTTATTTCTGTATTTCAACATGACTTGTTTATGGAAAGGTGTTTTTTCTGTTTTTCAACATGATTTAGAGCTTGTTTTTGGAAAAGTGTTTATTTCTGTATTTCAATGATGCAACTTCCTGAAAACTGTCCACAGTGTTCCTATCATCCTGATTAAACAGTACTTAAAAAGTATTCACTTACAGAGTGCATCAAACATGATTTAGAGCTTGTTTATGGAAAAGTATTTATTTCTGTATTTCAACATGATTTGGAGCTTGTTTATGAAAAGTGCTTATTTCTGTATTTCAACATGACTTGTTTATGGAAAGGTGTTTTTTCTGTTTTTCAACATGATTTAGAGCTTGTTTTTGGAAAAGTGTTTATTTCTGTATTTCAATGATGCAACTTGCTGAAAACTGTCCACAGTGTTCCTATCATCCTGATTAAACAGTACTTAAAAAGTATTCACTTACAGAGTGCATCAAACATGATTTGGAGCTTGTTTATGGAAAAGTGTTTTTTCTGTTTTTCAACATGATTTAGAGCTTGTTTATGGAAAAGTGTTTATTTCTGTATTTCAACATGATTTGGAGCTTGTTTTTGAAAAGTGCATATTTCTGTATTTCAACATGATTTAGAGCTTGTTTATGGAAAAGTGTTTTTTCTGTTTTTCAACATGATTTAGAGCTTGTTTTTGGAAAAGTGTTTATTTCTGTATTTCAATGTTGCAACTTGCTGAAAACTGTCCACACTGTTCCTATCATCCTGATTAAACAGTACTGGAAAAAAATCACTTACAGAGTGCATCAAACATGATTTAGAGCTTGTTTTTGGAAAAGTGTTTATTTCTGTATTTCAATGATGCAACTTGCTGAAAACTGTCCACAGTGTTCCTATCATCCTGATTAAACAGTACTTAAAAAGTATTCACTTACAGAGTGCATCAAACATGATTTAGAGCTTGTTTATGGAAAAGTATTTATTTCTGTATTTCAACATGATTTGGAGCTTGTTTATGAAAAGTGCTTATTTCTGTATTTCAACATGACTTGTTTATGGAAAGGTGTTTTTTCTGTTTTTCAACATGATTTAGAGCTTGTTTTTGGAAAAGTGTTTATTTCTGTATTTCAATGATGCAACTTGCTGAAAACTGTCCACAGTGTTCCTATCATCCTGATTAAACAGTACTTAAAAAGTATTCACTTACAGAGTGCATCAAACATGATTTAGAGCTTGTTTATGGAAAAGTATTTATTTCTGTATTTCAACATGATTTGGAGCTTGTTTATGAAAAGTGCTTATTTCTGTATTTCAACATGATTTAGAGCTTGTTTATGGAAAGGTGTTTTTTCTGTTTTTCAACATGATTTAGAGCTTGTTTTTGGAAAAGTGTTTATTTCTGTATTTCAATGATGCAACTTTCTGAAAACTGTCCACAGTGTTCCTATCATCCTGATTAAACAGTACTTAAAAAGTATTCACTTACAGAGTGCATCAAACATGATTTAGAGCTTGTTTATGGAAAAGTATTTATTTCTGTATTTCAACATGATTTGGAGCTTGTTTATGAAAAGTGCTTATTTCTGTATTTCAACATGACTTGTTTATGGAAAGGTGTTTTTTCTGTTTTTCAACATGATTTAGAGCTTGTTTTTGGAAAAGTGTTTATTTCTGTATTTCAACATGATTTGGAGCTTGTTTTTGAAAAGTGCATATTTCTGTATTTCAACATGATTTAGAGCTTGTTTATGGAAAAGTGTTTTTTCTGTTTTTCAACATGATTTAGAGCTTGTTTTTGGAAAAGTGTTTATTTCTGTATTTCAATGATGCAACTTGCTGAAAACTGTCCACACTGTCCCTATCATCCTGATTAAACAGTACTGGAAAAAAATCACTTACAGAGTGCATCAAACATGATTTAGAGCTTGTTTTTGGAAAAGTGTTTATTTCTGTATTTCAATGTTGCAACTTGCTGAAAACTGTCCACAGTGTTCCTATCATCCTGATTAAACAGTACTTAAAAAAAATTCACTTACAGAGTGCATCAAACATGATTTAGAGCTTGTTTATGGAAAAGTATTTATTTCTGTATTTCAACATGATTTGGAGCTTGTTTATGAAAAGTGCTTATTTCTGTATTTCAACATGACTTGTTTATGGAAAGGTGTTTTTTCTGTTTTTCAACATGATTTAGAGCTTGTTTTTGGAAAAGTATTTATTTCTGTATTTCAACATGATTTGGAGCTTGTTTTTGAAAAGTGTTTATTTCTGTATTTCAACATGATTTGGAGCTTGTTTATGGAAAAGTGTTTTTTCTGTTTTTCAACATGATTTAGAGCTTGTTCATGGAAAAGTATTTATTTCTGTATTTCAACATGATTTGGAGCTTGTTTATGAAAAGTGCTTATTTCTGTATTTCAACATGATTTGGAGCTTGTTTTTGAAAAATGTTTATTTCTGTATTTCAACATGATTTAGAGCTTGTTTTTGGAAAAGTATTTATTTCTGTATTTCAACATGATTTGGAGCTTGTTTATGAAAAGTGCTTATTTCTGTATTTCAACATGACTTGGAGCTTGTTTATGGAAAAGTGTTTATTTCTGTATTTCAACATGATTTAGAGCTTGTTTTTGGAAAAGTGTTTATTTCTGTATTTCAACATGATTTGGAGCTTGTTTTTGAAAAGTGCATATTTCTGTATTTCAACATGATTTAGAGCTTGTTTATGGAAAAGTGTTTTTTCTGTTTTTCAACATGATTTAGAGCTTGTTTTTGGAAAAGTGTTTATTTCTGTATTTCAATGATGCAACTTGCTGAAAACTGTCCACACTGTCCCTATCATCCTGATTAAACAGTACTGGAAAAAAATCACTTACAGAGTGCATCAAACATGATTTAGAGCTTGTTTTTGGAAAAGTGTTTATTTCTGTATTTCAATGATGCAACTTGCTGAAAACTGTCCACAGTGTTCCTATCATCCTGATTAAACAGTACTTAAAAAGTATTCACTTACAGAGTGCATCAAACATGATTTAGAGCTTGTTTATGGAAAAGTATTTATTTCTGTATTTCAACATGATTTGGAGCTTGTTTATGAAAAGTGCTTATTTCTGTATTTCAACATGACTTGTTTATGGAAAGGTGTTTTTTCTGTTTTTCAACATGATTTAGAGCTTGTTTTTGGAAAAGTATTTATTTCTGTATTTCAACATGATTTGGAGCTTGTTTTTGAAAAGTGTTTATTTCTGTATTTCAACATGATTTGGAGCTTGTTTATGGAAAAGTGTTTTTTCTGTTTTTCAACATGATTTCTTGTTTTTGGAAAATTGCTTATTTCTGTATTTCACATGATTTGGAGCTTGTTTTTGAAAAGTGCTTATTTCTGTATTTCAACATGATTTGGAGCTTGTTTTTGAAAAATGTTTATTTCTGTATTTCAACATGATTTAGAGCTTGTTTTTGGAAAAGTATTTATTTCTGTATTTCAACATGATTTGGAGCTTGTTTATGAAAAGTGCTTATTTCTGTATTTCAACATGACTTGGAGCTTGTTTATGAAAAGTGCTTATTTCTGTATTTCAACATGATTTGGAGCTTGTTTTTGAAAAGTGCTTATTTCTGTATTTCAACATGATTTAGAGCTTGTTTATGGAAAAGTGTTTTTTCTGTTTTTCAACATGATTTAGAGCTTGTTTTTGGAAAAGTGTTTATTTCTGTATTTCAATGATGCAACTTGCTGAAAACTGTCCACAGTGTTCCTATCATCCTGATTAAACAGTACTGAAAAAAAATTCACTTACAGAGTGCATCAAACATGATTTAGAGCTTGTTTTTGGAAAAGTGTTTATTTCTGTATTTCAATGTTGCAACTTGCTGAAAACTGTCCACAGTGTTCCTATCATCCTGATTAAACAGTACTGAAAAAAAATTCACTTACAGAGTGCATCAAACATGATTTAGAGCTTGTTTTTGGAAAAGTGTTTATTTCTGTATTTCAATGTTGCAACTTGCTGAAAACTGTCCACAGTGTTCCTATCATCCTGATTAAACAGTACTGAAAAAAAATTCACTTACAGAGTGCATCAAACATGATTTAGAGCTTGTTTATGGAAAAGTATTTATTTCTGTATTTCAACATGATTTGGAGCTTGTTTATGAAAAGTGCTTATTTCTGTATTTCAACATGACTTGTTTATGGAAAGGTGTTTTTTCTGTTTTTCAACATGATTTAGAGCTTGTTTTTGGAAAAGTGTTTATTTCTGTATTTCAATGATGCAACTTCCTGAAAACTGTCCACAGTGTTCCTATCATCCTGATTAAACAGTACTTAAAAAGTATTCACTTACAGAGTGCATCAAACATGATTTAGAGCTTGTTTATGGAAAAGTATTTATTTCTGTATTTCAACATGATTTGGAGCTTGTTTATGAAAAGTGCTTATTTCTGTATTTCAACATGACTTGTTTATGGAAAGGTGTTTTTTCTGTTTTTCAACATGATTTAGAGCTTGTTTTTGGAAAAGTGTTTATTTCTGTATTTCAATGATGCAACTTGCTGAAAACTGTCCACAGTGTTCCTATCATCCTGATTAAACAGTACTTAAAAAGTATTCACTTACAGAGTGCATCAAACATGATTTGGAGCTTGTTTATGGAAAAGTGTTTTTTCTGTTTTTCAACATGATTTAGAGCTTGTTTATGGAAAAGTGTTTATTTCTGTATTTCAACATGATTTGGAGCTTGTTTTTGAAAAGTGCATATTTCTGTATTTCAACATGATTTAGAGCTTGTTTATGGAAAAGTGTTTTTTCTGTTTTTCAACATGATTTAGAGCTTGTTTTTGGAAAAGTGTTTATTTCTGTATTTCAATGATGCAACTTGCTGAAAACTGTCCACACTGTTCCTATCATCCTGATTAAACAGTACTGGAAAAAAATCACTTACAGAGTGCATCAAACATGATTTAGAGCTTGTTTTTGGAAAAGTGTTTATTTCTGTATTTCAATGATGCAACTTGCTGAAAACTGTCCACAGTGTTCCTATCATCCTGATTAAACAGTACTTAAAAAGTATTCACTTACAGAGTGCATCAAACATGATTTAGAGCTTGTTTATGGAAAAGTATTTATTTCTGTATTTCAACATGATTTGGAGCTTGTTTATGAAAAGTGCTTATTTCTGTATTTCAACATGACTTGTTTATGGAAAGGTGTTTTTTCTGTTTTTCAACATGATTTAGAGCTTGTTTTTGGAAAAGTGTTTATTTCTGTATTTCAATGATGCAACTTGCTGAAAACTGTCCACAGTGTTCCTATCATCCTGATTAAACAGTACTTAAAAAGTATTCACTTACAGAGTGCATCAAACATGATTTAGAGCTTGTTTATGGAAAAGTATTTATTTCTGTATTTCAACATGATTTGGAGCTTGTTTATGAAAAGTGCTTATTTCTGTATTTCAACATGACTTGTTTATGGAAAGGTGTTTTTTCTGTTTTTCAACATGATTTAGAGCTTGTTTTTGGAAAAGTGTTTATTTCTGTATTTCAATGATGCAACTTGCTGAAAACTGTCCACAGTGTTCCTATCATCCTGATTAAACAGTACTTAAAAAGTATTCACTTACAGAGTGCATCAAACATGATTTAGAGCTTGTTTATGGAAAAGTGTTTATTTCTGTATTTCAACATGATTTGGAGCTTGTTTATGAAAAGTGCTTATTTCTGTATTTCAACATGACTTGTTTATGGAAAGGTGTTTTTTCTGTTTTTCAACATGATTTGGAGCTTGTTTTTGAAAAGTGCATATTTCTGTATTTCAACATGATTTAGAGCTTGTTTATGGAAAAGTGTTTTTTCTGTTTTTCAACATGATTTAGAGCTTGTTTTTGGAAAAGTGTTTATTTCTGTATTTCAATGATGCAACTTGCTGAAAACTGTCCACACTGTTCCTATCATCCTGATTAAACAGTACTGGAAAAAAATCACTTACAGAGTGCATCAAACATGATTTAGAGCTTGTTTTTGGAAAAGTGTTTATTTCTGTATTTCAATGATGCAACTTGCTGAAAACTGTCCACAGTGTTCCTATCATCCTGATTAAACAGTACTTAAAAAGTATTCACTTACAGAGTGCATCAAACATGATTTAGAGCTTGTTTATGGAAAAGTATTTATTTCTGTATTTCAACATGATTTGGAGCTTGTTTATGAAAAGTGCTTATTTCTGTATTTCAACATGATTTGGTTTTTCAACATGATTTAGAGCTTGTTTTTGGAAAAGTATTTATTTCTGTATTTCAACATGATTTGGAGCTTGTTTTTGAAAAGTGTTTATTTCTGTATTTCAACATGATTTGGAGCTTGTTTATGGAAAAGTGTTTTGGATTTCTGTATTTCAACATGATTTGGAGCTTGTTTTTGAAAAGTGCTTATTTCTGTATTTCAACATGATTTGGAGCTTGTTTTTGGAAAAGTGTTTATTTCTGTATTTCAACATGATTTGGAGCTTGTTTTTGGAAAAGTATTTATTTCTGTATTTCAACATGATTTGGAGCTTGTTTATGAAAAGTGCTTATTTCTGTATTTCAACATGACTTGGAGCTTGTTTATGGAAAAGTGTTTATTTCTGTATTTCAACATGATTTGGAGCTTGTTTTTGAAAAGTGCATATTTCTGTATTTCAACATGATTTAGAGCTTGTTTATGGAAAAGTGTTTTTTCTGTTTTTCAACATGATTTAGAGCTTGTTTTTGGAAAAGTGTTTATTTCTGTATTTCAATGTTGCAACTTGCTGAAAACTGTCCACAGTGTTCCTATCATCCTGATTAAACAGTACTGGAAAAAAATCACTTACAGAGTGCATCAAACATGATTTAGAGCTTGTTTTTGGAAAAGTGTTTATTTCTGTATTTCAATGATGCAACTTGCTGAAAACTGTCCACAGTGTTCCTATCATCCTGATTAAACAGTACTTAAAAAGTATTCACTTACAGAGTGCATCAAACATGATTTAGAGCTTGTTTATGGAAAAGTATTTATTTCTGTATTTCAACATGATTTGGAGCTTGTTTATGAAAAGTGCTTATTTCTGTATTTCAACATGACTTGTTTATGGAAAGGTGTTTTTTCTGTTTTTCAACATGATTTAGAGCTTGTTTTTGGAAAAGTGTTTATTTCTGTATTTCAATGATGCAACTTGCTGAAAACTGTCCACACTGTTCCTATCATCCTGATTAAACAGTACTGGAAAAAAATCACTTACAGAGTGCATCAAACATGATTTAGAGCTTGTTTATGGAAAAGTATTTATTTCTGTATTTCAACATGATTTGGAGCTTGTTTTTGAAAAGTGTTTATTTCTGTATTTCAACATGATTTAGAGCTTGTTTATGGAAAAGTATTTATTTCTGTATTTCAACATGATTTGGAGCTTGTTTATGAAAAGTGCTTATTTCTGTATTTCAACATGACTTGGAGCATGTTTATGGAAATGTGTTTTTTCTGTTTTTCAACATGATTTAGAGCTTGTTTTTGGAAAAGTGTTTTTTCTGTTTTTCAACATGATTTGGAGCTTGTTTTTGGAAAAGTGTTTATTTCTGTATTTCAATGTTGCAACTTGCTGAAAACTGTCCACAGTGTTCCTATCATTCTGATTAAACAGTACTGAAAAAAAATCACTTACAGAGTGCATCAAACATGATTTAGAGCTTGTTTATGGAAAAGAATTTATTTCTGTATTTCAACATGATTTGGAGCTTGTTTATGAAAAGTGCTTATTTCTGTATTTCAACATGACTTGGAGCATGTTTATGGAAAGGTGTTTTTTCTGTTTTTCAACATGATTTAGAGCTTGTTTTTGGAAAAGTGTTTATTTCTGTATTTCAATGATGCAACTTGCTGAAAACTGTCCACACTGTTCCTATCATCCTGATTAAACAGTACTGGAAAAAAATTCACTTACAGAGTGCATCAAACATGATTTAGAGCTTGTTTATGGAAAAGTGTTTATTTCTGTATTTCAACATGATTTGGAGCTTGTTTTTGAAAAGTGTTTATTTCTGTATTTCAACATGATTTAGAGCTTGTTTATGGAAAAGTGTTTATTTCTGTATTTCAACATGATTTGGAGCTTGTTTTTGAAAAGTGCTTATTTCTGTATTTCAACATGATTTAGAGCTTGTTTATGGAAAAGTGTTTTTTCTGTTTTTCAACATGATTTAGAGCTTGTTTTTGGAAAAGTGTTTATTTCTGTATTTCAATGTTGCAACTTGCTGAAAACTGTCCACACTGTTCCTATCATCCTGATTAAACAGTACTGGAAAAAAATCACTTACAGAGTGCATCAAACATGATTTAGAGCTTGTTTTTGGAAAAGTGTTTATTTCTGTATTTCAATGATGCAACTTGCTGAAAACTGTCCACAGTGTTCCTATCATCCTGATTAAACAGTACTTAAAAAGTATTCACTTACAGAGTGCATCAAACATGATTTAGAGCTTGTTTATGGAAAAGTATTTATTTCTGTATTTCAACATGATTTGGAGCTTGTTTATGAAAAGTGCTTATTTCTGTATTTCAACATGACTTGTTTATGGAAAGGTGTTTTTTCTGTTTTTCAACATGATTTAGAGCTTGTTTTTGGAAAAGTGTTTATTTCTGTATTTCAATGATGCAACTTGCTGAAAACTGTCCACAGTGTTCCTATCATCCTGATTAAACAGTACTTAAAAAGTATTCACTTACAGAGTGCATCAAACATGATTTAGAGCTTGTTTATGGAAAAGTGTTTATTTCTGTATTTCAATGATGCAACTTGCTGAAAACTGTCCACAGTGTTCCTATCATCCTGATTAAACAGTACTGAAAAAAAATCACTTACAGAGTGCATCAAACATGATTTAGAGCTTGTTTATGGAAAAGTATATATTTCTGTATTTCAACATGATTTGGAGCTTGTTTTTGAAAAGTGTTTATTTCTGTATTTCAACATGATTTGGAGCTTGTTTTTGAAAAGTGTTTATTTCTGTATTTCAACATGATTTAGAGCTTGTTTTTGGAAAAGTGTTTATTTCTGTATTTCAATTATGCAACTTGCTGAAAACTGTCCACACTGTTCCTATCATCCTGATTAAACAGTACTGAAAAAAAATTCACTTACAGAGTGCATCAAACATGATTTAGAGCTTGTTTATGAAAAGTGCTTATTTCTGTATTTCAACATGACTTGGAGCATGTTTATGGAAAGGTGTTTTTTCTGTTTTTCAACATGATTTAGATCTTGTTTTTGGAAAAGTGTTTATTTCTGTATTTCAACATGATTTAGAGCTTGTTTTGGAAAAGTGTTTATTTCTGTATTTCAATGATGCAACTTGCTGAAAACTGTCCACAGTGTTCCTATCATCCTGATTAAACAGTACTTAAAAAGTATTCACTTACAGAGTGCATCAAACATGATTTAGAGCTTGTTTATGGAAAAGTATTTATTTCTGTATTTCAACATGATTTGGAGCTTGTTTATGAAAAGTGCTTATTTCTGTATTTCAACATGACTTGTTTATGGAAAGGTGTTTTTTCTGTTTTTCAACATGATTTAGAGCTTGTTTTTGGAAAAGTGTTTATTTCTGTATTTCAATGATGCAACTTGCTGAAAACTGTCCACACTGTTCCTATCATCCTGATTAAACAGTACTTAAAAAGTATTCACTTACAGAGTGCATCAAACATGATTTAGAGCTTGTTTATGGAAAAGTGTTTATTTCTGTATTTCAATGATGCAACTTGCTGAAAACTGTCCACACTGTTCCTATCATCCTGATTAAACAGTACTGGAAAAAAATCACTTACAGAGTGCATCAAACATGATTTAGAGCTTGTTTATGGAAAAGTATTTATTTCTGTATTTCAACATGATTTGGAGCTTGTTTTTGAAAAGTGTTTATATCTGTATTTCAACATGATTTAGAGCTTGTTTATGGAAAAGTATTTATTTCTGTATTTCAACATGATTTGGAGCTTGTTTATGAAAAGTGCTTATTTCTGTATTTCAACATGACTTGGAGCATGTTTATGGAAATGTGTTTTTTCTGTTTTTCAACATGATTTAGAGCTTGTTTATGGAAAAGTGATTTTTCTGTTTTTCAACATGATTTGGAGCTTGTTTTTGGAAAAGTGTTTATTTCTGTATTTCAATGTTGCAACTTGCTGAAAACTGTCCACAGTGTTCCTATCATCCTGATTAAACAGTACTGAAAAAAAATCACTTACAGAGTGCATCAAACATGATTTAGAGCTTGTTTATGGAAAAGTATTTATTTCTGTATTTCAACATGATTTGGAGCTTGTTTATGAAAAGTGCTTATTTCTGTATTTCAACATGACTTGGAGCATGTTTATGGAAAGGTGTTTTTTCTGTTTTTCAACATGATTTAGAGCTTGTTTTTGGAAAAGTGTTTATTTCTGTATTTCAATGATGCAACTTGCTGAAAACTGTCCACAGTGTTCCTATCATCCTGATTAAACAGTACTGGAAAAAAATTCACTTACAGAGTGCATCAAACATGATTTAGAGCTTGTTTATGGAAAAGTGTTTATTTCTGTATTTCAACATGATTTGGAGCTTGTTTTTGAAAAGTGCATATTTCTGTATTTCAACATGATTTAGAGCTTGTTTATGGAAAAGTGTTTTTTCTGTTTTTCAACATGATTTAGAGCTTGTTTTTGGAAAAGTGTTTATTTCTGTATTTCAATGTTGCAACTTGCTGAAAACTGTCCACAGTGTTCCTATCATCCTGATTAAACAGTACTTAAAAAGTATTCACTTACAGAGTGCATCAAACATGATTTAGAGCTTGTTTATGGAAAAGTGTTTATTTCTGTATTTCAACATGATTTGGAGCTTGTTTTTGAAAAGTGCTTATTTCTGTATTTCAACATGATTTTCAACATGATTTAGAGCTTGTTTTTGGAAAAGTGTTTATTTCTGTATTTCAATGATGCAACTTGCTGAAAACTGTCCACACTGTTCCTATCATCCTGATTAAACAGTACTTAAAAAGTATTCACTTACAGAGTGCATCAAACATGATTTAGAGCTTGTTTATGGAAAAGTGTTTATTTCTGTATTTCAATGTTGCAACTTGCTGAAAACTGTCCACAGTGTTCCTATCATCCTGATTAAACAGTACTGGAAAAAAATCACTTACAGAGTGCATCAAACATGATTTAGAGCTTGTTTTTGGAAAAGTGTTTATTTCTGTATTTCAATGATGCAACTTGCTGAAAACTGTCCACAGTGTTCCTATCATCCTGATTAAACAGTACTTAAAAAGTATTCACTTACAGAGTGCATCAAACATGATTTAGAGCTTGTTTATGGAAAAGTATTTATTTCTGTATTTCAACATGATTTGGAGCTTGCTTATGAAAAGTGCTTATTTCTGTATTTCAACATGACTTGTTTATGGAAAGGTGTTTTTTCTGTTTTTCAACATGATTTAGAGCTTGTTTTTGGAAAAGTGTTTATTTTTGTATTTCAATGATGCAACTTGCTGAAAACTGTCCACAGTGTTCCTATCATCCTGGTTAAACAGTACTTAAAAAGTATTCACTTACAGAGTGCATCAAACATGATTTAGAGCTTGTTTTTGGAAAAGTGTTTATTTCTGTATTTCAATGATGCAACTTGCTGAAAACTGTCCACAGTGTTCCTATCATCCTGATTAAACAGTACTTAAAAAGTATTCACTTACAGAGTGCATCAAACATGATTTAGAGCTTGTTTATGGAAAAGTATTTATTTCTGTATTTCAACATGATTTGGAGCTTGTTTATGAAAAGTGCTTATTTCTGTATTTCAACATGACTTGTTTATGGAAAGGTGTTTTTTCTGTTTTTCAACATGATTTAGAGCTTGTTTTTGGAAAAGTGTTTATTTTTGTATTTCAATGATGCAACTTGCTGAAAACTGTCCACAGTGTTCCTATCATCCTGATTAAACAGTACTTAAAAAGTATTCACTTACAGAGTGCATCAAACATGATTTAGAGCTTGTTTTTGGAAAAGTGTTTATTTCTGTATTTCAATGATGCAACTTGCTGAAAACTGTCCACACTGTTCCTATCATCCTGATTAAACAGTACTGGAAAAAAATCACTTACAGAGTGCATCAAACATGATTTAGAGCTTGTTTATGGAAAAGTATTTATTTCTGTATTTCAACATGATTTGGAGCTTGTTTTTGAAAAGTGTTTATATCTGTATTTCAACATGATTTAGAGCTTGTTTATGGAAAAGTATTTATTTCTGTATTTCAACATGATTTGGAGCTTGTTTATGAAAAGTGCTTATTTCTGTATTTCAACATGACTTGGAGCATGTTTATGGAAATGTGTTTTTTCTGTTTTTCAACATGATTTAGAGCTTGTTTATGGAAAAGTGTTTTTTCTGTTTTTCAACATGATTTGGAGCTTGTTTTTGGAAAAGTGTTTATTTCTGTATTTCAATGTTGCAACTTGCTGAAAACTGTCCACAGTGTTCCTATCATTCTGATTAAACAGTACTGAAAAGAAATCACTTACAGAGTGCATCAAACATGATTTAGAGCTTGTTTATGGAAAAGTGTTTATTTCTGTATTTCAACATGATTTGGAGCTTGTTTTTGAAAAGTGCATATTTCTGTATTTCAACATGATTTAGAGCTTGTTTATGGAAAAGTGTTTTTTCTGTTTTTCAACATGATTTAGAGCTTGTTTTTGGAAAAGTGTTTATTTCTGTATTTCAATGATGCAACTTGCTGAAAACTGTCCACAGTGTTCCTATCATCCTGATTAAACAGTACTTAAAAAGTATTCACTTACAGAGTGCATCAAACATGATTTAGAGCTTGTTTATGGAAAAGTATTTATTTCTGTATTTCAACATGATTTGGAGCTTGTTTATGAAAAGTGCTTATTTCTGTATTTCAACATGACTTGTTTATGGAAAGGTGTTTTTTCTGTTTTTCAACATGATTTAGAGCTTGTTTTTGGAAAAGTGTTTATTTCTGTATTTCAATGATGCAACTTGCTGAAAACTGTCCACACTGTTCCTATCATCCTGATTAAACAGTACTTAAAAAGTATTCACTTACAGAGTGCATCAAACATGATTTAGAGCTTGTTTATGGAAAAGTGTTTATTTCTGTATTTCAATGATGCAACTTGCTGAAAACTGTCCACACTGTTCCTATCATCCTGATTAAACAGTACTGGAAAAAAATCACTTACAGAGTGCATCAAACATGATTTAGAGCTTGTTTATGGAAAAGTGTTTATTTCTGTATTTCAATGTTGCAACTTGCTGAAAACTGTCCACAGTGTTCCTATCATCCTGATTAAACAGTACTTAAAAAGTATTCACTTACAGAGTGCATCAAACATGATTTAGAGCTTGTTTATGGAAAAGTATTTATTTCTGTATTTCAACATGATTTGGAGCTTGTTTATGAAAAGTGCTTATTTCTGTATTTCAACATGACTTGTTTATGGAAAGGTGTTTTTTCTGTTTTTCAACATGATTTAGAGCTTGTTTTTGGAAAAGTGTTTATTTTTGTATTTCAATGATGCAACTTGCTGAAAACTGTCCACAGTGTTCCTATCATCCTGATTAAACAGTACTTAAAAAGTATTCACTTACAGAGTGCATCAAACATGATTTAGAGCTTGTTTTTGGAAAAGTATTTATTTCTGTATTTCAACATGATTTGGAGCTTGTTTATGAAAAGTGCTTATTTCTGTATTTCAACATGACTTGTTTATGGAAAGGTGTTTTTTCTGTTTTTCAACATGATTTAGAGCTTGTTTTTGGAAAAGTGTTTATTTTTGTATTTCAATGATGCAACTTGCTGAAAACTGTCCACAGTGTTCCTATCATCCTGATTAAACAGTACTTAAAAAAAATTCACTTACAGAGTGCATCAAACATGATTTAGAGCTTGTTTATGGAAAAGTGTTTATTTCTGTATTTCAACATGATTTGGAGCTTGTTTTTGAAAAGTGCTTATTTCTGTATTTCAACATGATTTGAAGCTTGTTTTTGAAAAGTGCTTATTTCTGTTTCTCAACATGATTTAGAGCTTGTTTTTGGAAAAGTGTTTATTTCTGTATTTCAATGTTGCAACTTGCTGAAAACTGTCCACAGTGTTCCTATCATCCTGATTAAACAGTACTTAAAAAGTATTCACTTACAGAGTGCATCAAACATGATTTAGAGCTTGTTTATGGAAAAGTGTTTATTTCTGTATTTCAATGATGCAACTTGCTGAAAACTGTCCACAGTGTTCCTATCATCCTGATTAAACAGTACTGAAAAAAAATCACTTACAGAGTGCATCAAACATGATTTAGAGCTTGTTTATGGAAAAGTATTTATTTCTGTATTTCAACATGATTTGGAGCTTGTTTTTGAAAAGTGTTTATTTCTGTATTTCAACATGATTTGGAGCTTGTTTTTGAAAAGTGTTTATTTCTGTATTTCAACATGATTTAGAGCTTGTTTTTGGAAAAGTGTTTATTTCTGTATTTCAATGTTGCAACTTGCTGAAAACTGTCCACAGTGTTCCTATCATCCTGATTAAACAGTACTGAAAAAATATTCACTTACAGAGTGCATCAAACATGATTTAGAGCTTGTTTATGAAAAGTGCTTATTTCTGTATTTCAACATGACTTGGAGCTTGTTTTTGGAAAGGTGTTTATTTCTGTATTTCAACATGATTTAGATCTTGTTTTTGGAAAAGTGTTTATTTCTGTATTTCAATGATGCAACTTGCTGAAAACTGTCCACACTGTTCCTATCATCCTGATTAAACAGTACTGAAAAAGAATTCACTTACAGAGTGCATCAAACATGATTTAGAGCTTGTTTATGGAAAAGTGTTTATTTCAGTATTTCAACATGATTTGGAGCTTGTTTTTGAAAAGTGCTTATTTCTGTATTTCAACATGATTTAGAGCTTGTTTATGGAAAAGTGTTTTTTCTGTTTTTCAACATGATTTAGAGCTTGTTTTTGGAAAAGTGTTTATTTCTGTATTTTAATGTTGCAACTTGCTGAAAACTGTCCACAGTGTTCCTATCATCCTGATTAAACAGTACTGAAAAAAAATTCACTTACAGAGTGCATCAAACATGATTTAGAGCTTGTTTATGGAAAAGTGTTTATTTCAGTATTTCAACATGATTTGGAGCTTGTTTTTGAAAAGTGCTTATTTCTGTATTTCAACATGATTTGGAGCTTGTTTTTGAAAAGTGTTTATTTCTGTATTTCAACATGATTTAGAGCTTGTTTTTGGAAAAGTGTTTATTTCTGTATTTCAATGTTGCAACTTGCTGAAAACTGTCCACAGTGTTCCTATCATCCTGATTAAACAGTACTGAAAAAAAATCACTTACAGAGTGCATCAAACATGATTTAGAGCTTGTTTATGGAAATGTGTTTATTTCTGTATTTCAACATGATTTGGAGCTTGTTTTTGAAAAGTGTATATTTCTGTATTTCAACATGATTTGGAGCTTGTTTATGGAAAAGTGTTTTTTCTGTTTTTCAACATGATTTGGAGCTTGTTTATGAAAAGTGCTTATTTCTGTATTTCAACATGACTTGGAGCATGTTTATGGAAATGTGTTTTTTCTGTTTTTCAACATGATTTAGAGCTTGTTTTTGGAAAAGTGTTTATTTCTGTATTTCAATGATGCAACTTGCTGAAAACTGTCCACAGTGTTCCTATCATCCTGATTAAACAGTACTGAAAAAAAATTCACTTACAGAGTGCATCAAACATGATTTGGAGCTTGTTTTTGAAAAGTGCTTATTTCTGTATTTCAACATGATTTGAAGCTTGTTTTTGAAAAGTGTTTAGTTTTTCAACATGATTTAGAGCTTGTTTTTGGAAAAGTGTTTATTTCTGTATTTCAATGTTGCAACTTGCTGAAAACTGTCCACACTGTTCCTATCATCCTGATTAAACAGTACTGAAAAAAAATCACTTACAGAGTGCATCAAACATGATTTAGAGCTTGTTTATGGAAAAGTGTTTATTTCTGTATTTCAACATGATTTGGAGCTTGTTTTTGAAAAGTGTTTATTTCTGTATTTCAACATGATTTGGAGCTTGTTTATGGAAAAGTGTTTTTTCTGTTTTTCAACATGATTTAGAGCTTGTTTTTGGAAAAGTGTTTATTTCTGTATTTCAATGATGCAACTTGCTGAAAACTGTCCACACTGTTCCTATCATCCTGATTAAACAGTACTGAAAAAAAATTCACTTACAGAGTGCATCAAACATGATTTAGAGCTTGTTTATGGAAAAGTGTTTATTTCTGTATTTCAATGTTGCAACTTGCTGAAAACTGTCCACAGTGTTCCTATCATCCTGATTAAACAGTACTGGAAAAAAATTCACTTACAGAGTGCATCAAACATGATTTAGAGCTTGTTTATGGAAAAATGTTTATTTCTGTATTTCAACATGATTTGGAGCTTGTTTTTGGAAAAGTGTTTTTTCTGTATTTCAACATGATTTAGAGCTTGTTTATGGAAAAGTTTTTTTCTGTTTTTCAACATGATTTGGAGCTTGTTTTTGGAAAAGTGTTTATTTCTGTATTTCAATGTTGCAACTTGCTGAAAACTGTCCACAGTGTTCCTATCATTCTGATTAAACAGTACTGAAAAAAAATCACTTACAGAGTGCATCAAACATGATTTAGAGCTTGTTTATGGAAAAGTATTTATTTCTGTATTTCAACATGATTTGGAGCTTGTTTTTGAAAAGTGCTTATTTCTGTATTTCAACATGATTTAGAGCTTGTTTATGGAAAAGTGTTTTTTCTGTTTTTCAACATGATTTAGAGCTTGTTTTTGGAAAAGTGTTTATTTCTGTATTTCAATGATGCAACTTGCTGAAAACTGTCCACAGTGTTCCTATCATCCTGATTAAACAGTACTGAAAAAAAATTCACTTACAGAGTGCATCAAACATGATTTAGAGCTTGTTTATGGAAAAATGTTTATTTCGGTATTTCAACATGATTTGGAGCTTGTTTTTGGAAAATTGTTTTTTCTGTATTTCAACATGATTTAGAGCTTGTTTATGGCAAAGTTTTTTTCTGTTTTTCAACATGATTTGGAGCTTGTTTTTGGAAAAGTGTTTATTTCTGTATTTCAACATGATTTGGAGCTTGTTTTTGAAAAGTGCTTATTTCTGTATTTCAACATGATTTAGAGCTAGTGTATGGAAAAGTGTTTTTTCTGTTTTTCAACATGATTTGGAGCTTGTTTATGAAAAGTGCTTATTTCTGTATTTCAACATGACTTGGAGCATGTTTATGGAAAGGTGTTTTTTCTGTTTTTCAACATGATTTAGAGCTTGTTTTTGGAAAAGTGTTTATTTCTGTATTTCAATGATGCAACTTCCTGAAAACTGTCCACAGTGTTCCTATCATCCTGATTAAACAGTACTGAAAAAAAATTCACTTACAGAGTGCATCAAACATGATTTAGAGCTTGTTTATGGAAAAGTGTTTATTTCTGTATTTCAACATGATTTGGAGCTTGTTTTTGGAAAAGTGTTTATTTCTGTATTTCAACATGATTTAGAGCTTGTTTATGGAAAAGTGTTTTTTTCTGTTTTTCAACATGATTTAGAGCTTGTTTTTGGAAAAGTGTTTATTTCTGTATTTCAATGTTGCAACTTGCTGAAAACTGTCCACAGTGTTCCTATCATCCTGATTAAACAGTACTGAAAAAAAATTCACTTACAGAGTGCATCAAACATGATTTAGAGCTTGTTTATGGAAAAGTGCTTATTTCTGTATTTCAACATGATTTGGAGCTTGTTTTTGAAAAGTGTTTATTTCTGTATTTCAACATGATTTAGAGCTTGTTTTTGGAAAAGTGTTGCAACTTGCTGAAAACTGTCCACAGTGTTCCTATCATCCTGATTAAACAGTACTGAAAAAAAATCACTTACAGAGTGCATCAAACATGATTTAGAGCTTGTTTATGGAAATGTGTTTATTTCTGTATTTCAACATGATTTGGAGCTTGTTTTTGAAAAGTGTATATTTCTGTATTTCAACATGATTTGGAGCTTGTTTATGGAAAAGTGTTTTTTCTGTTTTTCAACATGATTTGGAGCTTGTTTATGAAAAGTGCTTATTTCTGTATTTCAACATGACTTGGAGCATGTTTATGGAAATGTGTTTTTTCTGTTTTTCAACATGATTTAGAGCTTGTTTTTGGAAAAGTGTTTATTTCTGTATTTCAATGTTGCAACTTGCTGAAAACTGTCCACAGTGTTCCTATCATCCTGATTAAACAGTACTGAAAAAAAATTCACTTACAGAGTGCATCAAACATGATTTGGAGCTTTTTGAAAAGTGTTTTTTGTAAAAGTGCTTATTTCTGTATTTCAACATGATTTAGAGCTTGTTTATGGAAAAGTGTTTATTTCTGTATTTCAATGTTGCAACTTGCTGAAAACTGTCCACAGTGTTCCTATCATCCTGATTAAACAGTACTGAAAAAAAAATCACTTACAGAGTGCATCAAACATGATTTAGAGCTTGTTTATGGAAAAGTGTTTATTTCTGTATTTCAACATGATTTGGAGCTTGTTTTTGAAAAGTGTTTATTTCTGTATTTCAACATGATTTGGAGCTTGTTTATGGAAAAGTGTTTTTTTCTGTTTTTCAACATGATTTAGAGCTTGTTTTTGGAAAAGTGTTTATTTCTGTATTTCAATGTTGCAACTTGCTGAAAACTGTCCGCAGTGTTCCTATCATCCTGATTAAACAGTACTGAAAAAAAATTCACTTACAGAGTGCATCAAACATGATTTAGAGCTTGTTTATGGAAAAGTATTTATTTCTGTATTTCAATGTTGCAACTTGCTGAAAACTGTCCACAGTGTTCCTATCATCCTGATTAAACAGTACTGGGAAAAAATTCACTTACAGAGTGCATCAAACATGATTTAGAGCTTGTTTATGGAAAAATGTTTATTTCTGTATTTCAACATGATTTGGAGCTTGTTTTTGGAAAAGTGTTTTTTCTGTATTTCAACATGATTTAGAGCTTGTTTATGGAAAAGTTTTTTTCTGTTTTTCAACATGATTTGGAGCTTGTTTTTGGAAAAGTGTTTATTTCTGTATTTCAATGTTGCAACTTGCTGAAAACTGTCCACAGTGTTCCTATCATTCTGATTAAACAGTACTGAAAAAAAATCACTTACAGAGTGCATCAAACATGATTTAGAGCTTGTTTATGGAAAAGTATTTATTTCTGTATTTCAACATGATTTGGAGCTTGTTTTTGAAAAGTGCTTATTTCTGTATTTCAACATGATTTAGAGCTTGTGTATGGAAAAGTGTTTTTTCTGTTTTTCAACATGATTTAGAGCTTGTTTTTGGAAAAGTGTTTATTTCTGTATTTCAATGATGCAACTTGCTGAAAACTGTCCACAGTGTTCCTATCATCCTGATTAAACAGTACTGAAAAAAAATTCACTTACAGAGTGCATCAAACATGATTTAGAGCTTGTTTATGGAAAAGTGTTTATTTCTGTATTTCAACATGATTTGGAGCTTGTTTTTGGAAAATTGTTTTTTCTGTATTTCAACATGATTTAGAGCTTGTTTATGGCAAAGTTTTTTTCTGTTTTTCAACATGATTTGGAGCTTGTTTTTGGAAAAGTGTTTATTTCTGTATTTCAACATGATTTGGAGCTTGTTTTTGAAAAGTGCTTATTTCTGTATTTCAACATGATTTAGAGCTAGTGTATGGAAAAGTGTTTTTTCTGTTTTTCAACATGATTTGGAGCTTGTTTATGAAAAGTGCTTATTTCTGTATTTCAACATGACTTGGAGCATGTTTATGGAAAGGTGTTTTTTCTGTTTTTCAACATGATTTAGAGCTTGTTTTTGGAAAAGTGTTTATTTCTGTATTTCAATGATGCAACTTCCTGAAAACTGTCCACAGTGTTCCTATCATCCTGATTAAACAGTACTGAAAAAAAATTCACTTACAGAGTGCATCAAACATGATTTAGAGCTTGTTTATGGAAAAGTGTTTATTTCTGTATTTCAACATGATTTGGAGCTTGTTTTTGAAAAGTGCTTATTTCTGTATTTCAACATGATTTAGAGCTTGTTTATGGAAAAGTGTTTTTTTCTGTTTTTCAACATGATTTAGAGCTTGTTTTTGGAAAAGTGTTTATTTCTGTATTTCAATGTTGCAACTTGCTGAAAACTGTCCACAGTGTTCCTATCATCCTGATTAAACAGTACTGAAAAAAAATTCACTTACAGAGTGCATCAAACATGATTTAGAGCTTGTTTATGGAAAAGTGTTTATTTCTGTATTTCAACATGATTTGGAGCTTGTTTTTGAAAAGTGTTTATTTCTGTATTTCAACATGATTTGGAGCTTGTTTTTGGAAAAGTGTTTATTTCTGTATTTCAATGATGCAACTTGCTGAAAACTGTCCACAGTGTTCCTATCATCCTGATTAAACAGTACTGAAAAAAAATCACTTACAGAGTGCATCAAACATGATTTAGAGCTTGTTTATGGAAAAGTATTTATTTCTGTATTTCAACATGATTTGGAGCTTGTTTTTGAAAAGTGTTTATTTCTGTATTTCAACATGATTTGGAGCTTGTTTATGGAAAAGTGTTTATTTCTGTATTTCAACATGATTTGGAGCTTGTTTATGAAAAGTGCTTATTTCTGTATTTCAACATGACTTGGAGCATGTTTATGGAAATGTGTTTTTTCTGTTTTTCAACATGATTTAGAGCTTGTTTTTGGAAAAGTGTTTATTTCTGTATTTCAATGATGCAACTTGCTGAAAACTGTCCACAGTGTTCCTATCATCCTGAATAAACAGTACTGAAAAAAAATTCACTTACAGAGTGCATCAAACATGATTTAGAGCTTGTTTATGGAAAAGTGTTTATTTCTGTATTTCAATGTTGCAACTTGCTGAAAACTGTCCACAGTGTTCCTATCATCCTGATTAAACAGTACTGGAAAAAAATTCACTTACAGAGTGCATCAAACATGATTTAGAGCTTGTTTATGGAAAAGTGTTTATTTCTGTATTTCAACATGATTTGGAGCTTGTTTTTGAAAAGTGCTTATTTCTGTATTTCAACATGATTTGGAGCTTGTTTTTGGAAAAGTTTTTTTCTGTTTTTCAACATGATTTAGAGCTTGTTTTTGGAAAAGTGTTTATTTCTGTATTTCAATGTTGCAACTTGCTGAAAACTGTCCACAGTGTTCCTATCATTCTGATTAAACAGTACTGAAAAAAAATCACTTACAGAGTGCATCAAACATGATTTAGAGCTTGTTTATGGAAAAGTATTTATTTCTGTATTTCAACATGATTTGGAGCTTGTTTTTGAAAAGTGCTTATTTCTGTATTTCAACATGATTTAGAGCTTGTGTATGGAAAAGTGTTTTTTCTGTTTTTCAACATGATTTAGAGCTTGTTTTTGGAAAAGTGTTTATTTCTGTATTTCAATGTTGCAACTTGCTGAAAACTGTCCACAGTGTTCCTATCATCCTGATTAAACAGTACTGAAAAAAAATTCACTTACAGAGTGCATCAAACATGATTTAGAGCTTGTTTATGGAAAAGTGTTTATTTCTGTATTTCAACATGATTTGGAGCTTGTTTTTGGAAAATTGTTTTTTCTGTATTTCAACATGATTTAGAGCTTGTTTATGGCAAAGTTTTTTTCTGTTTTTCAACATGATTTGGAGCTTGTTTTTGGAAAAGTGTTTATTTCTGTATTTCAACATGATTTGGAGCTTGTTTTTGAAAAGTGCTTATTTCTGTATTTCAACATGATTTAGAGCTAGTGTATGGAAAAGTGTTTTTTCTGTTTTTCAACATGATTTGGAGCTTGTTTATGAAAAGTGCTTATTTCTGTATTTCAACATGACTTGGAGCATGTTTATGGAAAGGTGTTTTTTCTGTTTTTCAACATGATTTAGAGCTTGTTTTTGGAAAAGTGTTTATTTCTGTATTTCAATGATGCAACTTCCTGAAAACTGTCCACAGTGTTCCTATCATCCTGATTAAACAGTACTGAAAAAAAATTCACTTACAGAGTGCATCAAACATGATTTAGAGCTTGTTTATGGAAAAGTGTTTATTTCTGTATTTCAACATGATTTGGAGCTTGTTTTTGGAAAAGTGTTTATTTCTGTATTTCAACATGATTTAGAGCTTGTTTATGGAAAAGTGTTTTTTCTGTTTTTCAACATGATTTAGAGCTTGTTTTTGGAAAAGTGTTTATTTCTGTATTTCAATGTTGCAACTTGCTGAAAACTGTCCACAGTGTTCCTATCATCCTGATTAAACAGTACTGAAAAAAAATTCACTTACAGAGTGCATCAAACATGATTTAGAGCTTGTTTATGGAAAAGTGTTTATTTCTGTATTTCAACATGATTTGGAGCTTGTTTTTGAAAAGTGTTTATTTCTGTATTTCAACATGATTTGGAGCTTGTTTATGGAAAAGTGTTTATTTCTGTATTTCAATGTTGCAACTTGCTGAAAACTGTCCACAATGTTCCTATCATCCTGATTAAACAGTACTGGAAAAAAAATCACTTACAGAGTGCATCAAACATGATTTAGAGCTTGTTTATGGAAAAGTGTTTATTTCTGTATTTCAACATGATTTGGAGCTTGTTTTTGAAAAGTGTTTATTTCTGTATTTCAACATGATTTGGAGCTTGTTTATGGAAAAGTGTTTATTTCTGTATTTCAACATGATTTGGAGCTTGTTTTTGAAAAGTGCTTATTTCTGTATTTCAACATGATTTGGAGCTTGTTTATGGAAATGTGTTTTTTCTGTTTTTCAACATGATTTAGAGCTTGTTTTTGGAAAAGTGTTTATTTCTGTATTTCAATGTTGCAACTTGCTGAAAACTGTCCACACTGTTCCTATCATCCTGATTAAACAGTACTGAAAAAAAATTCACTTACAGAGTGCATCAAACATGATTTAGAGCTTGTTTATGGAAAAGTATTTATTTCTGTATTTCAATGTTGCAACTTGCTGAAAACTGTCCACAGTGTTCCTATCATCCTGATTAAACAGTACTGGAAAAAAATTCACTTACAGAGTGCATCAAACATGATTTAGAGCTTGTTTATGGAAAAATGTTTATTTCTGTATTTCAACATGATTTGGAGCTTGTTTTTGGAAAAGTGTTTTTTCTGTATTTCAACATGATTTAGAGCTTGTTTATGGAAAAGTTTTTTTATGTTTTTCAACATGATTTGGAGCTTGTTTTTGGAAAAGTGTTTATTTCTGTATTTCAATGTTGCAACTTGCTGAAAACTGTCCACAGTGTTCCTATCATTCTGATTAAACAGTACTGAAAAAAAATCACTTACAGAGTGCATCAAACATGATTTAGAGCTTGTTTATGGAAAATTATTTATTTCTGTATTTCAACATGATTTAGAGCTTGTGTATGGAAAAGTGTTTTTTCTGTTTTTCAACATGATTTAGAGCTTGTTTTTGGAAAAGTGTTTATTTCTGTATTTCAATGTTGCAACTTGCTGAAAACTGTCCACAGTGTTCCTATCATCCTGATTAAACAGTACTGAAAAAAAATTCACTTACAGAGTGCATCAAACATGATTTAGAGCTTGTTTATGGAAAAATGTTTATTTCGGTATTTCAACATGATTTGGAGCTTGTTTTTGGAAAAGTGTTTTTTCTGTATTTCAACATGATTTAGAGCTTGTTTATGGCAAAGTTTTTTTCTGTTTTTCAACATGATTTGGAGCTTGTTTTTGGAAAAGTGTTTTTTCTGTATTTCAACATGATTTGGAGCTTGTTTTTGAAAAGTGCTTATTTCTGTATTTCAACATGATTTAGAGCTTGTGTATGGAAAAGTGTTTTTTCTGTTTTTCAACATGATTTGGAGCTTGTTTATGAAAAGTGCTTATTTCTGTATTTCAACATGACTTGGAGCATGTTTATGGAAAGGTGTTTTTTCTGTTTTTCAACATGATTTAGAGCTTGTTTTTGGAAAAGTGTTTATTTCTGTATTTCAATGATGCAACTTGCTGAAAACTGTCCACACTGTTCCTATCATCCTGATTAAACAGTACTGAAAAAGAATTCACTTACAGAGTGCATCAAACATGATTTAGAGCTTGTTTATGGAAAAGTATTTATTTCTGTATTTCAACATGATTTGGAGCTTGTTATTGAAAAGTGCTTATTTCTGTATTTCAACATGATTTGGAGCTTGTTTATGGAAAAGTGTTTTTTCTGTTTTTCAACATGATTTAGAGCTTGTTTATGGAAAAGTATTTATTTCTGTATTTCAACATGATTTGGAGCTTGTTTTTGAAAAGTGCTTATTTCTGTATTTCAACATGATTTGGAGCATGTTTATGGAAAAGTGTTTTTTCTGTTTTTCAACATGATTTAGAGCTTGTTTTTGGAAAAGTGTTTATTTCTGTATTTCAATGTTGCAACTTGCTGAAAACTGTCCACAGTGTTCCTATCATCCTGATTAAACAGTACTGAAAATAAATTCACTTACAGAGTGCATCAAACATGATTTAGAGCTTGTTTATGGAAAAGTGTTTATTTCTGTATTTCAACATGATTTGGAGCTTGTTTTTGAAAAGTGCTTATTTCTGTATTTCAACATGATTTAGAGCTTGTGTATGGAAAAGTTTTTTTCTGTTTTTCAACATGATTTGGAGCTTGTTTTTGGAAAAGTGTTTATTTCTGTATTTCAATGTTGCAACTTGCTGAAAACTGTCCACAGTGTTCCTATCATTCTGATTAAACAGTACTGAAAAAAAATTCACTTACAGAGTGCATCAAACATGATTTAGAGCTTGTTTATGGAAAAGTGTTTATTTCTGTATTTCAACATGATTTGGAGCTTGTTTTTGAAAAGTGCTTATTTCTGTATTTCAACATGATTTAGAGCTTGTGTATGGAAAAGTGTTTTTTCTGTTTTTCAACATGATTTAGAGCTTGTTTTTGGAAAAGTGTTTATTTCTGTATTTCAATGTTGCAACTTGCTGAAAACTGTCCACAGTGTTTCTATCATCCTGATTAAACAGTACTGAAAAAAAATTCACTTACAGAGTGCATCAAACATGATTTAGAGCTTGTTTATGGAAAAGTGTTTATTTCTGTATTTCAACATGATTTGGAGCTTGTTTTTGAAAAGTGCTTATTTCTGTATTTCAACATGATTTAGAGCTTGTTTATGGAAAAGTTTTTTTTCTGTTTTTCAACATGATTTAGAGCTTGTTTTTGGAAAAGTGTTTATTTCTGTATTTTAATGTTGCAACTTGCTGAAAACTGTCCACAGTGTTCCTATCATCCTGATTAAACAGTACTGAAAAAAAATTCACTTACAGAGTGCATCAAACATGATTTAGAGCTTGTTTATGGAAAAGTATTTATTTCTGTATTTCAACATGATTTGGAGCTTGTTATTGAAAAGTGCTTATTTCTGTATTTCAACATGATTTGGAGCTTGTTTATGGAAAAGTGTTTTTTCTGTTTTTCAACATGATTTAGAGCTTGTTTATGGAAAAGTGTTTATTTCTGTATTTCAACATGATTTGGAGCTTGTTTATGAAAAATGCTTATTTCTGTATTTCAACATGACTTGGAGCATGTTTATGGAAAAGTGTTTTTTCTGTTTTTCAACATGATTTAGAGCTTGTTTTTGGAAAAGTGTTTATTTCTGTATTTCAATTATGCAACTTGCTGAAAACTGTCCACACTGTTCCTATCATCCTGATTAAACAGTACTGAAAAAAAATTCACTTACAGAGTGCATCAAACATGATTTAGAGCTTGTTTATGGAAAAGTGTTTATTTCTGTATTTCAACATGATTTGGAGCTTGTTTTTGAAAAGTGCTTATTTCTGTATTTCAACATGATTTGATTTGGAGCTTGTTTTTGGAAAAGTGTTTATTTCTGTATTTCAATGTTGCAACTTGCTGAAAACTGTCCACAGTGTTCCTATCATTCTGATTAAACAGTACTGAAAAAAAATCACTTACAGAGTGCATCAAACATGATTTAGAGCTTGTTTATGGAAAAGTATTTATTTCTGTATTTCAACATGATTTGGAGCTTGTTTTTGAAAAGTGCTTATTTCTGTATTTCAACATGATTTAGAGCTTGTGTATGGAAAAGTGTTTTTTCTGTTTTTCAACATGATTTAGAGCTTGTTTTTGGAAAAGTGTTTATTTCTGTATTTCAATGTTGCAACTTGCTGAAAACTGTCCACAGTGTTCCTATCATCCTGATTAAACAGTACTGAAAAAAAATTCACTTACAGAGTGCATCAAACATGATTTAGAGCTTGTTTATGGAAAAATGTTTATTTCGGTATTTCAACATGATTTGGAGCTTGTTTTTGGAAAAGTGTTTTTTCTGTATTTCAACATGATTTAGAGCTTGTTTATGGAAAAGTTTTTTTCTGTTTTTCAACATGATTTGGAGCTTGTTTTTGGAAAAGTGTTTATTTCTGTATTTAAACATGATTTGGAGCTTGTTTTTGAAAAGTGCTTATTTCTGTATTTCAACATGATTTAGAGCTTGTGTATGGAAAAGTGTTTTTTCTGTTTTTCAACATGATTTGGAGCTTGTTTATGAAAAGTGCTTATTTCTGTATTTCAACATGACTTGGAGCATGTTTATGGAAAGGTGTTTTTTCTGTTTTTCAACATGATTTAGAGCTTGTTTTTGGAAAAGTGTTTATTTCTGTATTTCGATGATGCAACTTGCTGAAAACTGTCCACAATGTTCCTATCATCCTGATTAAACAGTACTGAAAAAAAATCACTTACAGAGTGCATCAAACATGATTTAGAGCTTGTTTTTGAAAAGTGTTTATTTCTGTATTTCAACATGATTTGGAGCTTGTTTTTGAAAAGTGCTTATTTCTGTATTTCAACATGATTTGGAGCTTGTTTTTGAAAAGTGTTTATTTCTGTATTTCAACATGATTTAGAGCTTGTTTATGGAAAAGTGTTTATTTCTGTATTTCAACATGATTTGGAGCTTGTTTTTGAAAAGTGCTTATTTCTGTATTTCAACATGATTTAGAGCTTGTGTATGGAAAGGTGTTTTTTCTGTTTTTCAACATGATTTAGAGCTTGTTTTTGGAAAAGTGTTTATTTCTGTATTTCAATGATGCAACTTGCTGAAAACTGTCCACAGTGTTCCTATCTTCCTGATTAAACAGTACTGGAAAAAAAATCACTTACAGAGTGCATCAAACATGATTTAGAGCTTGTTTATGGAAAACGTATTTATTTCTGTATTTCAACATGATTTGGAGCTTGTTTTTGAAAAGTGTTTATTTCTGTATTTCAACATGATTTGGAGCTTGTTTATGGAAAAGTGTTTTTTCTGTTTTTCAACATGATTTAGAGCTTGTTTTTGGAAAAGTGTTTATTTCTGTATTTCAATGTTGCAACTTGCTGAAAACAGTCCACACTGTTCCTATCATCCTGATTAAACAGTACTGAAAAAGAATTCACTTACAGAGTGCATCAAACATGATTTAGAGCTTGTTTATGGAAAAGTTTTTTTTCTGTTTTTCAACATGATTTAGAGCTTGTTTTTGGAAAAGTGTTTATTTCTGTATTTTAATGTTGCAACTTGCTGAAAACTGTCCACAGTGTTCCTATCATCCTGATTAAACAGTACTGAAAAAAACCCACTTACAGAGTGCATCAAACATGATTTAGAGCTTGTTTATGGAAAAGTATTTATTTCTGTATTTCAACATGATTTGGAGCTTGTTATTGAAAAGTGCTTATTTCTGTATTTCAACATGATTTGGAGCTTGTTTATGGAAAAGTGTTTTTTCTGTTTTTCAACATGATTTAGAGCTTGTTTTTGGAAAAGTGTTTATTTCTGTATTTCAATGTTGCAACTTGCTGAAAACTGTCCACAGTGTTCCTATCATCCTGATTAAACAGTACTGAAAAAAAATTCACTTACAGAGTGCATCAAACATGATTTAGAGCTTGTTTATGGAAAAATGTTTATTTCGGTATTTCAACATGATTTGGAGCTTGTTTTTGGAAAAGTGTTTTTTTCTGTATTTCAACATGATTTAGAGCTTGTTTATGGAAAAGTTTTTTTCTGTTTTTCAACATGATTTGGAGCTTGTTTTTGGAAAAGTGTTTATTTCTGTATTTCAACATGATTTGGAGCTTGTTTTTGAAAAGTGCTTATTTCTGTATTTCAACATGATTTAGAGCTTGTGTATGGAAAAGTGTTTTTTCTGTTTTTCAACATGATTTGGAGCTTGTTTATGAAAAGTGCTTATTTCTGTATTTCAACATGACTTGGAGCATGTTTATGAAAGGTGTTTTTTCTGTTTTTCAACATGATTTAGAGCTTGTTTTTGGAAAAGTGTTTATTTCTGTATTTCATGTTGCAACTTGCTGAAAACTGTCCACAATGTTCCTATCATCCTGATTAAACAGTACTGAAAAAAAATCACTTACAGAGTGCATCAAACATGATTTAGAGCTTGTTTTTGAAAAGTGTTTATTTCTGTATTTCAACATGATTTGGAGCTTGTTTTTGAAAAGTGCTTATTTCTGTATTTCAACATGATTTGGAGCTTGTTTTTGAAAAGTGTTTATTTCTGTATTTCAACATGATTTAGAGCTTGTTTATGGAAAAGTGTTTATTTCTGTATTTCAACATGATTTGGAGCTTGTTTTTGAAAAGTGCTTATTTCTGTATTTCAACATGATTTAGAGCTTGTGTATGGAAAAGTGTTTTTTCTGTTTTTCAACATGATTTAGAGCTTGTTTTTGGAAAAGTGTTTATTTCTGTATTTCAATGTTGCAACTTGCTGAAAACTGTCCACAGTGTTCCTATCTTCCTGATTAAACAGTACTGGAAAAAAAATCACTTACAGAGTGCATCAAACATGATTTAGAGCTTGTTTATGGAAAAGTGTTTATTTCTGTATTTCAACATGATTTGGAGCTTGTTTTTGAAAAGTGTTTATTTCTGTATTTCAACATGATTTGGAGCTTGTTTATGGAAAAGTGTTTTTTCTGTTTTTCAACATGATTTAGAGCTTGTTTTTGGAAAAGTGTTTATTTCTGTATTTCAATGATGCAACTTGCTGAAAACTGTCCACACTGTTCCTATCATCCTGATTAAACAGTACTGAAAAAAAATTCACTTACAGAGTGCATCAAACATGATTTAGAGCTTGTTTATGGAAAAGTTTTTTTTCTGTTTTTCAACATGATTTAGAGCTTGTTTTTGGAAAAGTGTTTATTTCTGTATTTCAATGTTGCAACTTGCTGAAAACTGTCCACAGTGTTCCTATCATCCTGATTAAACAGTACTGAAAAAAACCCACTTACAGAGTGCATCAAACATGATTTAGAGCTTGTTTATGGAAAAGTATTTATTTCTGTATTTCAACATGATTTGGAGCTTGTTATTGAAAAGTGCTTATTTCTGTATTTCAACATGATTTGGAGCTTGTTTATGGAAAAGTGTTTTTTCTGTTTTTCAACATGATTTAGAGCTTGTTTATGGAAAAGTATTTATTTCTGTATTTCAACATGATTTGGAGCTTGTTTATGAAAAATGCTTATTTCTGTATTTCAACATGACTTGGAGCATGTTTATGGAAATGTGTTTTTTCTGTTTTTCAACATGATTTAGAGCTTGTTTTTGGAAAAGTGTTTATTTCTGTATTTCAATGTTGCAACTTGCTGAAAACTGTCCACAGTGTTCCTATCATCCTGATTAAACAGTACTGAAAAAAAATTCACTTACAGAGTGCATCAAACATGATTTAGAGCTTGTTTATGGAAAAGTGTTTATTTCTGTATTTCAACATGATTTGGAGCTTGTTTTTGAAAAGTGCTTATTTCTGTATTTCAACATGATTTAGAGCTTGTGTATGGAAAAGTGTTTTTTCTGTTTTTCAACATGATTTAGAGCTTGTTTTTGGAAAAGTGTTTATTTCTGTATTTCAATGTTGCAACTTGCTGAAAACTGTCCACAGTGTTCCTATCATCCTGATTAAACAGTACTGAAAAAAAATTCACTTACAGAGTGCATCAAACATGATTTAGAGCTTGTTTATGGAAAAATGTTTATTTCTGTATTTCAACATGATTTGGAGCTTGTTTTTGGAAAAGTGTTTTTTCTGTATTTCAACATGATTTAGAGCTTGTTTATGGAAAAGTTTTTTTCTGTTTTTCAACATGATTTGGAGCTTGTTTTTGGAAAAGTGTTTATTTCTGTATTTCAATGTTGCAACTTGCTGAAAACTGTCCACAGTGTTCCTATCATTCTGATTAAACAGTACTGAAAAAAACTCACTTACAGAGTGCATCAAACATGATTTAGAGCTTGTTTATGGAAAAGTATTTATTTCTGTATTTCAACATGATTTGGAGCTTGTTTATGAAAAGTGCTTATTTCTGTATTTCAACATGACTTGGAGCATGTTTATGGAAAGGTGTTTTTTCTGTTTTTCAACATGATTTAGAGCTTGTTTTTGGAAAAGTGTTTATTTCTGTATTTCAATGTTGCAACTTGCTGAAAACTGTCCACAGTGTTCCTATCATTCTGATTAAACAGTACTGAAAGAAAATCACTTACAGAGTGCATCAAACATGATTTAGAGCTTGTTTATGGAAAAGTATTTATTTCTGTATTTCAACATGATTTGGAGCTTGTTTTTGAAAAGTGCTTATTTCTGTATTTCAACATGACTTGGAGCATGTTTATGGAAAGGTGTTTTTTCTGTTTTTCAACATGATTTAGAGCTTGTTTATGGAAAAGTATTTATTTCTGTATTTCAACATGATTTAGAGCTTGTTTATGGAAAAGTGTTTTTTCTGTTTTTCAACATGATTTAGAGCTTGTTTTTGGAAAAGTGTTTATTTCTGTATTTCAATGTTGCAACTTGCTGAAAACTGTCCACAGTGTTCCTATCATTCTGATTAAACAGTACTGAAAAAAAATCACTTACAGAGTGCATCAAACATGATTTAGAGCTTGTTTATGGAAAAGTATTTATTTCTGTATTTCAACATGATTTGGAGCTTGTTTATGAAAAGTGCTTATTTCTGTATTTCAACATGACTTGGAGCATGTTTATGGAAAGGTGTTTTTTCTGTTTTTCAACATGATTTAGAGCTTGTTTATGGAAAAGTATTTATTTCTGTATTTCAACATGATTTAGAGCTTGTTTATGGAAAAGAGTTTTTTCTGTTTTTCAACATGATTTAGAGCTTGTTTTTGGAAAAGTGTTTATTTCTGTATTTCAATGTTGCAACTTGCTGAAAACTGTCCACAGTGTTCCTATCATTCTGATTAAACAGTCCTGAAAAAAAATCACTTACAGAGTGCATCAAACATGATTTAGAGCTTGTTTATGGAAAAGTATTTATTTCTGTATTTCAACATGATTTGGAGCTTGTTTATGAAAAGTGCTTATTTCTGTATTTCAACATGACTTGGAGCATGTTTATGGAAAGGTGTTTTTTCTGTTTTTCAACATGATTTAGAGCTTGTTTATGGAAAAGTATTTATTTCTGTATTTCAACATGATTTGGAGCTTGTTTATGAAAAGTGCTTATTTCTGTATTTCAACATGACTTGGAGCATGTTTATGGAAATGTGTTTTTTCTGTTTTTCAACATGATTTAGAGCTTGTTTTTGGAAAAGTGTTTATTTCTGTATTTCAATGATGCAACTTGCTGAAAACTGTCCACAGTGTTCCTATCATCCTGATTAAACAGTACTGAAAAAAAATTCACTTACAGAGTGCATCAAACATGATTTAGAGCTTGTTTATGGAAAAGTGTTTATTTCTGTATTTCAACATGATTTGGAGCTTGTTTTTGGAAAAGTGTTTATTTCTGTATTTCAACATGACTTGGAGCATGTTTATGGAAATGTGTTTTTTCTGTTTTTCAACATGATTTAGAGCTTGTTTTTGGAAAAGTGTTTATTTCTGTATTTCAATGTTGCAACTTGCTGAAAACTGTCCACAGTATTCCTATCATTCTGATTAAACAGTACTGGAAAAAAATCACTTACAGAGTGCATCAAACATGATTTAGAGCTTGTTTATGGAAAAGTATTTATTTCTGTATTTCAACATGATTTGGAGCTTGTTTATGAAAAGTGCTTATTTCTGTATTTCAACATGACTTGGAGCATGTTTATGGAAAGGTGTTTTTTCTGTTTTTCAACATGATTTAGAGCTTGTTTTTGGAAAAGTGTTTATTTCTGTATTTCAATGTTGCAACTTGCTGAAAACTGTCCACAGTGTTCCTATCATTCTGATTAAACAGTACTGAAAGAAAATCACTTACAGAGTGCATCAAACATGATTTAGAGCTTGTTTATGGAAAAGTATTTATTTCTGTATTTCAACATGATTTGGAGCTTGTTTTTGAAAAGTGTTTATTTCTGTATTTCAACATGATTTAGAGCTTGTTTTTGGAAAAGTTTTTTTTCTGTTTTTCAACATGATTTAGAGCTTGTTTTTGGAAAAGTGTTTATTTCTGTATTTCAATGTTGCAACTTGCTGAAAACTGTCCACAGTGTTCCTATCATTCTGATTAAACAGTACTGAAAAAAAATCACTTACAGAGTGCATCAAACATGATTTAGAGCTTGTTTATGGAAAAGTGTTTATTTCTGTATTTCAACATGATTTGGAGCTTGTTTTTGAAAAGTGTTTATTTCTGTATTTCAACATGATTTGGAGCTTGTTTTTGAAAAGTGCTTATTTCTGTATTTCAACATGATTTGGAGCTTGTTTTTGAAAAGTGTTTATTTCTGTATTTCAACATGATTTGGAGCTTGTTTTTGAAAAGTGCTTATTTCTGTATTTCAACATGATTTAGAGCTTGTGTATGGAAAAGTGTTTTTTCTGTTTTTCAACATGATTTAGAGCTTGTTTTTGGAAAAGTGTTTATTTCTGTATTTCAATGTTGCAACTTGCTGAAAACTGTCCACAGTGTTCCTATCATCCTGATTAAACAGTACTGAAAAAAAATTCACTTACAGAGTGCATCAAACATGATTTAGAGCTTGTTTATGGAAAAGTATTTATTTCTGTATTTCAACATGATTTGGAGCTTGTTTATGAAAAGTGCTTATTTCTGTATTTCAACATGACTTGGAGCATGTTTATGGAAAGGTGTTTTTTCTGTTTTTCAACATGATTTAGAGCTTGTTTATGGAAAAGTATTTATTTCTGTATTTCAACATGATTTAGAGCTTGTTTATGGAAAAGTGTTTTTTCTGTTTTTCAACATGATTTAGAGCTTGTTTTTGGAAAAGTGTTTATTTCTGTATTTCAATGTTGCAACTTGCTGAAAACTGTCCACAGTGTTCCTATCATTCTGATTAAACAGTCCTGAAAAAAAATCACTTACAGAGTGCATCAAACATGATTTAGAGCTTGTTTATGAAAAGTGCTTATTTCTGTATTTCAACATGACTTGGAGCATGTTTATGGAAAGGTGTTTTTTCTGTTTTTCAACATGATTTAGAGCTTGTTTATGGAAAAGTGTTTATTTCTGTATTTCAACATGATTTGGAGCTTGTTTTTGGAAAAGTGTTTATTTCTGTATTTCAACATGACTTGGAGCATGTTTATGGAAATGTGTTTTTTCTGTTTTTCAACATGATTTAGAGCTTGTTTTTGGAAAAGTGTTTATTTCTGTATTTCAATGTTGCAACTTGCTGAAAACTGTCCACAGTGTTCCTATCATCCTGAATAAACAGTACTGAAAAAAAATTCACTTACAGAGTGCATCAAACATGATTTAGAGCTTGTTTATGGAAAAGTGTTTATTTCTGTATTTCAACATGAGTTGGAGCTTGTTTTTGAAAAGTGCTTATTTCTGTATTTCAACATGACTTGGAGCATGTTTATGGAAATGTGTTTTTTCTGTTTTTCAACATGATTTAGAGCTTGTTTTTGGAAAAGTGTTTATTTCTGTATTTCAATGTTGCAACTTGCTGAAAACTGTCCACAGTATTCCTATCATTCTGATTAAACAGTACTGGAAAAAAATCACTTACAGAGTGCATCAAACATGATTTAGAGCTTGTTTATGGAAAAGTATTTATTTCTGTATTTCAACATGATTTGGAGCTTGTTTATGAAAAGTGCTTATTTCTGTATTTCAACATGACTTGGAGCATGTTTATGGAAAGGTGTTTTTTCTGTTTTTCAACATGATTTAGAGCTTGTTTTTGGAAAAGTGTTTATTTCTGTATTTCAATGTTGCAACTTGCTGAAAACTGTCCACAGTGTTCCTATCATTCTGATTAAACAGTACTGAAAGAAAATCACTTACAGAGTGCATCAAACATGATTTAGAGCTTGTTTATGGAAAAGTATTTATTTCTGTATTTCAACATGATTTGGAGCTTGTTTTTGAAAAGTGTTTATTTCTGTATTTCAACATGATTTGGAGCTTGTTTTTGGAAAAGTTTTTTTTCTGTTTTTCAACATGATTTAGAGCTTGTTTTTGGAAAAGTGTTTATTTCTGTATTTCAATGTTGCAACTTGCTGAAAACTGTCCACAGTGTTCCTATCATTCTGATTAAACAGTACTGAAAAAAAATCACTTACAGAGTGCATCAAACATGATTTAGAGCTTGTTTATGGAAAAGTATTTATTTCTGTATTTCAACATGATTTGGAGCTTGTTTTTGAAAAGTGTTTATTTCTGTATTTCAACATGATTTGGAGCTTGTTTATGGAAAAGTGTTTATTTCTGTATTTCAACATGATTTGGAGCTTGTTTTTGAAAAGTGTTTATTTCTGTATTTCAACATGATTTGGAGCTTGTTTTTGAAAAGTGCTTATTTCTGTATTTCAACATGATTTAGAGCTTGTGTATGGAAAAGTGTTTTTTCTGTTTTTCAACATGATTTAGAGCTTGTTTTTGGAAAAGTGTTTATTTCTGTATTTCAATGTTGCAACTTGCTGAAAACTGTCCACAGTGTTCCTATCATCCTGATTAAACAGTACTGAAAAAATTTTCACTTACAGAGTGCATCAAACATGATTTAGAGCTTGTTTATGGAAAAGTGTTTATTTCTGTATTTCAACATGATTTGGAGCTTGTTTTTGAAAAGTGCTTATTTCTGTATTTCAACATGATTTGGAGCTTGTTTTTGAAAAGTGTTTATTTCTGTATTTCAACATGATTTAGAGCTTGTTTTTGGAAAAGTGTTTATTTCTGTATTTCAATGATGCAACTTGCTGAAAACTGTCCACAGTGTTCCTATCATCCTGATTAAACAGTACTGAAAAAAAATTCACTTACAGAGTGCATCAAACATGATTTAGAGCTTGTTTATGGAAAAGTATTTATTTCTGTATTTCAACATGATTTGGAGCTTGTTTTTGAAAAGTGTTTATTTCTGTATTTCAACATGATTTGGAGCTTGTTTTTGAAAAGTGCTTATTTCTGTATTTCAACATGATTTGGAGCTTGTTTTTGAAAAGTGCTTATTTCTGTATTTCAACATGATTTAGAGCTTGTGTATGGAAAAGTGTTTTTTCTGTTTTTCAACATGATTTAGAGCTTGTTTATGGAAAAGTATTTATTTCTGTATTTCAACATGATTTAGAGCTTGTTTTTGGAAAAGTATTTATTTCTGTATTTCAACATGATTTGGAGCTTGTTTATGAAAAGTGCTTATTTCTGTATTTCAACATGACTTGGAGCATGTTTATGGAAAGGTGTTTTTTCTGTTTTTCAACATGATTTAGAGCTTGTTTATGGAAAAGTATTTATTTCTGTATTTCAACATGATTTAGAGCTTGTTTATGGAAAAGTGTTTTTTCTGTTTTTCAACATGATTTAGAGCTTGTTTTTGGAAAAGTGTTTATTTCTGTATTTCAATGTTGCAACTTGCTGAAAACTGTCCACAGTGTTCCTATCATTCTGATTAAACAGTCCTGAAAAAAAATCACTTACAGAGTGCATCAAACATGATTTAGAGCTTGTTTATGAAAAGTGCTTATTTCTGTATTTCAACATGACTTGGAGCATGTTTATGGAAAGGTGTTTTTTCTGTTTTTCAACATGATTTAGAGCTTGTTTATGGAAAAGTGTTTATTTCTGTATTTCAACATGATTTGGAGCTTGTTTATGAAAAGTGCTTATTTCTGTATTTCAACATGACTTGGAGCATGTTTATGGAAAGGTGTTTTTTCTGTTTTTCAACATGATTTAGAGCTTGTTTTTGGAAAAGTGTTTATTTCTGTATTTCAATGTTGCAACTTGCTGAAAACTGTCCACAGTGTTCCTATCATTCTGATTAAACAGTACTGAAAGAAAATCACTTACAGAGTGCATCAAACATGATTTAGAGCTTGTTTATGGAAAAGTGTTTATTTCTGTATTTCAACATGATTTGGAGCTTGTTTTTGAAAAGTGTTTATTTCTGTATTTCAACATGATTTAGAGCTTGTTTTTGGAAAAGTGCTTATTTCTGTTTTTCAACATGATTTAGAGCTTGTTTTTGGAAAAGTGTTTATTTCTGTATTTCAATGTTGCAACTTGCTGAAAACTGTCCACAGTGTTCCTATCATTCTGATTAAACAGTACTGAAAAAAAATCACTTACAGAGTGCATCAAACATGATTTAGAGCTTGTTTATGGAAAAGTGTTTATTTCTGTATTTCAACATGATTTGGAGCTTGTTTTTGAAAAGTGTTTATTTCTGTATTTCAACATGATTTGGAGCTTGTTTATGGAAAAGTGTTTATTTCTGTATTTCAACATGATTTGGAGCTTGTTTTTGAAAAGTGTTTATTTCTGTATTTCAACATGATTTGGAGCTTGTTTTTGAAAAGTGCTTATTTCTGTATTTCAACATGATTTAGAGCTTGTGTATGGAAAAGTGTTTTTTCTGTTTTTCAACATGATTTAGAGCTTGTTTTTGGAAAAGTGTTTATTTCTGTATTTCAATGATGCAACTTGCTGAAAACTGTCCACACTGTTCCTATCATCCTGATTAAACAGTACTGAAAAAATTTTCACTTACAGAGTGCATCAAACATGATTTAGAGCTTGTTTATGGAAAAGTATTTATTTCTGTATTTCAACATGATTTGGAGCTTGTTTTTGAAAAGTGCTTATTTCTGTATTTCAACATGATTTGGAGCTTGTTTTTGAAAAGTGTTTTTTCTGTATTTCAACATGATTTAGAGCTTGTTTTTGGAAAAGTGTTTATTTCTGTATTTCAATGATGCAACTTGCTGAAAACTGTCCACAGTGTTCCTATCATCCTGATTAAACAGTACTGAAAAAAAATTCACTTACAGAGTGCATCAAACATGATTTAGAGCTTGTTTATGGAAAAGTATTTATTTCTGTATTTCAACATGATTTGGAGCTTGTTTATGAAAAGTGCTTATTTCTGTATTTCAACATGACTTGGAGCTTGTTTATGGAAAGGTGTTTTTTCTGTTTTTCAACATGATTTAGAGCTTGTTTATGGAAAAGTATTTATTTCTGTATTTCAACATGATTTAGAGCTTGTTTATGGAAAAGTGTTTTTTCTGTTTTTCAACATGATTTAGAGCTTGTTTTTGGAAAAGTGTTTATTTCTGTATTTCAATGTTGCAACTTGCTGAAAACTGTCCACAGTGTTCCTATCATTCTGATTAAACAGTCCTGAAAAAAAATCACTTACAGAGTGCATCAAACATGATTTAGAGCTTGTTTATGAAAAGTGCTTATTTCTGTATTTCAACATGACTTGGAGCATGTTTATGGAAAGGTGTTTTTTCTGTTTTTCAACATGATTTAGAGCTTGTTTATGGAAAAGTGTTTATTTCTGTATTTCAACATGATTTGGAGCTTGTTTTTGGAAAAGTGTTTATTTCTGTATTTCAAAATGACTTGGAGCATGTTTATGGAAATGTGTTTTTTCTGTTTTTCAACATGATTTAGAGCTTGTTTTTGGAAAAGTGTTTATTTCTGTATTTCAATGTTGCAACTTGCTGAAAACTGTCCACAGTGTTCCTATCATCCTGATTAAACAGTACTGAAAAAAAATTCACTTACAGAGTGCATCAAACATGATTTAGAGCTTGTTTATGGAAAAGTGTTTATTTCTGTATTTCAACATGAGTTGGAGCTTGTTTTTGAAAAGTGCTTATTTCTGTATTTCAACATGACTTGGAGCATGTTTATGGAAATGTGTTTTTTCTGTTTTTCAACATGATTTAGAGCTTGTTTTTGGAAAAGTGTTTATTTCTGTATTTCAATGTTGCAACTTGCTGAAAACTGTCCACAGTGTTCCTATCATTCTGATTAAACAGTACTGAAAAAAAATCACTTACAGAGTGCATCAAACATAATTTAGAGCTTGTTTATGGAAAAGTGTTTATTTCTGTATTTCAACATGATTTGGAGCTTGTTTTTGAAAAGTGCTTATTTCTGTATTTCAACATGATTTAGAGCTTGTTTTTGGAAAAGTGTTTTTTCTGTTTTTCAACATGATTTAGAGCTTGTTTATGGAAAAGTATTTATTTCTGTATTTCAACATGATTTGGAGCTTGTTTATGAAAAGTGCTTATTTCTGTTTTTTCTGTTTTTCAACATGACTTAGAGCTTGTTTTTGGAAAAGTGTTTATTTCTGTATTTCAATGTTGCAACTTGCTGAAAACTGTCCACAGTGTTCCTATCATCCTGATTAAACAGTACTGAAAAAAAATTCACTTACAGAGTGCATCAAACATGATTTAGAGCTTGTTTATGGAAAAGTGTTTATTTCTGTATTTCAACATGATTTGGAGCTTGTTTTTGGAAAAGTGTTTATTTCTGTATTTCAACATGACTTGGAGCATGTTTATGGAAATGTGTTTTTTCTGTTTTTCAACATGATTTAGAGCTTGTTTTTGGAAAAGTGTTTATTTCTGTATTTCAATGTTGCAACTTGCTGAAAACTGTCCACAGTATTCCTATCATTCTGATTAAACAGTACTGAAAAAAAATCACTTACAGAGTGCATCAAACATGATTTAGAGCTTGTTTATGGAAAAGTATTTATTTCTGTATTTCAACATGATTTGGAGCTTGTTTTTGAAAAGTGTTTATTTCTGTATTTCAACATGACTTGGAGCATGTTTATGGAAAGGTGTTTTTTCTGTTTTTCAACATGATTTAGAGCTTGTTTTTGGAAAAGTGTTTATTTCTGTATTTCAATGTTGCAACTTGCTGAAAACTGTCCACAGTGTTCCTATCATTCTGATTAAACAGTACTGGAAAAAAATCACTTACAGAGTGCATCAAACATGATTTAGAGCTTGTTTATGGAAAAGTGTTTATTTCTGTATTTCAACATGATTTGGAGCTTGTTTTTGAAAAGTGTTTATTTCTGTATTTCAACATGATTTGGAGCTTGTTTTTGGAAAAGTGTTTATTTCTGTATTTCAATGTTGCAACTTGCTGAAAACTGTCTACAGTGTTCCTATCATCCTGATTAAACAGTACTGAAAAAAAATTCACTTACAGAGTGCATCAAACATGATTTAGAGCTTGTTTATGGAAAAGTGTTTATTTCTGTATTTCAATGTTGCAACTTGCTGAAAACTGTCCACATTGTTCCTATCATCCTGATTTAACAGTACTGAAAATAAATTAACTTACAGAGTGCATCAAACATGATTTAGAGCTTGTTTATGGAAAAGTGTTTATTTCTGTATTTCAACATGATTTGGAGCTTGTTTATGGAAAAGTGTTTTTTCTGTTTTTCAACATGATTTAGAGCTTGTTTTTGGAAAAGTGTTTATTTCTGTATTTCAATGTTGCAACTTGCTGAAAACTGTCCACATTGTTCCTATCATCCTGATTTAACAGTACTGAAAATAAATTAACTTACAGAGTGCATCAAACATGATTTAGAGCTTGTTTATGGAAAAGTGTTTTTGCTGAATTTCAACGTGTTTTAGAGCTTGTTCATGGAAAAGTGTTTTTTCTGTTTTTCAACATGATTTAGAGCTTGTTTATGGAAAAGTATTTATTTCTGTATTTCAACATGATTTGGAGCTTGTTTATGAAAAGTGCTTATTTCTGTATTTCAACATGACTTGGAGCATGTTTATGGAAAGGTGTTTTTTCTGTTTTTCAACATGATTTAGAGCTTGTTTTTGGAAAAGTGTTTATTTCTGTATTTCAATGTTGCAACTTGCTGAAAACTGTCCACAGTGTTCCTATCATTCTGATTAAACAGTACTGGAAAAAAATCACTTACAGAGTGCATCAAACATGATTTAGAGCTTGTTTATGGAAAAGTGTTTATTTCTGTATTTCAACATGATTTGGAGCTTGTTTTTGAAAAGTGTTTATTTCTGTATTTCAACATGATTTGGAGCTTGTTTTTGAAAAGTGCTTATTTCTGTATTTCAATTTTGCAACTTGCTGAAAACTGTCCACAGTGTTCCTATCATCCTGATTAAACAGTACTGAAAAGAAATTCACTTACAGAGTGCATCAAACATGATTTAGAGCTTGTTTTTGGAAAAGTGTTTATTTCTGTATTTCAATGTTGCAACTTGCTGAAAACTGTCCACAGTGTTCCTATCATCCTGATTTAACAGTACTGAAAAAAAATTAACTTACAGAGTGCATCAAACATGATTTAGAGCTTGTTTATGGAAAAGTGTTTATTTCTGTATTTCAACATGATTTGGAGCTTGTTTTTGAAAAGTGTTTATTTCTGTATTTCAACATGATTTGGAGCTTGTTTTTGGAAAAGTGTTTTTTCTGTATTTCAACATGATTTAGAGCTTGTTTTTGGAAAAGTGTTTATTTCTGTATTTCAATGTTGCAACTTGCTGAAAACTGTCCACAGTGTTCCTATCATCCTGATTAAACAGTACTGAAAAAAAATTCACTTACAGAGTGCATCAAACATGATTTAGAGCTTGTTTATGGAAAAGTGTTTATTTCTGTATTTCAACATGATTTGGAGCTTGTTTATGAAAAGTGCTTATTTCTGTATTTCAACATGACTTGGAGCTTGTTTATGGAAAGGTGTTTATTTCTGTTTTTCAACATGATTTAGAGCTTGTTTATGGAAAAGTGTTTATTTCTGTATTTCAACATGATTTAGAGCTTGTTTATGGAAAAGTGTTTTTTCTGTTTTTCAACATGATTTAGAGCTTGTTTTTGGAAAAGTGCTTATTTCTGTATTTCAATGTTGCAACTTGCTGAAAACTGTCCACAGTGTTCCTATCATTCTGATTAAACAGTCCTGAAAAAAAATCACTTACAGAGTGCATCAAACATGATTTAGAGCTTGTTTATGAAAAGTGCTTATTTCTGTATTTCAACATGACTTGGAGCATGTTTATGGAAAGGTGTTTTTTCTGTTTTTCAACATGATTTAGAGCTTGTTTATGGAAAAGTGTTTATTTCTGTATTTCAACATGATTTGGAGCTTGTTTTTGGAAAAGTGTTTATTTCTGTATTTCAACATGACTTGGAGCATGTTTATGGAAATGTGTTTTTTCTGTTTTTCAACATGATTTAGAGCTTGTTTTTGGAAAAGTGTTTATTTCTGTATTTCAATGTTGCAACTTGCTGAAAACTGTCCACAGTGTTCCTATCATCCTGATTAAACAGTACTGAAAAAAAATTCACTTACAGAGTGCATCAAACATGATTTAGAGCTTGTTTATGGAAAAGTGTTTATTTCTGTATTTCAACATGATTTGGAGCTTGTTTTTGGAAAAGTGTTTATTTCTGTATTTCAACATGACTTGGAGCATGTTTATGGAAATGTGTTTTTTCTGTTTTTCAACATGATTTAGAGCTTGTTTTTGGAAAAGTGTTTATTTCTGTATTTCAATGTTGCAACTTGCTGAAAACTGTCCACAGTGTTCCTATCATCCTGATTAAACAGTACTGAAAAAAAATTCACTTACAGAGTGCATCAAACATAATTTAGAGCTTGTTTATGGAAAAGTGTTTATTTCTGTATTTCAACATGATTTGGAGCTTGTTTTTGAAAAGTGCTTATTTCTGTATTTCAACATGATTTGGAGCTTGTTTATGGAAAGGTGTTTTTTCTGTTTTTCAACATGATTTAGAGCTTGTTTATGGAAAAGTGTTTATTTCTGTATTTCAACATGATTTGGAGCTTGTTTTTGAAAAGTGCTTATTTCTGTATTTCAACATGACTTGGAGCATGTTTATGGAAATGTGTTTTTTCTGTTTTTCAACATGACTTAGAGCTTGTTTTTGGAAAAGTGTTTATTTCTGTATTTCAATGATGCAACTTGCTGAAAACTGTCCACAGTGTTCCTATCATCCTGATTAAACAGTACTGAAAAAAAATTCACTTACAGAGTGCATCAAACATGATTTAGAGCTTGTTTATGGAAAAGTGTTTATTTCTGTATTTCAACATGATTTGGAGCTTGTTTTTGGAAAAGTGTTTATTTCTGTATTTCAACATGACTTGGAGCATGTTTATGGAAATGTGTTTTTTCTGTTTTTCAACATGATTTAGAGCTTGTTTTTGGAAAAGTGTTTATTTCTGTATTTCAATGATGCAACTTGCTGAAAACTGTCCACAGTATTCCTATCATTCTGATTAAACAGTACTGGAAAAAAATCACTTACAGAGTGCATCAAACATGATTTAGAGCTTGTTTATGGAAAAGTATTTATTTCTGTATTTCAACATGATTTGGAGCTTGTTTATGAAAAGTGCTTATTTCTGTATTTCAACATGACTTGGAGCTTGTTTATGGAAAAGTGTTTTTTCTGTTTTTCAACATGATTTAGAGCTTGTTTTTGGAAAAGTGTTTATTTCTGTATTTCAATGTTGCAACTTGCTGAAAACTGTCCACAGTGTTCCTATCATTCTGATTAAACAGTACTGGAAAAAAATCACTTACAGAGTGCATCAAACATGATTTAGAGCTTGTTTATGGAAAAGTGTTTATTTCTGTATTTCAACATGATTTGGAGCTTGTTTTTGAAAAGTGTTTATTTCTGTATTTCAACATGATTTGGAGCTTGTTTTTGAAAAGTGCTTATTTCTGTATTTCAATTTTGCAACTTGCTGAAAACTGTCCACAGTGTTCCTATCATCCTGATTAAACAGTACTGAAAAGAAATTCACTTACAGAGTGCATCAAACATGATTTAGAGCTTGTTTTTGGAAAAGTGTTTATTTCTGTATTTCAATGTTGCAACTTGCTGAAAACTGTCCACATTGTTCCTATCATCCTGATTTAACAGTACTGAAAATAAATTAACTTACAGAGTGCATCAAACATGATTTAGAGCTTGTTTATGGAAAAGTGTTTATTTCTGTATTTCAACATGATTTGGAGCTTGTTTATGGAAAAGTGTTTTTTCTGTTTTTCAACATGATTTAGAGCTTGTTTATGGAAAAGTGTTTATTTCTGTATTTCAATGTTGCAACTTGCTGAAAACTGTCCACATTGTTCCTATCATCCTGATTTAACAGTACTGAAAATAAATTAACTTACAGAGTGCATCAAACATGATTTAGAGCTTGTTTATGGAAAAGTGTTTTTGCTGTATTTCAACGTGTTTTAGAGCTTGTTCATGGAAAAGTGTTTTTTCTGTTTTTCAACATGATTTAGAGCTTGTTTTTGGAAAAGTGTTTATTTCTGTATTTCAACATGATTTGGAGCTTGTTTATGAAAAGTGCTTATTTCTGTATTTCAACATGACTTGGAGCATGTTTATGGAAAGGTGTTTTTTCTGTTTTTCAACATGATTTAGAGCTTGTTTTTGGAAAAGTGTTTATTTCTGTATTTCAATGTTGCAACTTGCTGAAAACTGTCCACAGTGTTCCTATCATTCTGATTAAACAGTACTGGAAAAAAATCACTTACAGAGTGCATCAAACATGATTTAGAGCTTGTTTATGGAAAAGTGTTTATTTCTGTATTTCAACATGATTTGGAGCTTGTTTTTGAAAAGTGTTTATTTCTGTATTTCAACATGATTTGGAGCTTGTTTTTGAAAAGTGCTTATTTCTGTATTTCAATTTTGCAACTTGCTGAAAACTGTCCACAGTGTTCCTATCATCCTGATTAAACAGTACTGAAAAGAAATTCACTTACAGAGTGCATCAAACATGATTTAGAGCTTGTTTTTGGAAAAGTGTTTATTTCTGTATTTCAATGTTGCAACTTGCTGAAAACTGTCCACAGTGTTCCTATCATCCTGATTTAACAGTACTGAAAAAAAATTCACTTACAGAGTGCATCAAACATGATTTAGAGCTTGTTTATGGAAAAGTGTTTATTTCTGTATTTCAACATGATTTGGAGCTTGTTTATGGAAAAGTGTTTTTTCTGTTTTTCAACATGATTTAGAGCTTGTTTTTGGAAAAGTGTTTATTTCTGTATTTCAATGTTGCAACTTGCTGAAAACTGTCCACATTGTTCCTATCATCCTGATTTAACAGTACTGAAAATAAATTCACTTACAGAGTGCATCAAACATGATTTAGAGCTTGTTTATGGAAAAGTGTTTTTGCTGTATTTCAACGTGTTTTAGAGCTTGTTCATGGAAAATTGTTTTTTCTGTTTTTCAACATGATTTAGAGCTTGTTTTTGGAAAAGTGTTTATTTCTGTATTTCAATGTTGCAACTTGCTGAAAACTGTCCACACAGTGTTCCTATCATCCCGATTAAACAGTACTGAAAAGGAAATCACTTACAGAGTGCATCAAACATGATTTAGAGCTTGTTTATGGAAAAGTGTTTATTTCTGTATTTCAACATGATTTGGAGCTTGTTTATGGAAAAGTGTTTTTTCTGTTTTTCAACATGATTTAGAGCTTGTTTTTGGAAAAGTGTTTATTTCTGTATTTCAATGTTGCAACTTGCTGAAAACTGTCCACAGTGTTCCTATCATCCTGATTAAACAGTACTGAAAAGAAATTCACTTACAGAGTGCATCAAACATGATTTAGAGCTTGTTTATGGAAAAGTGTTTATTTCTGTATTTCAACATGATTTGGAGCTTGTTTTTGGAAAAGTGTTTATTTCTGTATTTCAACATGATTTAGAGCTTGTTTTTGGAAAAGTGTTTATTTCTGTATTTCAATGTTGCAACTTGCTGAAAACTGTCCACAGTGTTCCTATCATCCTGATTAAACAGTACTGAAAAAAAATCACTTACAGAGTGCATCAAACATGGTTTAGAGCATGTTTATGGAAAAGTGTTTATTTCTGTATTTCAACATGATTTGGAGCTTGTTTTTGAAAAGTGCTTATTTCTGTATTTCAACATGATTTGGAGCTTGTTTTTGAAAAGTACTTATTTCTGTATTTCAACATGATTTAGAGCTTGTTTATGGAAAAGTGTTTTTTCTGTTTTTCAACATGAATTAGAGCTTGTTTTTGGAAAAATGTCTATTTCTGTATTTCAATGTTGCAACTTGCTGAAAACTGTCCACAGTGTTCCTATCATCCTGATTAAACAGTACTGAAAATAAATTAACTTACAGAGTGCATCAAACATGATTTAGAGCTTGTTTATGGAAAATTGCTTATTTCTGTATTTCAACATGAGTTGGAGCTTGTTTTTTGAAAAGTGCTTATTTCTGTATTTCAACATGATTTAGAGCTTGTTTATGGAAAAGTGTTTTTTCTGTTTTTCAACATGATTTAGAGCTTGTTTTTGGAAAAGTGTTTATTTCTGTATTTCAATGTTGCAACTTGCTGAAAACTGTCCACACAGTGTTCCTATCATCCCGATTAAACAGTACTGAAAAGGAAATCACTTACAGAGTGCATCAAACATGATTTAGAGCTTGTTTATGGAAAAGTGTTTATTTCTGTATTTCAACATGATTTGGAGCTTGTTTATGGAAAAGTGTTTTTTCTGTTTTTCAACATGATTTAGAGCTTGTTTTTGGAAAAGTGTTTATTTCTGTATTTCAATGTTGCAACTTGCTGAAAACTGTCCACAGTGTTCCTATCATCCTGATTAAACAGTACTGAAAAGAAATTCACTTACAGAGTGCATCAAACATGATTTAGAGCTTGTTTATGGAAAAGTGTTTATTTCTGTATTTCAACATGATTTAGAGCTTGTTTTTGGAAAAGTGCTTATTTCTGTATTTCAACATGATTTAGAGCTTGTTTTTGGAAAAGTGTTTATTTCTGTATTTCAATGTTGCAACTTGCTGAAAACTGTCCACAGTGTTCCTATCATCCTGATTAAACAGCACAAAAAAAAAATTCACTTACAGAGTGCATCAAACATGGTTTAGAGCATGTTTATGGAAAAGTGTTTATTTCTGTATTTCAACATGATTTGGAGCTTGTTTTTGAAAAGTGCTTATTTCTGTATTTCAACATGATTTGAAGCTTGTTTTTGAAAAGTATTATTTCTGTATTTCAACATGATTTAGAGCTTGTTTATGGAAAAGTGTTTTTTCTGTTTTTCAACATGAATTAGAGCTTGTTTTTGGAAAAATGTCTATTTCTGTATTTCAATGTTGCAACTTGCTGAAAACTGTCCACAGTGTTCCTATCATCCTGATTAAACAGTACTGAAAATAAATTAACTTACAGAGTGCATCAAACATGATTTAGAGCTTGTTTATGGAAAATTGCTTATTTCTGAATTTCAACATGAGTTGGAGCTTGTTTTTTGAAAAGTGCTTATTTCTGTATTTCAACATGATTTAGAGCTTGTTTATGGAAAAGTGTTTTTTCTGTTTTTCAACATGATTTAGAGCTTGTTTTTGCGAAAGTGTTTATTTCATTCATTTCCAAACAACTATCATTTTGACAACTTATTCAAAGAGTTAAGACAAAAAGATGTTGGATTAAAACCTTCAACTACTTCTCTGCTTGTCAAATGCGGAGACGGTTTATTCAGTATGGAATTTGTGTTAAAGCAGTTTTACTAACTGCAATACCACGTGTTTTTCAAACTATCCCAAACAACTGCCGTTTTGACCCATTTCGCAACATTTTTTGAGAAATAAATGTCTCCTATATAAAATTCTCCCTTACTTCTCTGCTTTTCAAATACGAAGTCGGATTTCAAATTGGGGCTACCAATCTGTATCTAGAGCCGTTTTCGTAACCCCTCGCCTGTCTTTCAAGCCTCTGTAAATCATGTCAGAAGTTAGCAGATTCATTCATTTCCAAACAACTATCATTTTGACAACTTATTCAAAGAGTTAGACAAAAAGATGTTGGATTAAAACCTTCAACTACTTCTCTGCTTGTCAAATGCGGAGACGGTTTATTCAGTATGGAACTTATGTTACAGCACTTTTACTAACTGCAATACCACGTGTTTTTCAAACTATCCCAAACAACTGCCGTTTTGACCCCTTTCGCAACATTTTTGAGAAATAAATGTCTCCTATATAAAATTCTCCCCTACTTCTCTGCTTTTCAAATACTAGGTCGGATTTCAAATCGGGGCTACCAATCTGTATCTAGAGCCGTTTTCGTAACCCCTCGCCTGTCTTTCAAGCCTCTGTAAATCATGTCAGAAGTTAGCAGATTCATTCATTTCCAAACAACTATCATTTTGACCACTAAACCAAAGAGTTAGACAAAAATATTTTGGATTAAAGCCTTCAACTACTTCTCTGCTTGTCAAATGCGGAGACGGTTTATTCAGTATGGAATTTGTGGTACAGCAGTTTTACTAACTGCAATACCACGTGTTTTTCAAACTATCCCAAACAACTGCCGTTTTGACCCCTTTCGCAACATTTTTGAGAAATAAATGTCTCCTATATAAAATTCTCCCCTACTTCTCTGCTTTTCAAATACTAGGTCGGATTTCAAATCGGGGCTACCAATCTGTATCTAGAGCCTTTTTCGTAACCCCTCGCCTGTCTTTCAAGCCTCTGTAAATCATGTCAGAAGTTAGCAGATTCATTCATTTCCAAACAACTATCATTTTGACAACTTATTCAAAGAGTTAGACAAAAAGATGTTGGATTAAAACCTTCAACTACTTCTCTGCTTGTCAAATGCGGAGACGGTTTATTCAGTATGGAATTTGTGGTACAGCAGTTTTACTAACTGCAATACCACGTGTTTTTCAAACTATCCCAAACAACTGCCGTTTTGACCCCTTTCGCAACATTTTTGAGAAATAAATGTCACCTATATAAAATTCTCCCCTACTTCTCTGCTTTTCAAATACGAAGTCGGATTTCAAATCGGGGCTACCAATCTGTATCTAGAGCCGTTTTCGTAACCCCTCACCTGTCTTTCAAGCCTCTGTAAATCATGTCAGAAGTTAGCAGATTCATTCATTTCCAAACAACTATCATTTTGACAACTTATTCAAAGAGTTAGACAAAAAGATGTTGGATTAAAACCTTCAACTACTTCTCTGCTTGTCAAATGCGGAGACGGTTTATTCAGTATGGAATTTGTGGTACAGCAGTTTTACTAACTACAATACCACGTGTTTTTCAAACTATCCCAAACAACTGCCGTTTTGACCCCTTTCGCAACATTTTTGAGAAATAAATGTCTCCTATATAAAATTCTCCCCTACTTCTCTGCTTTTCAAATACAAAGTCGGATTTCAAATCGGGGCTACCAATCTGTATCTTGAGCCGTTTTCGTAACCCCTCACCTGTCTTTCAAGCCTCTGTAAATCATGTCAGAAGTTAGCAGATTCATTCATTTCCAAACAACTATCATTTTGACCACTAAACCAAAGAGTTAGACAAAAAGATTTTGGATTAAAACCTTCAACTACTTCTCTGCTTGTCAAATGCGGAGACGGTTTATTCAGTATGGAATTTGTGGTACAGCAGTTTTACTAACTGCAATACCACGTGTTTTTCAAACTATCCCAAACAACTGCCGTTTTGACCCCTTTCGCAACATTTTTGAGAAATAAATGTCTCCTATATAAAATTCTCCCCTACTTCTCTGCTTTTCAAATACGAAGTCGGATTTCAAATCGGGGCTACCAATCTGTATCTAGAGCCGTTTTCGTAACCCCTCACCTGTCTTTCAAGCCTCTGTAAATCATGTCAGAAGTTAGCAGATTCATTCATTTCCAAACAACTATCATTTTGACAACTTATTCAAAGAGTTAGACAAAAAGATGTTGGATTAAAACCTTCAACTACTTCTCTGCTTGTCAAATGCGGAGACGGTTTATTCAGTATGGAATTTGTGGTACAGCAGTTTTACTAACTACAATACCACGTGTTTTTCAAACTATCCCAAACAACTGCCGTTTTGACCCCTTTCGCAACATTTTTGAGAAATAAATGTCTCCTATATAAAATTCTCCCCTACTTCTCTGCTTTTCAAATACAAAGTCGGATTTCAAATCGGGGCTACCAATCTGTATCTAGAGCCGTTTTCGTAACCCCTCACCTGTCTTTCAAGCCTCTGTAAATCATGTCAGAAGTTAGCAGATTCATTCATTTCCAAACAACTATCATTTTGACCACTAAACCAAAGAGTTAGACAAAAAGATTTTGGATTAAAACCTTCAACTACTTCTCTGCTTGTCAAATGCGGAGACGGTTTATTCAGTATGGAATTTGTGGTACAGCAGTTTTACTAACTGCAATACCACGTGTTTTTCAAACTATCCCAAACAACTGCCGTTTTGACCCCTTTCGCATCTTTTTTGAGAAATAAATGTCTCCTATATAAAATTCTCCCCTACTTCTCTGCTTTTCAAATACGAAGTCGGATTTCAAATCGGGGCTACCAATCTGTATCTAGAGCCGTTTTCGTAACCCCTCACCTGTCTTTCAAGCCTCTGTAAATCATGTCAGAAGTTAGCAGATTCATTCATTTCCAAACAACTATCATTTTGACAACTTATTCAAAGAGTTAAGACAAAAAGATGTTGGATTAAAACCTTCAACTACTTCTCTGCTTGTCAAATGCGGAGACGGTTTATTCAGTATGGAATATTGTTACAGCAGTTTTACTAACTGCAATACCACGTGTTATTCAAACTATCCCAAACAACTGCTGTTTTGACCCCTTTCGCAACATTTTTGAGAAATAAATGTCTCCTATATAAAATTCTCCCCTACTTCTCTGCTTTTCAAATACGAAGTCGGATTTCAAATCGGGACTACCAATCTGTATCTAGAGCCGTTTTCGTAACCCCTCACCTGTCTTTCAAGCCTTTGTAAATCATGTCAGAAGTTAGCAGATTCATTCATTTCCAAACATCTATCATTTTGACAACTTATTCAAAGAGTTAGACAAAAAGATGTTGGATTAAAACCTTCAACTACTTCTCTGCTTGTCAAATGCGGAGACGGTTTATTCAGTATGGAATTTGTGGTACAGCAGTTTTACTAACTGCAATACCACGTGTTTTTCAAACTATCCCAAACATCTGCCGTTTTGACCCCTTTCGCAACATTTTTGAGAAATAAATGTCTCCTATATAAAATTCTCCCCTACTTCTCTGCTTTTCAAATACTAGGTCGGATTTCAAATCGGGGCTACCAATCTGTATCTAGAGCCTTTTTCGTAACCCCTCGCCTGTCTTTCAAGCCTCTGTAAATCATGTCAGAAGTTAGCAGATTCATTCATTTCCAAACAACTATCATTTTGACCACTAAACCAAAGAGTTAGACAAAAAGATTTTGGATTAAAACCTTCAACTACTTCTCTGCTTGTCAAATGCGGAGACGGTTTATTCAGTATGGAATTTGTGTTAAAGCAGTTTTACTAACTGCAATACCACGTGTTTTTCAAACTATCCCAAACAACTGCCGTTTTGACCCATTTCGCAACATTTTTTGAGAAATAAATGTCTCCTATATAAAATTCTCCCTTACTTCTCTGCTTTTCAAATACGAAGTCGGATTTCAAATTGGGGCTACCAATCTGTATCTAGAGCCGTTTTCGTAACCCCTCGCCTGTCTTTCAAGCCTCTGTAAATCATGTCAGAAGTTAGCAGATTCATTCATTTCCAAACAACTATCATTTTGACAACTTATTCAAAGAGTTAGACAAAAAGATGTTGGATTAAAACCTTCAACTACTTCTCTGCTTGTCAAATGCGGAGACGGTTTATTCAGTATGGAATTTGTGGTACAGCAGTTTTACTAACTGCAATACCACGTGTTTTTCAAACTATCCCAAACAACTGCCGTTTTGACCCCTTTCGCAACATTTTTGAGAAATAAATGTCTCCTATATAAAATTCTCCCCTACTTCTCTGCTTTTCAAATACGAAGTCGGATTTCAAATCGGGGCTACCAATCTGTATCTAGAGCCGTTTTCGTAACCCCTCACCTGTCTTTCAAGCCTCTGTAAATCATGTCAGAAGTTAGCAGATTCATTCATTTCCAAACAACTATCATTTTGACAACTTATTCAAAGAGTTAGACAAAAAGATGTTGGATTAAAACCTTCAACTACTTCTCTGCTTGTCAAATGCGGAGACGGTTTATTCAGTATGGAATTTGTGGTACAGCAGTTTTACTAACTGCAATACCACGTGTTTTTCAAACTATCCCAAACAATTGCCGTTTTGACCCCTTTCGCAACTTTTTTGAGAAATAAATGTCTCCTATATAAAATTCTCCCCTACTTCTCTGCTTTTCAAATACTAGGTCGGATTTCAAATCGGGGCTACCAATCTGTATCTAGAGCCTTTTTCGTAACCCCTCGCCTGTCTTTCAAGCCTCTGTAAATCATGTCAGAAGTTAGCAGATTCATTCATTTCCAAACAACTATCATTTTGACAACTTATTCAAAGAGTTAGACAAAAAGATGTTGGATTAAAACCTTCAACTACTTCTCTGCTTGTCAAATGCGGAGAAGGTTTATTCAGTATGGAATTTGTGGTACAGCAGTTTTACTAACTACAATACCACGTGTTTTTCAAACTATCCCAAACAACTGCCGTTTTGACCCCTTTCGCAACATTTTTGAGAAATAAATGTCTCCTATATAAAATTCTCCCCTACTTCTCTGCTTTTCAAATACAAAGTCGGATTTCAAATCGGGGCTACCAATCTGTATCTAGAGCCGTTTTCGTAACCCCTCACCTGTCTTTCAAGCCTCTGTAAATCATGTCAGAAGTTAGCAGATACATTCATTTCCAAACAACTATCATTTTGACCACTAAACCAAAGAGTTAGACAAAAAGATTTTGGATTAAAACCTTCAACTACTTCTCTGCTTGTCAAATGCGGAGACGGTTTATTCAGTATGGAATTTGTGGTACAGCAGTTTTACTAACTGCAATACCACGTGTTTTTCAAACTATCCCAAACAACTGCCGTTTTGACCCCTTTCGCATCTTTTTTGAGAAATAAATGTCTCCTATATAAAATTCTCCCCTACTTCTCTGCTTTTCAAATACGAAGTCGGATTTCAAATCGGGGCTACCAATCTGTATCTAGAGCCGTTTTCGTAACCCCTCACCTGTCTTTCAAGCCTCTGTAAATCATGTCTGAAGTTAGCAGATTCATTCATTTCCAAACAACTATCATTTTGACAACTTATTCAAAGAGTTAGACAAAAAGATGTTGGATTAAAACCTTCAACTACTTCTCTGCTTGTCAAATGCGGAGACGGTTTATTCAGTATGGAATTTGTGGTACAGCAGTTTTACTAACTGCAATACCACGTGTTTTTCAAACTATCCCAAACAATTGCCGTTTTGACCCCTTTCGCAACTTTTTTGAGAAATAAATGTCTCCTATATAAAATTCTCCCCTACTTCTCTGCTTTTCAAATATTAGGTCGGATTTCAAATCGGGGCTACCAATCTGTATCTAGAGCCTTTTTCGTAACCCCTCGCCTGTCTTTCAAGCCTCTGTAAATCATGTCAGAAGTTAGCAGATTCATTCATTTCCAAACAACTATCATTTTGACAACTTATTCAAAGAGTTAGACAAAAAGATGTTGGATTAAAACCTTCAACTACTTCTCTGCTTGTCAAATGCGGAGACGGTTTATTCAGTATGGAATTTGTGGTACAGCAGTTTTACTAACTACAATACCACGTGTTTTTCAAACTATCCCAAACAACTGCCGTTTTGACCCCTTTCGCAACATTTTTGAGAAATAAATGTCTCCTATATAAAATTCTCCCCTACTTCTCTGCTTTTCAAATACAAAGTCGGATTTCAAATCGGGGCTACCAATCTGTATCTAGAGCCGTTTTCGTAACCCCTCACCTGTCTTTCAAGCCTCTGTAAATCATGTCAGAAGTTAGCAGATTCATTCATTTCCAAACAACTATCATTTTGACCACTAAACCAAAGAGTTAGACAAAAAGATTTTGGATTAAAGCCTTCAACTACTTCTCTGCTTGTCAAATGCGGAGACGGTTTATTCAGTATGGAATTTGTGGTACAGCAGTTTTACTAACTGCAATACCACGTGTTTTTCAAACTATCCCAAACAACTGCCGTTTTGACCCCTTTCGCATCTTTTTTGAGAAATAAATGTCTCCTATATAAAATTCTCCCCTACTTCTCTGCTTTTCAAATACGAAGTCGGATTTCAAATCGGGGCTACCAATCTGTATCTAGAGCCGTTTTCGTAACCCCTCGCCTGTCTTTCAAGCCTCTGTAAATCATGTCAGAAGTTAGCAGATTCATTCATTTCCAAACAACTATCATTTTGACAACTTATTCAAAGAGTTAAGACAAAAAGATGTTGGATTAAAACCTTCAACTACTTCTCTGCTTGTCAAATGCGGAGACGGTTTATTCAGTATGGAATTTTGTTACAGCAGTTTTACTAACTGCAATACCACGTGTTATTCAAACTATCCCAAACAACTGCTGTTTTGACCCCTTTCGCAACATTTTTGAGAAATAAATGTCTCCTATATAAAATTCTCCCCTACTTCTCTGCTTTTCAAATACGAAGTCGGATTTCAAATCGGGACTACCAATCTGTATCTAGAGCCGTTTTCGTAACCCCTCACCTGTCTTTCAAGCCTTTGTAAATCATGTCAGAAGTTAGCAGATTCATTCATTTCCAAACATCTATCATTTTGACAACTTATTCAAAGAGTTAGACAAAAAGATGTTGGATTAAAACCTTCAACTACTTCTCTGCTTGTCAAATGCGGAGACGGTTTATTCAGTATGAAATTTGTGGTACAGCAGTTTTACTAACTGCAATACCACGTGTTTTTCAAACTATCCCAAACATCTGCCGTTTTGACCCCTTTCGCAACATTTTTGAGAAATAAATGTCTCCTATATAAAATTCTCCCCTACTTCTCTGCTTTTCAAATACTAGGTCGGATTTCAAATCGGGGCTACCAATCTGTATCTAGAGCCTTTTTCGTAACCCCTCGCCTGTCTTTCAAGCCTCTGTAAATCATGTCAGAAGTTAGCAGATTCATTCATTTCCAAACAACTATCATTTTGACCACTAAACCAAAGAGTTAGACAAAAAGATTTTGGATTAAAACCTTCAACTACTTCTCTGCTTGTCAAATGCGGAGACGGTTTATTCAGTATGGAATTTGTGGTACAGCAGTTTTACTAACTGCAATACCACGTGTTTTTCAAACTATCCCAAACAACTGCCGTTTTGACCCCTTTCGCAACATTTTTGAGAAATAAATGTCTCCTATATAAAATTCTCCCCTACTTCTCTGCTTTTCAAATACGAAGTCGGATTTCAAATCGGGGCTACCAATCTGTATCTAGAGCCGTTTTCGTAACCCCTCACCTGTCTTTCAAGCCTCTGTAAATCATGTCAGAAGTTAGCAGATTCATTCATTTCCAAACAACTATCATTTTGACAGCTTATTCAAAGAGTTAGACAAAAAGATGTTGGATTAAAACCTTCAACTACTTCTCTGCTTGTCAAATGCGGAGACGGTTTATTCAGTATGGAATTTGTGGTACAGCAGTTTTACTAACTGCAATACCACGTGTTTTTCAAACTATCCCAAACAATTGCCGTTTTGACCCCTTTCGCAACTTTTTTGAGAAATAAATGTCTCCTATATAAAATTCTCCCCTACTTCTCTGCTTTTCAAATACTAGGTCGGATTTCAAATCGGGGCTACCAATCTGTATCTAGAGCCTTTTTCGTAACCCCTCGCCTGTCTTTCAAGCCTCTGTAAATCATGTCAGAAGTTAGCAAATTCATTCATTTCCAAACAACTATCATTTTGACAACTTATTCAAAGAGTTAGACAAAAAGATGTTGGATTAAAACCTTCAACTACTTCTCTGCTTGTCAAATGCGGAGACGGTTTATTCAGTATGGAATTTGTGGTACAGCAGTTTTACTAACTGCAATACCACGTGTTTTTCAAACTATCCCAAACAACTGCCGTTTTGACCCCTTTCGCAACTTTTTTGAGAAATAAATGTCTCCTATATAAAATTCTCCCCTACTTCTCTGCTTTTCAAATACGAAGTCGGATTTCAAATCGGGGCTACCAATCTGTATCTAGAGCCGTTTTCGTAACCCCTCGCCTGTCTTTCAAGCCTCTGTAAATCATGTCAGAAGTTAGCAGATTCATTCATTTCCAAACAACTATCATTTTGACCACTAAACCAAAGAGTTAGACAAAAAGATTTTGGATTAAAACCTTCAACTACTTCTCTGCTTGTCAAATGCGGAGACGGTTTATTCAGTATGGAATTTGTGGTAAAGCAGTTTTACTAACTGCAATACCACGTGTTTTTCAAACTATCCCAAACAACTGCCGTTTTGACCCCTTTCGCAACATTTTTGAGAAATAAATGTCTCCTATATAAAATTCTCCCCTACTTCTCTGCTTTTCAAATACGAAGTCGGATTTCAAATCGGGGCTACCAATCTGTATCTAGAGCCGTTTTCGTAACCCCTCACCTGTCTTTCAAGCCTCTGTAAATCATGTCAGAAGTTAGCAGATTCATTCATTTCCAAACAACTATCATTTTGACAGCTTATTCAAAGAGTTAGACAAAAAGATGTTGGATTAAAACCTTCAACTACTTCTCTGCTTGTCAAATGCGGAGACGGTTTATTCAGTATGGAATTTGTGGTACAGCAGTTTTACTAACTGCAATACCACGTGTTTTTCAAACTATCCCAAACAATTGCCGTTTTGACCCCTTTCGCAACTTTTTTGAGAAATAAATGTCTCCTATATAAAATTCTCCCCTACTTCTCTGCTTTTCAAATACTAGGTCGGATTTCAAATCGGGGCTACCAATCTGTATCTAGAGCCTTTTTCGTAACCCCTCGCCTGTCTTTCAAGCCTCTGTAAATCATGTCAGAAGTTAGCAGATTCATTCATTTCCAAACAACTATCATTTTGACAACTTATTCAAAGAGTTAGACAAAAAGATGTTGGATTAAAACCTTCAACTACTTCTCTGCTTGTCAAATGCGGAGACGGTTTATTCAGTATGGAATTTGTGGTACAGCAGTTTTACTAACTGCAATACCACGTGTTTTTCAAACTATCCCAAACAACTGCCGTTTTGACCCCTTTCGCAACATTTTTGAGAAATAAATGTCTCCTATATAAAATTCTCCCCTACTTCTCTGCTTTTCAAATACAAAGTCGGATTTCAAATCGGGGCTACCAATCTGTATCTAGAGCCGTTTTCGTAACCCCTCACCTGTCTTTCAAGCCTCTGTAAATCATGTCAGAAGTTAGCAGATTCATTCATTTCCAAACAACTATCATTTTGACCACTAAACCAAAGAGTTAGACAAAAAGATTTTGGATTAAAACCTTCAACTACTTCTCTGCTTGTCAAATGCGGAGACGGTTTATTCAGTATGGAATTTGTGGTAAAGCAGTTTTACTAACTGCAATACCACGTGTTTTTCAAACTATCCCAAACAACTGCCGTTTTGACCCCTTTCGCAACATTTTTGAGAAATAAATGTCTCCTATATAAAATTCTCCCCTACTTCTCTGCTTTTCAAATACGAAGTCGGATTTCAAATCGGGGCTACCAATCTGTATCTAGAGCCGTTTTCGTAACCCCTCACCTGTCTTTCAAGCCTCTGTAAATCATGTCAGAAGTTAGCAGATTCATTCATTTCCAAACAACTATCATTTTGACCACTAAACCAAAGAGTTAGACAAAAAGATTTTGGATTAAAACCTTCAACTACTTCTCTGCTTGTCAAATGCGGAGACGGTTTATTCAGTATGGAATTTGTGGTACAGCAGTTTTACTAACTGCAATACCACGTGTTTTTCAAACTATCCCAAACAACTGCCGTTTTGACCCCTTTCGCATCATTTTTGAGAAATAAATGTCTCCTATATAAAATTCTCCCCTACTTCTCTGCTTTTCAAATACGAAGTCGGATTTCAAATCGGGGCTACCAATCTGTATCTAGAGCCGTTTTCGTAACCCCTCGCCTGTCTTTCAAGCCTCTGTAAATCATGTCAGAAGTTAGCAGATTCATTCATTTCCAAACAACTATCATTTTGACAACTTATTCAAAGAGTTAAGACAAAAAGATGTTGGATTAAAACCTTCAACTACTTCTCTGCTTGTCAAATGCGGAGACGGTTTATTCAGTATGGAATTTTGTTACAGCAGTTTTACTAACTGCAATACCACGTGTTATTCAAACTATCCCAAACAACTGCTGTTTTGACCCCTTTCGCAACATTTTTGAGAAATAAATGTCTCCTATATAAAATTCTCCCCTACTTCTCTGCTTTTCAAATACGAAGTCGGATTTCAAATCGGGACTACCAATCTGTATCTAGAGCCGTTTTCGTAACCCCTCACCTGTCTTTCAAGCCTTTGTAAATCATGTCAGAAGTTAGCAGATTCATTCATTTCCAAACATCTATCATTTTGACAACTTATTCAAAGAGTTAGACAAAAAGATGTTGGATTAAAACCTTCAACTACTTCTCTGCTTGTCAAATGCGGAGACGGTTTATTCAGTATGAAATTTGTGGTACAGCAGTTTTACTAACTGCAATACCACGTGTTTTTCAAACTATCCCAAACATCTGCCGTTTTGACCCCTTTCGCAACATTTTTGAGAAATAAATGTCTCCTATATAAAATTCTCCCCTACTTCTCTGCTTTTCAAATACTAGGTCGGATTTCAAATCGGGGCTACCAATCTGTATCTAGAGCCTTTTTCGTAACCCCTCGCCTGTCTTTCAAGCCTCTGTAAATCATGTCAGAAGTTAGCAGATTCATTCATTTCCAAACAACTATCATTTTGACCACTAAACCAAAGAGTTAGACAAAAAGATTTTGGATTAAAACCTTCAACTACTTCTCTGCTTGTCAAATGCGGAGACGGTTTATTCAGTATGGAATTTGTGGTACAGCAGTTTTACTAACTGCAATACCACGTGTTTTTCAAACTATCCCAAACAACTGCCGTTTTGACCCCTTTCGCAACATTTTTGAGAAATAAATGTCTCCTATATAAAATTCTCCCCTACTTCTCTGCTTTTCAAATACGAAGTCGGATTTCAAATCGGGGCTACCAATCTGTATCTAGAGCCGTTTTCGTAACCCCTCACCTGTCTTTCAAGCCTCTGTAAATCATGTCAGAAGTTAGCAGATTCATTCATTTCCAAACAACTATCATTTTGACAGCTTATTCAAAGAGTTAGACAAAAAGATGTTGGATTAAAACCTTCAACTACTTCTCTGCTTGTCAAATGCGGAGACGGTTTATTCAGTATGGAATTTGTGGTACAGCAGTTTTACTAACTGCAATACCACGTGTTTTTCAAACTATCCCAAACAATTGCCGTTTTGACCCCTTTCGCAACTTTTTTGAGAAATAAATGTCTCCTATATAAAATTCTCCCCTACTTCTCTGCTTTTCAAATACTAGGTCGGATTTCAAATCGGGGCTACCAATCTGTATCTAGAGCCTTTTTCGTAACCCCTCGCCTGTCTTTCAAGCCTCTGTAAATCATGTCAGAAGTTAGCAAATTCATTCATTTCCAAACAACTATCATTTTGACAACTTATTCAAAGAGTTAGACAAAAAGATGTTGGATTAAAACCTTCAACTACTTCTCTGCTTGTCAAATGCGGAGACGGTTTATTCAGTATGGAATTTGTGGTACAGCAGTTTTACTAACTGCAATACAGCGTGTTTTTCAAACTATCCCAAACAACTGCCGTTTTGACCCCTTTCGCAACTTTTTTGAGAAATAAATGTCTCCTATATAAAATTCTCCCCTACTTCTCTGCTTTTCAAATACGAAGTCGGATTTCAAATCGGGGCTACCAATCTGTATCTAGAGCCTTTTTCGTAACCCCTCGCCTGTCTTTCAAGCCTCTGTAAATCATGTCAGAAGTTAGCAGATTCATTCATTTCCAAACAACTATCATTTTGACCACTAAACCAAAGAGTTAGACAAAAAGATTTTGGATTAAAACCTTCAACTACTTCTCTGCTTGTCAAATGCGGAGACGGTTTATTCAGTATGGAATTTGTGGTAAAGCAGTTTTACTAACTGCAATACCACGTGTTTTTCAAACTATCCCAAACAACTGCCGTTTTGACCCCTTTCGCAACATTTTTGAGAAATAAACGTCTCCTATATAAAGTTCTCTCCTACTTCTCTACTTTTCAAATAAGAAGTCGGATTTCAAATCGAGGCTACCAATCTGTATCTAGAGCCGTTTTCGTAACCCCTCACCTGTCTTTCAAGCCTCTGTAAATCATGTCAGAAGTTAGCAGATTCATTCATTTCCAAACAACTATCATTTTGACAGCTTATTCAAAGAGTTAGACAAAAAGATGTTGGATTAAAACCTTCAACTACTTCTCTGCTTGTCAAATGCGGAGACGGTTTATTCAGTATGGAATTTGTGGTACAGCAGTTTTACTAACTGCAATACCACGTGTTTTTCAAACTATCCCAAACAATTGCCGTTTTGACCCCTTTCGCAACTTTTTTGAGAAATAAATGTCTCCTATATAAAATTCTCCCCTACTTCTCTGCTTTTCAAATACTAGGTCGGATTTCAAATCGGGGCTACCAATCTGTATCTAGAGCCTTTTTCGTAACCCCTCGCCTGTCTTTCAAGCCTCTGTAAATCATGTCAGAAGTTAGCAGATTCATTCATTTCCAAACAACTATCATTTTGACAACTTATTCAAAGAGTTAGACAAAAAGATGTTGGATTAAAACCTTCAACTACTTCTCTGCTTGTCAAATGCGGAGACGGTTTATTCAGTATGGAATTTGTGGTACAGCAGTTTTACTAACTGCAATACCACGTGTTTTTCAAACTATCCCAAACAACTGCCGTTTTGACCCCTTTCGCAACATTTTTGAGAAATAAATGTCTCCTATATAAAATTCTCCCCTACTTCTCTGCTTTTCAAATACAAAGTCGGATTTCAAATCGGGGCTACCAATCTGTATCTAGAGCCGTTTTCGTAACCCCTCACCTGTCTTTCAAGCCTCTGTAAATCATGTCAGAAGTTAGCAGATTCATTCATTTCCAAACAACTATCATTTTGACCACTAAACCAAAGAGTTAGAAAAAAAGATTTTGGATTAAAACCTTCAACTACTTCTCTGCTTGTCAAATGCGGAGACGGTTTATTCAGTATGGAATTTGTGGTACAGCAGTTTTACTAACTGCAATACCACGTGTTTTTCAAACTATCCCAAACAACTGCCGTTTTGACCCCTTTCGCAACTTTTTTGAGAAATAAATGTCTCCTATATAAAATTCTCCCCTACTTCTCTGCTTTTCAAATACGAAGTCGGATTTCAAATCGGGGCTACCAATCTGTATCTAGAGCCGTTTTCGTAACCCCTCGCCTGTCTTTCAAGCTTCTGTAAATCATGTCAGAAGTTAGCAGATTCATTCATTTCCAAACAACTATCATTTTGACAACTTATTCAAAGAGTTAGACAAAAAGATGATGGATTAAAACCTTCAACTACTTCTCTGCTTGTCAAATGCGGAGACGGTTTATTCAGCATGGAATTTGTGGTACAGCAGTTTTACTAACTGCAATACCACGTGTTTTTCAAACTATCCCAAACAACTGCCGTTTTGACCCCTTTCGCAACATTTTTGAGAAATAAATGTCTCCTATATAAAATTCTCCCCTACTTCTCTGCTTTTCAAATACGAAGTCAGATTTCAAATCGGGGCTACCAATCTGTATCTAGAGCCGTTTTCGTAACCCCTCGCCTGTCTTTCAAGCCTCTGTAAATCATGTCAGAAGTTAGCAGATTCATTCATTTCCAAACAACTATCATTTTGACAACTTATTCAAAGAGTTAGACAAAAAGATGTTGGATTAAAACCTTCAACTACTTCTCTGCTTGTCAAATGCGGAGACGGTTTATTCAGTATGGAATTTGTGGTACAGCAGTTTTACTAACTGCAATACCACGTGTTTTTCAAACTAACCCAAACAACTGCCGATTGACCCCTTTCGCAACATTTTTGAGAAATAAATGTCTCCTATATAAAATTCTCCCCTACTTCTCTGCTTTTCAAATACGAAGTCGGATTTCAAATCGGGGCTACCAATCTGTATCTAGAGCCGTTTTCGTAACCCCTCGCCTGTCTTTCAAGCCTCTGTAAATCATGTCAGAAGTTAGCAGATTCATTCATTTCCAAACAACTATCATTTTGACCACTAAACCAAAGAGTTAGACAAAAATATTTTGGATTAAAGCCTTCAACTACTTCTCTGCTTGTCAAATGCGGAGACGGTTTATTCAGTATGGAACTTATGTCACAGCAGTTTTACTAACTGCAATACCACGTGTTTTTCAAACTATCCCAAACATCTGCCGTTTTGACCCCTTTCGCAACATTTTTGAGAAATAAATGTCTCCTATATAAAATTCTCCCCTACTTCTCTGCTTTTCAAATACTAGGTCGGATTTCAAATCGGGGCTACCAATCTGTATCTAGAGCCTTTTTCGTAACCCCTCGCCTGTCTTTCAAGCCTCTGTAAATCATGTCAGAAGTTAGCAGATTCATTCATTTCCAAACAACTATCATTTTGACAACTTATTCAAAGAGTTAGACAAAAAGATGTTGGATTAAAACCTTCAACTACTTCTCTGCTTGTCAAATGCGGAGACGGTTTATTCAGTATGGAATTTGTGGTACAGCAGTTTTACTAACTGCAATACCACGTGTTTTTCAAACTATCCCAAACAACTGCCGTTTTGACCCCTTTCGCAACATTTTTGAGAAATAAATGTCTCCTATATAAAATTCTCCCCTACTTCTCTGCTTTTCAAATACGAAGTCGGATTTCAAATCGGGGCTACCAATCTGTATCTAGAGCCGTTTTCGTAACCCCTCGCCTGTCTTTCAAGCCTCTGTAAATCATGTCAGAAGTTAGCAGATTCATTCATTTCCAAACAACTATCATTTTGACAACTTATTCAAAGAGTTAGACAAAAAGATGTTGGATTAAAACCTTCAACTACTTCTCTGCTTGTCAAATGCGGAGACGGTTTATTCAGTATGGAATTTGTGGTACAGCAGTTTTACTAACTGCAATACCACGTGTTTTTCAAACTATCCCAAACAATTGCCGTTTTGACCCCTTTCGCAACTTTTTTGAGAAATAAATGTCTCCTATATAAAATTCTCCCCTACTTCTCTGCTTTTCAAATACTAGGTCGGATTTCAAATCGGGGCTACCAATCTGTATCTAGAGCCTTTTTCGTAACCCCTCGCCTGTCTTTCAAGCCTCTGTAAATCATGTCAGAAGTTAGCAGATTCATTCATTTCCAAACAACTATCATTTTGACCACTAAACCAAAGAGTTAGACAAAAAGATTTTGGATTAAAACCTTCAACTACTTCTCTGCTTGTCAAATGCGGAGACGGTTTATTCAGTATGGAATTTGTGGTACAGCAGTTTTACTAACTGCAATACCACGTGTTTTTCAAACTATCCCAAACAACTGCCGTTTTGACCCCTTTCGCAACTTTTTTGAGAAATAAATGTCTCCTATATATAATTCTCCCCTACTTCTCTGCTTTTCAAATACGAAGTCGGATTTCAAATCGGGGCTACCAATCTGTATCTAGAGCCGTTTTCGTAACCCCTCGCCTGTCTTTCAAGCTTCTGTAAATCATGTCAGAAGTTAGCAGATTCATTCATTTCCAAACAACTATCATTTTGACAACTTATTCAAAGAGTTAGACAAAAAGATGTTGGATTAAAACCTTCAACTACTTCTCTGCTTGTCAAATGCGGAGACGGTTTATTCAGTATGGAATTTGTGGTACAGCAGTTTTACTAACTGCAATACCACGTGTTTTTCAAACTATCCCAAACAACTGCCGTTTTGACCCCTTTCGCAACATTTTTGAGAAATAAATGTCTCCTATATAAAATTCTCCCCTACTTCTCTGCTTTTCAAATACGAAGTCGGATTTCAAATCGGGGCTACCAATCTGTATCTAGAGCCGTTTTCGTAACCCCTCGCCTGTCTTTCAAGCCTCTGTAAATCATGTCAGAAGTTAGCAGATTCATTCATTTCCAAACAACTATCATTTTGACAACTTATTCAAAGAGTTAAGACAAAAAGATGTTGGATTAAAACCTTCAACTACTTCTCTGCTTGTCAAATGCGGAGACGGTTTATTCAGTATGGAATTTGTGGTACAGCAGTTTTACTAACTGCAATACCACGTGTTTTTCAAACTAACCCAAACAACTGCCGTTTTGACCCCTTTCGCAACATTTTTGAGAAATAAATGTCTCCTATATAAAATTCTCCCCTACTTCTCTGCTTTTCAAATACGAAGTCGGATTTCAAATCGGGCCTACCAATCTGTATCTAGAGCCGTTTTCGTAACCCCTCACCTGTCTTTCAAGCCTCTGTAAATCATGTCAGAAGTTAGCAGATTCATTCATTTCCAAACATCTATCATTTTGACAACTTATTCAAAGAGTTAGACAAAAAGATGTTGGATTAAAACCTTCAACTACTTCTCTGCTTGTCAAATGCGGAGACGGTTTATTCAGTATGGAATTTATGGTACAGCAGTTTTACTAACTGCAATACCACGTGTTTTTCAAACTATCCCAAACAACTGCCGTTTTGACCCCTTTCGCAACATTTTTGAGAAATAAATGTCTCCTATATAAAATTCTCCCCTACTTCTCTGCTTTTCAAATACGAAGTCGGATTTCAAATCGGGGCTACCAATCTGTATCTAGAGCCGTTTTCGTAACCCCTCGCCTGTCTTTCAAGCTTCTGTAAATCATGTCAGAAGTTAGCAGATTCATTCATTTCCAAACAACTATCATTTTGACAACTTATTCAAAGAGTTAGACAAAAAGATGTTGGATTAAAACCTTCAACACCTTCTCTGCTTGTCAAATGCGGAGACGGTTTATTCAGTATGGAATTTGTGGTACAGCAGTTTTACTAACTGCAATACCACGTGTTTTTCAAACTATCCCAAACAACTGCCGTTTTGACCCCTTTCGCAACATTTTTGAGAAATAAATGTATCCTATATAAAGTTCTCCCCTACTTCTCTGCTTTTCAAATACGAAGTCGGATTTCAAATCGGGGCTACCAATCTGTATCTAGAGCCATTTTCGTAACCCCTCACCTGTCTTTCAAGCCTCTGTAAATCATGTCAGAAGTTAGCAGATTCATTCATTTCCAAACATCTATCATTTTGACAACTTATTCAAAGAGTTAGACAAAAAGATGTTGGATTAAAACCTTCAACTACTTCTCTTCTTGTCAAATGCGGAGACGGTTTATTCAGTATGGAATTTGTGTTACAGCAGTTTTACTAACTGCAATACCACGTGTTTTTCAAACTATCCCAAACAACTGCCGTTTTGACCCATTTCACAACTTTTTTGAGAAATAAATGTCTCCTATATAAAATTCTCCCCTACTTCTCTGCTTTTCAAATATGAAGTCGAATTTAAAATTGTGGCTACCAATCTGTATCTAGAGCCTTTTTCGTAACCCCTCGCCTGTCTTTCAAGCCTCTGTAAATCATGTCAGAAGTTAGCAGATTCATTCATTTCCAAACAACTATCATTTTGACAACTTATTCAAAGAGTTAGACAAAAAGATGTTGGATTAAAACCTTCAACTACTTCTCTGCTTGTCAAATGCGGAGACGGTTTATTCAGTATGGAATTTGTGGTACAGCAGTTTTACTAACTGCAATACCACGTGTTTTTCAAACTATCCCAAACAACTGCCGTTTTGACCCCTTTCGCAACATTTTTGAGAAATAAATGTCTCCTATATAAAATTCTCCCCTACTTCTCTGCTTTTCAAATACGAAGTCGGATTTCAAATCGGGGCTACCAATCTGTATCTAGAGCCGTTTTCGTAACCCCTCGCCTGTCTTTCAAGCTTCTGTAAATCATGTCAGAAGTTAGCAGATTCATTCATTTCCAAACAACTATCATTTTGACAACTTATTCAAAGAGTTAGACAAAAAGATGTTGGATTAAAACCTTCAACACCTTCTCTGCTTGTCAAATGCGGAGACGGTTTATTCAGTATGGAATTTGTGGTACAGCAGTTTTACTAACTGCAATACCACGTGTTTTTCAAACTATCCCAAACAACTGCCGTTTTGACCCCTTTCGCAACATTTTTGAGAAATAAATGTATCCTATATAAAGTTCTCCCCTACTTCTCTGCTTTTCAAATACGAAGTCGGATTTCAAATCGGGGCTACCAATCTGTATCTAGAGCCATTTTCGTAACCCCTCACCTGTCTTTCAAGCCTCTGTAAATCATGTCAGAAGTTAGCAGATTCATTCATTTCCAAACATCTATCATTTTGACAACTTATTCAAAGAGTTAGACAAAAAGATGTTGGATTAAAACCTTCAACTACTTCTCTTCTTGTCAAATGCGGAGACGGTTTATTCAGTATGGAATTTGTGTTACAGCAGTTTTACTAACTGCAATACCACGTGTTTTTCAAACTATCCCAAACAACTGCCGTTTTGACCCATTTCACAACTTTTTTGAGAAATAAATGTCTCCTATATAAAATTCTCCCCTACTTCTCTGCTTTTCAAATATGAAGTCGAATTTAAAATTGTGGCTACCAATCTGTATCTAGAGCCTTTTTCGTAACCCCTCGCCTGTCTTTCAAGCCTCTGTAAATCATGTCAGAAGTTAGCAGATTCATTCATTTCCAAACAACTATCATTTTGACAACTTATTCAAAGAGTTAGACAAAAAGATGTTGGATTAAAACCTTCAACTACTTCTCTGCTTGTCAAATGCGGAGACGGTTTATTCAGTATGGAATTTGTGGTACAGCAGTTTTACTAACTGCAATACCACGTGTTTTTCAAACTATCCCAAACATCTGCCGTTTTGACCCCTTTCGCAACATTTTTGAGAAATAAATGTCTCCTATATAAAATTCTCCCCTACTTCTCTGCTTTTCAAATACTAGGTCGGATTTCAAATCGGGGCTACCAATCTGTATCTAGAGCCTTTTTCGTAACCCCTCGCCTGTCTTTCAAGCCTCTGTAAATCATGTCAGAAGTTAGCAGATTCATTCATTTCCAAACAACTATCATTTTGACAACTTATTCAAAGAGTTAGACAAAAAGATGTTGGATTAAAACCTTCAACTACTTCTCTGCTTGTCAAATGCGGAGACGGTTTATTCAGTATGGAATTTGTGGTACAGCAGTTTTACTAACTGCAATACCACGTGTTTTTCAAACTAACCCAAACAACTGCCGTTTTGACCCCTTTCGCAACATTTTTGAGAAATAAATGTCTCCTATATAAAATTCTCCCCTACTTCTCTGCTTTTCAAATACGAAGTCGGATTTCAAATCGGGGCTACCAATCTGTATCTAGAGCCGTTTTCGTAACCCCTCACCTGTCTTTCAAGCCTCTGTAAATCATGTCAGAAGTTAGCAGATTCATTCATTTCCAAACAACTATCATTTTGACAACTTATTCAAAGAGTTAGACAAAAAGATGTTGGATTAAAACCTTCAACTACTTCTCTGCTTGTCAAATGCGGAGACGGTTTATTCAGTATGGAATTTGTGGTACAGCAGTTTTACTAACTGCAATACCACGTGTTTTTCAAACTATCCCAAACAATTGCCGTTTTGACCCCTTTCGCAACTTTTTTGAGAAATAAATGTCTCCTATATAAAATTCTCCCCTACTTCTCTGCTTTTCAAATACTAGGTCGGATTTCAAATCGGGGCTACCAATCTGTATCTAGAGCCTTTTTCGTAACCCCTCGCCTGTCTTTCAAGCCTCTGTAAATCATGTCAGAAGTTAGCAGATTCATTCATTTCCAAACAACTATCATTTTGACCACTAAACCAAAGAGTTAGACAAAAAGATTTTGGATTAAAACCTTCAACTACTTCTCTGCTTGTCAAATGCGGAGACGGTTTATTCAGTATGGAATTTGTGGTACAGCAGTTTTACTAACTGCAATACCACGTGTTTTTCAAACTATCCCAAACAACTGCCGTTTTGACCCCTTTCGCAACTTTTTTGAGAAATAAATGTCTCCTATATATAATTCTCCCCTACTTCTCTGCTTTTCAAATACGAAGTCGGATTTCAAATCGGGGCTACCAATCTGTATCTAGAGCCGTTTTCGTAACCCCTCGCCTGTCTTTCAAGCTTCTGTAAATCATGTCAGAAGTTAGCAGATTCATTCATTTCCAAACAACTATCATTTTGACAACTTATTCAAAGAGTTAGACAAAAAGATGTTGGATTAAAACCTTCAACTACTTCTCTGCTTGTCAAATGCGGAGACGGTTTATTCAGTATGGAATTTGTGGTACAGCAGTTTTACTAACTGCAATACCACGTGTTTTTCAAACTATCCCAAACAACTGCCGTTTTGACCCCTTTCGCAACATTTTTGAGAAATAAATGTCTCCTATATAAAATTCTCCCCTACTTCTCTGCTTTTCAAATACGAAGTCGGATTTCAAATCGGGGCTACCAATCTGTATCTAGAGCCGTTTTCGTAACCCCTCGCCTGTCTTTCAAGCCTCTGTAAATCATGTCAGAAGTTAGCAGATTCATTCATTTCCAAACAACTATCATTTTGACAACTTATTCAAAGAGTTAAGACAAAAAGATGTTGGATTAAAACCTTCAACTACTTCTCTGCTTGTCAAATGCGGAGACGGTTTATTCAGTATGGAATTTGTGGTACAGCAGTTTTACTAACTGCAATACCACGTGTTTTTCAAACTAACCCAAACAACTGCCGTTTTGACCCCTTTCGCAACATTTTTGAGAAATAAATGTCTCCTATATAAAATTCTCCCCTACTTCTCTGCTTTTCAAATACGAAGTCGGATTTCAAATCGGGCCTACCAATCTGTATCTAGAGCCGTTTTCGTAACCCCTCACCTGTCTTTCAAGCCTCTGTAAATCATGTCAGAAGTTAGCAGATTCATTCATTTCCAAACATCTATCATTTTGACAACTTATTCAAAGAGTTAGACAAAAAGATGTTGGATTAAAACCTTCAACTACTTCTCTGCTTGTCAAATGCGGAGACGGTTTATTCAGTATGGAATTTATGGTACAGCAGTTTTACTAACTGCAATACCACGTGTTTTTCAAACTATCCCAAACAACTGCCGTTTTGACCCCTTTCGCAACATTTTTGAGAAATAAATGTCTCCTATATAAAATTCTCCCCTACTTCTCTGCTTTTCAAATACGAAGTCGGATTTCAAATCGGGGCTACCAATCTGTATCTAGAGCCGTTTTCGTAACCCCTCGCCTGTCTTTCAAGCTTCTGTAAATCATGTCAGAAGTTAGCAGATTCATTCATTTCCAAACAACTATCATTTTGACAACTTATTCAAAGAGTTAGACAAAAAGATGTTGGATTAAAACCTTCAACACCTTCTCTGCTTGTCAAATGCGGAGACGGTTTATTCAGTATGGAATTTGTGGTACAGCAGTTTTACTAACTGCAATACCACGTGTTTTTCAAACTATCCCAAACAACTGCCGTTTTGACCCCTTTCGCAACATTTTTGAGAAATAAATGTATCCTATATAAAGTTCTCCCCTACTTCTCTGCTTTTCAAATACGAAGTCGGATTTCAAATCGGGGCTACCAATCTGTATCTAGAGCCATTTTCGTAACCCCTCACCTGTCTTTCAAGCCTCTGTAAATCATGTCAGAAGTTAGCAGATTCATTCATTTCCAAACATCTATCATTTTGACAACTTATTCAAAGAGTTAGACAAAAAGATGTTGGATTAAAACCTTCAACTACTTCTCTTCTTGTCAAATGCGGAGACGGTTTATTCAGTATGGAATTTGTGTTACAGCAGTTTTACTAACTGCAATACCACGTGTTTTTCAAACTATCCCAAACAACTGCCGTTTTGACCCATTTCACAACTTTTTTGAGAAATAAATGTCTCCTATATAAAATTCTCCCCTACTTCTCTGCTTTTCAAATATGAAGTCGAATTTAAAATTGTGGCTACCAATCTGTATCTAGAGCCTTTTTCGTAACCCCTCGCCTGTCTTTCAAGCCTCTGTAAATCATGTCAGAAGTTAGCAGATTCATTCATTTCCAAACAACTATCATTTTGACAACTTATTCAAAGAGTTAGACAAAAAGATGTTGGATTAAAACCTTCAACTACTTCTCTGCTTGTCAAATGCGGAGACGGTTTATTCAGTATGGAATTTGTGGTACAGCAGTTTTACTAACTGCAATACCACGTGTTTTTCAAACTATCCCAAACAACTGCCGTTTTGACCCCTTTCGCAACATTTTTGAGAAATAAATGTCTCCTATATAAAATTCTCCCCTACTTCTCTGCTTTTCAAATACGAAGTCGGATTTCAAATCGGGGCTACCAATCTGTATCTAGAGCCGTTTTCGTAACCCCTCGCCTGTCTTTCAAGCTTCTGTAAATCATGTCAGAAGTTAGCAGATTCATTCATTTCCAAACAACTATCATTTTGACAACTTATTCAAAGAGTTAGACAAAAAGATGTTGGATTAAAACCTTCAACACCTTCTCTGCTTGTCAAATGCGGAGACGGTTTATTCAGTATGGAATTTGTGGTACAGCAGTTTTACTAACTGCAATACCACGTGTTTTTCAAACTATCCCAAACAACTGCCGTTTTGACCCCTTTCGCAACATTTTTGAGAAATAAATGTATCCTATATAAAGTTCTCCCCTACTTCTCTGCTTTTCAAATACGAAGTCGGATTTCAAATCGGGGCTACCAATCTGTATCTAGAGCCATTTTCGTAACCCCTCACCTGTCTTTCAAGCCTCTGTAAATCATGTCAGAAGTTAGCAGATTCATTCATTTCCAAACATCTATCATTTTGACAACTTATTCAAAGAGTTAGACAAAAAGATGTTGGATTAAAACCTTCAACTACTTCTCTTCTTGTCAAATGCGGAGACGGTTTATTCAGTATGGAATTTGTGTTACAGCAGTTTTACTAACTGCAATACCACGTGTTTTTCAAACTATCCCAAACAACTGCCGTTTTGACCCATTTCACAACTTTTTTGAGAAATAAATGTCTCCTATATAAAATTCTCCCCTACTTCTCTGCTTTTCAAATATGAAGTCGAATTTAAAATTGTGGCTACCAATCTGTATCTAGAGCCTTTTTCGTAACCCCTCGCCTGTCTTTCAAGCCTCTGTAAATCATGTCAGAAGTTAGCAGATTCATTCATTTCCAAACAACTATCATTTTGACAACTTATTCAAAGAGTTAGACAAAAAGATGTTGGATTAAAACCTTCAACTACTTCTCTGCTTGTCAAATGCGGAGACGGTTTATTCAGTATGGAATTTGTGGTACAGCAGTTTTACTAACTGCAATACCACGTGTTTTTCAAACTATCCCAAACAACTGCCGTTTTGACCCCTTTCGCAACATTTTTGAGAAATAAATGTCTCCTATATAAAATTCTCCCCTACTTCTCTGCTTTTCAAATACGAAGTCGGATTTCAAATCGGGGCTACCAATCTGTATCTAGAGCCGTTTTCGTAACCCCTCGCCTGTCTTTCAAGCTTCTGTAAATCATGTCAGAAGTTAGCAGATTCATTCATTTCCAAACAACTATCATTTTGACAACTTATTCAAAGAGTTAGACAAAAAGATGTTGGATTAAAACCTTCAACACCTTCTCTGCTTGTCAAATGCGGAGACGGTTTATTCAGTATGGAATTTGTGGTACAGCAGTTTTACTAACTGCAATACCACGTGTTTTTCAAACTATCCCAAACAACTGCCGTTTTGACCCCTTTCGCAACATTTTTGAGAAATAAATGTATCCTATATAAAGTTCTCCCCTACTTCTCTGCTTTTCAAATACGAAGTCGGATTTCAAATCGGGGCTACCAATCTGTATCTAGAGCCATTTTCGTAACCCCTCACCTGTCTTTCAAGCCTCTGTAAATCATGTCAGAAGTTAGCAGATTCATTCATTTCCAAACATCTATCATTTTGACAACTTATTCAAAGAGTTAGACAAAAAGATGTTGGATTAAAACCTTCAACTACTTCTCTTCTTGTCAAATGCGGAGACGGTTTATTCAGTATGGAATTTGTGTTACAGCAGTTTTACTAACTGCAATACCACGTGTTTTTCAAACTATCCCAAACAACTGCCGTTTTGACCCATTTCACAACTTTTTTGAGAAATAAATGTCTCCTATATAAAATTCTCCCCTACTTCTCTGCTTTTCAAATATGAAGTCGAATTTAAAATTGTGGCTACCAATCTGTATCTAGAGCCTTTTTCGTAACCCCTCGCCTGTCTTTCAAGCCTCTGTAAATCATGTCAGAAGTTAGCAGATTCATTCATTTCCAAACAACTATCATTTTGACAACTTATTCAAAGAGTTAGACAAAAAGATGTTGGATTAAAACCTTCAACTACTTCTCTGCTTGTCAAATGCGGAGACGGTTTATTCAGTATGGAATTTGTGGTACAGCAGTTTTACTAACTGCAATACCACGTGTTTTTCAAACTATCCCAAACAACTGCCGTTTTGACCCCTTTCGCAACATTTTTGAGAAATAAATGTATCCTATATAAAATTCTCCCCTACTTCTCTGCTTTTCAAATACGAAGTCGGATTTCAAATCGGGGCTACCAATCTGTATCTAGAGCCGTTTTCGTAACCCCTCACCTGTCTTTCAAGCCTCTGTAAATCATGTCAGAAGTTAGCAGATTCATTCATTTCCAAACATCTATCATTTTGACAACTTATTCAAAGAGTTAGACAAAAAGATGTTGGATTAAAACCTTCAACTACTTCTCTGCTTGTCAAATGCGGAGACGGTTTATTCAGTATGGAATTTGTGGTACAGCAGTTTTACTAACTGCAATACCACGTGTTTTTCAAACTATCCCAAACAACTGCCGTTTTGACCCCTTTCGCAACATTTTTGAGAAATAAATGTCTCCTATATAAAATTCTCCCCTACTTCTCTGCTTTTCAAATACGAAGTCGGATTTCAAATTGGGGCTACCAATCTGTATCTAGAGCCTTTTTCGTAACCCCTCGCCTGTCTTTCAAGCCTCTGTAAATCATGTCAGAAGTTAGCAGATTCATTCATTTCCAAACAACTATCATTTTGACAACTTATTCAAAGAGTTAGACAAAAAGATGTTGGATTAAAACCTTCAACTACTTCTCTGCTTGTCAAATGCGGAGACGGTTTATTCAGTATGGAATTTGTGGTACAGCAGTTTTACTAACTGCAATACCACGTGTTTTTCAAACTATCCCAAACAACTGCCGTTTTGACCCCTTTCGCAACATTTTTGAGAAATAAATGTATCCTATATAAAATTCTCCCCTACTTCTCTGCTTTTCAAATACGAAGTCGGATTTCAAATCGGGGCTACCAATCTGTATCTAGAGCCGTTTTCGTAACCCCTCACCTGTCTTTCAAGCCTCTGTAAATCATGTCAGAAGTTAGCAGATTCATTCATTTCCAAACATCTATCATTTTGACAACTTATTCAAAGAGTTAGACAAAAAGATGTTGGATTAAAACCTTCAACTACTTCTCTGCTTGTCAAATGCGGAGACGGTTTATTCAGTATGGAATTTGTGGTACAGCAGTTTTACTAACTGCAATACCACGTGTTTTTCAAACTATCCCAAACAACTGCCGTTTTGACCCCTTTCGCAACATTTTTGAGAAATAAATGTCTCCTATATAAAATTCTCCCCTACTTCTCTGCTTTTCAAATACGAAGTCGGATTTCAAATTGGGGCTACCAATCTGTATCTAGAGCCTTTTTCGTAACCCCTCGCCTGTCTTTCAAGCCTCTGTAAATCATGTCAGAAGTTAGCAGATTCATTCATTTCCAAACAACTATCATTTTGACAACTTATTCAAAGAGTTAGACAAAAAGATGTTGGATTAAAACCTTCAACTACTTCTCTGCTTGTCAAATGCGGAGACGGTTTATTCAGTATGGAATTTGTGGTACAGCAGTTTTACTAACTGCAATACCACGTGTTTTTCAAACTATCCCAAACAACTGCCGTTTTGACCCCTTTCGCAACATTTTTGAGAAATAAATGTATCCTATATAAAATTCTCCCCTACTTCTCTGCTTTTCAAATACGAAGTCTGATTTCAAATCGGGGCTACCAATCTGTATCTAGAGCCGTTTTCGTAACCCCTCGCCTGTCTTTCAAGGCTCTGTAAATCATGTCAGAAGTTAGCAGATTCATTCATTTCCAAACATCTATCATTTTGACAACTTATTCAAAGAGTTAGACAAAAAGATGTTGGATTAAAACCTTCAACTACTTCTCTTCTTGTCAAATGCGGAGACGGTTTATTCAGTATGGAATTTGTGGTACAGCAGTTTTACTAACTGCAATACCACGTGTTTTTCAAACTATCCCAAACAACTGCCGTTTTGACCCCTTTCGCAACATTTTTGAGAAATAAATGTCTCCTATATAAAATTCTCCCCTACTTCTCTGCTTTTCAAATATGAAGTCGGATTTAAAATTGTGGCTACCAATCTGTATCTAGAGCCTTTTTCGTAACCCCTCGCCTGTCTTTCAAGCCTCTGTAAATCATGTCAGAAGTTAGCAGATTCATTCATTTCCAAACAACTATCATTTTGACAACTTATTCAAAGAGTTAGACAAAAAGATGTTGGATTAAAACCTTCAACTACTTCTCTGCTTGTCAAATGCGGAGACGGTTTATTCAGTATGGAATTTGTGGTACAGCAGTTTTACTAACTGCAATACCACGTGTTTTTCAAACTAACCCAAACAACTGCCGTTTTGACCCCTTTCGCAACATTTTTGAGAAATAAATGTCTCCTATATAAAATTCTCCCCTACTTCTCTGCTTTTCAAATACGAAGTCGGATTTCAAATTGGGGCTACCAATCTGTATCTAGAGCCTTTTTCGTAACCCCTCGCCTGTCTTTCAAGCCTCTGTAAATCATGTCGGAAGTTAGCAGATTCATTCATTTCCAAACAACTATCATTTTGACAACTTATTCAAAGAGTTAGACAAAAAGATGTTGGATTAAAACCTTCAACTACTTCTCTGCTTGTCAAATGCGGAGACGGTTTATTCAGTATGGAATTTGTGGTACAGCAGTTTTACTAACTGCAATACCACGTGTTTTTCAAACTATCCCAAACAACTGCCGTTTTGACCCCTTTCGCAACATTTTTGAGAAATAAATGTCTCCTATATAAAATTCTCCCCTACTTCTCTGCTTTTCAAATACGAAGTCGGATTTCAAATCGGGGCTACCAATCTGTATCTAGAGCCTTTTTCGTAACCCCTCACCTGTCTTTCAAGCCTCTGTAAATCATGTCAGAAGTTAGCAGATTCATTCATTTCCAAACATCTATCATTTTGACAACTTATTCAAAGAGTTAGACAAAAAGATGTTGGATTAAAACCTTCAACTACTTCTCTTCTTGTCAAATGCGGAGACGGTTTATTCAGTATGGAATTTGTGTTACAGCAGTTTTACTAACTGCAATACCACGTGTTTTTCAAACTATCCCAAACAACTGCCGTTTTGACCCATTTCACAACTTTTTTGAGAAATAAATGTCTCCTATATAAAATTCTCCCCTACTTCTCTGCTTTTCAAATACGAAGTCGGATTTCAAATTGGGGCTACCAATCTGTATCTAGAGCCTTTTTCGTAACCCCTCGCCTGTCTTTCAAGCCTTTGTAAATCATGTCAGAAGTTAGCAGATTCATTCATTTCCAAACAACTATCATTTTGACAACTTATTCAAAGAGTTAGACAAAAAGATGTTGGATTAAAACCTTCAACTACTTCTCTGCTTGTCAAATGCGGAGACGGTTTATTCAGTATGGAATTTGTGGTACAGCAGTTTTACTAACTGCAATACCACGTGTTTTTCAAACTATCCCAAACAACTGCCGTTTTGACCCCTTTCGCAACATTTTTGAGAAATAAATGTCTCCTATATAAAATTCTCCCCTACTTCTCTGCTTTTCAAATACGAATTCATTTTTCAAATCGGGGCTACCAATCTGTATCTAGAGCCGTTTTCGTAACCCCTCGCCTGTCTTTCAAGCTTCTGTAAATCATGTCAGAAGTTAGCAGATTCATTCATTTCCAAACAACTATCATTTTGACAACTTATTCAAAGAGTTAGACAAAAAGATGTTGGATTAAAACCTTCAACTACTTCTCTGCTTGTCAAATGCGGAGACGGTTTATTCAGTATGGAATTTGTGGTACAGCAGTTTTACTAACTGCAATACCACGTGTTTTTCAAACTATCCCAAACAACTGCCGTTTTGACCCCTTTCGCAACATTTTTGAGAAATAAATGTCTCCTATATAAAATTCTCCCCTACTTCTCTGCTTTTCAAATATGAAGTCGGATTTAAAATTGTGGCTACCAATCTGTATCTAGAGCCTTTTTCGTAACCCCTCGCCTGTCTTTCAAGCCTCTGTAAATCATGTCAGAAGTTAGCAGATTCATTCATTTCCAAACAACTATCATTTTGACAACTTATTCAAAGAGTTAGACAAAAAGATGTTGGATTAAAACCTTCAACTACTTCTCTGCTTGTCAAATGCGGAGACGGTTTATTCAGTATGGAATTTGTGGTACAGCAGTTTTACTAACTGCAATACCACGTGTTTTTCAAACTAACCCAAACAACTGCCGTTTTGACCCCTTTCGCAACATTTTTGAGAAATAAATGTCTCCTATATAAAATTCTCCCCTACTTCTCTGCTTTTCAAATACGAAGTCGGATTTCAAATCGGGGCTACCAATCTGTATCTAGAGCCGTTTTCGTAACCCCTCGCCTGTCTTTCAAGCCTCTGTAAATCATGTCAGAAGTTAGCAGATTCATTCATTTCCAAACAACTATCATTTTGACAACTTATTCAAAGAGTTAGACAAAAAGATGTTGGATTAAAACCTTCAACTACTTCTCTGCTTGTCAAATGCGGAGACGGTTTATTCAGTATGGAATTTGTGGTACAGCAGTTTTACTAACTGCAATACCACGTGTTTTTCAAACTAACCCAAACAACTGCCGTTTTGACCCCTTTCGCAACATTTTTGAGAAATAAATGTCTCCTATATAAAATTCTCCCCTACTTCTCTGCTTTTCAAATACGAAGTCGGATTTCAAATCGGGGCTACCAATCTGTATCTAGAGCCGTTTTCGTAACCCCTCGCCTGTCTTTCAAGCCTCTGTAAATCATGTCAGAAGTTAGCAGATTCATTCATTTCCAAACAACTATCATTTTGACAACTTATTCAAAGAGTTAGACAAAAAGATGTTGGATTAAAACCTTCAACTACTTCTCTGCTTGTCAAATGCGGAGACGGTTTATTCAGTATGGAATTTGTGGTACAGCAGTTTTACTAACTGCAATACCACGTGTTTTTCAAACTAACCCAAACAACTGCCGTTTTGACCCCTTTCGCAACATTTTTGAGAAATAAATGTCTCCTATATAAAATTCTCCCCTACTTCTCTGCTTTTCAAATACGAAGTCGGATTTCAAATCGGGGCTACCAATCTGTATCTAGAGCCGTTTTCGTAACCCCTCGCCTGTCTTTCAAGCTTCTGTAAATCATGTCAGAAGTTAGCAGATTCATTCATTTCCAAACAACTATCATTGACAACTTATTCAAAGAGTTAGACAAAAAGATGTTGGATTAAAACCTTCAACACCTTCTCTGCTTGTCAAATGCGGAGACGGTTTATTCAGTATGGAATTTGTGGTACAGCAGTTTTACTAACTGCAATACCACGTGTTTTTCAAACTATCCCAAACAACTGCCGTTTTGACCCCTTTCGCAACATTTTTGAGAAATAAATGTATCCTATATAAAATTCTCCCCTACTTCTCTGCTTTTCAAATACGAAGTCGGATTTCAAATCGGGGCTACCAATCTGTATCTAGAGCCGTTTTCGTAACCCCTCACCTGTCTTTCAAGCCTCTGTAAATCATGTCAGAAGTTAGCAGATTCATTCATTTCCAAACATCTATCATTTTGACAACTTATTCAAAGAGTTAGACAAAAAGATGTTGGATTAAAACCTTCAACTACTTCTCTGCTTGTCAAATGCGGAGACGGTTTATTCAGTATGGAATTTGTGGTACAGCAGTTTTACTAACTGCAATACCACGTGTTTTTCAAACTATCCCAAACAACTGCCGTTTTGACCCCTTTCGCAACATTTTTGAGAAATAAATGTCTCCTATATAAAATTCTCCCCTACTTCTCTGCTTTTCAAATACGAATTCATTTTTCAAATCGGGGCTACCAATCTGTATCTAGAGCCGTTTTCGTAACCCCTCGCCTGTCTTTCAAGCTTCTGTAAATCATGTCAGAAGTTAGCAGATTCATTCATTTCCAAACAACTATCATTTTGACAACTTATTCAAAGAGTTAGACAAAAAGATGTTGGATTAAAACCTTCAACACCTTCTCTGCTTGTCAAATGCGGAGACGGTTTATTCAGTATGGAATTTGTGGTACAGCAGTTTTACTAACTGCAATACCACGTGTTTTTCAAACTATCCCAAACAACTGCCGTTTTGACCCCTTTCGCAACATTTTTGAGAAATAAATGTATCCTATATAAAATTCTCCCCTACTTCTCTGCTTTTCAAATACGAAGTCGGATTTCAAATCGGGGCTACCAATCTGTATCTAGAGCCGTTTTCGTAACCCCTCACCTGTCTTTCAAGCCTCTGTAAATCATGTCAGAAGTTAGCAGATTCATTCATTTCCAAACATCTATCATTTTGACAACTTATTCAAAGAGTTAGACAAAAAGATGTTGGATTAAAACCTTCAACTACTTCTCTGCTTGTCAAATGCGGAGACGGTTTATTCAGTATGGAATTTGTGGTACAGCAGTTTTACTAACTGCAATACCACGTGTTTTTCAAACTAACCCAAACAACTGCCGTTTTGACCCCTTTCGCAACATTTTTGAGAAATAAATGTCTCCTATATAAAATTCTCCCCTACTTCTCTGCTTTTCAAATACGAAGTCGGATTTCAAATCGGGGCTACCAATCTGTATCTAGAGCCGTTTTCGTAACCCCTCGCCTGTCTTTCAAGCTTCTGTAAATCATGTCAGAAGTTAGCAGATTCATTCATTTCCAAACAACTATCATTGACAACTTATTCAAAGAGTTAGACAAAAAGATGTTGGATTAAAACCTTCAACACCTTCTCTGCTTGTCAAATGCGGAGACGGTTTATTCAGTATGGAATTTGTGGTACAGCAGTTTTACTAACTGCAATACCACGTGTTTTTCAAACTATCCCAAACAACTGCCGTTTTGACCCCTTTCGCAACATTTTTGAGAAATAAATGTATCCTATATAAAATTCTCCCCTACTTCTCTGCTTTTCAAATACGAAGTCGGATTTCAAATCGGGGCTACCAATCTGTATCTAGAGCCGTTTTCGTAACCCCTCACCTGTCTTTCAAGCCTCTGTAAATCATGTCAGAAGTTAGCAGATTCATTCATTTCCAAACATCTATCATTTTGACAACTTATTCAAAGAGTTAGACAAAAAGATGTTGGATTAAAACCTTCAACTACTTCTCTGCTTGTCAAATGCGGAGACGGTTTATTCAGTATGGAATTTGTGGTACAGCAGTTTTACTAACTGCAATACCACGTGTTTTTCAAACTATCCCAAACAACTGCCGTTTTGACCCCTTTCGCAACATTTTTGAGAAATAAATGTCTCCTATATAAAATTCTCCCCTACTTCTCTGCTTTTCAAATACGAATTCATTTTTCAAATCGGGGCTACCAATCTGTATCTAGAGCCGTTTTCGTAACCCCTCGCCTGTCTTTCAAGCTTCTGTAAATCATGTCAGAAGTTAGCAGATTCATTCATTTCCAAACAACTATCATTTTGACAACTTATTCAAAGAGTTAGACAAAAAGATGTTGGATTAAAACCTTCAACACCTTCTCTGCTTGTCAAATGCGGAGACGGTTTATTCAGTATGGAATTTGTGGTACAGCAGTTTTACTAACTGCAATACCACGTGTTTTTCAAACTATCCCAAACAACTGCCGTTTTGACCCCTTTCGCAACATTTTTGAGAAATAAATGTATCCTATATAAAATTCTCCCCTACTTCTCTGCTTTTCAAATACGAAGTCGGATTTCAAATCGGGGCTACCAATCTGTATCTAGAGCCGTTTTCGTAACCCCTCACCTGTCTTTCAAGCCTCTGTAAATCATGTCAGAAGTTAGCAGATTCATTCATTTCCAAACATCTATCATTTTGACAACTTATTCAAAGAGTTAGACAAAAAGATGTTGGATTAAAACCTTCAACTACTTCTCTGCTTGTCAAATGCGGAGACGGTTTATTCAGTATGGAATTTGTGGTACAGCAGTTTTACTAACTGCAATACCACGTGTTTTTCAAACTATCCCAAACAACTGCCGTTTTGACCCCTTTCGCAACATTTTTGAGAAATAAATGTATCCTATATAAAATTCTCCCCTACTTCTCTGCTTTTCAAATACGAAGTCTGATTTCAAATCGGGGCTACCAATCTGTATCTAGAGCCGTTTTCGTAACCCCTCGCCTGTCTTTCAAGGCTCTGTAAATCATGTCAGAAGTTAGCAGATTCATTCATTTCCAAACATCTATCATTTTGACAACTTATTCAAAGAGTTAGACAAAAAGATGTTGGATTAAAACCTTCAACTACTTCTCTTCTTGTCAAATGCGGAGACGGTTTATTCAGTATGGAATTTGTGGTACAGCAGTTTTACTAACTGCAATACCACGTGTTTTTCAAACTATCCCAAACAACTGCCGTTTTGACCCATTTCACAACTTTTTTGAGAAATAAATGTCTCCTATATAAAATTCTCCCCTACTTCTCTGCTTTTCAAATACGAAGTCGGATTTCAAATTGGGGCTACCAATCTGTATCTAGAGCCTTTTTCGTAACCCCTCGCCTGTCTTTCAAGCCTCTGTAAATCATGTCAGAAGTTAGCAGATTCATTCATTTCCAAACAACTATCATTTTGACAACTTATTCAAAGAGTTAGACAAAAAGATTTTGGATTAAAACCTTCAACTACTTCTCTGCTTGTCAAATGCGGAGACGGTTTATTCAGTATGGAACTTATGTTACAGCAGTTTTACTAACTGCAATACCACGTGTTTTTGAAACTATCCCAAACAACTGCCGTTTTGACCCCTTTCGCAACATTTTTGAGAAATAAATGTCTCCTATATAAAATTCTCCCCTACTTCTCTGCTTTTCAAATACGAAGTCGGATTTCAAATCGGGGCTACCAATCTGTATCTAGAGCCGTTTTCGTAACCCCTCGCCTGTCTTTCAAGCCTCTGTAAATCATGTCAGAAGTTAGCAGATTCATTCATTTCCAAACACCTATCATTTTGACAACTTATTCAAAGAGTTAGACAAAAAGATGTTGGATTAAAACCTTCAACACCTTCTTTGCTTGTCAAATGCGGAGACGGTTTATTCAGTATGGAATTTGTGGTACAGCAGTTTTACTAACTGCAATACCACGTGTTTTTCAAACTATCCCAAACAACTGCCGTTTTGACCCCTTTCGCAACATTTTTGAGAAATAAATGTCTACTATATAAAATTCTCCCCTACTTCTCTGCTTTTCAAATACGAAGTCGGATTTCAAATTGGGGCTACCAATCTGTATCTAGAGCCTTTTTCGTAACCCCTCGCCTGTCTTTCAAGCCTCTGTAAATCATGTCAGAAGTTAGCAGATTCATTCATTTCCAAACAACTATCATTTTGACAACTTATTCAAAGAGTTAGACAAAAAGATGTTGGATTAAAACCTTCAACTACTTCTCTGCTTGTCAAATGCGGAGACGGTTTATTCAGTATGGAATTTGTGGTACAGCAGTTTTACTAACTGCAATACCACGTGTTTTTCAAACTATCCCAAACAACTGCCGTTTTGACCCCTTTCGCAACATTTTTGAGAAATAAATGTCTCCTATATAAAATTCTCCCCTACTTCTCTGCTTTTCAAATACGAATTCATTTTTCAAATCGGGGCTACCAATCTGTATCTAGAGCCGTTTTCGTAACCCCTCGCCTGTCTTTCAAGCTTCTGTAAATCATGTCAGAAGTTAGCAGATTCATTCATTTCCAAACAACTATCATTTTGACAACTTATTCAAAGAGTTAGACAAAAAGATGTTGGATTAAAACCTTCAACTACTTCTCTGCTTGTCAAATGCGGAGACGGTTTATTCAGTATGGAATTTGTGGTACAGCAGTTTTACTAACTGCAATACCACGTGTTTTTCAAACTATCCCAAACAACTGCCGTTTTGACCCCTTTCGCAACATTTTTGAGAAATAAATGTATCCTATATAAAATTCTCCCCTACTTCTCTGCTTTTCAAATACGAAGTCGGATTTCAAATCGGGGCTACCAATCTGTATCTAGAGCCGTTTTCGTAACCCCTCACCTGTCTTTCAAGCCTCTGTAAATCATGTCAGAAGTTAGCAGATTCATTCATTTCCAAACATCTATCATTTTGACAACTTATTCAAAGAGTTAGACAAAAAGATGTTGGATTAAAACCTTCAACTACTTCTCTGCTTGTCAAATGCGGAGACGGTTTATTCAGTATGGAATTTGTGGTACAGCAGTTTTACTAACTGCAATACCACGTGTTTTTCAAACTATCCCAAACAACTGCCGTTTTGACCCCTTTCGCAACATTTTTGAGAAATAAATGTCTCCTATATAAAATTCTCCCCTACTTCTCTGCTTTTCAAATACGAATTCATTTTTCAAATCGGGGCTACCAATCTGTATCTAGAGCCGTTTTCGTAACCCCTCGCCTGTCTTTCAAGCTTCTGTAAATCATGTCAGAAGTTAGCAGATTCATTCATTTCCAAACAACTATCATTTTGACAACTTATTCAAAGAGTTAGACAAAAAGATGTTGGATTAAAACCTTCAACACCTTCTCTGCTTGTCAAATGCGGAGACGGTTTATTCAGTATGGAATTTGTGGTACAGCAGTTTTACTAACTGCAATACCACGTGTTTTTCAAACTATCCCAAACAACTGCCGTTTTGACCCCTTTCGCAACATTTTTGAGAAATAAATGTATCCTATATAAAATTCTCCCCTACTTCTCTGCTTTTCAAATACGAAGTCGGATTTCAAATCGGGGCTACCAATCTGTATCTAGAGCCGTTTTCGTAACCCCTCACCTGTCTTTCAAGCCTCTGTAAATCATGTCAGAAGTTAGCAGATTCATTCATTTCCAAACATCTATCATTTTGACAACTTATTCAAAGAGTTAGACAAAAAGATGTTGGATTAAAACCTTCAACTACTTCTCTGCTTGTCAAATGCGGAGACGGTTTATTCAGTATGGAATTTGTGGTACAGCAGTTTTACTAACTGCAATACCACGTGTTTTTCAAACTATCCCAAACAACTGCCGTTTTGACCCCTTTCGCAACATTTTTGAGAAATAAATGTATCCTATATAAAATTCTCCCCTACTTCTCTGCTTTTCAAATACGAAGTCTGATTTCAAATCGGGGCTACCAATCTGTATCTAGAGCCGTTTTCGTAACCCCTCGCCTGTCTTTCAAGGCTCTGTAAATCATGTCAGAAGTTAGCAGATTCATTCATTTCCAAACATCTATCATTTTGACAACTTATTCAAAGAGTTAGACAAAAAGATGTTGGATTAAAACCTTCAACTACTTCTCTTCTTGTCAAATGCGGAGACGGTTTATTCAGTATGGAATTTGTGGTACAGCAGTTTTACTAACTGCAATACCACGTGTTTTTCAAACTATCCCAAACAACTGCCGTTTTGACCCATTTCACAACTTTTTTGAGAAATAAATGTCTCCTATATAAAATTCTCCCCTACTTCTCTGCTTTTCAAATACGAAGTCGGATTTCAAATTGGGGCTACCAATCTGTATCTAGAGCCTTTTTCGTAACCCCTCGCCTGTCTTTCAAGCCTCTGTAAATCATGTCAGAAGTTAGCAGATTCATTCATTTCCAAACAACTATCATTTTGACAACTTATTCAAAGAGTTAGACAAAAAGATTTTGGATTAAAACCTTCTTCTACTTCTCTGCTTGTCAAATGCGGAGATGGTTTATTCAGTATGGAACTTATGTTACAGCAGTTTTACTAACTGCAATACCACGTGTTTTTGAAACTATCCCAAACAACTGCCGTTTTGACCCCTTTCGCAACATTTTTGAGAAATAAATGTCTCCTATATAAAATTCTCCCCTACTTCTCTGCTTTTCAAATAAGAAGTCGGATTTCAAATCGAGGCTACCAATCTGTATCTAGAGCCGTTTTCGTAACCCCTCGCCTGTCTTTCAAGCCTCTGTAAATCATGTCAGAAGTTAGCAGATTCATTCATTTCCAAACACCTATCATTTTGACAACTTATTCAAAGAGTTAGACAAAAAGATGTTGGATTAAAACCTTCAACACCTTCTTTGCTTGTCAAATGCGGAGACGGTTTATTCAGTATGGAATTTGTGGTACAGCAGTTTTACTAACTGCAATACCACGTGTTTTTCAAACTATCCCAAACAACTGCCGTTTTGACCCCTTTCGCAACATTTTTGAGAAATAAATGTCTACTATATAAAATTCTCCCCTACTTCTCTGCTTTTCAAATACGAAGTCGGATTTCAAATTGGGGCTACCAATCTGTATCTAGAGCCTTTTTCGTAACCCCTCGCCTGTCTTTCAAGCCTCTGTAAATCATGTCAGAAGTTAGCAGATTCATTCATTTCCAAACAACTATCATTTTGACAACTTATTCAAAGAGTTAGACAAAAAGATGTTGGATTAAAACCTTCAACTACTTCTCTGCTTGTCAAATGCGGAGACGGTTTATTCAGTATGGAATTTGTGGTACAGCAGTTTTACTAACTGCAATACCACGTGTTTTTCAAACTATCCCAAACAACTGCCGTTTTGACCCCTTTCGCAACATTTTTGAGAAATAAATGTCTCCTATATAAAATTCTCCCCTACTTCTCTGCTTTTCAAATACGAATTCATTTTTCAAATCGGGGCTACCAATCTGTATCTAGAGCCGTTTTCGTAACCCCTCGCCTGTCTTTCAAGCTTCTGTAAATCATGTCAGAAGTTAGCAGATTCATTCATTTCCAAACAACTATCATTTTGACAACTTATTCAAAGAGTTAGACAAAAAGATGTTGGATTAAAACCTTCAACTACTTCTCTGCTTGTCAAATGCGGAGACGGTTTATTCAGTATGGAATTTGTGGTACAGCAGTTTTACTAACTGCAATACCACGTGTTTTTCAAACTATCCCAAACAACTGCCGTTTTGACCCCTTTCGCAACATTTTTGAGAAATAAATGTCTCCTATATAAAATTCTCCCCTACTTCTTTGCTTTTCAAATACGAAGTCGGATTTCAAATCGGGGCTACCAATCTGTATCTAGAGCCGTTTTCGTAACCCCTCGCCTGTCTTTCAAGCCTCTGTAAATCATGTCAGAAGTTAGCAGATTCATTCATTTCCAAACACCTATCATTTTGACAACTTATTCAAAGAGTTAGACAAAAAGATGTTGGATTAAAACCTTCAACACCTTCTTTGCTTGTCAAATGCGGAGACGGTTTATTCAGTATGGAATTTGTGGTACAGCAGTTTTACTAACTGCAATACCACGTGTTTTTCAAACTATCCCAAACAACTGCCGTTTTGACCCCTTTCGCAACATTTTTGAGAAATAAATGTCTCCTATATAAAATTCTCCCCTACTTCTCTGCTTTTCAAATACGAAGTCATTTTTCAAATCGGGGCTACCAATCTGTATCTAGAGCCGTTTTCGTAACCCCTCGCCTGTCTTTCAAGCTTCTGTAAATCATGTCAGAAGTTAGCAGATTCATTCATTTCCAAACAACTATCATTTTGACAACTTATTCAAAGAGTTAGACAAAAAGATGTTGAATTAAAACCTTCAACTACTTCTCTGCTTGTCAAATGCGGAGACGGTTTATTCAGTATGGAATTTGTGGTACAGCAGTTTTACTAACTGCAATACCACGTGTTTTTCAAACTATCCCAAACAACTGCCGTTTTGACCCCTTTCGCAACATTTTTGAGAAATAAATGTCTCCTATATAAAATTCTCCCCTACTTCTTTGCTTTTCAAATACGAAGTCGGATTTCAAATCGGGGCTACCAATCTGTATCTAGAGCCGTTTTCGTAACCCCTCGCCTGTCTTTCAAGCTTCTGTAAATCATGTCAGAAGTTAGCAGATTCATTCATTTCCAAACAACTATCATTTTGACAACTTATTCAAAGAGTTAGACAAAAAGATGTTGAATTAAAACCTTCAACTACTTCTCTGCTTGTCAAATGCGGAGACGGTTTATTCAGTATGGAATTTGTGTTACAGCAGTTTTACTAACTGCAATACCACGTGTTTTTCAAACTATCCCAAACAACTGCCGTTTTGACCCCTTTCGCAACATTTTTGAGAAATAAATGTCTCCTATATAAAATTCTCCCCTACTTCTTTGCTTTTCAAATACGAAGTCGGATTTGAAATCGGGGCTACCAATCTGTATCTAGAGCCGTTTTCGTAACCCCTCGCCTGTCTTTCAAGCCTCTGTAAATCATGTCAGAAGTTAGCAGATTCATTCATTTCCAAACACCTATCATTTTGACAACTTATTCAAAGAGTTAGACAAAAAGATGTTGGATTAAAACCTTCAACTACTTCTCTGCTTGTCAAATGCGGAGACGGTTTATTCAGTATGGAATTTGTGTTACAGCAGTTTTACTAACTGCAATACCACGTGTTTTTCAAACTATCCCAAACAACTGCCGTTTTGACCCCTTTCGCAACATTTTTGAGAAATAAATGTCTCCTATATAAAATTCTCCCCTACTTCTTTGCTTTTCAAATACGAAGTCGGATTTGAAATCGGGGCTACCAATCTGTATCTAGAGCCGTTTTCGTAACCCCTCGCCTGTCTTTCAAGCCTCTGTAAATCATGTCAGAAGTTAGCAGATTCATTCATTTCCAAACACCTATCATTTTGACAACTTATTCAAAGAGTTAGACAAAAAGATGTTGGATTAAAACCTTCAACACCTTCTTTGCTTGTCAAATGCGGAGACGGTTTATTCAGTATGGAATTTGTGGTACAGCAGTTTTACTAACTGCAATACCACGTGTTTTTCAAACTATCCCAAACAACTGCCGTTTTGACCCCTTTCGCAACATTTTTGAGAAATAAATGTCTCCTATATAAAATTCTCCCCTACTTCTCTGCTTTTCAAATACGAAGTCGGATTTCAAATCGGGGCTACCAATCTGTATCTAGAGCCGTTTTCGTAACCCCTCACCTGTCTTTCAAGACTCTGTAAATCATGTCAGAAGTTAGCAGATTCATTCATTTCCAAACAACTATCATTTTGACCACTAAACCAAAGAGTTAGACAAAAATATTTTGGATTAAAGCCTTCAACTACTTCTCTGCTTGTCAAATGCGGAGACGGTTTATTCAGTATGGAACTTATGTTACAGCACTTTTACTAACTGCAATACCACGTGTTTTTCAAACTATCCCAAACAACTGCCGTTTTGAACCCTTTCGCAACATTTTTGAGAAATAAATGTATCCTATATAAAATTCTCCCCTACTTCTCTGCTTTTCAAATACGAAGTCGGATTTCAAATCGGGGCTACCAATCTGTATCTAGAGCCTTTTTCGTAACCCCTCGCCTGTCTTTCAAGCCTCTGTAAATCATGTCAGAAGTTAGCAGATTCATTCATTTCCAAACAACTATCATTTTGACAACTTATTCAAAGAGTTAGACAAAAAGATGTTGGATTAAAACCTTCAACTACTTCTCTGCTTGTCAAATGCGGAGACGGTTTATTCAGTATGGAATTTGTGTTACAGCAGTTTTACTAACTGCAATACCACGTGTTTTTCAAACTATCCCAAACAACTGCCGTTTTGACCCCTTTCGCAACATTTTTGAGAAATAAATGTCTCCTATATAAAATTCTCCCCTACTTCTCTGCTTTTCAAATACGAAGTCGGATTTCAAATCGGGGCTACCAATCTGTATCTAGAGCCGTTTTCGTAACCCCTCGCCTGTCTTTCAAGCCTCTGTAAATCATGTCAGAAGTTAGCAGATTCATTCATTTCCAAACATCTATCATTTTTACAACTTATTCAAAGAGTTAGACAAAAAGATGTTGGATTAAAACCTTCAACTACTTCTCTGCTTGTCAAATGCGGAGACGGTTTATTCAGTATGGAACTTATGTTACAGCAGTTTTACTAACTGCAATACCACGTGTTTTTCAAACTATCCCAAACAACTGCCGTTTTGACCCCTTTCGCAACATTTTTGAGAAATAAATGTCTCCTATATAAAATTCTCCCCTACTTCTCTGCTTTTCAAATACGAAGTCGGATTTCAAATCGGGTTTACCAATCTGTATCTAGAGCCTTTTTCGTAACCCCTCGCCTGTCTTTCAAGCCTCTGTAAATCATGTCAGAAGTTAGCAGAATCATTAATTTCCAAACAACTATCATTTTGACCACTAAACCAAAGAGGTAAACAAAAAGATGTTGGATTAAAACCTTCAACTACTTCTCTGCTTGTCAAATGCGGAGACGGTTTATTCAGTATGGAATTTGTGGTACAGCAGTTTTACTAACTGCAATACCACGTGTTTTTCAAACTATCCCAAACAACTGCCGTTTTGACGCCTTTCGAAACATTTTTGAGAAATAAATGTCTCCTATATAAAATTCTCCCCTACTTCTCTGCTTTTCAAATACGAAGTCGGATTTCAAATCGGGGCTACCAATCTGTATCTAGAGCCTTTTTCGTAACCCCTCGCCTGTCTTTCAAGCCTCTGTAAATCATGTCAGAAGTTAGCAGATTCATTCATTTCCAAACAACTATCATTTTGACAACTTATTCAAAGAGTTAGACAAAAAGATGTTGGATTAAAACCTTCAACTCCTTCTCTGCTTGTCAAATGCGGAGACGGTTTATTCAGTATGGAATTTGTGGTACAGCAGTTTTACTAACTGCAATACCACGTGTTTTTCAAACTATCCCAAACAACTGCCGTTTTGACCCCTTTCACAACATTTTTGAGAAATAAATGTCTCCTATATAAAATTCTCCCCTACTTCTCTGCTTTTCAAATACGAAGTCGGATTTCAAATCGGGGCTACCAATCTGTATCTAGAGCCTTTTTCGTAATCCCTCGCCTGTCTTTCAAGCCTCTGTAAATCATGTCAGAAGTTAGCAGATTCATTAATTTCCAAACAACTATCATTTTGACAACTTATTCAAAGAGTTAGACAAAAAGATGTTGGATTAAAACCTTCAACTACTTCTCTGCTTGTCAAATGCGGAAAAGGTTTATTCAGTATGGAACTTATGTTACAGCAGTTTTACTAACTGCAATACCACGTGTTATTCAAACTATCCCAAACAACTGCCGTTTTGACCCTTTTCGCAACATTTTTGAGAAAAAAACGTCTCTTATATAAAATCTACCTCTACTTCTCTGCTTTTCAAATACGAAGTCGGATTTCAAATCGGGGCTACCAATCTGTATCTAGAGCCGTTTTCGTAACCCCTCGCCTGTCTTTCAAGCCTCTGTAAATCATGTCAGAAGTTAGCAGAATCATTAATTTCCAAACAACTATCATTTTGACCACTAAACCAAAGAGTTAGACAAAAAGATGTTGGATTAAAACCTTCAACTACTTCTCTGCTTGTCAAATGCGGAGACGGTTTATTCAGTATGGAATTTGTGGTACAGCAGTTTTACTAACTGCAATACCACGTGTTTTTCAAACTATCCCAAACAACTGCCGTTTTGACCCCTTTCGCAACATTTTTGAGAAATAAATGTCTCCTATATAAAATTCTCCCCTACTTCTCTGCTTTTCAAATACGAAGTCGGATTTCAAATCGGGGCTACCAATCTGTATCTAGAGCCTTTTTCGTAACCCCTCGCCTGTCTTTAAAGCCTCTGTAAATCATGTCAGAAGTTAGCAGAATCATTAATTTCCAAACAACTATCATTTTGACCACTAAACCAAAGAGTTAGACAAAAAGATGTTGGATTAAAACCTTCAACTCCTTCTCTGCTTGTCAAAGGCGGAGACGGTTTATTCAGTATGGAATTTGTGGTACAGCAGTTTTACTAACTGCAATACCACGTGTTTTTCAAACTATCCCAAACAACTGCCGTTTTGACTCCTTTCGCAACATTTTTGAGAAATAAATGTCTCCTATATAAAATTCTCCCCTACTTCTCTGCTTTTCAAATACGAAGTCGGATTTCAAATCGGGGCTACCAATCTGTATCTAGAGCCTTTTTCGTAACCCCTCGCCTGTCTTTCAAGCCTCTGTAAATCATGTCAGAAGTTAGCAGATTCATTCATTTCCAAACAACTATCATTTTGACAACTTATTCAAAGAGTTAGACAAAAAGATGTTGGATTAAAACCTTCAACTCCTTCTCTGCTTGTCAAATGCGGAGACGGTTTATTCAGTATGGAATTTGTGGTACAGCAGTTTTACTAACTGCAATACCACATGTTTTTCAAACTATCCCAAACAACTGCCGTTTTGACCCCTTTCACAACATTTTTGAGAAATAAATGTCTCCTATATAAAATTCTCCCCTACTTCTCTGCTTTTCAAATACGAAATCGGATTTCAAATCGGGGCTACCAATCTGTATCTAGAGCCTTTTTCGTAATCCCTCGCCTGTCTTTCAAGCCTCTGTAAATCATGTCAGAAGTTAGCAGATTCATTAATTTCCAAACAACTATAATTTTGACAACTTATTCAAAGAGTTAGACAAAAAGATGTTGGATTAAAACCTTCAACTACTTCTCTGCTTGTCAAATGCGGAAAAGGTTTATTCAGTATGGAACTTATGTTACAGCAGTTTTACTAACTGCAATACCACGTGTTATTCAAACTATCCCAAACAACTGCCGTTTTGACCCTTTTCGCAACATTTTTGAGAAAAAAACGTCTCTTATATAAAATCTACCTCTACTTCTCTGCTTTTCAAATACGAAGTCGGATTTCAAATCGGGGCTACCAATCTGTATCTAGAGCCGTTTTCGTAACCCCTCGCCTGTCTTTCAAGCCTCTGTAAATCATGTCAGAAGTTAGCAGAATCATTAATTTCCAAACAACTATCATTTTGACCACTAAACCAAAGAGTTAGACAAAAAGATGTTGGATTAAAACCTTCAACTACTTCTCTGCTTGTCAAATGCGGAGACGGTTTATTCAGTATGGAATTTGTGGTACAGCAGTTTTACTAACTGCAATACCACGTGTTTTTCAAACTATCCCAAACAACTGCCGTTTTGACCCCTTTCGCAACATTTTTGAGAAATAAATGTCTCCTATATAAAATTCTCCCCTACTTCTCTGCTTTTCAAATACGAAGTCGGATTTCAAATCGGGGCTACCAATCTGTATCTAGAGCCTTTTTCGTAACCCCTCGCCTGTCTTTAAAGCCTCTGTAAATCATGTCAGAAGTTAGCAGAATCATTAATTTCCAAACAACTATCATTTTGACCACTAAACCAAAGAGTTAGACAAAAAGATGTTGGATTAAAACCTTCAACTCCTTCTCTGCTTGTCAAATGCGGAGACGGTTTATTCAGTATGGAATTTGTGGTACAGCAGTTTTACTAACTGCAATACCACGTGTTTTTCAAACTATCCCAAACAACTGCCGTTTTGACTCCTTTCGCAACATTTTTGAGAAATAAATGTCTCCTATAAAAAATCTCCCCTACTTCTCTGCTTTTCAAATACGAAGTCGGATTTCAAATCGGGGCTACCAATCTGTATCTAGAGCCTTTTTCGTAACCCCTCGCCTGTCTTTCAAGCCTCTGTAAATCATGTCAGAAGTTAGCAGATTCATTCATTTCCAAACAACTATCATTTTGACAACTTATTCAAAGAGTTAGACAAAAAGATGTTGGATTAAAACCTTCAACTACTTCTCTGCTTGTCAAATGCGGAAAAGGTTTATTCAGTATGGAACTTATGTTACAGCAGTTTTACTAACTGCAATAACACGTGTTATTCAAACTATCCCAAACAACTGCCGTTTTGACCCTTTTCGCAACATTTTTGAGAAAAAAACGTCTCTTATATAAAATCTACCTCTACTTCTCTGCTTTTCAAATACGAAGTCGGATTTCAAATCGGGGCTACCAATCTGTATCTAGAGCCGTTTTCGTAACCCCTCGCCTGTCTTTCAAGCCTCTGTAAATCATGTCAGAAGTTAGCAGAATCATTAATTTCCAAACAACTATCATTTTGACCACTAAACCAAAGAGTTAGACAAAAAGATGTTGGATTAAAACCTTCAACTACTTCTCTGCTTGTCAAATGCGGAGACGGTTTATTCAGTATGGAATTTGTGGTACAGCAGTTTTACTAACTGCAATACCACGTGTTTTTCAAACTATCCCAAACAACTGCCGTTTTGACCCCTTTCGCAACTTTTTTGAGAAATAAATGTCTCCTATATAAAATTCTCCCCTACTTCTCTGCTTTTCAAATACGAAGTCGGATTTCAAATCGGGTTTACCAATCTGTATCTAGAGCCTTTTTCGTAACCCCTCGCCTGTCTTTCAAGCCTCTGTAAATCATGTCAGAAGTTAGCAGAATCATTAATTTCCAAACAACTATCATTTTGACCACTAAACCAAAGAGTTAGACAAAAAGATGTTGGATTAAAACCTTCAACTACTTCTCTGCTTGTCAAATGCGGAGACGGTTTATTCAGTATGGAATTTGTGGTACAGCAGTTTTACTAACTGCAATACCACGTGTTTTTCAAACTATCCCAAACAACTGCCGTTTTGACGCCTTTCGCAACATTTTTGAGAAATAAATGTCTCCTATATAAAATTCTCCCCTAGTTCTCTGCTTTTCAAATACGAAGTCGGATTTCAAATCGGGGCTACCAATCTGTATCTAGAGCCTTTTTCGTAACCCCTCGCCTGTCTTTAAAGCCTCTGTAAATCATGTCAGAAGTTAGCAGAATCATTAATTTCCAAACAACTATCATTTTGACCACTAAACCAAAGAGTTAGACAAAAAGATGTTGGATTAAAACCTTCAACTCCTTCTCTGCTTGTCAAATGCGGAGACGGTTTATTCAGTATGGAATTTGTGGTACAGCAGTTTTACTAACTGCAATACCACGTGTTTTTCAAACTATCCCAAACAACTGCCGTTTTGACTCCTTTCGCAACATTTTTGAGAAATAAATGTCTCCTATATAAAATTCTCCCCTACTTCTCTGCTTTTCAAATACGAAGTCGGATTTCAAATCGGGGCTACCAATCTGTATCTAGAGCCTTTTTCGTAACCCCTCGCCTGTCTTTCAAGCCTCTGTAAATCATGTCAGAAGTTAGCAGATTCATTCATTTCCAAACAACTATCATTTTGACAACTTATTCAAAGAGTTAGACAAAAAGATGTTGGATTAAAACCTTCAACTACTTCTCTGCTTGTCAAATGCGGAGACGGTTTATTCAGTATGGAACTTATGTTACAGCAGTTTTACTAACTGCAATACCACGTGTTATTCAAACTATCCCAAACAACTGCCGTTTTGACCCTTTTCGCAACATTTTTGAGAAAAAAACGTCTCTTATATAAAATCTACCTCTACTTCTCTGCTTTTCAAATACGAAGTCGGATTTCAAATCGGGGCTACCAATCTGTATCTAGAGCCGTTTTCGTAACCCCTCGCCTGTCTTTCAAGCCTCTGTAAATCATGTCAGAAGTTAGCAGAATCATTAATTTCCAAACAACTATCATTTTGACAACTTATTCAAAGAGTTAGACAAAAAGATGTTGGATTAAAACCTTCAACTACTTCTCTGCTTGTCAAATGCGGAAAAGGTTTATTCAGTATGGAACTTATGTTACAGCAGTTTTACTAACTGCAATACCACGTGTTATTCAAACTATCCCAAACAACTGCCGTTTTGACCCTTTTCGCAACATTTTTGAGAAATAAACGTCTCCTATATAAAATTCTCTCCTACTTCTCTACTTTTCAAATAAGAAGTCGGATTTCAAATCGAGGCTACCAATCTGTATCTAGAGCCGTTTTCGTAACCCCTCGCCTGTCTTTCAAGCCTCTGTAAATCATGTCAGAAGTTAGCAGATTCATTCATTTCCAAACAACTATCATTTTGACCACTAAACCAAAGAGTTAGACAAAAAGATTTTGGATTAAAACCTTCAACTACTTCTCTGCTTGTCAAATGCGGAGACGGTTTATTCAGTATGGAACTTATGTTACAGCAGTTTTACTAACTGCAATACCACATGTTTTTCAAACTATCCCAAACAACTGCCGTTTTGACCCCTTTCGCAACTTTTTTGAGAAATAAATGTCTCCTATATAAAATTCTCCCGTACTTCTCTGCTTTTCAAATACGAAGTCGGATTTCAAATCGGGGCTACCAATCTGTATCTAGAGACGTTTTCGTAACCCCTCACCTGTCTTTCAAGCCTCTGTAAATCATGTCAGAAGTTAGCAGAATCATTAATTTCCAAAGAACTATAATTTTGACAACTTATTCAAAGAGTTAGACAAAAAGATGTTGGATTAAAACCTTCAACTACTTCTCTGCTTGTCAAATGCGGAGACGGTTTATTCAGTATGGAACTTATGTTACAGCAGTTTTACTAACTGCAATACCACGTGTTTTTCAAACTATCCCAAACAACTGCCGTTTAGACCCATTTCGCAACATTTTTTGAGAAATAAATGTCTCCTATATAAAATTCTCCCCTACTTCTCTGCTTTTCAAATACGAAGTCGGATTTCAAATCGGGGCTACCAATCTGTATCTAGAGCCGTTTTCGTAACCCCTCGCCTGTCTTTCAAGCCTCTGTAAATCATGTCAGAAGTTAGCAGATTCATTAATTTCCAAACAACTATCATTTTGACCACTAAACCAAAGAGTTAGACAAAAAGATGTTGGATTAAAACCTTCAACTACTTCTCTGCTTGTCAAATGCGGAGACGGTTTATTCAGTATGGAATTTGTGGTATAGCAGTTTTACTAACTGCAATACCACGTGTTTTTCAAACTATCCCAAACAACTGCCGTTTTGACCCCTTTCGCAACATTTTTGAGAAATAAATGTCTCCTATATAAAATTCTCCCCTACTTCTCTGCTTTTCAAATACGAAGTCGGATTTCAAATCGGGGCTACCAATCTGTATCTAGAGCCTTTTTCGTAACCCCTCGCCTGTCTTTCAAGCCTCTGTAAATCATGTCAGAAGTTAGCAGATTCATTCATTTCCAAACAACTATCATTTTGACAACTTATTCAAAGAGTTAGACAAAAAGATGTTGGATTAAAACCTTCAACTACTTCTCTGCTTGTCAAATGCGGAAAAGGTTTATTCAGTATGGAACTTATGTTACAGCAGTTTTACTAACTGCAATACAACGTGTTATTCAAACTATCCCAAACAACTGCCGTTTTGACCCTTTTCGCAACATTTTTGAGAAAAAAACGTCTCTTATATAAAATCTACCTCTACTTCTCTGCTTTTCAAATACGAAGTCGGATTTCAAATCGGGGCTACCAATCTGTATCTAGAGCCTTTTTCGTAACCCCTCGCCTGTCTTTCAAGCCTCTGTAAATCATGTCAGAAGTTAGCAGATTCATTCATTTCCAAACAACTATCATTTTGACCACTAAACCAAAGAGTTAGACAAAAAGATTTTGGATTAAAACCTTCAACTACTTCTCTGCTTGTCAAATGCGGAAAAGGTTTATTCAGTATGGAACTTATGTTACAGCAGTTTTACTAACTGCAATACCACGTGTTATTCAAACTATCCCAAACAACTGCCGTTTTGACCCTTTTCGCAACATTTTTGAGAAAAAAACGTCTCTTATATAAAATCTACCTCTACTTCTCTGCTTTTCAAATACGAAGTCGGATTTCAAATCGGGGCTACCAATCTGTATCTAGAGCCGTTTTCGTAACCCCTCGCCTGTCTTTCAAGCCTCTGTAAATCATGTCAGAAGTTAGCAGAATCATTAATTTCCAAACAACTATCATTTTGACCACTAAACCAAAGAGTTAGACAAAAAGATGTTGGATTAAAACCTTCAACTACTTCTCTGCTTGTCAAATGCGGAGACGGTTTATTCAGTATGGAATTTGTGGTACAGCAGTTTTACTAACTGCAATACCACGTGTTTTTCAAACTATCCCAAACAACTGCCGTTTTGACCCCTTTCGCAACATTTTTGAGAAATAAATGTCTCCTATATAAAATTCTCCCCTACTTCTCTGCTTTTCAAATACGAAGTCGGATTTCAAATCGGGGCTACCAATCTGTATCTAGAGCCTTTTTCGTAACCCCTCGCCTGTCTTTAAAGCCTCTGTAAATCATGTCAGAAGTTAGCAGAATCATTAATTTCCAAACAACTATCATTTTGACCACTAAACCAAAGAGTTAGACAAAAAGATGTTGGATTAAAACCTTCAACTCCTTCTCTGCTTGTCAAATGCGGAGACGGTTTATTCAGTATGGAATTTGTGGTACAGCAGTTTTACTAACTGCAATACCACGTGTTTTTCAAACTATCCCAAACAACTGCCGTTTTGACTCCTTTCGCAACATTTTTGAGAAATAAATGTCTCCTATATAAAATTCTCCCCTACTTCTCTGCTTTTCAAATACGAAGTCGGATTTCAAATCGGGGCTACCAATCTGTATCTAGAGCCTTTTTCGTAACCCCTCGCCTGTCTTTCAAGCCTCTGTAAATCATGTCAGAAGTTAGCAGATTCATTCATTTCCAAACAACTATCATTTTGACAACTTATTCAAAGAGTTAGACAAAAAGATGTTGGATTAAAACCTTCAACTACTTCTCTGCTTGTCAAATGCGGAAAAGGTTTATTCAGTATGGAACTTATGTTACAGCAGTTTTACTAACTGCAATAACACGTGTTATTCAAACTATCCCAAACAACTGCCGTTTTGACCCTTTTCGCAACATTTTTGAGAAAAAAACGTCTCTTATATAAAATCTACCTCTACTTCTCTGCTTTTCAAATACGAAGTCGGATTTCAAATCGGGGCTACCAATCTGTATCTAGAGCCGTTTTCGTAACCCCTCGCCTGTCTTTCAAGCCTCTGTAAATCATGTCAGAAGTTAGCAGAATCATTAATTTCCAAACAACTATCATTTTGACCACTAAACCAAAGAGTTAGACAAAAAGATGTTGGATTAAAACCTTCAACTACTTCTCTGCTTGTCAAATGCGGAGACGGTTTATTCAGTATGGAATTTGTGGTACAGCAGTTTTACTAACTGCAATACCACGTGTTTTTCAAACTATCCCAAACAACTGCCGTTTTGACCCCTTTCGCAACTTTTTTGAGAAATAAATGTCTCCTATATAAAATTCTCCCCTACTTCTCTGCTTTTCAAATACGAAGTCGGATTTCAAATCGGGTTTACCAATCTGTATCTAGAGCCTTTTTCGTAACCCCTCGCCTGTCTTTCAAGCCTCTGTAAATCATGTCAGAAGTTAGCAGAATCATTAATTTCCAAACAACTATCATTTTGACCACTAAACCAAAGAGTTAGACAAAAAGATGTTGGATTAAAACCTTCAACTACTTCTCTGCTTGTCAAATGCGGAGACGGTTTATTCAGTATGGAATTTGTGGTACAGCAGTTTTACTAACTGCAATACCACGTGTTTTTCAAACTATCCCAAACAACTGCCGTTTTGACGCCTTTCGCAACATTTTTGAGAAATAAATGTCTCCTATATAAAATTCTCCCCTACTTCTCTGCTTTTCAAATACGAAGTCGGATTTCAAATCGGGGCTACCAATCTGTATCTAGAGCCTTTTTCGTAACCCCTCGCCTGTCTTTAAAGCCTCTGTAAATCATGTCAGAAGTTAGCAGAATCATTAATTTCCAAACAACTATCATTTTGACCACTAAACCAAAGAGTTAGACAAAAAGATGTTGGATTAAAACCTTCAACTCCTTCTCTGCTTGTCAAATGCGGAGACGGTTTATTCAGTATGGAATTTGTGGTACAGCAGTTTTACTAACTGCAATACCACGTGTTTTTCAAACTATCCCAAACAACTGCCGTTTTGACTCCTTTCGCAACATTTTTGAGAAATAAATGTCTCCTATATAAAATTCTCCCCTACTTCTCTGCTTTTCAAATACGAAGTCGGATTTCAAATCGGGGCTACCAATCTGTATCTAGAGCCTTTTTCGTAACCCCTCGCCTGTCTTTCAAGCCTCTGTAAATCATGTCAGAAGTTAGCAGATTCATTCATTTCCAAACAACTATCATTTTGACAACTTATTCAAAGAGTTAGACAAAAAGATGTTGGATTAAAACCTTCAACTACTTCTCTGCTTGTCAAATGCGGAGACGGTTTATTCAGTATGGAATTTGTGGTACAGCAGTTTTACTAACTGCAATACCACGTGTTTTTCAAACTATCCCAAACAACTGCCGTTTTGACGCCTTTCGCAACATTTTTGAGAAATAAATGTCTCCTATATAAAATTCTCCCCTACTTCTCTGCTTTTCAAATACGAAGTCGGATTTCAAATCGGGGCTACCAATCTGTATCTAGAGCCTTTTTCGTAACCCCTCGCCTGTCTTTAAAGCCTCTGTAAATCATGTCAGAAGTTAGCAGAATCATTAATTTCCAAACAACTATCATTTTGACCACTAAACCAAAGAGTTAGACAAAAAGATGTTGGATTAAAACCTTCAACTCCTTCTCTGCTTGTCAAATGCGGAGACGGTTTATTCAGTATGGAATTTGTGGTACAGCAGTTTTACTAACTGCAATACCACGTGTTTTTCAAACTATCCCAAACAACTGCCGTTTTGACTCCTTTCGCAACATTTTTGAGAAATAAATGTCTCCTATATAAAATTCTCCCCTACTTCTCTGCTTTTCAAATACGAAGTCGGATTTCAAATCGGGGCTACCAATCTGTATCTAGAGCCTTTTTCGTAACCCCTCGCCTGTCTTTCAAGCCTCTGTAAATCATGTCAGAAGTTAGCAGATTCATTCATTTCCAAACAACTATCATTTTGACAACTTATTCAAAGAGTTAGACAAAAAGATGTTGGATTAAAACCTTCAACTACTTCTCTGCTTGTCAAATGCGGAAAAGGTTTATTCAGTATGGAACTTATGTTACAGCAGTTTTACTAACTGCAATACCACGTGTTATTCAAACTATCCCAAACAACTGCCGTTTTGACCCTTTTCGCAACATTTTTGAGAAAAAAACGTCTCTTATATAAAATCTACCTCTACTTCTCTGCTTTTCAAATACGAAGTCGGATTTCAAATCGGGGCTACCAATCTGTATCTAGAGCCGTTTTCGTAACCCCTCGCCTGTCTTTCAAGCCTCTGTAAATCATGTCAGAAGTTAGCAGAATCATTAATTTCCAAAGAACTATAATTTTGACAACTTATTCAAAGAGTTAGACAAAAAGATGTTGGATTAAAACCTTCAACTACTTCTCTGCTTGTCAAATGCGGAAAAGGTTTATTCAGTATGGAACTTATGTTACAGCAGTTTTACTAACTGCAATACCACATGTTTTTCAAACTATCCCAAACAACTGCCGTTTTGACCCTTTTCGCAACATTTTTGAGAAAAAAACGTCTCTTATATAAAATCTACCTCTACTTCTCTGCTTTTCAAATACGAAGTCGGATTTCAAATCGGGGCTACCAATCTGTATCTAGAGCAGTTTTCGTAACCCCTCGCCTGTCTTTCAAGCCTCTGTAAATCATGTCAGAAGTTAGCAGATTCATTCATTTCCAAACAACTATCATTTTGACCACTAAACCAAAGAGTTAGACAAAAAGATTTTGGATTAAAACCTTCAACTACTTCTCTGCTTGTCAAATGCGGAGACGGTTTATTCAGTATGGAATTTGTGTTACAGCAGTTTTACTAACTGCAATACCACGTGTTTTTCAAACTATCCCAAACAACTGCCGTTTAGACCCATTTCGCAACATTTTTTGAGCAATAAATGTCTCCTATATAAAATTCTCCCCTACTTCTCTGCTTTTCAAATACGAAGTCGGATTTCAAATCGGGGCTACCAATCTGTATCTAGAGCCGTTTTCGTAACCCCTCACCTGTCTTTCAAGCCTCTGTAAATCATGTCAGAAGTTAGCAGAATCATTAATTTCCAAACAACTATCATTTTGACCACTAAACCAAAGAGTTAGACAAAAAGATGTTGGATTAAAACCTTCAACTACTTCTCTGCTTGTCAAATGCGGAGACGGTTTATTCAGTATGGAATTTGTGGTATAGCAGTTTTACTAACTGCAATACCACGTGTTTTTCAAACTATCCCAAACAACTGCCGTTTTGACCCCTTTCGCAACATTTTTGAGAAAGAAATGTCTCCTATATAAAATTCTCCCCTACTTCTCTGCTTTTCAAATACGAAGTCGGATTTCAAATCGGGGCTACCAATCTGTATCTAGAGCCTTTTTCGTAACCCCTCGCCTGTCTTTCAAGCCTCTGTAAATCATGTCAGAAGTTAGCAGATTCATTCATTTCCAAACAACTATCATTTTGACAACTTATTCAAAGAGTTAGACAAAAAGATGTTGGATTAAAACCTTCAACTACTTCTCTGCTTGTCAAATGCGGAAAAGGTTTATTCAGTATGGAACTTATGTTACAGCAGTTTTACTAACTGCAATACAACGTGTTATTCAAACTATCCCAAACAACTGCCGTTTTGACCCTTTTCGCAACATTTTTGAGAAAAAAACGTCTCTTATATAAAATCTACCTCTACTTCTCTGCTTTTCAAATACGAAGTCGGATTTCAAATCGGGGCTACCAATCTGTATCTAGAGCCGTTTTCGTAACCCCTCACCTGTCTTTCAAGCCTCTGTAAATCATGTCAGAAGTTAGCAGATTCATTCATTTCCAAACAACTATCATTTTGACCACTAAACCAAAGAGTTAGACAAAAAGATTTTGGATTAAAACCTTCAACTACTTCTCTGCTTGTCAAATGCGGAGACGGTTTATTCAGTATGGAACTTATGTTACAGCAGTTTTACTAACTGCAATACCACATGTTTTTCAAACTATCCCAAACAACTGCCGTTTTGACCCCTTTCGCAACTTTTTTGAGAAATAAATGCCTCCTATATAAAATTCTCCCCTACTTCTCTGCTTTTCAAATACGAAGTCGGATTTCAAATCGGGGCTACCAATCTGTATCTAGAGCCGTTTTCGTAACCCCTCACCTGTCTTTCAAGCCTCTGTAAATCATGTCAGAAGTTAGCAGAATCATTAATTTCCAAACAACTATAATTTTGACAACTTATTCAAAGAGTTAGACAAAAAGATGTTGGATTAAAACCTTCAACTACTTCTCTGCTTGTCAAATGCGGAGACGGTTTATTCAGTATGGAACTTATGTTACAGCAGTTTTACTAACTGCAATACCACATGTTTTTCAAACTATCCCAAACAACTGCCGTTTTGACCCTTTTCGCAACATTTTTTTGAAAAAAACGTCTCTTATATAAAATCTACCTCTACTTCTCTGCTTTTCAAATACGAAGTCGGATTTCAAATCGGGGCTACCAATCTGTATCTAGAGCAGTTTTCGTAACCCCTCGCCTGTCTTTCAAGCCTCTGTAAATCATGTCAGAAGTTAGCAGATTCATTCATTTCCAAACAACTATCATTTTGACAACTTATTCAAAGAGTTAGACAAAAAGATGTTGGATTAAAACCTTCAACTACTTCTCTGCTTGTCAAATGCGGAAAAGGTTTATTCAGTATGGAACTTATGTTACAGCAGTTTTACTAACTGCAATACCACGTGTTATTCAAACTATCCCAAACAACTGCCGTTTTGACCCTTTTCGCAACATTTTTGAGAAAAAAACGTCTCTTATATAAAATCTACCTCTACTTCTCTGCTTTTCAAATACGAAGTCGGATTTCAAATCGGGGCTACCAATCTGTATCTAGAGCCGTTTTTGTAACCCCTCGCCTGTCTTTCAAGCCTCTGTAAATCATGTCAGAAGTTAGCAGATTCATTCATTTCCAAACAACTATCATTTTGACCACTAAACCAAAGAGTTAGACAAAAAGATTTTGGATTAAAACCTTCAACTACTTCTCTGCTTGTCAAATGCGGAGACGGTTTATTCAGTATGGAACTTATGTTACAGCAGTTTTACTAACTGCAATACCACATGTTTTTCAAACTATCCCAAACAACTGCCGTTTTGACCCCTTTCGCAACTTTTTTGAGAAATAAATGTCTCCTATATAAAATTCTCCCCTACTTCTCTGCTTTTCAAATACGAAGTCGGATTTCAAATCGGGGCTACCAATCTGTATCTAGAGCCGTTTTCGTAACCCCTCACCTGTCTTTCAAGCCTCTGTAAATCATGTCAGAAGTTAGCAGAATCATTAATTTCAAAACAACTATAATTTTGACAACTTATTCAAAGAGTTAGACAAAAAGATGTTGGATTAAAACCTTCAACTACTTCTCTGCTTGTCAAATGCGGAAAAGGTTTATTCAGTATGGAACTTATGTTACAGCAGTTTTACTAACTGCAATACCACGTGTTATTCAAACTATCCCAAACAACTGCCGTTTTGACCCTTTTCGCAACATTTTTGAGAAAAAAACGTCTCTTATATAAAATCTACCTCTACTTCTTTGCTTTTCAAATACGAAGTCGGATTTCAAATCGGGGCTACCAATCTGTATCTAGAGCCGTTTTCGTAACCCCTCGCCTGTCTTTCAAGCCTCTGTAAATCATGTCAGAAGTTAGCAGATTCATTCATTTCCAAACAACTATCATTTTGACCACTAAACCAAAGAGTTAGACAAAAAGATTTTGGATTAAAAGCTTCAACTACTTCTCTGCTTGTCAAATGCGGAGACGGTTTATTCAGTATGGAATTTGTGTTACAGCAGTTTTACTAACTGCAATACCACGTGTTTTTCAAACTATCCCAAACAACTGCCGTTTTGACCCATTTCGCAACATTTTTTGAGAAATAAATGTCTCCTATATAAAATTCTCCCCTACTTCTCTGCTTTTCAAATACGAAGTCGGATTTCAAATCGGGGCTACCAATCTGTATCTAGAGCCGTTTTCGTAACCCCTCACCTGTCTTTCAAGCCTCTGTAAATCATGTCAGAAGTTAGCAGATTCATTCATTTCCAAACAACTATCATTTTGACCACTAAACCAAAGAGTTAGACAAAAAGATGTTGGATTAAAACCTTCAACTACTTCTCTGCTTGTCAAATGCGGAGACGGTTTATTCAGTATGGAATTTGTGGTACAGCAGTTTTACTAACTGCAATACCACGTGTTTTTCAAACTATCCCAAACAACTGCCGTTTTGACCCCTTTCGCAACATTTTTGAGAAATAAATGTCTCCTATATAAAATTCTCCCCTACTTCTCTGCTTTTCAAATACGAAGTCGGATTTCAAATCGGGGCTACCAATCTGTATCTAGAGCCGTTTTCGTAACCCCTCACCTGTCTTTCAAGCCTCTGTAAATCATGTCAGAAGTTAGCAGAATCATTAATTTCCAAACAACTATAATTTTGACAACTTATTCAAAGAGTTAGACAAAAAGATGTTGGATTAAAACCTTCAACTACTTCTCTGCTTGTCAAATGCGGAAAAGGTTTATTCAGTATGGAACTTATGTTACAGCAGTTTTACTAACTGCAATACCACGTGTTATTCAAACTATCCCAAACAACTGCCGTTTTGACCCTTTTCGCAACATTTTTGAGAAAAAAACGTCTCTTATATAAAATCTACCTCTACTTCTTTGCTTTTCAAATACGAAGTCGGATTTCAAATCGGGGCTACCAATCTGTATCTAGAGCCGTTTTCGTAACCCCTCGCCTGTCTTTCAAGCCTCTGTAAATCATGTCAGAAGTTAGCAGATTCATTCATTTCCAAACAACTATCATTTTGACCACTAAACCAAAGAGTTAGACAAAAAGATTTTGGATTAAAACCTTCAACTACTTCTCTGCTTGTCAAATGCGGAGACGGTTTATTCAGTATGGAATTTGTGTTACAGCAGTTTTACTAACTGCAATACCACATGTTTTTCAAACTATCCCAAACAACTGCCGTTTTGACCCTTTTCGCAACATTTTTTAGAAAAAAACGTCTCTTATATAAAATCTACCTCTACTTCTCTGCTTTTCAAATACGAAGTCGGATTTCAAATCGGGGCTACCAATCTGTATCTAGAGCAGTTTTCGTAACCCCTCGCCTGTCTTTCAAGCCTCTGTAAATCATGTCAGAAGTTAGCAGATTCATTCATTTCCAAACAACTATCATTTTGACCACTAAACCAAAGAGTTAGACAAAAAGATTTTGGATTAAAACCTTCAACTACTTCTCTGCTTGTCAAATGCGGAGACGGTTTATTCAGTATGGAATTTGTGTTACAGCAGTTTTACTAACTGCAATACCACGTGTTTTTCAAACTATCCCAAACAACTGCCGTTTTGACCCATTTCGCAACATTTTTTGAGAAATAAATGTCTCCTATATAAAATTCTCCCCTACTTCTCTGCTTTTCAAATACGAAGTCGGATTTCAAATCGGGGCTACCAATCTGTATCTAGAGCCGTTTTCGTAACCCCTCACCTGTCTTTCAAGCCTCTGTAAATCATGTCAGAAGTTAGCAGAATCATTAATTTCCAAACAACTATCATTTTGACCACTAAACCAAAGAGTTAGACAAAAAGATGTTGGATTAAAACCTTCAACTACTTCTCTGCTTGTCAAATGCGGAGACGGTTTATTCAGTATGGAATTTGTGGTACAGCAGTTTTACTAACTGCAATACCACGTGTTTTTCAAACTATCCCAAACAACTGCCGTTTTGACCCCTTTCGCAACATTTTTGAGAAATAAATGTCTCCTATATAAAATTCTCCCCTACTTCTCTGCTTTTCAAATACGAAGTCGGATTTCAAATCGGGGCTACCAATCTGTATCTAGAGCCGTTTTCGTAACCCCTCACCTGTCTTTCAAGCCTCTGTAAATCATGTCAGAAGTTAGCAGAATCATTAATTTCCAAACAACTATAATTTTGACAACTTATTCAAAGAGTTAGACAAAAAGATGTTGGATTAAAACCTTCAACTACTTCTCTGCTTGTCAAATGCGGAAAAGGTTTATTCAGTATGGAACTTATGTTACAGCAGTTTTACTAACTGCAATACCACGTGTTATTCAAACTATCCCAAACAACTGCCGTTTTGACCCTTTTCGCAACATTTTTGAGAAAAAAACGTCTCTTATATAAAATCTACCTCTACTTCTTTGCTTTTCAAATACGAAGTCGGATTTCAAATCGGGGCTACCAATCTGTATCTAGAGCCGTTTTCGTAACCCCTCGCCTGTCTTTCAAGCCTCTGTAAATCATGTCAGAAGTTAGCAGATTCATTCATTTCCAAACAACTATCATTTTGACCACTAAACCAAAGAGTTAGACAAAAAGATTTTGGATTAAAACCTTCAACTACTTCTCTGCTTGTCAAATGCGGAGACGGTTTATTCAGTATGGAATTTGTGTTACAGCAGTTTTACTAACTGCAATACCACATGTTTTTCAAACTATCCCAAACAACTGCCGTTTTGACCCTTTTCGCAAAATTTTTTAGAAAAAAACGTCTCTTATATAAAATCTACCTCTACTTCTCTGCTTTTCAAATACGAAGTCGGATTTCAAATCGGGGCTACCAATCTGTATCTAGAGCAGTTTTCGTAACCCCTCGCCTGTCTTTCAAGCCTCTGTAAATCATGTCAGAAGTTAGCAGATTCATTCATTTCCAAACAACTATCATTTTGACCACTAAACCAAAGAGTTAGACAAAAAGATTTTGGATTAAAACCTTCAACTACTTCTCTGCTTGTCAAATGCGGAGACGGTTTATTCAGTATGGAATTTGTGTTACAGCAGTTTTACTAACTGCAATACCACGTGTTTTTCAAACTATCCCAAACAACTGCCGTTTTGACCCATTTCGCAACATTTTTTGAGAAATAAATGTCTCCTATATAAAATTCTCCCCTACTTCTCTGCTTTTCAAATACGAAGTCGGATTTCAAATCGGGGCTACCAATCTGTATCTAGAGCCGTTTTCGTAACCCCTCACCTGTCTTTCAAGCCTCTGTAAATCATGTCAGAAGTTAGCAGAATCATTAATTTCCAAACAACTATCATTTTGACCACTAAACCAAAGAGTTAGACAAAAAGATGTTGGATTAAAACCTTCAACTACTTCTCTGCTTGTCAAATGCGGAGACGGTTTATTCAGTATGGAATTTGTGGTACAGCAGTTTTACTAACTGCAATACCACGTGTTTTTCAAACTATCCCAAACAACTGCCGTTTTGACCCCTTTCGCAACATTTTTGAGAAATAAATGTCTCCTATATAAAATTCTCCCCTACTTCTCTGCTTTTCAAATACGAAGTCGGATTTCAAATCGGGGCTACCAATCTGTATCTAGAGCCGTTTTCGTAACCCCTCACCTGTCTTTCAAGCCTCTGTAAATCATGTCAGAAGTTAGCAGAATCATTAATTTCCAAACAACTATAATTTTGACAACTTATTCAAAGAGTTAGACAAAAAGATGTTGGATTAAAACCTTCAACTACTTCTCTGCTTGTCAAATGCGGAAAAGGTTTATTCAGTATGGAACTTATGTTACAGCAGTTTTACTAACTGCAATACCACGTGTTATTCAAACTATCCCAAACAACTGCCGTTTTGACCCTTTTCGCAACATTTTTGAGAAAAAAACGTCTCTTATATAAAATCTACCTCTACTTCTTTGCTTTTCAAATACGAAGTCGGATTTCAAATCGGGGCTACCAATCTGTATCTAGAGCCGTTTTCGTAACCCCTCGCCTGTCTTTCAAGCCTCTGTAAATCATGTCAGAAGTTAGCAGATTCATTCATTTCCAAACAACTATCATTTTGACCACTAAACCAAAGAGTTAGACAAAAAGATTTTGGATTAAAACCTTCAACTACTTCTCTGCTTGTCAAATGCGGAGACGGTTTATTCAGTATGGAATTTGTGTTACAGCAGTTTTACTAACTGCAATACCACATGTTTTTCAAACTATCCCAAACAACTGCCGTTTTGACCCTTTTCGCAACATTTTTTAGAAAAAAACGTCTCTTATATAAAATCTACCTCTACTTCTCTGCTTTTCAAATACGAAGTCGGATTTCAAATCGGGGCTACCAATCTGTATCTAGAGCAGTTTTCGTAACCCCTCGCCTGTCTTTCAAGCCTCTGTAAATCATGTCAGAAGTTAGCAGATTCATTCATTTCCAAACAACTATCATTTTGACCACTAAACCAAAGAGTTAGACAAAAAGATTTTGGATTAAAACCTTCAACTACTTCTCTGCTTGTCAAATGCGGAGACGGTTTATTCAGTATGGAATTTGTGTTACAGCAGTTTTACTAACTGCAATACCACGTGTTTTTCAAACTATCCCAAACAACTGCCGTTTTGACCCATTTCGCAACATTTTTTGAGAAATAAATGTCTCCTATATAAAATTCTCCCCTACTTCTCTGCTTTTCAAATACGAAGTCGGATTTCAAATCGGGGCTACCAATCTGTATCTAGAGCCGTTTTCGTAACCCCTCACCTGTCTTTCAAGCCTCTGTAAATCATGTCAGAAGTTAGCAGAATCATTAATTTCCAAACAACTATCATTTTGACCACTAAACCAAAGAGTTAGACAAAAAGATGTTGGATTAAAACCTTCAACTACTTCTCTGCTTGTCAAATGCGGAGACGGTTTATTCAGTATGGAATTTGTGGTACAGCAGTTTTACTAACTGCAATACCACGTGTTTTTCAAACTATCCCAAACAACTGCCGTTTTGACCCCTTTCGCAACATTTTTGAGAAATAAATGTCTCCTATATAAAATTCTCCCCTACTTCTCTGCTTTTCAAATACGAAGTCGGATTTCAAATCGGGGCTACCAATCTGTATCTAGAGCCTTTTTCGTAAACCCTCGCCTGTCTTTCAAGCCTCTGTAAATCATGTCAGAAGTTAGCAGATTCATTCATTTCCAAACAACTATCATTTTGACAACTTATTCAAAGAGTTAGACAAAAAGATGTTGGATTAAAACCTTCAACTACTTCTCTGCTTGTCAAATGCGGAAAAGGTTTATTCAGTATGGAACTTATGTTACAGCAGTTTTACTAACTGCAATACCACGTGTTATTCAAACTATCCCAAACAACTGCCGTTTTGACCCTTTTCGCAACATTTTTGAGAAAAAAACGTCTCTTATATAAAATCTATCTCTACTTCTCTGCTTTTCAAATACGAAGTCGGATTTCAAATCGGGGCTACCAATCTGTATCTAGAGCCGTTTTCGTAACCCCTCGCCTGTCTTTCAAGCCTCTGTAAATCATGTCAGAAGTTAGCAGATTCATTCATTTCCAAACAACTCTCATTTTGACCACTAAACCAAAGAGTTAGACAAAAATATTTTGGATTAAAACCTTCAACTACTTCTCTGCTTGTCAAATGCGGAGACGGTTTATTCAGTATGGAATTTGTGTTACAGCAGTTTTACTAACTGCAATACCACGTGTTTTTCAAACTATCCCAAACAACTGCCGTTTTGACCCATTTCGCAACATTTTTTGAGAAATAAATGTCTCCTATATAAAATTCTCCCCTACTTCTCTGCTTTTCAAATACGAAGTCGGATTTCAAATCGGGGCTACCAATCTGTATCTAGAGCCGTTTTCGTAACCCCTCGCCTGTCTTTCAAGCCTCTGTAAATCATGTCAGAAGTTAGCAGATTCATTCATTTCCAAACAACTATCATTTTGACAACTTATTCAAAGAGTTAGACAAAAAGATGTTGGATTAAAACCTTCAACTACTTCTCTGCTTGTCAAATGCGGAAAAGGTTTATTCAGTATGGAACTTATGTTACAGCAGTTTTACTAACTGCAATACCACGTGTTATTCAAACTATCCCAAACAACTGCCGTTTTGACCCTTTTCGCAACATTTTTGAGAAAAAAACGTCTCTTATATAAAATCTACCTCTACTTCTCTGCTTTTCAAATACGAAGTCGGATTTCAAATCGGGGCTACCAATCTGTATCTAGAGCCGTTTTCGTAACCCCTCGCCTGTCTGTCAAGCCTCTGTAAATCATGTCAGAAGTTAGCAGATTCATTCATTTCCAAACAACTATCATTTTGACCACTAAACCAAAGAGTTAGACAAAAAGATTTTGGATTAAAACCTTCAACTACTTCTCTGCTTGTCAAATGCGGAGACGGTTTATTCAGTATGGAACTTATGTTACAGCAGTTTTACTAACTGCAATACCACATGTTTTTCAAACTATCCCAAACAACTGCCGTTTTGCCCCTTTACGCAACATTTTTGAGAAATAAACGTCTCCTATATAAAATTCTCTCCTACTTCTCTACTTTTCAAATAAGAAGTCGGATTTCAAATCGGGGCTACCAATCTGTATCTAGAGCCGTTTTCGTAACCCCTCACCTGTCTTTCAAGCCTCTGTAAATCATGTAAGAAGTTAGCAGAATCATTAATTTCCAAACAACTATCATTTTGACAACTTATTCAGAGTTAGACAAAAAGATGTTGGATTAAAACCTTCAACTACTTCTCTGCTTGTCAAATGCGGAAAAGGTTTATTCAGTATGGAACTTATGTTACAGCAGTTTTACTAACTGCAATACCACATGTTTTTCAAACTATCCCAAACAACTGCCGTTTTGACCCCTTTCGCAACATTTTTGAGAAATAAATGTCTCCTATATAAAATTCTCCCCTACTTCTCTGCTTTTCAAATACGAAGTCGGATTTCAAATCGGGGCTACCAATCTGTATCTAGAGCCGTTTTCGTAACCCCTCACCTGTCTTTCAAGCCTCTGTAAATCATGTCAGAAGTTAGCAGAATCATTAATTTCCAAACAACTATAATTTTGACAACTTATTCAAAGAGTTAGACAAAAAGATGTTGGATTAAAACCTTCAACTACTTCTCTGCTTGTCAAATGCGGAAAAGGTTTATTCAGTATGGAACTTATGTTACAGCAGTTTTACTAACTGCAATACCACGTGTTATTCAAACTATCCCAAACAACTGCAGTTTTGACCCTTTTCGCAACATTTTTGAGAAAAAAACGTCTCTTATATAAAATCTACCTCTACTTCTCTGCTTTTCAAATACGAAGTCGGATTTCAAATCAGGGCTACCAATCTGTATCTAGAGCCGTTTTCGTAACCCCTCGCCTGTCTGTCAAGCCTCTGTAAATCATGTCAGAAGTTAGCAGATTCATTCATTTCCAAACAACTATCATTTTGACCACTAAACCAAAGAGTTAGACAAAAAGATTTTGGATTAAAACCTTCAACTACTTCTCTGCTTGTCAAATGCGGAGACGGTTTATTCAGTATGGAACTTATGTTACAGCAGTTTTACTAACTGCAATACCACATGTTTTTCAAACTATCCCAAACAACTGCCGTTTTGCCCCTTTACGCAACATTTTTGAGAAATAAACGTCTCTTATATAAAATCTACCTCTACTTCTCTGCTTTTCAAATACGAAGTCGGATTTCAAATCGGGGCTACCAATCTGTATCTAGAGCCGTTTTCGTAACCCCTCGCCTGTCTTTCAAGCCTCTGTAAATCATGTCAGAAGTTAGCAGATTCATTCATTTCCAAACAACTATCATTTTGACCACTAAACCAAAGAGTTAGACAAAAATATTTTGGATTAAAGCCTTCAACTACTTCTCTGCTTGTCAAATGCGGAGACGGTTTATTCAGTATGGAACTTATGTTACAGCAGTTTTACTAACTGCAATACCACGTGTTTTTCAAACTATCCCAAACAACTGCCGTTTTGACCCCTTTCGCAACTTTTTTGAGAAATAAATGTCTCCTATATCAAATTCTCCCCTACTTCTCTGCTTTTCAAATACGAAGTCGGATTTCAAATCGGGGCTACCAATCTGTATCTAGAGCCGTTTTCGTAACCCCTCACCTGTCTTTCAAGCCTCTGTAAATCATGTAAGAAGTTAGCAGAATCATTAATTTCCAAACAACTATCATTTTGACAACTTATTCAGAGTTAGACAAAAAGATGTTGGATTAAAACCTTCAACTACTTCTCTGCTTGTCAAATGCGGAAAAGGTTTATTCAGTATGGAACTTATGTTACAGCAGTTTTACTAACTGCAATACCACATGTTTTTCAAACTATCCCAAACAACTGCCGTTTTGACCCCTTTCGCAACTTTTTTGAGAAATAAATGTCTCCTATATCAAATTCTCCCCTACTTCTCTGCTTTTCAAATACGAAGTCGGATTTCAAATCGGGGCTACCAATCTGTATCTAGAGCCGTTTTCGTAACCCCTCACCTGTCTTTCAAGCCTCTGTAAATCATGTCAGAAGTTAGCAGAATCATTAATTTCCAAACAACTATAATTTTGACAACTTATTCAAAGAGTTAGACAAAAAGATGTTGGATTAAAACCTTCAACTACTTCTCTGCTTGTCAAATGCGGAAAAGGTTTATTCAGTATGGAACTTATGTTACAGCAGTTTTACTAACTGCAATACCACGTGTTATTCAAACTATCCCAAACAACTGCAGTTTTGACCCTTTTCGCAACATTTTTGAGAAAAAAACGTCTCTTATATAAAATCTACCTCTACTTCTCTGCTTTTCAAATACGAAGTCGGATTTCAAATCAGGGCTACCAATCTGTATCTAGAGCCGTTTTCGTAACCCCTCGCCTGTCTGTCAAGCCTCTGTAAATCATGTCAGAAGTTAGCAGATTCATTCATTTCCAAACAACTATCATTTTGACCACTAAACCAAAGAGTTAGACAAAAAGATTTTGGATTAAAACCTTCAACTACTTCTCTGCTTGTCAAATGCGGAGACGGTTTATTCAGTATGGAACTTATGTTACAGCAGTTTTACTAACTGCAATACCACATGTTTTTCAAACTATCCCAAACAACTGCCGTTTTGCCCCTTTACGCAACATTTTTGAGAAATAAACGTCTCCTATATAAAATCTACCTCTACTTCTCTGCTTTTCAAATACGAAGTCGGATTTCAAATCGGGGCTACCAATCTGTATCTAGAGCCGTTTTCGTAACCCCTCGCCTGTCTTTCAAGCCTCTGTAAATCATGTCAGAAGTTAGCAGATTCATTCATTTCCAAACAACTATCATTTTGACCACTAAACCAAAGAGTTAGACAAAAATATTTTGGATTAAAACCTTCAACTACTTCTCTGCTTGTCAAATGCGGAGACGGTTTATTCAGTATGGAACTTATGTTACAGCAGTTTTACTAACTGCAATACCACGTGTTTTTCAAACTATCCCAAACAACTGCCGTTTTGACCCCTTTCGCAACTTTTTTGAGAAATAAATGTCTCCTATATCAAATTCTCCCCTACTTCTCTGCTTTTCAAATACGAAGTCGGATTTCAAATCGGGGCTACCAATCTGTATCTAGAGCCGTTTTCGTAACCCCTCACCTGTCTTTCAAGCCTCTGTAAATCATGTCAGAAGTTAGCAGAATCATTAATTTCCATACAACTATAATTTTGACAACTTATTCAAAGAGTTAGAGAAAAAGATGTTGGATTAAAACCTTCAACTACTTCTCTGCTTGTCAAATGCGGAAAAGGTTTATTCAGTATGGAACTTATGTTACAGCAGTTTTACTAACTGCAATACCACGTGTTATTCAAACTATCCCAAACAACTGCCGTTTTGACCCTTTTCGCAACATTTTTGAGAAAAAAACGTCTCTTATATAAAATCTACCTCTACTTCTCTGCTTTTCAAATATGAAGTCGGATTTCAAATCGGGGCTACCAATCTGTATGTAGAGCCGTTTTCGTAACCCCTCGCCTGTCTGTCAAGCCTCTGTAAATCATGTCAGAAGTTAGCAGATTCATTCATTTCCAAACAACTATCATTTTGACCACTAAACCAAAGAGTTAGACAAAAAGATTTTGGATTAAAACCTTCAACTACTTCTCTGCTTGTCAAATGCGGAGACGGTTTATTCAGTATGGAACTTATGTTACAGCAGTTTTACTAACTGCAATACCACATGTTTTTCAAACTATCCCAAACAATTGCCGTTTTGACCCTTTTCGCAACATTTTTGAGAAAAAAAAGTCTCTTATATAAAATCTACCTCTACTTCTCTGCTTTTCAAATACGAAGTCGGATTTCAAATCGGGGCTACCAAATCTGTATCTAGAGCCGTTTTCGTAACCCCTCGCCTGTCTTTCAAGCCTCTGTAAATCATGTCAGAAGTTAGCAGATTCATTCATTTCCAAACAACTATCATTTTGACCACTAAACCAAAGAGTTAGACAAAAAGATTTTAGATTAAAACCTTCAACTACTTCTCTGCTTGTCAAATGCGGAAAAGGTTTATTCAGTATGGAACTTATGTTACAGCAGTTTTACTAACTGCAATACCACGTGTTATTCAAACTATCCCAAACAACTGCCGTTTTGACCCTTTTCGCAACATTTTTGAGAAAAAAACGTCTCTTATATAAAATCTACCTCTACTTCTCTGCTTTTCAAATACGAAGTCGGATTTCAAATCGGGGCTACCAATCTGTATCTAGAGCCGTTTTCATAACCCCTCGCCTGTCTTTCAAGCCTCTGTAAATCATGTCAGAAGTTAGCAGATTCATTCATTTCCAAACAACTATCATTTTGACCACTATACCAAAGAGTTAGACAAAAAGATTTTGGATTAAAACCTTCAACTACTTCTCTGCTTGTCAAATGCGGAGACGGTTTATTCAGTATGGAATTTGTGTTACAGCAGTTTTACTAACTGCAATACCACGTGTTTTTCAAACTATCCCAAACAACTGCCGTTTTGACCCCTTTCGCAACATTTTTGAGAAATAAATGTCTCCTATATAAAATTCTCCCCTACTTCTCTGCTTTTCAAATACAAAGTCGGATTTCAAATAGGGGCTACCAATCTGTATCTAGAGCCTTTTTCGTAACCCCTCGCCTGTCTTTCAAGCCTCTGTAAATCATGTCAGAAGTTAGCAGATTCATTCATTTCCAAACAACTATCATTTTGACAACTTATTCAAAGAGTTAGACAAAAAGATGTTGGATTAAAACCTTCAACTACTTCTCTGCTTGTCAAATGCGGAAAAGGTTTATTCAGTATGGAACTTATGTTACAGCAGTTTTACTAACTGCAATACCACGTGTTATTCAAACTATCCCAAACAACTGCCGTTTTGACCCTTTTCGCAACATTTTTGAGAAAAAAACGTCTCTTATATAAAATCTACCTCTACTTCTCTGCTTTTCAAATACGAAGTCGGATTTCAAATCGGGGCTACCAATCTGTATCTAGAGCCGTTTTCGTAACCCCTCGCCTGTCTTTCAAGCCTTTGTAAATCATGTCAGAAGTTAGCAGAATCATTAATTTCCAAACAACTATCATTTTGACCACTAAACCAAAGAGTTAGACAAAAAGATGTTGGATTAAAACCTTCAACTACTTCTCTGCTTGTCAAATGCGGAGACGGTTTATTCAGTATGGAATTTGTGGTACAGCAGTTTTACTAACTGCAATACCACGTGTTTTTCAAACTATCCCAAACAACTGCCGTTTTGACCCCTTTCGCAACATTTTTGAGAAATAAATGTCTCCTATATAAAATTCTCCCCTACTTCTCTGCTTTTCAAATACGAAGTCGGATTTCAAATCGGGGCTACCAATCTGTATCTAGAGCCTTTTTCGTAACCCCTCGCCTGTCTTTAAAGCCTCTGTAAATCATGTCAGAAGTTAGCAGAATCATTAATTTCCAAACAACTATCATTTTGACCACTAAACCTAAGAGTTAGACAAAAAGATGTTGGATTAAAACCTTCAACTCCTTCTCTGCTTGTCAAATGCGGAGACGGTTTATTCAGTATGGAATTTGTGGTACAGCAGTTTTACTAACTGCAATACCACGTGTTTTTCAAACTATCCCAAACAACTGCCGTTTTGACCCTTTTCGCAACATTTTTGAGAAATAAACGTCTCCTATATAAAATTCTCTCCTACTTCTCTACTTTTCAAATACGAAGTCGGATTTCAAATCGGGGCTACCAATCTGTATCTAGAGCCGTTTTCATAACCCCTCGCCTGTCTTTCAAGCCTCTGTAAATCATGTCAGAAGTTAGCAGATTCATTCATTTCCAAACAACTATCATTTTGACCACTAAACCAAAGAGTTAGACAAAAAGATTTTGGATTAAAACCTTCAACTACTTCTCTGCTTGTCAAATGCGGAGATGGTTTATTCAGTATGGAACTTATGTTACAGCAGTTTTACTAACTGCAATACCACGTGTTTTTCAAACTATCCCAAACAACTGCCGTTTTGACCCCTTTCGCAACATTTTTGAGAAATAAATGTCTCCTATATAAAATTCTCCCCTACTTCTCTGCTTTTCAAATACAAAGTCGGATTTCAAATCGGGGCTACCAATCTGTATCTAGAGCCTTTTTCGTAACCCCTCGCCTGTCTTTCAAGCCTCTGTAAATCATGTCAGAAGTTAGCAGATTCATTCATTTCCAAACAACTATCATTTTGACAACTTATTCAAAGAGTTAGACAAAAAGATGTTGGATTAAAACCTTCAACTACTTCTCTGCTTGTCAAATGCGGAAAAGGTTTATTCAGTATGGAACTTATGTTACAGCAGTTTTACTAACTGCAATACCACGTGTTATTCAAACTATCCCAAACAACTGCCGTTTTGACCCTTTTCGCAACATTTTTGAGAAAAAAACGTCTCTTATATAAAATCTACCTCTACTTCTCTGCTTTTCAAATACGAAGTCGGATTTCAAATCGGGGCTACCAATCTGTATCTAGAGCCGTTTTCATAACCCCTCGCCTGTCTTTCAAGCCTCTGTAAATCATGTCAGAAGTTAGCAGATTCATTAATTTCCAAACAACTATCATTTTGACCACTAAACCAAAGAGGTAAACAAAAAGATTTTGGATTAAAACCTTCAACTACTTCTCTGCTTGTCAAATGCGGAGACGGTTTATTCAGTATGGAATTTGTGTTACAGCAGTTTTACTAACTGCAATACCACGTGTTTTTCAAACTATCCCAAACAACTGCCGTTTTGACCCCTTTCGCAACATTTTTGAGAAATAAATGTCTCCTATATAAAATTCTCCCCTACTTCTCTGCTTTTCAAATACAAAGTCGGATTTCAAATAGGGGCTACCAATCTGTATCTAGAGCCTTTTTCGTAACCCCTCGCCTGTCTTTCAAGCCTCTGTAAATCATGTCAGAAGTTAGCAGATTCATTCATTTCCAAACAACTATCATTTTGACAACTTATTCAAAGAGTTAGACAAAAAGATGTTGGATTAAAACCTTCAACTACTTCTCTGCTTGTCAAATGCGGAAAAGGTTTATTCAGTATGGAACTTATGTTACAGCAGTTTTACTAACTGCAATACCACGTGTTATTCAAACTATCCCAAACAACTGCCGTTTTGACCCTTTTCGCAACATTTTTGAGAAAAAAACGTCTCTTATATAAAATCTACCTCTACTTCTCTGCTTTTCAAATACGAAGTCGGATTTCAAATCGGGGCTACCAATCTGTATCTAGAGCCGTTTTCGTAACCCCTCGCCTGTCTTTCAAGCCTTTGTAAATCATGTCAGAAGTTAGCAGAATCATTAATTTCCAAACAACTATCATTTTGACCACTAAACCAAAGAGTTAGACAAAAAGATGTTGGATTAAAACCTTCAACTACTTCTCTGCTTGTCAAATGCGGAGACGGTTTATTCAGTATGGAATTTGTGGTACAGCAGTTTTACTAACTGCAATACCACGTGTTTTTCAAACTATCCCAAACAACTGCCGTTTTGACTCCTTTCGCAACATTTTTGAGAAATAAATGTCTCCTATATAAAATTCTCCCCTACTTCTCTGCTTTTCAAATACGAAGTCGGATTTCAAATCGGGGCTACCAATCTGTATCTAGAGCCTTTTTCGTAACCCCTCGCCTGTCTTTAAAGCCTCTGTAAATCATGTCAGAAGTTAGCAGAATCATTAATTTCCAAACAACTATCATTTTGACCACTAAACCAAAGAGTTAGACAAAAAGATGTTGGATTAAAACCTTCAACTCCTTCTCTGCTTGTCAAATGCGGAGACGGTTTATTCAGTATGGAATTTGTGGTACAGCAGTTTTACTAACTGCAATACCACGTGTTTTTCAAACTATCCCAAACAACTGCCGTTTTGACTCCTTTCGCAACATTTTTGAGAAATAAATGTCTCCTATATAAAATTCTCCCCTACATACATAAGGGACATCTGGTACGGGAGCCGTATGATCGGTGAAGATTCTCCCATTGGAAATGTACGGTCCCTTACCTGACGTCCGACTTCGTCCGGGAAAATCGCGGACGGCGTCGGGCCGAGGGCGCGGGGGAGCTCTTTCGGGAAGTCATGTCGGAAATCGTTTCGGACTTTCGGTCGCCGTTTTATAAAAATAACAAATTTTTGACTTGCTCCCCGCATTCTCGAAAATTCCCACAAGGCGGAAAATAAATCATATTGCAGGCGCACGAACACGGGGCAAACGAGCGCGGCCTTTTCTCCTAAACGGAAAATATTTCGAAGACGAAACTCGGCGAGCGTAGGTTTGGAGTAAAGGGAAGTTGGCCCCGAACAAGATGGCGTCGAGGCTTCGGCGCTTTTTGAGTTATGGCCATTTTTCTGGGATCAAAGGTCAAAAACGAAAAGTAGGGTGCGATTTGACCGCTTCACGTCAAAGTACATAAGCGTACGGTGTCAGGAAAAAAAAAAACTGCCGTTTATCTATCGTAATTTAAGAGAAATAGTACATTGTCCATTTGGTGATGTTCACGAAGAGGAATTTTTTTTTCAAAAAAATCACAGATCCAGTTGCAGTTTGTTCACACGAACATTTTTAAAGTGGGTCTCGAAGCTCTGCGAGAATTCTGTGATTTTATGTGATTTTATGAAGTAACACACACTCATTTAACCCTCTGTTAATAAGTCAGTTCTTAACATAAAGACTTAAAGCTCAATATTATATAAGAGCCTACCCCAAGGAGGGTATGTGTTCACGTTCAGCTTCCTATGTCAACTGGAAGTACCTTAAAATGGTGCATAGGGTCAGGTTTGAAGGGTAATAAAGGTCAGATCTTTTCAAAACTTCACTTGTGTGATTAGACAACCCTCGTGAACTGTAATCAGTCATTTTTCCCAACAGACAGCTCTCTCACACAAACACACACACACAAAAAGGAAGGATGGAGTGAAAAAGTACGGTGCTTAAAGACACACAAAGCCTGCAACGGTATTACTATTATCTCCAGGCCGTGCCGAGTTCAACGAGATGCCCCGCTTGACCGTAGCTTGTTCGGTCTGAGCGCAGCGACCGTTACAAGAAGACGGACCCAAATGACCTATTGACCTCATGTCAATTTTATTTGCTTTTGGGAGACAGAGAGAGAACCGTTAAGGTTAAAAGCACAATTTCACCTCAGGAATGTTCTTAAGGTCCTCCCGATCTGTGCAAGCCTAACCTTGACCTTGTGGCATTAACCCTTAACAGTTAAAAGCTGATGTTTACATCAAACAATTTACAATGACATGTCGCCCCATAGGAATACATTGACTGCACCTCTCAATTCAACCTGAAGCCTATGTGGGTTATGAATGTCTTATGAACCTGTCTTTGATGTCAGTCCATCAGGCCACCATGAGGTCTACCTGTGTCGATTCTAAGCTTCCTGGAGCAACCGGAAGTGGTTAAATCACCCTAAAAGTGTTTGCCATAGCCAACCTGCAGTTTGAGAGAAATAGTGCATTCAGCCCTATGTAAATCAGTCAATTTTTAACATACAGACTTAAAACTCAGGATTCTGTAACAGCCTACTCCAGTGATGATATGTGTTTATTTATAGCTTCCTGTGACAACCGGAAGTGCCATAACTGGTGTCTAATTGGCTGTTTCGAAGGGTTAAAAATGTCAAATCTTTCCAAAACTTCATATATGTGAATAGACAACCCTCATGAACTGTAAATCAGTCCTTCATCCCATCAGATTTCAAAAAAAAAAAAACACACCGACACAGAAATGATGGAGGGACACACTGAGGGGCTAAGAGGCAGACAGTGCATGTGGTAGTTAGTTTTGTTCCAACTTTTAAAGAACCGTCAGACCTAGAGTTCTGAAAATTTACAAACCTGTTCTAGACCTCAGGTCGATTGTGCACAGTGAATTATGTGGCTCTAGAAGGTTCTCGGGTCGATAAAAAGCCTTGTGTATTTGCCATGTTTTCAATTCATTTTGACCTCAACGAAACGGACGACATTTAGAAACGTCCCAGAGTCTCAAGACTAGGTGCAGTTGAAACCGGCTCGGCCCATAGAGACAGACCCCAACAAGCCTGTTTGATTGCTCATTCAAGGACCCCGTAGCAAGGCAATGAAAAAAGTGGAATTTCAGCACCAATTAGGGTTTTGCTCGGGCACCGAATGACCTATCGAGCCGAAACTTGGGATTCGAGGTCGCCTCACATAGGGCTAAACATAATGTGTGAACTGGACCCGCAGCTAGAACATAACTACGTATTATTTGTTTTATTATGGTTTAAATAGAAAGCGCTGTGAATTTTGGGCCTGCTCTGAACTATGTTATAGTTGGCATCTAAAGGAGTTGGAAAAAGTGAGTTTGGAGTCAGATGGTATCAGTTTGGTGTCTGAAAATATCTATTTGACTGATGGACACTGACTTGCTCGTTGACTTTTGTACATTTGCAATATGTTTCAACGGGGAGGTACCATGAGGAAAAAGCGACACGATGAAATTTCACGAAACGAGCGATGGAGAGGAACCACTATCACTGCCCGACCATCCTGAGGTCATCAGACCGTTGACTTTTGCATTTGTAAAGTATTTAAAGAATGCCCGTTAGATTTGCAATATGATTCAACATCACATCATATTGCAAATGCCCGTTATATTTGCAATATGATGTGATGTTGAATCATATTGCAAATATAACGTGCATTCTTTAAATACTTTAGAAATACAAAAGTCAACGTCCTGATGACCTCAGGATGGCCGGGCAGTGATAGTGGTTCCTCTCCATCGCTCGTTTCGTGAAATTTCATCATGTCGCTTTATCCTCATGGTACCTCCCCGTTGAAACATATTGCAAATGGACAAAAGTCAACTAGCAAGTCAACTAGCAATTGTCAACCAAAGTCAACTAGCAAGTGTCCATAAGTCAATGACATCTTTTCAGACACCAAACTGATACCATCTGACTCCAAACTCACTTTTTCCAACTCCTTTAGAAGCCAACTATCAAATATTTCAGAGCAGGCCCAAAATTCACAGCGCCTTCCATGAATGCAGCAAAATAGCATTCTGAAATCACCACTAAAATGACATCACCATAATCTCCAGGCCGTGCCGAGTTCAACGAGATGCCCCGCTTGGCCGTAGCTCGCTCGGTCTGAGCGCAGCGACCGTTACAAGAAGACGGACACAAATGACCCTTTGACCTCAATGTCAATTTGATTTGCTTTTGGGAGACAGCGAGAGAACCGTTAGGGTTAGAAACACAATTTGACCTCAGGAATGTTCTTAAGGTCCCCCCGATCTGTGCAAGCCTAACATTGACCCTGTGGCATTAACCCTTAATAGTTAAATGAAGGTGTTTAGATCAAACAGTTTACAATGACATTTCGCCCCATAGGAATACATTGACTGCACCTCCAAATTCAACCTGAAGCCTATGTGGGTTATGAATGTCTTATGAACCTGTCTTTGATACCAATCCATCAGGCCACTATGAGGTCTACCTGTGTTGATTTTAAGCTACCTGGACCAACCGGAAGTGGTTAAAACCACCCTAAAAGTTGTCCTGATATACATGACTTGCAATTTTGAAAATCACTGCATTCAACCCTATGTAGATCAGTCAATTCTTAACGTATAGACTTAAAATTCAGGATTCTGTAACAGCATACCCCAATCAAGATATGTGTTTACCTATAGCTTCCTGTGCCAACCGGAAGTGCATTGAAATGGGGTCATAGGTGCTGTTTCGAAGGGTTAAAAAAGTCAGATCTTTCCAAAACTTTAAGTGTGTGATTAGGCAACCTTCATGAAGTGTAAATCAGTCATTTCTCTAAACAGATGTCAAAGAAAAGCTCTCACACACACACACAGCAGGGATGGAGTGAAAAAGTACGGTGCTTAAAGACACACAAAGCCGACAATGGCATGACCATTATCTCTAGGCCGTGCCGAGTTCAACGAGATGCCCCGCTTGACCGTAGCTCATTCGGTCTGGCCACAGCGACAGTGACAAGATGACAGAGCAAAATGACCTTTTGACCTCAATGTCAATTTCATTTGCTTTTGGGAGACAGAGAGAGAACCGTTAAGGTTAGAAGCACAATTTCACCTCAGGAATGTTCTTTAGGTCCTCCCGATCTGTGCAAGCCTAACCTTGACCTTGTGGCATTAACCCTTAACAGTGAAAACAGGTTTTTACATCTCACAGTTTACATTGACATCTCTCTCCATTGGAATACATTGACTGCACCTCCAAATTCAACCTGAAGCCTATGTGGGTTATGAAGGTCTTAGGAACCTGTCTTTGATGTCAGTCCATCAGCCCATCATAAGGTCTACCTGTGTCGATTCTAAGCTTCCTGGAACAACCGGAAGTGGTTAAAATCACCCTAAAAGTGTTTGCAATACCCAACCTGCAGTTTGAGAGAAATAGTGCATTCAGCCCTATGTAAATCACTGAGTTCTTAATGTATAGACTTAAAACTCAGGATTCTGTAAAAGCCTACTCCAATGAGGATATGTGTTTACTGTCAGCTTCCTGTGCAAACCGGAAGTGCCATAATTGGTGTCAAAAGAGCTGTTTCGAAGGGTTAAAAAAGTTAAATCTTTCCAAAACTTCATATTTGTGATTAGGCAACCTTCCTGAACTGTAAATCAGTCATTAGTCCCATCAGATTTCAAAGAAAAATTTACACACCCTAACAGAAATGATGGAGGGACACACTGAGGGGCTAAGAGGCAGACAGTGCCTGTGGTAGTTACTTTTGTTCCAACTTTTAAAGAACCGTTAGACCTAGAGTTCTGAAAATGTACAAACCTGTTCTAGACCTCAGGTCGATTGTGCACAGTGAATTATGTGGCTCTAGAAGGTTCTCGGATCGATAAAAAGCCTCGTGTATTTGCCATGTTTTCAATTCATTTTGACCTCAACGAAACTGGCGACGTTTAGAAAAGTCCCAGAGTCTCAAGACTAGGTGCATTGAAACCGGCTCGGCCCATAGAGACAAACCACAACAAGCCTGTTCGATTTTGTATTTCTAAAGTATTTAAAGTATTTAAAGAATGCACGTTAAATTTGCAATATGATTCAACACATCATATTGCAAAAGTAACAGTGTGTGTTATGTTTGCAATATGATTCAACACATCATATTGCAAACGTAACAGTGTGTGTTACTTTTGCAATATGATGTGTTGAATCATATTGCAAACATAACAGTGTGTGTTACTTTTGCAATATGATGTGTTGAATCATATTGCAAATTTAACGTGCATTCTTTAAATAAACCCTATGTGGGTTATGAATGTCTTATGAACCTGTCTTTGATAACAATCCATCAAGCCACTATGAGGTCTACCTGTGTTGATTCTAAGCTTCCTGGAGCAACCGGAAGTGGTTAAATAACCCTAAAAGTGTTTTGCCATAGCCAACCAGCAGTTTGTGATTTATAGTGCATTCAACCCTGTGTAAATCAGTCAGTTCTTAACGTATAGACTTAAAACTCAGGATTCTCTAAGAGCATACCCCGATCAGCATATGTCTTTACCTATAGCTTCCTGTGCCAACCGGAAGTGCCTTAAAATGGGGTCATAGGTGCTGTTTAAAAGGGTTAAAAAAGTCAGATCTTTCCAAAACTTTAAGTGTGTGATTAGGCAACCTTCATGAACTGTAAATCAGTCATTTCTCGAAACAGATGTCAAAGAAAAGCTCACACACACACAAACAAGTCCAAACTGTTTGTGCACCTGGCATTATTTTTAGGTTACCAGATGCCCTGGTTGAAACTGCGTTTAGGGGGCATCCAGACTTCCAACCCGCTCTGGGAGCACTGTTCGACGGACAAAAATCAGTGGGTGTTGGCCTGAGTGATTTATGGAGGTTTTCCAAAAAAGTCTGAAAATATTCTATGTTTTTTTTCTGAAAAATATTTTTTGTTTTTTATTCTCGAGTCAATGGCCTGAGTGATTTATGGAGTTTTTCCAAAAAACTCGAAAAATATTCTAAGTCCAAACTTTTCGTGCACCTGGTATTTTTTTTAGGTTACCAGATGCCCTGGATGAAATTGCGTTTAGGGGGCATCCGGACTTCCATACCCGCTCTGGGAGCACTATTCGACGGACGAAAATCAATGGGTGTTGGCCTGAGTGATTTATGGAGGTTTTCCAAAAAAGTCAGAAAATATTCTGTTTTTATTTCTGAAAAATATTTTATGTTTTTTATTCTCGAGTCAATGGGGTCTGGCCTGAGTGATTTAAGGAGGTTTCCCAAAAAAGTAAAAAAAAAATATTTTTCATGTTTTCATGTCATTTTTCAAAACGGTTTTAAATGCTTTTAGGTGTCATCCAGACGTCCATGGGAGCACTATACTACGGCCCCAAATCAATGGGTGCTGGCCTGAGTGATTTATGGAGGTTTGGGGGGTGATAAGTACAAGTAAACATTTATAAAAAATGATGATAGTAAAATGTGACTAAAGTATTTTCATACACTTCTTATTCATGTGTAATTGACGTACAAATCGAAAGAATTTCAAAAAACGGTCCAGAAAGCACTTTTTTAAATGGAATATATGTTTTTTCCACATTTTTAACATTTTTGACTTTTAACTTTTGACTTTTGACTTCCTATGAAATCACATTCCAAATGCACAAAACATATTCCTTAAGTACAAGTAAACATTTATAAAAAATTATGATAGTAAAATGTGACAAAAGTATTTTCATACAGTTCTTATACATGTGTAATTGACATAAAAATCGAAAGAATTTCGAAAAACGGTCCAGAAAGCACTTTTTTAAAGGGGGTGATACGTTTTTTCCAAATATTTGACATTATTGACTTTTGACTTTTGACTTCCTATGAAATCACATTCCAAATGCACAAAACATATTACTTAAGTCCAAATAATAATGTCAAAAAAATTATGTTAATAAAATTTGACAAAAGTATTTTCATACAGTTCTTATACATGTGTAATTGACATAAACATCGAAAGAATTTCAAAAAACAGTCCAGAAAGCACTTTTTTAAAGGGGGTGATACGTTTTTTCCAAATTTTTGACATTTTTGACTTTTGACTTTTGACTTCCATTGAAATCACATTCCAAATGCACAAAACATATTCCATAAGTCCAAATAAAAATGTCCAAAAAATTATGTTAATAAAATTTGACAAAAGTATTTTCATACAGTTCTTACACATGTGTAATTGACATAAAAATGGAAAGAATTTCGAAAAACGGTCCAGATAGCATTTTTTTACAGGGGGTGATACGTTTTTTCCAAATTTTTGACATTTTTGACTTTTGACTTTTGACTTCCATTGAAATCACATTCCAAATGCACAAAACATATTCCTTAAGTCCAAATAAAAATGTCAAAAAAATTATGTTAATAAAATTTGACAAAAGTATTTTCATACAGTTCTTACACATGTGTAATTGACATAAAAATCGAAAGAATTTCGAAAAACGGTCCAGAAAGCACTTTTTTAAGGGGGTGATAAGTTTTTGCCAAAATTGTCAAAATCTCAAAATTTGACTCTTGGGTCTTGACTTGCGTTACAGTAAGCCTATGAAAAAATAAGATGGAACTCACACGCCCACTATAGGAATTTTGGGGTGTTACACAGCTCTTTTACAATATGGCATTTGCCACCAACTTTGGACGAAACACCGCCGGTTGTAATATGAAATCCCACACAATCCCATCGTGTGTATGGTTCGCTCTCTGCCAATAAGTTGCCATGTTATTTTGTACAATTGGGGGGGGAGTTCCCTTACTTCTCTGCTTTTCAAATACGAAGTCGGATTTCAAATCGGGGCTACCAATCTGTATCTAGAGCCTTTTTCGTAACCCCTCGCCTGTCTTTCAAGCCTCTGTAAATCATGTCAGAAGTTAGCAGATTCATTCATTTCCAAACAACTATCATTTTGACAACTTATTCAAAGAGTTAGACAAAAAGATGTTGGATTAAAACCTTCAACTACTTCTCTGCTTGTCAAATGCGGAAAAGGTTTATTCAGTATGGAACTTATGTTACAGCAGTTTTACTAACTGCAATACCACGTGTTATTCAAACTATCCCAAACAACTGCCGTTTTGACCCTTTTCGCAACATTTTTGAGAAAAAAACGTCTCTTATATAAAATCTACCTCTACTTCTCTGCTTTTCAAATACGAAGTCGGATTTCAAATCGGGGCTACCAATCTGTATCTAGAGCCGTTTTCGTAACCCCTCGCCTGTCTTTCAAGCCTCTGTAAATCATGTCAGAAGTTAGCAGATTCATTCATTTCCAAACAACTATCATTTTGACAACTTATTCAAAGAGTTAGACAAAAAGATGTTGGATTAAAACCTTCAACTACTTCTCTGCTTGTCAAATGCGGAAAAGGTTTATTCAGTATGGAACTTATGTTACAGCAGTTTTACTAACTGCAATACCACGTGTTATTCAAACTATCCCAAACAACTGCCGTTTTGACCCTTTTCGCAACATTTTTGAGAAAAAAACGTCTCTTATATAAAATCTACCTCTACTTCTCTGCTTTTCAAATACGAAGTCGGATTTCAAATCGGGGCTACCAATCTGTATCTAGAACCGTTTTCGTAACCCCTCGCCTGTCTTTCAAGCCTTTGTAAATCATGTCAGAAGTTAGCAGAATCATTAATTTCCAAACAACTATCATTTTGACCACTAAACCAAAGAGTTAGACAAAAAGATTTTGGATTAAACCTTCAACTACTTCTCTGCTTGTCAAATGCGGAGACGGTTTATTCAGTATGGAACTTATGTTACAGCAGTTTTACTAACTGCAATACCACGTGTTTTTCAAACTATCCCAAACAACTGCCGTTTTGACCCCTTTCGCAACATTTTTGAGAAATAAATGTCTCCTATATCAAATTCTCCCCTACTTCTCTGCTTTTCAAATACGAAGTCGGATTTCAAATCGGGGCTACCAATCTGTATCTAGAGCCGTTTTCGTAACCCCTCACCTGTCTTTCAAGCCTCTGTAAATCATGTAAGAAGTTAGCAGAATCATTAATTTCCAAACAACTATCATTTTGACAACTTATTCAGAGTTAGACAAAAAGATGTTGGATTAAAACCTTCAACTACTTCTCTGCTTGTCAAATGCGGAAAAGGTTTATTCAGTATGGAACTTATGTTACAGCAGTTTTACTAACTGCAATACCACGTGTTATTCAAACTATCCCAAACAACTGCCGTTTTGACCCCTTTCGCAACATTTTTGAGAAAAAAACGTCTCTTATATAAAATCTACCTCTACTTCTCTGCTTTTCAAATACGAAGTCGGATTTCAAATCGGGGCTACCAATCTGTATCTAGAGCCGTTTTCGTAACCCCTCGCCTGTCTTTCAAGCCTCTGTAAATCATGTCAGAAGTTAGCAGATTCATTCATTTCCAAACAACTATCATTTTGACCACTAAACCAAAGAGTTAGACAAAAAGATTTTGGATTAAAACCTTCAACTACTTCTCTGCTTGTCAAATGCGGAGACGGTTTATTCAGTATGGAACTTATGTTACAGCAGTTTTACTAACTGCAATACCACATGTTTTTCAAACTATCCCAAACAACTGCCGTTTTGACCCCTTTCGCAACTTTTTTGAGAAATAAATGTCTCCTATATCAAATTCTCCCCTACTTCTCTGCTTTTCAAATACGAAGTCGGATTTCAAATCGGGGCTACCAATCTGTATCTAGAGCCGTTTTCGTAACCCCTCACCTGTCTTTCAAGCCTCTGTAAATCATGTCAGAAGTTAGCAGAATCATTAATTTCCAAACAACTATAATTTTGACAACTTATTCAAAGAGTTAGACAAAAAGATGTTGGATTAAAACCTTCAACTACTTCTCTGCTTGTCAAATGCGGAAAAGGTTTATTCAGTATGGAACTTATGTTACAGCAGTTTTACTAACTGCAATACCACGTGTTATTCAAACTATCCCAAACAACTGCCGTTTTGACCCTTTTCGCAACATTTTTGAGAAAAAAACGTCTCTTATATAAAATCTACCTCTACTTCTCTGCTTTTCAAATACGAAGTCGGATTTCAAATCGGGGCTACCAATCTGTATCTAGAGCCGTTTTCATAACCCCTCGCCTGTCTTTCAAGCCTCTGTAAATCATGTCAGAAGTTAGCAGATTCATTCATTTCCAAACAACTATCATTTTGACCACTAAACCAAAGAGTTAGACAAAAAGATTTTGGATTAAAACCTTCAACTACTTCTCTGCTTGTCAAATGCGGAGACGGTTTATTCAGTATGGAATTTGTGTTACAGCAGTTTTACTAACTGCAATACCACGTGTTTTTCAAACTATCCCAAACAACTGCCGTTTTGACCCCTTTCGCAACATTTTTGAGAAATAAATGTCTCCTATATAAAATTCTCCCCTACTTCTCTGCTTTTCAAATACAAAGTCGGATTTCAAATCGGGGCTACCAATCTGTATCTAGAGCCTTTTTCGTAACCCCTCGCCTGTCTTTCAAGCCTCTGTAAATCATGTCAGAAGTTAGCAGATTCATTCATTTCCAAACAACTATCATTTTGACAACTTATTCAAAGAGTTAGACAAAAAGATGTTGGATTAAAACCTTCAACTACTTCTCTGCTTGTCAAATGCGGAAAAGGTTTATTCAGTATGGAACTTATGTTACAGCAGTTTTACTAACTGCAATACCACGTGTTATTCAAACTATCCCAAACAACTGCCGTTTTGACCCTTTTCGCAACATTTTTGAGAAAAAAACGTCTCTTATATAAAATCTACCTCTACTTCTCTGCTTTTCAAATACGAAGTCGGATTTCAAATCGGGGCTACCAATCTGTATCTAGAACCGTTTTCGTAACCCCTCGCCTGTCTTTCAAGCCTTTGTAAATCATGTCAGAAGTTAGCAGAATCATTAATTTCCAAACAACTATCATTTTGACCACTAAACCAAAGAGTTAGACAAAAAGATTTTGGATTAAAACCTTCAACTACTTCTCTGCTTGTCAAATGCGGAGACGGTTTATTCAGTATGGAACTTATGTTACAGCAGTTTTACTAACTGCAATACCACGTGTTTTTCAAACTATCCCAAACAACTGCCGTTTTGACCCCTTTCGCAACTTTTTTGAGAAATAAATGTCTCCTATATCAAATTCTCCCCTACTTCTCTGCTTTTCAAATACGAAGTCGGATTTCAAATCGGGGCTACCAATCTGTATCTAGAGCCGTTTTCGTAACCCCTCACCTGTCTTTCAAGCCTCTGTAAATCATGTAAGAAGTTAGCAGAATCATTAATTTCCAACCAACTATCATTTTGACAACTTATTCAGAGTTAGACAAAAAGATGTTGGATTAAAACCTTCAACTACTTCTCTGCTTGTCAAATGCGGAAAAGGTTTATTCAGTATGGAACTTATGTTACAGCAGTTTTACTAACTGCAATACCACGTGTTATTCAAACTATCCCAAACAACTGCCGTTTTGACCCCTTTCGCAACATTTTTGAGAAAAAAACGTCTCTTATATAAAAACTACCTCTACTTCTCTGCTTTTCAAATACGAAGTCGGATTTCAAATCGGGGCTACCAATCTGTATCTAGAGCCGTTTTCGTAACCCCTCGCCTGTCTTTCAAGCCTCTGTAAATCATGTCAGAAGTTAGCAGATTCATTCATTTCCAAACAACTATCATTTTGACCACTAAACCAAAGAGTTAGACAAAAAGATTTTGGATTAAAACCTTCAACTACTTCTCTGCTTGTCAAATGCGGAGACGGTTTATTCAGTATGGAACTTATGTTACAGCAGTTTTACTAACTGCAATACCACATGTTTTTCAAACTATCCCAAACAACTGCCGTTTTGACCCCTTTCGCAACATTTTTGAGAAATAAACGTCTCCTATATAAAATTCTCTCCTACTTCTCTACTTTTCAAATACGAAGTCGGATTTCAAATCGGGGCTACCAATCTGTATCTAGAGCCGTTTCCGTAACCCCTCACCTGTCTTTCAAGCCTCTGTAAATCATGTCAGAAGTTAGCAGAATCATTAATTTCCAAACAACTATAATTTTGACAACTTATTCAAAGAGTTAGACAAAAAGATGTTGGATTAAAACCTTCAACTACTTCTCTGCTTGTCAAATGCGGAGAAGGTTTATTCAGTATGGAACTTATGTTACAGCAGTTTTACTAACTGCAATACCACGTGTTATTCAAACTATCCCAAACAACTGCCGTTTTGACCCTTTTCGCAACATTTTTGAGACAAAAACGTCTCCTATATAAAATTCTCTCCTACTTCTCTACTTTTCAAATAAGAAGTCGGATTTCAAATCGAGGCTACCAATCTGTATCTAGAGCCGTTTTCGTAACCCCTCGCCTGTCTTTCAAGCCTCTGTAAATCATGTCAGAAGTTAGCAGATTCATTCATTTCCAAACAACTATCATTTTGACCACTAAACCAAAGAGTTAGACAAAAATATTTTGGATTAAAGCCTTCAACTACTTCTCTGCTTGTCAAATGCGGAGACGGTTTATTCAGTATGGAACTTATGTTACAGCACTTTTACTAACTGCAATACCACGTGTTTTTCAAACTATCCCAAACAACTGCCGTTTTGACCCCTTTCGCAACTTTTTTGAGAAATAAATGTCTCCTATATCAAATTCTCCCCTACTTCTCTGCTTTTCAAATACGAAGTCGGATTTCAAATCGGGGCTACCAATCTGTATCTAGAGCCGTTTTCGTAACCCCTCACCTGTCTTTCAAGCCTCTGTAAATCATGTAAGAAGTTAGCAGAATCATTAATTTCCAAACAACTATCATTTTGACAACTTATTCAGAGTTAGACAAAAAGATGTTGGATTAAAACCTTCAACTACTTCTCTGCTTGTCAAATGCGGAAAAGGTTTATTCAGTATGGAACTTATGTTACAGCAGTTTTACTAACTGCAATACCACGTGTTATTCAAACTATCCCAAACAACTGCCGTTTTGACCCCTTTCGCAACATTTTTGAGAAAAAAACGTCTCTTATATAAAATCTACCTCTACTTCTCTGCTTTTCAAATACGAAGTCGGATTTCAAATCGGGGCTACCAATCTGTATCTAGAGCCGTTTTCGTAACCCCTCGCCTGTCTTTCAAGCCTCTGTAAATCATGTCAGAAGTTAGCAGATTCATTCATTTCCAAACAACTATCATTTTGACCACTAAACCAAAGAGTTAGACAAAAAGATTTTAGATTAAAACCTTCAACTACTTCTCTGCTTGTCAAATGCGGAGACGGTTTATTCAGTATGGAACTTATGTTACAGCAGTTTTACTAACTGCAATACCACATGTTTTTCAAACTATCCCAAACAACTGCCGTTTTGACCCCTTTCGCAACTTTTTTGAGAAATAAATGTCTCCTATATCAAATTCTCCCCTACTTCTCTGCTTTTCAAATACGAAGTCGGATTTCAAATCGGGGCTACCAATCTGTATCTAGAGCCGTTTTCGTAACCCCTCACCTGTCTTTCAAGCCTCTGTAAATCATGTCAGAAGTTAGCAGAATCATTAATTTCCAAACAACTATAATTTTGACAACTTATTCAAAGAGTTAGACAAAAAGATGTTGGATTAAAACCTTCAACTACTTCTCTGCTTGTCAAATGCGGAAAAGGTTTATTCAGTATGGAACTTATGTTACAGCAGTTTTACTAACTGCAATACCACGTGTTATTCAAACTATCCCAAACAACTGCCGTTTTGACCCTTTTCGCAACATTTTTGAGAAAAAAACGTCTCTTATATAAAATCTACCTCTACTTCTCTGCTTTTCAAATACGAAGTCGGATTTCAAATCGGGGCTACCAATCTGTATCTAGAGCCGTTTTCATAACCCCTCGCCTGTCTTTCAAGCCTCTGTAAATCATGTCAGAAGTTAGCAGATTCATTCATTTCCAAACAACTATCATTTTGACCACTAAACCAAAGAGTTAGACAAAAAGATTTTGGATTAAAACCTTCAACTACTTCTCTGCTTGTCAAATGCGGAGACGGTTTATTCAGTATGGAATTTGTGTTACAGCAGTTTTACTAACTGCAATACCACGTGTTTTTCAAACTATCCCAAACAACTGCCGTTTTGACCCCTTTCGCAACATTTTTGAGAAATAAATGTCTCCTATATAAAATTCTCCCCTACTTCTCTGCTTTTCAAATACAAAGTCGGATTTCAAATCGGGGCTACCAATCTGTATCTAGAGCCTTTTTCGTAACCCCTCGCCTGTCTTTCAAGCCTCTGTAAATCATGTCAGAAGTTAGCAGATTCATTCATTTCCAAACAACTATCATTTTGACAACTTATTCAAAGAGTTAGACAAAAAGATGTTGGATTAAAACCTTCAACTACTTCTCTGCTTGTCAAATGCGGAAAAGGTTTATTCAGTATGGAACTTATGTTACAGCAGTTTTACTAACTGCAATACCACGTGTTATTCAAACTATCCCAAACAACTGCCGTTTTGACCCTTTTCGCAACATTTTTGAGAAAAAAACGTCTCTTATATAAAATCTACCTCTACTTCTCTGCTTTTCAAATACGAAGTCGGATTTCAAATCGGGGCTACCAATCTGTATCTAGAACCGTTTTCGTAACCCCTCGCCTGTCTTTCAAGCCTTTGTAAATCATGTCAGAAGTTAGCAGAATCATTAATTTCCAAACAACTATCATTTTGACCACTAAACCAAAGAGTTAGACAAAAAGATTTTGGATTAAAACCTTCAACTACTTCTCTGCTTGTCAAATGCGGAGACGGTTTATTCAGTATGGAACTTATGTTACAGCAGTTTTACTAACTGCAATACCACGTGTTTTTCAAACTATCCCAAACAACTGCCGTTTTGACCCCTTTCGCAACTTTTTTGAGAAATAAATGTCTCCTATATCAAATTCTCCCCTACTTCTCTGCTTTTCAAATACGAAGTCGGATTTCAAATCGGGGCTACCAATCTGTATCTAGAGCCGTTTTCGTAACCCCTCACCTGTCTTTCAAGCCTCTGTAAATCATGTAAGAAGTTAGCAGAATCATTAATTTCCAAACAACTATCATTTTGACAACTTATTCAGAGTTAGACAAAAAGATGTTGGATTAAAACCTTCAACTACTTCTCTGCTTGTCAAATGCGGAAAAGGTTTATTCAGTATGGAACTTATGTTACAGCAGTTTTACTAACTGCAATACCACGTGTTATTCAAACTATCCCAAACAACTGCCGTTTTGACCCCTTTCGCAACATTTTTGAGAAAAAAACGTCTCTTATATAAAAACTACCTCTACTTCTCTGCTTTTCAAATACGAAGTCGGATTTCAAATCGGGGCTACCAATCTGTATCTAGAGCCGTTTTCGTAACCCCTCGCCTGTCTTTCAAGCCTCTGTAAATCATGTCAGAAGTTAGCAGATTCATTCATTTCCAAACAACTATCATTTTGACCACTAAACCAAAGAGTTAGACAAAAAGATTTTGGATTAAAACCTTCAACTACTTCTCTGCTTGTCAAATGCGGAGACGGTTTATTCAGTATGGAACTTATGTTACAGCAGTTTTACTAACTGCAATACCACATGTTTTTCAAACTATCCCAAACAACTGCCGTTTTGACCCCTTTCGCAACTTTTTTGAGAAATAAATGTCTCCTATATCAAATTCTCCCCTACTTCTCTGCTTTTCAAATACGAAGTCGGATTTCAAATCGGGGCTACCAATCTGTATCTAGAGCCGTTTCCGTAACCCCTCACCTGTCTTTCAAGCCTCTGTAAATCATGTCAGAAGTTAGCAGAATCATTAATTTCCAAACAACTATAATTTTGACAACTTATTCAAAGAGTTAGACAAAAAGATGTTGGATTAAAACCTTCAACTACTTCTCTGCTTGTCAAATGCGGAGAAGGTTTATTCAGTATGGAACTTATGTTACAGCAGTTTTACTAACTGCAATACCACGTGTTATTCAAACTATCCCAAACAACTGCCGTTTTGACCCTTTTCGCAACATTTTTGAGAAATAAACGTCTCCTATATAAAATTCTCTCCTACTTCTCTACTTTTCAAATAAGAAGTCGGATTTCAAATCGAGGCTACCAATCTGTATCTAGAGCCGTTTTCGTAACCCCTCGCCTGTCTTTCAAGCCTCTGTAAATCATGTCAGAAGTTAGCAGATTCATTCATTTCCAAACAACTATCATTTTGACCACTAAACCAAAGAGTTAGACAAAAAGATTTTAGATTAAAACCTTCAACTACTTCTCTGCTTGTCAAATGCGGAGACGGTTTATTCAGTATGGAACTTATGTTACAGCAGTTTTACTAACTGCAATACCACATGTTTTTCAAACTATCCCAAACAACTGCCGTTTTGACCCCTTTCGCAACTTTTTTGAGAAATAAATGTCTCCTATATCAAATTCTCCCCTACTTCTCTGCTTTTCAAATACGAAGTCGGATTTCAAATCGGGGCTACCAATCTGTATCTAGAGCCGTTTTCGTAACCCCTCACCTGTCTTTCAAGCCTCTGTAAATCATGTCAGAAGTTAGCAGAATCATTAATTTCCAAACAACTATAATTTTGACAACTTATTCAAAGAGTTAGACAAAAAGATGTTGGATTAAAACCTTCAACTACTTCTCTGCTTGTCAAATGCGGAGAAGGTTTATTCAGTATGGAACTTATGTTACAGCAGTTTTACTAACTGCAATACCACGTGTTATTCAAACTATCCCAAACAACTGCCGTTTTGACCCTTTTCGCAACATTTTTGAGACAAAAACGTCTCTTATATAAAATCTACCTCTACTTCTCTGCTTTTCAAATACGAAGTCGGATTTCAAATCAGGGCTACCAATCTGTATCTAGAGCCGTTTTCGTAACCCCTCACCTGTCTTTCAAGCCTCTGTAAATCATGTAAGAAGTTAGCAGAATCATTAATTTCCAAACAACTATCATTTTGACAACTTATTCAGAGTTAGACAAAAAGATGTTGGATTAAAACCTTCAACTACTTCTCTGCTTGTCAAATGCGGAAAAGGTTTATTCAGTATGGAACTTATGTTACAGCAGTTTTACTAACTGCAATACCACGTGTTATTCAAACTATCCCAAACAACTGCCGTTTTGACCCTTTTCGCAACATTTTTGAGACAAAAACGTCTCTTATATAAAATCTACCTCTACTTCTCTGCTTTTCAAATACGAAGTCGGATTTCAAATCAGGGCTACCAATCTGTATCTAGAGCCGTTTTCGTAACCCCTCGCCTGTCTGTCAAGCCTCTGTAAATCATGTCAGAAGTTAGCAGATTCATTCATTTCCAAACAACTATCATTTTGACCACTAAACCAAAGAGTTAGACAAAAAGATTTTGGATTAAAACCTTCAACTACTTCTCTGCTTGTCAAATGCGGAGACGGTTTATTCAGTATGGAACTTATGTTACAGCAGTTTTACTAACTGCAATACCACATGTTATTCAAACTATCCCAAACAACTGCCGTTTTGACCCCTTTCGCAACTTTTTTGAGAAATAAATGTCTCCTATATCAAATTCTCCCCTACTTCTCTGCTTTTCAAATACGAAGTCGGATTTCAAATCGGGGCTACCAATCTGTATCTAGAGCCATTTTCGTAACCCCTCACCTGTCTTTCAAGCCTCTGTAAATCATGTCAGAAGTTAGCAGAATCATTAATTTCCAAACAACTATAATTTTGACAACTTATTCAAAGAGTTAGACAAAAAGATGTTGGATTAAAACCTTCAACTACTTCTCTGCTTGTCAAATGCGGAGAAGGTTTATTCAGTATGGAACTTATGTTACAGCAGTTTTACTAACTGCAATACCACGTGTTATTCAAACTATCCCAAACAACTGCCGTTTTGACCCTTTTCGCAACATTTTTGAGACAAAAACGTCTCTTATATAAAATCTACCTCTACTTCTCTGCTTTTCAAATACGAAGTCGGATTTCAAATCAGGGCTACCAATCTGTATCTAGAGCCGTTTTCGTAACCCCTCGCCTGTCTGTCAAGCCTCTGTAAATCATGTCAGAAGTTAGCAGATTCATTCATTTCCAAACAACTATCATTTTGACCACTAAACCAAAGAGTTAGACAAAAAGATTTTGGATTAAAACCTTCAACTACTTCTCTGCTTGTCAAATGCGGAGACGGTTTATTCAGTATGGAACTTATGTTACAGCAGTTTTACTAACTGCAATACCACATGTTATTCAAACTATCCCAAACAACTGCCGTTTTGACCCCTTTCGCAACTTTTTTGAGAAATAAATGTCTCCTATATCAAATTCTCCCCTACTTCTCTGCTTTTCAAATACGAAGTCGGATTTCAAATCGGGGCTACCAATCTGTATCTAGAGCCGTTTTCGTAACCCCTCACCTGTCTTTCAAGCCTCTGTAAATCATGTCAGAAGTTAGCAGAATCATTAATTTCCAAACAACTATAATTTTGACAACTTATTCAAAGAGTTAGACAAAAAGATGTTGGATTAAAACCTTCAACTACTTCTCTGCTTGTCAAATGCGGAGAAGGTTTATTCAGTATGGAACTTATGTTACAGCAGTTTTACTAACTGCAATACCACGTGTTATTCAAACTATCCCAAACAACTGCCGTTTTGACCCTTTTCGCAACATTTTTGAGACAAAAACGTCTCTTATATAAAATCTACCTCTACTTCTCTGCTTTTCAAATACGAAGTCGGATTTCAAATCAGGGCTACCAATCTGTATCTAGAGCCGTTTTCGTAACCCCTCGCCTGTCTGTCAAGCCTCTGTAAATCATGTCAGAAGTTAGCAGATTCATTCATTTCCAAACAACTATCATTTTGACCATTAAACCAAAGAGTTAGACAAAAATATTTTGGATTAAAGCCTTCAACTACTTCTCTGCTTGTCAAATGCGGAGACGGTTTATTCAGTATGGAACTTATGTTACAGCACTTTTACTAACTGCAATACCACGTGTTTTTCAAACTATCCCAAACAACTGCTGTTTTGACCCTTTTCGCAACATTTTTGAGAAAAAAACGTCTCCTATATAAAATCTACCTCTACTTCTCTACTTTTCAAATAAGAAGTCGGATTTCAAATCGAGGCTACCAATCTGTATCTAGAGCCGTTTTCGTAACCCCTCGCCTGTCTTTCAAGCCTCTGTAAATCATGTCAGAAGTTAGCAGATTCATTCATTTCCAAACAACTATCATTTTGACCACTAAACCAAAGAGTTAGACAAAAATATTTTGGATTAAAACCTTCAACTACTTCTCTGCTTGTCAAATGCGGAGACGGTTTATTCAGTATGGAACTTATGTTACAGCAGTTTTACTAACTGCAATACCACGTGTTTTTCAAACTATCCCAAACAGCTGCCGTTTTGACCCCTTTCGCAACATTTTTGAGAAATAAATGTCTCCTATATAAAATTCTCCCCTACTTCTCTGCTTTTCAAATACGAAGTCGGATTTCAAATCGGGGCTACCAATCTGTATCTAGAGCCGTTTTCGTAACCCCTCGCCTGTCTTTCAAGCCTCTGTAAATCATGTCAGAAGTTAGCAGATTCATTCATTTCCAAACAACTATCATTTTGACCACTAAACCAAAGAGTTAGACAAAAATATTTTGGATTAAAGCCTTCAACTACTTCTCTGCTTGTCAAATGCGGAGATGGTTTATTCAGTATGGAACTTATGTTACAGCAGTTTTACTAACTGCAATACCACGTGTTTTTCAAACTATCCCAAACAACTGCCGTTTTGACCCTTTTCGCAACATTTTTGAGAAAAAAACGTCTCTTATATAAAATCTACCTCTACTTCTCTGCTTTTCAAATACGAAGTCGGATTTCAAATCGGGGCTACCAATCTGTATGTAGAGCCGTTTTCGTAACCCCTCGCCTGTCTGTCAAGCCTCTGTAAATCATGTCAGAAGTTAGCAGATTCATTCATTTCCAAACAACTATCATTTTGACCACTAAACCAAAGAGTTAGACAAAAATATTTTGGATTAAAGCCTTCAACTACTTCTCTGCTTGTCAAATGCGGAGACGGTTTATTCAGTATGGAACTTATGTTACAGCACTTTTACTAACTGCAATACCACGTGTTTTTCAAACTATCCCAAACAACTGCCGTTTTGACCCCTTTCGCAACATTTTTGAGAAATAAATGTCTCCTATATAAAATTCTCCCCTACTTCTCTGCTTTTCAAATACGAAGTCGGATTTCAAATCGGGGCTACCAATCTGTATCTAGAGCCGTTTTCGTAACCCCTCACCTGTCTGTCAAGCCTCTGTAAATCATGTCAGAAGTTAGCAGATTCATTCATTTCCAAACAACTATCATTTTGACCACTAAACCAAAGAGTTAGACAAAAAGATTTTGGATTAAAACCTTCAACTACTTCTCTGCTTGTCAAATGCGGAGACGGTTTATTCAGTATGGAACTTATGTTACAGCAGTTTTACTAACTGCAATACCACATGTTTTTCAAACTATCCCAAACAACTGCTGTTTTGACCCTTTTCGCAACATTTTTGAGAAAAAAACGTCTCTTATATAAAATCTACCTCTACTTCTCTGCTTTTCAAATACGAAGTCGGATTTCAAATCGGGGCTACCAATCTGTATCTAGAGCCGTTTTCGTAACCCCTCGCCTGTCTTTCAAGCCTCTGTAAATCATGTCAGAAGTTAGCAGAATCATTAATTTCCAAACAACTATAATTTTGACAACTTATTCAAAGAGTTAGACAAAAAGATGTTGGATTAAAACCTTCAACTACTTCTCTGCTTGTCAAATGCGGAGAAGGTTTATTCAGTATGGAACTTATGTTACAGCAGTTTTACTAACTGCAATACCACGTGTTATTCAAACTATCCCAAACAACTGCCGTTTTGACCCTTTTCGCAACATTTTTGAGAAAAAAACGTCTCTTATATAAAATCTACCTCTACTTCTCTGCTTTTCAAATACGAAGTCGGATTTCAAATCAGGGCTACCAATCTGTATCTAGAGCCGTTTTCGTAACCCCTCGCCTGTCTGTCAAGCCTCTGTAAATCATGTCAGAAGTTAGCAGATTCATTCATTTCCAAACAACTATCATTTTGACCACTAAACCAAAGAGTTAGACAAAAAGATTTTGGATTAAAACCTTCAACTACTTCTCTGCTTGTCAAATGCGGAGACGGTTTATTCAGTATGGAACTTATGTTACAGCAGTTTTACTAACTGCAATACCACATGTTTTTCAAACTATCCCAAACAACTGCTGTTTTGACCCTTTTCGCAACATTTTTGAGAAAAAAACGTCTCTTATATAAAATCTACCTCTACTTCTCTGCTTTTCAAATACGAAGTCGGATTTCAAATCGGGGCTACCAATCTGTATCTAGAGCCGTTTTCGTAACCCCTCGCCTGTCTTTCAAGCCTCTGTAAATCATGTCAGAAGTTAGCAGATTCATTCATTTCCAAACAACTATCATTTTGACCACTAAACCAAAGAGTTAGACAAAAAGATTTTGGATTAAAACCTTCAACTACTTCTCTGCTTGTCAAATGCGGAGACGGTTTATTCAGTATGGAACTTATGTTACAGCACTTTTACTAACTGCAATACCACGTGTTTTTCAAACTATCCCAAACAACTGCCGTTTTGACCCTTTTCACAACATTTTTGAGAAATAAACGTCTCCTATATAAAGTTCTCTCCTACTTCTCTACTTTTCAAATAAGAAGTCGGATTTCAAATCGAGGCTACCAATCTGTATCTAGAGCCGTTTTCGTAACCCCTCGCCTGTCTTTCAAGCCTCTGTAAATCATGTCAGAAGTTAGCAGATTCATTCATTTCCAAACAACTATCATTTTGACCACTAAACCAAAGAGTTAGACAAAAATATTTTGGATTAAAGCCTTCAACTACTTCTCTGCTTGTCAAATGCGGAAAAGGTTTATTCAGTATGGAACTTATGTTACAGCAGTTTTACTAACTGCAATACCACGTGTTATTCAAACTATCCCAAACAACTGCCGTTTTGACCCTTTTCGCAACATTTTTGAGAAAAAAACGTCTCTTATATAAAATCTACCTCTACTTCTCTGCTTTTCAAATACGAAGTCGGATTTCAAATCGGGGCTACCAATCTGTATGTAGAGCCGTTTTCGTAACCCCTTGCCTGTCTGTCAAGCCTCTGTAAATCATGTCAGAAGTTAGCAGATTCATTCATTTCCAAACAACTATCATTTTGACCACTAAACCAAAGAGTTAGACAAAAAGATTTTGGATTAAAACCTTCAACTACTTCTCTGCTTGTCAAATGCGGAGACGGTTTATTCAGTATGGAACTTATGTTACAGCAGTTTTACTAACTGCAATACCACGTGTTTTTCAAACTATCCCAAACAACTGCCGTTTTGACCCTTTTCGCAACATTTTTGAGAAAAAAACGTCTCTTATATAAAATCTACCTCTACTTCTCTGCTTTTCAAATACGAAGTCGGATTTCAAATCGGGGCTACCAATCTGTATCTAGAGCCGTTTTCGTAACCCCTCGCCTGTCTTTCAAGCCTCTGTAAATCATGTCAGAAGTTAGCAGATTCATTCATTTCCAAACAACTATCATTTTGACCACTAAACCAAAGAGTTAGACAAAAAGATTTTGGATTAAAACCTTCAACTACCTCTCTGCTTGTCAAATGCGGAAAAGGTTTATTCAGTATGGAACTTATGTTACAGCAGTTTTACTAACTGCAATACCACGTGTTATTCAAACTATCCCAAACAACTGCCGTTTTGACCCTTTTCGCAACATTTTTGAGAAAAAAACGTCTCTTATATAAAATCTACCTCTACTTCTCTGCTTTTCAAATACGAAGTCGGATTTCAAATCGGGGCTACCAATCTGTATCTAGAGCCGTTTTCATAACCCCTCGCCTGTCTTTCAAGCCTCTGTAAATCATGTCAGAAGTTAGCAGATTCATTCATTTCCAAACAACTATCATTTTGACCACTAAACCAAAGAGTTAGACAAAAAGATTTTGGATTAAAACCTTCAACTACTTCTCTGCTTGTCAAATGCGGAGACGGTTTATTCAGTATGGAATTTGTGTTACAGCAGTTTTACTAACTGCAATACCACGTGTTTTTCAAACTATCCCAAACAACTGCCGTTTTGACCCATTTCGCAACATTTTTTGAGAAATAAATGTCTCCTATATAAAATTCTCCCCTACTTCTCTGCTTTTCAAATACGAAGTCGGATTTCAAATCGGGGCTACCAATCTGTATCTAGAGCCGTTTTCATAACCCCTCGCCTGTCTTTCAAGCCTCTGTAAATCATGTCAGAAGTTAGCAGATTCATTCATTTCCAAACAACTATCATTTTGACCACTAAACCAAAGAGTTAGACAAAAAGATTTTGGATTAAAACCTTCAACTACTTCTCTGCTTGTCAAATGCGGAGACGGTTTATTCAGTATGGAATTTGTGTTACAGCAGTTTTACTAACTGCAATACCACGTGTTTTTCAAACTATCCCAAACAACTGCCGTTTTGACCCATTTCGCAACATTTTTTGAGAAATAAATGTCTCCTATATAAAATTCTCCCCTACTTCTCTGTTTTTCAAATACGAAGTCGGATTTCAAATCGGGGCTACCAATCTGTATCTAGAGCCGTTTTCGTAACCCCTCACCTGTCTTTCAAGCCTCTGTAAATCATGTCAGAAGTTAGCAGAATCATTAATTTCCAAACAACTATCATTTTGACCACTAAACCAAAGAGTTAGACAAAAAGATGTAGGATTAAAACTTTCAACTACTTCTCTGCTTGTCAAATGCAGAGACGGTTTATTCAGTATGGAATTTGTAGTACAGCAGTTTTACTAACTGCAATACCACGTGTTTTTCAAACTATCCCAAACAACTGCCGTTTTGACCCCTTTCGCAACATTTTTGAGAAATAAATGTCTCCTATATAAAATTCTCCCCTACTTCTCTGCTTTTCAAATACAAAGTCGGATTTCAAATCGGGGCTACCAATCTGTATCTAGAGCCTTTTTCGTAACCCCTCGCCTGTCTTTCAAGCCTCTGTAAATCATGTCAGAAGTTAGCAGATTCATTCATTTCCAAACAACTATCATTTTGACAACTTATTCAAAGAGTTAGACAAAAAGATGTTGGATTAAAACCTTCAACTACTTCTCTGCTTGTCAAATGCGGAAAAGGTTTATTCAGTATGGAACTTATGTTACAGCAGTTTTACTAACTGCAATACCACGTGTTATTCAAACTATCCCAAACAACTGCCGTTTTGACCCTTTTCGCAACATTTTTGAGAAAAAAACGTCTCTTATATATAATCTACCTCTACTTCTCTGCTTTTCAAATACGAAGTCGGATTTCAAATCGGGGCTACCAATCTGTATCTAGAGCCGTTTTCGTAACCCCTCGCCTGTCTTTCAAGCCTCTGTAAATCATGTCAGAAGTTAGCAGATTCATTCATTTCCAAACAACTATCATTTTGACCACTAAACCAAAGAGTTAGACAAAAAGATTTTGGATTAAAACCTTCAACTACCTCTCTGCTTGTCAAATGCGGAAAAGGTTTATTCAGTATGGAACTTATGTTACAGCAGTTTTACTAACTGCAATACCACGTGTTATTCAAACTATCCCAAACAACTGCCGTTTTGACCCTTTTCGCAACATTTTTGAGAAAAAAACGTCTCTTATATAAAATCTACCTCTACTTCTCTGCTTTTCAAATACGAAGTCGGATTTCAAATCGGGGCTACCAATCTGTATCTAGAGCCGTTTTCATAACCCCTCGCCTGTCTTTCAAGCCTCTGTAAATCATGTCAGAAGTTAGCAGATTCATTCATTTCCAAACAACTATCATTTTGACCACTAAACCAAAGAGTTAGACAAAAAGATTTTGGATTAAAACCTTCAACTACTTCTCTGCTTGTCAAATGCGGAGACGGTTTATTCAGTATGGAATTTGTGTTACAGCAGTTTTACTAACTGCAATACCACGTGTTTTTCAAACTATCCCAAACAACTGCCGTTTTGACCCATTTCGCAACATTTTTTGAGAAATAAATGTCTCCTATATAAAATTCTCCCCTACTTCTCTGCTTTTCAAATACGAAGTCGGATTTCAAATCGGGGCTACCAATCTGTATCTAGAGCCGTTTTCATAACCCCTCGCCTGTCTTTCAAGCCTCTGTAAATCATGTCAGAAGTTAGCAGATTCATTCATTTCCAAACAACTATCATTTTGACCACTAAACCAAAGAGTTAGACAAAAAGATTTTGGATTAAAACCTTCAACTACTTCTCTGCTTGTCAAATGCGGAGACGGTTTATTCAGTATGGAATTTGTGTTACAGCAGTTTTACTAACTGCAATACCACGTGTTTTTCAAACTATCCCAAACAACTGCCGTTTTGACCCATTTCGCAACATTTTTTGAGAAATAAATGTCTCCTATATAAAATTCTCCCCTACTTCTCTGTTTTTCAAATACGAAGTCGGATTTCAAATCGGGGCTACCAATCTGTATCTAGAGCCGTTTTCGTAACCCCTCACCTGTCTTTCAAGCCTCTGTAAATCATGTCAGAAGTTAGCAGAATCATTAATTTCCAAACAACTATCATTTTGACCACTAAACCAAAGAGTTAGACAAAAAGATGTTGGATTAAAACTTTCAACTACTTCTCTGCTTGTCAAATGCAGAGACGGTTTATTCAGTATGGAATTTGTAGTACAGCAGTTTTACTAACTGCAATACCACGTGTTTTTCAAACTATCCCAAACAACTGCCGTTTTGACCCCTTTCGCAACATTTTTGAGAAATAAATGTCTCCTATATAAAATTCTCCCCTACTTCTCTGCTTTTCAAATACAAAGTCGGATTTCAAATCGGGGCTACCAATCTGTATCTAGAGCCTTTTTCGTAACCCCTCGCCTGTCTTTCAAGCCTCTGTAAATCATGTCAGAAGTTAGCAGATTCATTCATTTCCAAACAACTATCATTTTGACAACTTATTCAAAGAGTTAGACAAAAAGATGTTGGATTAAAACCTTCAACTACTTCTCTGCTTGTCAAATGCGGAAAAGGTTTATTCAGTATGGAACTTATGTTACAGCAGTTTTACTAACTGCAATACCACGTGTTATTCAAACTATCCCAAACAACTGCCGTTTTGACCCTTTTCGCAACATTTTTGAGAAAAAAACGTCTCTTATATAAAATCTACCTCTACTTCTCTGCTTTTCAAATACGAAGTCGGATTTCAAATCGGGGCTACCAATCTGTATCTAGAGCCGTTTTCGTAACCCCTCGCCTGTCTTTCAAGCCTTTGTAAATCATGTCAGAAGTTAGCAGATTCATTCATTTCCAAACAACTATCATTTTGACCACTAAACCAAAGAGTTAGACAAAAAGATTTTGGATTAAAACCTTCAACTACTTCTCTGCTTGTCAAATGCGGAGACGGTTTATTCAGTATGGAATTTGTGTTACAGCAGTTTTACTAACTGCAATACCACGTGTTTTTCAAACTATCCCAAACAACTGCCGTTTTGACCCATTTCGCAACATTTTTTGAGAAATAAACGTCTCCTATATAAAATTCTCCCCTACTTCTCTGCTTTTCAAATACGAAGTCGGATTTCAAATCGGGGCTACCAATCTGTATCTAGAGCCGTTTTCGTAACCCCTCGCCTGTCTTTCAAGCCTCTGTAAATCATGTCAGAAGTTAGCAGATTCATTCATTTCCAAACAACTATCCTTTTGACCACTAAACCAAAGAGTTAGACAAAAAGATTTTGGATTAAAACCTTCTTCTACTTCTCTGCTTGTCAAATGCGGAGATGGTTTATTCAGTATGGAACTTATGTTACAGCAGTTTTACTAACTGCAATACCACGTGTTTTTCAAACTATCCCAAACAACTGCCGTTTTGACCCTTTTCGCAACATTTTTGAGAAATAAACGTCTCCTATATAAAATCTCTCTCTACTTCTCTGCTTTTCAAATACGAAGTCGGATTTCAAATCGGGGCTACCAATCTGTATCTAGAGCCGTTTTCGTAACCCCTCGCCTGTCTTTCAAGCCTCTGTAAATCATGTCAGAAGTTAGCAGATTCATTCATTTCCAAACAACTATCATTTTGACCACTAAACCAAAGAGTTAGACAAAAATATGTTGGATTAAAACCTTCAACTACTTCTCTGCTTGTCAAATGCGGAAAAGGTTTATTCAGTATGGAACTTATGTTACAGCAGTTTTACTAACTGCAATACCACGTGTTATTCAAACTATCCCAAACAACTGCCGTTTTGACCCTTTTCGCAACATTTTTGAGAAAAAAACGTCTCTTATATAAAATCTACCTCTACTTCTTTGCTTTTCAAATACGAAGTCGGATTTCAAATCGGGGCTACCAATCTGTATGTAGAGCCGTTTTCGTAACCCCTCGCCTGTCTGTCAAGCCTCTGTAAATCATGTCAGAAGTTAGCAGATTCATTCATTTCCAAACAACTATCATTTTGACCACTAAACCAAAGAGTTAGACAAAAAGATTTTGGATTAAAACCTTCAACTACTTCTCTGCTTGTCAAATGCGGAGACGGTTTATTCAGTATGGAACTTATGTTACAGCAGTTTTACTAACTGCAATACCACATGTTTTTCAAACTATCCCAAACAACTGCCGTTTTGACCCTTTTCGCAACATTTTTGAGAAAAAAACGTCTCTTATATAAAATCTACCTCTACTTCTCTGCTTTTCAAATACGAAGTCGGATTTCAAATCGGGGCTACCAATCTGTATCTAGAGCCGTTTTCGTAACCCCTCGCCTGTCTTTCAAGCCTCTGTAAATCATGTCAGAAGTTAGCAGATTCATTCATTTCCAAACAACTATCATTTTGACCACTAAACCAAAGAGTTAGACAAAAAGATTTTGGATTAAAACCTTCAACTACCTCTCTGCTTGTCAAATGCGGAAAAGGTTTATTCAGTATGGAACTTATGTTACAGCAGTTTTACTAACTGCAATACCACGTGTTATTCAAACTATCCCAAACAACTGCCGTTTTGACCCTTTTCGCAACATTTTTGAGAAAAAAACGTCTCTTATATAAAATCTACCTCTACTTCTCTGCTTTTCAAATACGAAGTCGGATTTCAAATCGGGGCTACCAATCTGTATCTAGAGCCGTTTTCATAACCCCTCGCCTGTCTTTCAAGCCTCTGTAAATCATGTCAGAAGTTAGCAGATTCATTCATTTCCAAACAACTATCATTTTGACCACTAAACCAAAGAGTTAGACAAAAAGATTTTGGATTAAAACCTTCAACTACTTCTCTGCTTGTCAAATGCGGAGACGGTTTATTCAGTATGGAATTTGTGTTACAGCAGTTTTACTAACTGCAATACCACGTGTTTTTCAAACTATCCCAAACAACTGCCGTTTTGACCCATTTCGCAACATTTTTTGAGAAATAAATGTCTCCTATATAAAATTCTCCCCTACTTCTCTGCTTTTCAAATACGAAGTCGGATTTCAAATCGGGGCTACCAATCTGTATCTAGAGCCGTTTTCATAACCCCTCGCCTGTCTTTCAAGCCTCTGTAAATCATGTCAGAAGTTAGCAGATTCATTCATTTCCAAACAACTATCATTTTGACCACTAAACCAAAGAGTTAGACAAAAAGATTTTGGATTAAAACCTTCAACTACTTCTCTGCTTGTCAAATGCGGAGACGGTTTATTCAGTATGGAATTTGTGTTACAGCAGTTTTACTAACTGCAATACCACGTGTTTTTCAAACTATCCCAAACAACTGCCGTTTTGACCCATTTCGCAAAATTTTTTGAGAAATAAATGTCTCCTATATAAAATTCTCCCCTACTTCTCTGCTTTTCAAATACGAAGTCGGATTTCAAATCGGGGCTACCAATCTGTATCTAGAGCCGTTTTCGTAACCCCTCACCTGTCTTTCAAGCCTCTGTAAATCATGTCAGAAGTTAGCAGAATCATTAATTTCCAAACAACTATCATTTTGACCACTAAACCAAAGAGTTAGACAAAAAGATGTTGGATTAAAACTTTCAACTACTTCTCTGCTTGTCAAATGCGGAGACGGTTTATTCAGTATGGAATTTGTAGTACAGCAGTTTTACTAACTGCAATACCACGTGTTTTTCAAACTATCCCAAACAACTGCCGTTTTGACCCCTTTCGCAACATTTTTGAGAAATAAACGTCTCCTATATAAAATTCTCTCCTACTTCTCTACTTTTCAAATAAGAAGTCGGATTTCAAATCGGGGCTACCAATCTGTATCTAGAGCCTTTTTCGTAACCCCTCGCCTGTCTTTCAAGCCTCTGTAAATCATGTCAGAAGTTAGCAGATTCATTCATTTCCAAACAACTATCATTTTGACCACTAAACCAAAGAGTTAGACAAAAATATTTTGGATTAAAACCTTCAACTACTTCTCTGCTTGTCAAATGCGGAAAAGGTTTATTCAGTATGGAACTTATGTTACAGCAGTTTTACTAACTGCAATACCACGTGTTATTCAAACTATCCCAAACAACTGCCGTTTTGACCCTTTTCGCAACATTTTTGAGAAAAAAACGTCTCTTATATAAAATCTACCTCTACTTCTCTGCTTTTCAAATACGAAGTCGGATTTCAAATCGGGGCTACCAATCTGTATCTAGAGCCGTTTTCGTAACCCCTCGCCTGTCTTTCAAGCCTCTGTAAATCATGTCAGAAGTTAGCAGATTCATTCATTTCCAAACAACTATCATTTTGACCACTAAACCAAAGAGTTAGACAAAAAGATTTTGGATTAAAACCTTCAACTACTTCTCTGCTTGTCAAATGCGGAAAAGGTTTATTCAGTATGGAACTTATGTTACAGCAGTTTTACTAACTGCAATACCACGTGTTATTCAAACTATCCCAAACAACTGCCGTTTTGACCCTTTTCGCAACATTTTTGAGAAAAAAACGTCTCTTATATAAAATCTACCTCTACTTCTTTGCTTTTCAAATACGAAGTCGGATTTCAAATCGGGGCTACCAATCTGTATGTAGAGCCGTTTTCGTAACCCCTCGCCTGTCTGTCAAGCCTCTGTAAATCATGTCAGAAGTTAGCAGATTCATTCATTTCCAAACAACTATCATTTTGACCACTAAACCAAAGAGTTAGACAAAAAGATTTTGGATTAAAACCTTCAACTACTTCTCTGCTTGTCAAATGCGGAGACGGTTTATTCAGTATGGAACTTATGTTACAGCAGTTTTACTAACTGCAATACCACATGTTTTTCAAACTATCCCAAACAACTGCCGTTTTGACCCTTTTCGCAACATTTTTGAGAAAAAAACGTCTCTTATATAAAATCTACCTCTACTTCTCTGCTTTTCAAATACGAAGTCGGATTTCAAATCGGGGCTACCAATCTGTATCTAGAGCCGTTTTCGTAACCCCTCGCCTGTCTTTCAAGCCTCTGTAAATCATGTCAGAAGTTAGCAGATTCATTCATTTCCAAACAACTATCATTTTGACCACTAAACCAAAGAGTTAGACAAAAAGATTTTGGATTAAAACCTTCAACTACCTCTCTGCTTGTCAAATGCGGAAAAGGTTTATTCAGTATGGAACTTATGTTACAGCAGTTTTACTAACTGCAATACCACGTGTTATTCAAACTATCCCAAACAACTGCCGTTTTGACCCTTTTCGCAACATTTTGAGAAAAAAACGTCTCTTATATAAAATCTACCTCTACTTCTCTGCTTTTCAAATACGAAGTCGGATTTCAAATCGGGGCTACCAATCTGTATCTAGAGCCGTTTTCATAACCCCTCGCCTGTCTTTCAAGCCTCTGTAAATCATGTCAGAAGTTAGCAGATTCATTCATTTCCAAACAACTATCATTTTGACCACTAAACCAAAGAGTTAGACAAAAAGATTTTGGATTAAAACCTTCAACTACTTCTCTGCTTGTCAAATGCGGAGACGGTTTATTCAGTATGGAATTTGTGTTACAGCAGTTTTACTAACTGCAATACCACGTGTTTTTCAAACTATCCCAAACAACTGCCGTTTTGACCCATTTCACAACATTTTTTGAGAAATAAACGTCTCCTATATAAAATTCTCCCCTACTTCTCTGCTTTTCAAATACGAAGTCGGATTTCAAATCGGGGCTACCAATCTGTATCTAGAGCCGTTTTCATAACCCCTCGCCTGTCTTTCAAGCCTCTGTAAATCATGTCAGAAGTTAGCAGATTCATTCATTTCCAAACAACTATCATTTTGACCACTAAACCAAAGAGTTAGACAAAAATATTTTGGATTAAAGCCTTCAACTACTTCTCTGCTTGTCAAATGCGGAGACGGTTTATTCAGTATGGAATTTGTGTTACAGCAGTTTTACTAACTGCAATACCACGTGTTTTTCAAACTATCCCAAACAACTGCCGTTTTGACCCATTTCGCAAAATTTTTTGAGAAATAAATGTCTCCTATATAAAATTCTCCCCTACTTCTCTGCTTTTCAAATACGAAGTCGGATTTCAAATCGGGGCTACCAATCTGTATCTAGAGCCGTTTTCGTAACCCCTCACCTGTCTTTCAAGCCTCTGTAAATCATGTCAGAAGTTAGCAGAATCATTAATTTCCAAACAACTATCATTTTGACCACTAAACCAAAGAGTTAGACAAAAAGATGTTGGATTAAAACATTCAACTACTTCTCTGCTTGTCAAATGCGGAGACGGTTTATTCAGTATGGAATTTGTAGTACAGCAGTTTTACTAACTGCAATACCACGTGTTTTTCAAACTATCCCAAACAACTGCCGTTTTGACCCCTTTCGCAACATTTTTGAGAAATAAATGTCTCCTATATAAAATTCTCCCCTACTTCTCTGCTTTTCAAATACAAAGTCGGATTTCAAATCGGGGCTACCAATCTGTATCTAGAGCCTTTTTCGTAACCCCTCGCCTGTCTTTCAAGCCTCTGTAAATCATGTCAGAAGTTAGCAGATTCATTCATTTCCAAACAACTATCATTTTGACAACTTATTCAAAGAGTTAGACAAAAAGATGTTGGATTAAAACCTTCAACTACTTCTCTGCTTGTCAAATGCGGAAAAGGTTTATTCAGTATGGAACTTATGTTACAGCAGTTTTACTAACTGCAATACCACGTGTTATTCAAACTATCCCAAACAACTGCCGTTTTGACCCTTTTCGCAACATTTTTGAGAAAAAAACGTCTCTTATATAAAATCTACCTCTACTTCTCTGCTTTTCAAATACGAAGTCGGATTTCAAATCGGGGCTACCAATCTGTATCTAGAGCCGTTTTCGTAACCCCTCGCCTGTCTTTCAAGCCTCTGTAAATCATGTCAGAAGTTAGCAGATTCATTCATTTCCAAACAACTATCATTTTGACCACTAAACCAAAGAGTTAGACAAAAAGATTTTGGATTAAAACCTTCAACTACTTCTCTGCTTGTCAAATGCGGAGACGGTTTATTCAGTATGGAATTTGTGTTACAGCAGTTTTACTAACTGCAATACCACGTGTTTTTCAAACTATCCCAAACAACTGCCGTTTTGACCCATTTCGCAACATTTTTTGAGAAATAAATGTCTCCTATATAAAATTCTCCCCTACTTCTCTGCTTTTCAAATACGAAGTCGGATTTCAAATCGGGGCTACCAATCTGTATCTAGAGCCGTTTTCGTAACCCCTCACCTGTCTTTCAAGCCTCTGTAAATCATGTCAGAAGTTAGCAGAATCATTAATTTCCAAACAACTATCATTTTGACCACTAAACCAAAGAGTTAGACAAAAAGATGTTGGATTAAAACTTTCAACTACTTCTCTGCTTGTCAAATGCGGAGACGGTTTATTCAGTATGGAATTTGTGGTACAGCAGTTTTACTAACTGCAATACCACGTGTTTTTCAAACTATCCCAAACAACTGCCGTTTTGACCCCTTTCGCAACATTTTTGAGAAATAAATGTCTCCTATATAAAATTCTCCCCTACTTCTCTGCTTTTCAAATACAAAGTCGGATTTCAAATCGGGGCTACCAATCTGTATCTAGAGCCTTTTTCGTAACCCCTCGCCTGTCTTTCAAGCCTCTGTAAATCATGTCAGAAGTTAGCAGATTCATTCATTTCCAAACAACTATCATTTTGACAACTTATTCAAAGAGTTAGACAAAAAGATGTTGGATTAAAACCTTCAACTACTTCTCTGCTTGTCAAATGCGGAAAAGGTTTATTCAGTATGGAACTTATGTTACAGCAGTTTTACTAACTGCAATACCACGTGTTATTCAAACTATCCCAAACAACTGCCGTTTTGACCCTTTTCGCAACATTTTTGAGAAAAAACATCTCTTATATAAAATCTACCTCTACTTCTCTGCTTTTCAAATACGAAGTCGGATTTCAAATCGGGGCTACCAATCTGTATCTAGAGCCGTTTTCGTAACCCCTCGCCTGTCTTTCAAGCCTCTGTAAATCATGTCAGAAGTTAGCAGATTCATTCATTTCCAAACAACTATCATTTTGACCACTAAACCAAAGAGTTAGACAAAAAGATTTTGGATTAAAACCTTCAACTATTTCTCTGCTTGTCAAATGCGGAGACGGTTTATTCAGTATGGAATTTGTGTTACAGCAGTTTTACTAACTGCAATACCACGTGTTTTTCAAACTATCCCAAACAACTGCCGTTTTGACCCATTTCGCAACATTTTTTGAGAAATAAATGTCTCCTATATAAAATTCTCCCCTACTTCTCTGCTTTTCAAATACGAAGTCGGATTTCAAATCGGGGCTACCAATCTGTATCTAGAGCCGTTTTCGTAACCCCTCACCTGTCTTTCAAGCCTCTGTAAATCATGTCAGAAGTTAGCAGAATCATTAATTTCCAAACAACTATCATTTTGACAACTTATTCAAAGAGTTAGACAAAAAGATGTTGGATTAAAACCTTCAACTACTTCTCTGCTTGTCAAATGCGGAGACGGTTTATTCAGTATGGAATTTGTGGTACAGCAGTTTTACTAACTGCAATACCACGTGTTTTTCAAACTATCCCAAACAACTGCCGTTTTGATCCTTTTCGCAACATTTTTGAGAAAAAAACGTCTCTTATATAAAATCTACCTCTACTTCTCTGCTTTTCAAATACGAAGTCGGATTTCAAATCGGGGCTACCAATCTGTATCTAGAGCCGTTTTCGTAACCCCTCGCCTGTCTTTCAAGCCTCTGTAAATCATGTCAGAAGTTAGCAGAATCATTAATTTCCAAACAACTATCATTTTGACCACTAAACCAAAGAGTTAGACAAAAAGATGTTGGATTAAAACTTTCAACTACTTCTCTGCTTGTCAAATGCGGAGACGGTTTATTCAGTATGGAATTTGTAGTACAGCAGTTTTACTAACTGCAATACCACGTGTTTTTCAAACTATCCCAAACAACTGCCGTTTTGACCCCTTTCGCAACATTTTTGAGAAATAAATGTCTCCTATATGAAATTCTCCCCTACTTCTCTGCTTTTCAAATACAAAGTCGGATTTCAAATCGGGGCTACCAATCTGTATCTAGAGCCTTTTTCGTAACCCCTCGCCTGTCTTTCAAGCCTCTGTAAATCATGTCAGAAGTTAGCAGATTCATTCATTTCCAAACAACTATCATTTTGACAACTTATTCAAAGAGTTAGACAAAAAGATGTTGGATTAAAACCTTCAACTACTTCTCTGCTTGTCAAATGCGGAAAAGGTTTATTCAGTATGGAACTTATGTTACAGCAGTTTTACTAACTGCAATACCACGTGTTATTCAAACTATCCCAAACAACTGCCGTTTTGACCCTTTTCGCAACATTTTTGAGAAAAAAACGTCTCTTATATAAAATCTACCTCTACTTCTCTGCTTTTCAAATACGAAGTCGGATTTCAAATCGGGGCTACCAATCTGTATCTAGAGCCGTTTTCGTAACCCCTCGCCTGTCTTTCAAGCCTCTGTAAATCATGTCAGAAGTTAGCAGATTCATTCATTTCCAAACAACTATCATTTTGACCACTAAACCAAAGAGTTAGACAAAAAGATTTTGGATTAAAACCTTCAACTACTTCTCTGCTTGTCAAATGCGGAGACGGTTTATTCAGTATGGAATTTGTGTTACAGCAGTTTTACTAACTGCAATACCACGTGTTTTTCAAACTATCCCAAACAACTGCCGTTTTGACCCATTTCGCAACATTTTTTGAGAAATAAATGTCTCCTATATAAAATTCTCCCCTACTTCTCTGCTTTTCAAATACGAAGTCGGATTTCAAATCGGGGCTACCAATCTGTATCTAGAGCCGTTTTCGTAACCCCTCACCTGTCTTTCAAGCCTCTGTAAATCATGTCAGAAGTTAGCAGAATCATTAATTTCCAAACAACTATCATTTTGACAACTTATTCAAAGAGTTAGACAAAAAGATGTTGGATTAAAACCTTCAACTACTTCTCTGCTTGTCAAATGCGGAAAAGGTTTATTCAGTATGGAACTTATGTTACAGCAGTTTTACTAACTGCAATACCACGTGTTATTCAAACTATCCCAAACAACTGCCGTTTTGACCCATTTCGCAACATTTTTTGAGAAATAAATGTCTCCTATATAAAATTCTCCCCTACTTCTCTGCTTTTCAAATACGAAGTCGGATTTCAAATCGGGGCTACCAATCTGTATCTAGAGCCGTTTTCGTAACCCCTCACCTGTCTTTCAAGCCTCTGTAAATCATGTCAGAAGTTAGCAGAATCATTAATTTCCAAACAACTATCATTTTGACCACTAAACCAAAGAGTTAGACAAAAAGATGTTGGATTAAAACCTTCAACTACTTCTCTGCTTGTCAAATGCGGAGACGGTTTATTCAGTATGGAATTTGTGGTACAGCAGTTTTACTAACTGCAATACCACGTGTTTTTCAAACTATACCAAACAACTGCCGTTTTGATCCTTTTCGCAACATTTTTGAGAAAAAAACGTCTCTTATATAAAATCTACCTCTACTTCTCTGCTTTTCAAATACGAAGTCGGATTTCAAATCGGGGCTACCAATCTGTATCTAGAGCCGTTTTCGTAACCCCTCGCCTGTCTTTCAAGCCTCTGTAAATCATGTCAGAAGTTAGCAGATTCATTTATTTCCAAACAACTATCATTTTGACCACTAAACCAAAGAGTTAGACAAAAAGATTTTGGATTAAAACCTTCAACTACTTCTCTGCTTGTCAAATGCGGAGACGGTTTATTCAGTATGGAACTTATGTTACAGCAGTTGTACTAACTGCAATACCACATGTTTTTCAAACTATCCCAAACAACTGCCGTTTTGACCCCTTTCGCAACTTTTTTGAGAAATAAATGTCTCCTATATCAAATTCTCCCCTACTTCTCTGCTTTTCAAATACGAAGTCGGATTTCAAATCGGGGCTACCAATCTGTATCTAGAGCCGTTTTCGTAACCCCTCACCTGTCTTTCAAGCCTCTGTAAATCATGTCAGAAGTTAGCAGAATCATTAATTTCCAAACAACTATCATTTTGACAACTTATTCAAAGAGTTAGACAAAAAGATGTTGGATTAAAACCTTCAACTACTTCTCTGCTTGTCAAATGCGGAGACGGTTTATTCAGTATGGAATTTGTGGTACAGCAGTTTTACTAACTGCAATACCACGTGTTTTTCAAACTATCCCAAACAACTGCCGTTTTGATCCTTTTCGCAACATTTTTGAGAAAAAAACGTCTCTTATATAAAATCTACCTCTACTTCTCTGCTTTTCAAATACGAAGTCGGATTTCAAATCGGGGCTACCAATCTGTATCTAGAGCCGTTTTCGTAACCCCTCGCCTGTCTTTCAAGCCTCTGTAAATCATGTCAGAAGTTAGCAGAATCATTAATTTCCAAACAACTATCATTTTGACCACTAAACCAAAGAGTTAGACAAAAAGATGTTGGATTAAAACTTTCAACTACTTCTCTGCTTGTCAAATGCGGAGACGGTTTATTCAGTATGGAATTTGTAGTACAGCAGTTTTACTAACTGCAATACCACGTGTTTTTCAAACTATCCCAAACAACTGCCGTTTTGACCCCTTTCGCAACATTTTTGAGAAATAAATGTCTCCTATATGAAATTCTCCCCTACTTCTCTGCTTTTCAAATACAAAGTCGGATTTCAAATCGGGGCTACCAATCTGTATCTAGAGCCTTTTTCGTAACCCCTCGCCTGTCTTTCAAGCCTCTGTAAATCATGTCAGAAGTTAGCAGATTCATTCATTTCCAAACAACTATCATTTTGACAACTTATTCAAAGAGTTAGACAAAAAGATGTTGGATTAAAACCTTCAACTACTTCTCTGCTTGTCAAATGCGGAAAAGGTTTATTCAGTATGGAACTTATGTTACAGCAGTTTTACTAACTGCAATACCACGTGTTATTCAAACTATCCCAAACAACTGCCGTTTTGACCCTTTTCGCAACATTTTTGAGAAAAAAACGTCTCTTATATAAAATCTACCTCTACTTCTCTGCTTTTCAAATACGAAGTCGGATTTCAAATCGGGGCTACCAATCTGTATCTAGAGCCGTTTTCGTAACCCCTCGCCTGTCTTTCAAGCCTCTGTAAATCATGTCAGAAGTTAGCAGATTCATTCATTTCCAAACAACTATCATTTTGACCACTAAACCAAAGAGTTAGACAAAAAGATTTTGGATTAAAACCTTCAACTACTTCTCTGCTTGTCAAATGCGGAGACGGTTTATTCAGTATGGAATTTGTGTTACAGCAGTTTTACTAACTGCAATACCACGTGTTTTTCAAACTATCCCAAACAACTGCCGTTTTGACCCATTTCGCAACATTTTTTGAGAAATAAATGTCTCCTATATAAAATTCTCCCCTACTTCTCTGCTTTTCAAATACGAAGTCGGATTTCAAATCGGGGCTACCAATCTGTATCTAGAGCCGTTTTCGTAACCCCTCACCTGTCTTTCAAGCCTCTGTAAATCATGTCAGAAGTTAGCAGAATCATTAATTTCCAAACAACTATCATTTTGACAACTTATTCAAAGAGTTAGACAAAAAGATGTTGGATTAAAACCTTCAACTACTTCTCTGCTTGTCAAATGCGGAAAAGGTTTATTCAGTATGGAACTTATGTTACAGCAGTTTTACTAACTGCAATACCACGTGTTATTCAAACTATCCCAAACAACTGCCGTTTTGACCCATTTCGCAACATTTTTTGAGAAATAAATGTCTCCTATATAAAATTCTCCCCTACTTCTCTGCTTTTCAAATACGAAGTCGGATTTCAAATCGGGGCTACCAATCTGTATCTAGAGCCGTTTTCGTAACCCCTCACCTGTCTTTCAAGCCTCTGTAAATCATGTCAGAAGTTAGCAGAATCATTAATTTCCAAACAACTATCATTTTGACCACTAAACCAAAGAGTTAGACAAAAAGATGTTGGATTAAAACCTTCAACTACTTCTCTGCTTGTCAAATGCGGAGACGGTTTATTCAGTATGGAATTTGTGGTACAGCAGTTTTACTAACTGCAATACCACGTGTTTTTCAAACTATACCAAACAACTGCCGTTTTGATCCTTTTCGCAACATTTTTGAGAAAAAAACGTCTCTTATATAAAATCTACCTCTACTTCTCTGCTTTTCAAATACGAAGTCGGATTTCAAATCGGGGCTACCAATCTGTATCTAGAGCCGTTTTCGTAACCCCTCGCCTGTCTTTCAAGCCTCTGTAAATCATGTCAGAAGTTAGCAGATTCATTTATTTCCAAACAACTATCATTTTGACCACTAAACCAAAGAGTTAGACAAAAAGATTTTGGATTAAAACCTTCAACTACTTCTCTGCTTGTCAAATGCGGAGACGGTTTATTCAGTATGGAACTTATGTTACAGCAGTTGTACTAACTGCAATACCACATGTTTTTCAAACTATCCCAAACAACTGCCGTTTTGACCCCTTTCGCAACTTTTTTGAGAAATAAATGTCTCCTATATCAAATTCTCCCCTACTTCTCTGCTTTTCAAATACGAAGTCGGATTTCAAATCGGGGCTACCAATCTGTATCTAGAGCCGTTTTCGTAACCCCTCACCTGTCTTTCAAGCCTCTGTAAATCATGTCAGAAGTTAGCAGAATCATTAATTTCCAAACAACTATCATTTTGACCACTAAACCAAAGAGTTAGACAAAAAGATGTTGGATTAAAACCTTCAACTACTTCTCTGCTTGTCAAATGCGGAGACGGTTTATTCAGTATGGAATTTGTGGTACAGCAGTTTTACTAACTGCAATACCACGTGTTTTTCAAACTATCCCAAACAACTGCCGTTTTGACCCCTTTCGCAACATTTTTGAGAAATAAATGTCTCCTATATAAAATTCTCCCCTACTTCTCTGCTTTTCAAATACGAAGTCGGATTTCAAATCGGGGCTACCAATCTGTATCTAGAGCCGTTTTCGTAACCCCTCGCCTGTCTTTCAAGCCTCTGTAAATCATGTCAGAAGTTAGCAGATTCATTCATTTCCAAACAACTATCATTTTGACAACTTATTCAAAGAGTTAGACAAAAAGATGTTGGATTAAAACCTTCAACTACTTCTCTGCTTGTCAAATGCGGAGACGGTTTATTCAGTATGGAACTTATGTTACAGCAGTTTTACTAACTGCAATACCACATGTTTTTCAAACTATCCCAAACAACTGTCGTTTTGACCCCTTTCGCAACTTTTTTGAGAAATAAATGTCTCCTATATCAAATTCTCCCCTACTTCTCTGCTTTTCAAATACGAAGTCGGATTTCAAATCGGGGCTACCAATCTGTATCTAGAGCCGTTTTCGTAACCCCTCACCTGTCTTTCAAGCCTCTGTAAATCATGTCAGAAGTTAGCAGAATCATTAATTTCCAAACAACTATCATTTTGACCACTAAACCAAAGAGTTAGACAAAAAGATGTTGGATTAAAACCTTCAACTACTTCTCTGCTTGTCAAATGCGGAGACGGTTTATTCAGTATGGAATTTGTGGTACAGCAGTTTTACTAACTGCAATACCACGTGTTTTTCAAACTATCCCAAACAACTGCCGTTTTGACCCCTTTCGCAACATTTTTGAGAAATACATGTCTCCTATATAAAATTCTCCCCTACTTCTCTGCTTTTCAAATACGAAGTCGGATTTCAAATCGGGGCTACCAATCTGTATCTAGAGCCTTTTTCGTAACCCCTCGCCTGTCTTTCAAGCCTCTGTAAATCATGTCAGAAGTTAGCAGATTCATTCATTTCCAAACAACTATCATTTTGACAACTTATTCAAAGAGTTAGACAAAAAGATGTTGGATTAAAACCTTCAACTACTTCTCTGCTTGTCAAATGCGGAAAAGGTTTATTCAGTATGGAACTTATGTTACAGCAGTTTTACTAACTGCAATACCACATGTTTTTCAAACTATCCCAAACAACTGCCGTTTTGACCCCTTTCGCAACTTTTTTGAGAAATAAATGTCTCCTATATCAAATTCTCCCCTACTTCTCTGCTTTTCAAATACGAAGTCGGATTTCAAATCGGGGCTACCAATCTGTATCTAGAGCCGTTTTCGTAACCCCTCACCTGTCTTTCAAGCCTCTGTAAATCATGTCAGAAGTTAGCAGAATCATTAATTTCCAAACAACTATCATTTTGACCACTAAACCAAAGAGTTAGACAAAAAGATGTTGGATTAAAACCTTCAACTACTTCTCTGCTTGTCAAATGCGGAGACGGTTTATTCAGTATGGAATTTGTGGTACAGCAGTTTTACTAACTGCAATACCACGTGTTTTTCAAACTATCCCAAACAACTGCCGTTTTGACCCCTTTCGCAACATTTTTGAGAAATAAATGTCTCCTATATAAAATTCTCTCCTACTTCTCTACTTTTCAAATAAGAAGTCGGATTTCAAATCGAGGCTACCAATCTGTATCTAGAGCCGTTTTCGTAACCCCTCACCTGTCTTTCAAGCCTCTGTAAATCATGTCAGAAGTTAGCAGAATCATTAATTTCCAAACAACTATCATTTTGACAACTAAACCAAAGAGTTAGACAAAAAGATTTTGGATTAAAACCTTCAACTACTTCTCTGCTTGTCAAATGCGGAAAAGGTTTATTCAGTATGGAACTTATGTTACAGCAGTTTTACTAACTGCAATACCACGTGTTATTCAAACTATCCCAAACAACTGCCGTTTTGACCCTTTTCGCAACATTTTTGAGAAAAAAACGTCTCTTATATAAAATCTACCTCTACTTCTTTGCTTTTCAAATACGAAGTCGGATTTCAAATCGGGGCTACCAATCTGTATGTAGAGCCGTTTTCGTAACCCCTCGCCTGTCTGTCAAGCCTCTGTAAATCATGTCAGAAGTTAGCAGATTCATTCATTTCCAAACAACTATCATTTTGACCATTAAACCAAAGAGTTAGACAAAAATATTTTGGATTAAAACCTTCAACTACTTCTCTGCTTGTCAAATGCGGAGACGGTTTATTCAGTATGGAACTTATGTTACAGCAGTTTTACTAACTGCAATACCACGTGTTTTTCAAACTATCCCAAACAACTGCCGTTTTGACCCTTTTCGCAACATTTTTGAGAAATAAACGTCTCCTATATAAAATTCTCTCCTACTTCTCTACTTTTCAAATAAGAAGTCGGATTTCAAATCGAGGCTACCAATCTGTATCTAGAGCCGTTTTCGTAACCCCTCGCCTGTCTTTCAAGCCTCTGTAAATCATGTCAGAAGTTAGCAGATTCATTCATTTCCAAACAACTATCATTTTGACCACTAAACCAAAGAGTTAGACAAAAAGATTTTGGATTAAAACCTTCAACTACTTCTCTGCTTGTCAAATGCGGAGACGGTTTATTCAGTATGGAATTTGTGTTACAGCAGTTTTACTAACTGCAATACCACGTGTTTTTCAAACTATCCCAAACAACTGCCGTTTTGACCCTTTTCGCAACATTTTTTGAGAAATAAATGTCTCCTATATAAAATTCTCCCCTACTTCTCTGCTTTTCAAATACGAAGTCGGATTTCAAATCGGGGCTACCAATCTGTATCTAGAGCCGTTTTCGTAACCCCTCGCCTGTCTTTCAAGCCTCTGTAAATCATGTCAGAAGTTAGCAGATTCATTCATTTCCAAACAACTATCATTTTGACAACTTATTCAAAGAGTTAGACAAAAAGATGTTGGATTAAAACCTTCAACTACTTCTCTGCTTGTCAAATGCGGAAAAGGTTTATTCAGTATGGAACTTATGTTACAGCAGTTTTACTAACTGCAATACCACATGTTTTTCAAACTATCCCAAACAACTGCCGTTTTGACCCCTTTCGCAACTTTTTTGAGAAATAAATGTCTCCTATATCAAATTCTCCCCTACTTCTCTGCTATTCAAATACGAAGTCGGATTTCAAATCGGGGCTACCAATCTGTATCTAGAGCCGTTTTCGTAACCCCTCACCTGTCTTTCAAGCCTCTGTAAATCATGTCAGAAGTTAGCAGAATCATTAATTTCCAAACAACTATCATTTTGACCACTAAACCAAAGAGTTAGACAAAAAGATGTTGGATTAAAACCTTCAACTACTTCTCTGCTTGTCAAATGCGGAGACGGTTTATTCAGTATGGAATTTGTGGTACAGCAGTTTTACTAACTGCAATACCACGTGTTTTTCAAACTATCCCAAACAACTGCCGTTTTGACCCCTTTCGCAACATTTTTGAGAAATAAATGTCTCCTATATAAAATTCTCCCCTACTTCTCTGCTTTTCAAATACGAAGTCGGATTTCAAATCGGGGCTACCAATCTGTATCTAGAGCCGTTTTCGTAACCCCTCACCTGTCTTTCAAGCCTCTGTAAATCATGTCAGAAGTTAGCAGAATCATTAATTTCCAAACAACTATCATTTTGACAACTAAACCAAAGAGTTAGACAAAAAGATTTTGGATTAAAACCTTCTTCTACTTCTCTGCTTGTCAAATGCGGAGATGGTTTATTCAGTATGGAACTTATGTTACAGCAGTTTTACTAACTGCAATACCACGTGTTATTCAAACTATCCCAAACAACTGCCGTTTTGACCCTTTTCGCAACATTTTTGAGAAAAAAACGTCTCTTATATAAAATCTACCTCTACTTCTTTGCTTTTCAAATACGAAGTCGGATTTCAAATCGGGGCTACCAATCTGTATGTAGAGCCGTTTTCGTAACCCCTCGCCTGTCTGTCAAGCCTCTGTAAATCATGTCAGAAGTTAGCAGATTCATTCATTTCCAAACAACTATCATTTTGACCACTAAACCAAAGAGTTAGACAAAAAGATTTTGGATTAAAACCTTCAACTACTTCTCTGCTTGTCAAATGCGGAGACGGTTTATTCAGTATGGAACTTATGTTACAGCAGTTTTACTAACTGCAATACCACATGTTTTTCAAACTATCCCAAACAACTGCCGTTTTGACCCTTTTCGCAACATTTTTGAGAAAAAAACGTCTCTTATATAAAATCTACCTCTACTTCTCTGCTTTTCAAATACGAAGTCGGATTTCAAATCGGGGCTACCAATCTGTATCTAGAGCCGTTTTCGTAACCCCTCGCCTGTCTTTCAAGCCTCTGTAAATCATGTCAGAAGTTAGCAGATTCATTCATTTCCAAACAACTATCATTTTGACCACTAAACCAAAGAGTTAGACAAAAAGATTTTGGATTAAAACCTTCAACTACCTCTCTGCTTGTCAAATGCGGAAAAGGTTTATTCAGTATGGAACTTATGTTACAGCAGTTTTACTAACTGCAATACCACGTGTTATTCAAACTATCCCAAACAACTGCCGTTTTGACCCTTTTCGCAACTTTTTTGAGAAAAAAACGTCTCTTATATAAAATCTATCTCTACTTCTCTGCTTTTCAAATACGAAGTCGGATTTCAAATCGGGGCTACCAATCTGTATCTAGAGCCGTTTTCATAACCCCTCGCCTGTCTTTCAAGCCTCTGTAAATCATGTCAGAAGTTAGCAGATTCATTCATTTCCAAACAACTATCATTTTGACCACTAAACCAAAGAGTTAGACAAAAAGATTTTGGATTAAAACCTTCAACTACTTCTCTGCTTGTCAAATGCGGAAAAGGTTTATTCAGTATGGAACTTATGTTACAGCAGTTTTACTAACTGCAATACCACATGTTTTTCAAACTATCCCAAACAACTGCCGTTTTGACCCCTTTCGCAACTTTTTTGAGAAATAAATGTCTCCTATATCAAATTCTCCCCTACTTCTCTGCTTTTCAAATACGAAGTCGGATTTCAAATCGGGGCTACCAATCTGTATCTAGAGCCGTTTTCGTAACCCCTCACCTGTCTTTCAAGCCTCTGTAAATCATGTCAGAAGTTAGCAGAATCATTAATTTCCAAACAACTATCATTTTGACCACTAAACCAAAGAGTTAGACAAAAAGATGTTGGATTAAAACCTTCAACTACTTCTCTGCTTGTCAAATGCGGAGACGGTTTATTCAGTATGGAATTTGTGGTACAGCAGTTTTACTAACTGCAATACCACGTGTTTTTCAAACTATCCCAAACAACTGCCGTTTTGACCCCTTTCGCAACATTTTTGAGAAATAAATGTCTCCTATATAAAATTCTCCCCTACTTCTCTGCTTTTCAAATACGAAGTCGGATTTCAAATCGGGGCTACCAATCTGTATCTAGAGCCGTTTTCGTAACCCCTCACCTGTCTTTCAAGCCTCTGTAAATCATGTCAGAAGTTAGCAGAATCATTAATTTCCAAACAACTATCATTTTGACAACTAAACCAAAGAGTTAGACAAAAAGATTTTGGATTAAAACCTTCAACTACTTCTCTGCTTGTCAAATGCGGAAAAGGTTTATTCAGTATGGAACTTATGTTACAGCAGTTTTACTAACTGCAATACCACGTGTTATTCAAACTATCCCAAACAACTGCCGTTTTGACCCTTTTCGCAACATTTTTGAGAAAAAAACGTCTCTTATATAAAATCTACCTCTACTTCTTTGCTTTTCAAATACGAAGTCGGATTTCAAATCGGGGCTACCAATCTGTATGTAGAGCCGTTTTCGTAACCCCTCGCCTGTCTGTCAAGCCTCTGTAAATCATGTCAGAAGTTAGCAGATTCATTCATTTCCAAACAACTATCATTTTGACCACTAAACCAAAGAGTTAGACAAAAAGATTTTGGATTAAAACCTTCAACTACTTCTCTGCTTGTCAAATGCGGAGACGGTTTATTCAGTATGGAACTTATGTTACAGCAGTTTTACTAACTGCAATACCACATGTTTTTCAAACTATCCCAAACAACTGCCGTTTTGACCCTTTTCGCAACATTTTTGAGAAAAAAACGTCTCTTATATAAAATCTACCTCTACTTCTCTGCTTTTCAAATACGAAGTCGGATTTCAAATCGGGGCTACCAATCTGTATCTAGAGCCGTTTTCGTAACCCCTCGCCTGTCTTTCAAGCCTCTGTAAATCATGTCAGAAGTTAGCAGATTCATTCATTTCCAAACAACTATCATTTTGACCACTAAACCAAAGAGTTAGACAAAAAGATTTTGGATTAAAACCTTCAACTACCTCTCTGCTTGTCAAATGCGGAAAAGGTTTATTCAGTATGGAACTTATGTTACAGCAGTTTTACTAACTGCAATACCACGTGTTATTCAAACTATCCCAAACAACTGCCGTTTTGACCCTTTTCGCAACATTTTTGAGAAAAAAACGTCTCTTATATAAAATCTACCTCTACTTCTCTGCTTTTCAAATACGAAGTCGGATTTCAAATCGGGGCTACCAATCTGTATCTAGAGCCGTTTTCATAACCCCTCGCCTGTCTTTCAAGCCTCTGTAAATCATGTCAGAAGTTAGCAGATTCATTCATTTCCAAACAACTATCATTTTGACCACTAAACCAAAGAGTTAGACAAAAAGATTTTGGATTAAAACCTTCAACTACTTCTCTGCTTGTCAAATGCGGAGACGGTTTATTCAGTATGGAATTTGTGTTACAGCAGTTTTACTAACTGCAATACCACGTGTTTTTCAAACTATCCCAAACAACTGCCGTTTTGACCCATTTCGCAACATTTTTTGAGAAATAAATGTCTCCTATATAAAATTCTCCCCTACTTCTCTGCTTTTCAAATACGAAGTCGGATTTCAAATCGGGGCTACCAATCTGTATCTAGAGCCGTTTTCATAACCCCTCGCCTGTCTTTCAAGCCTCTGTAAATCATGTCAGAAGTTAGCAGATTCATTCATTTCCAAACAACTATCATTTTGACAACTTATTCAAAGAGTTAGACAAAAAGATGTTGGATTAAAACCTTCAACTACTTCTCTGCTTGTCAAATGCGGAAAAGGTTTATTCAGTATGGAACTTATGTTACAGCAGTTTTACTAACTGCAATACCACATGTTTTTCAAACTATCCCAAACAACTGCCGTTTTGACCCCTTTCGCAACTTTTTTGAGAAATAAATGTCTCCTATATCAAATTCTCCCCTACTTCTCTGCTATTCAAATACGAAGTCGGATTTCAAATCGGGGCTACCAATCTGTATCTAGAGCCGTTTTCGTAACCCCTCACCTGTCTTTCAAGCCTCTGTAAATCATGTCAGAAGTTAGCAGAATCATTAATTTCCAAACAACTATCATTTTGACCACTAAACCAAAGAGTTAGACAAAAAGATGTTGGATTAAAACCTTCAACTACTTCTCTGCTTGTCAAATGCGGAGACGGTTTATTCAGTATGGAATTTGTGGTACAGCAGTTTTACTAACTGCAATACCACGTGTTTTTCAAACTATCCCAAACAACTGCCGTTTTGACCCCTTTCGCAACATTTTTGAGAAATAAATGTCTCCTATATAAAATTCTCCCCTACTTCTCTGCTTTTCAAATACGAAGTCGGATTTCAAATCGGGGCTACCAATCTGTATCTAGAGCCGTTTTCGTAACCCCTCACCTGTCTTTCAAGCCTCTGTAAATCATGTCAGAAGTTAGCAGAATCATTAATTTCCAAACAACTATCATTTTGACAACTAAACCAAAGAGTTAGACAAAAAGATTTTGGATTAAAACCTTCAACTACTTCTCTGCTTGTCAAATGCGGAAAAGGTTTATTCAGTATGGAACTTATGTTACAGCAGTTTTACTAACTGCAATACCACGTGTTATTCAAACTATCCCAAACAACTGCCGTTTTGACCCTTTTCGCAACATTTTTGAGAAAAAAACGTCTCTTATATAAAATCTACCTCTACTTCTTTGCTTTTCAAATACGAAGTCGGATTTCAAATCGGGGCTACCAATCTGTATGTAGAGCCGTTTTCGTAACCCCTCGCCTGTCTGTCAAGCCTCTGTAAATCATGTCAGAAGTTAGCAGATTCATTCATTTCCAAACAACTATCATTTTGACCACTAAACCAAAGAGTTAGACAAAAAGATTTTGGATTAAAACCTTCAACTACTTCTCTGCTTGTCAAATGCGGAGACGGTTTATTCAGTATGGAACTTATGTTACAGCAGTTTTACTAACTGCAATACCACATGTTTTTCAAACTATCCCAAACAACTGCCGTTTTGACCCTTTTCGCAACATTTTTGAGAAAAAAACGTCTCTTATATAAAATCTACCTCTACTTCTCTGCTTTTCAAATACGAAGTCGGATTTCAAATCGGGGCTACCAATCTGTATCTAGAGCCGTTTTCGTAACCCCTCGCCTGTCTTTCAAGCCTCTGTAAATCATGTCAGAAGTTAGCAGATTCATTCATTTCCAAACAACTATCATTTTGACCACTAAACCAAAGAGTTAGACAAAAAGATTTTGGATTAAAACCTTCAACTACCTCTCTGCTTGTCAAATGCGGAAAAGGTTTATTCAGTATGGAACTTATGTTACAGCAGTTTTACTAACTGCAATACCACGTGTTATTCAAACTATCCCAAACAACTGCCGTTTTGACCCTTTTCGCAACATTTTTGAGAAAAAAACGTCTCTTATATAAAATCTACCTCTACTTCTCTGCTTTTCAAATACGAAGTCGGATTTCAAATCGGGGCTACCAATCTGTATCTAGAGCCGTTTTCATAACCCCTCGCCTGTCTTTCAAGCCTCTGTAAATCATGTCAGAAGTTAGCAGATTCATTCATTTCCAAACAACTATCATTTTGACCACTAAACCAAAGAGTTAGACAAAAAGATTTTGGATTAAAACCTTCAACTACTTCTCTGCTTGTCAAATGCGGAGACGGTTTATTCAGTATGGAATTTGTGTTACAGCAGTTTTACTAACTGCAATACCACGTGTTTTTCAAACTATCCCAAACAACTGCCGTTTTGACCCATTTCGCAACATTTTTTGAGAAATAAATGTCTCCTATATAAAATTCTCCCCTACTTCTCTGCTTTTCAAATACGAAGTCGGATTTCAAATCGGGGCTACCAATCTGTATCTAGAGCCGTTTTCATAACCCCTCGCCTGTCTTTCAAGCCTCTGTAAATCATGTCAGAAGTTAGCAGATTCATTCATTTCCAAACAACTATCATTTTGACCACTAAACCAAAGAGTTAGACAAAAAGATTTTGGATTAAAACCTTCAACTACTTCTCTGCTTGTCAAATGCGGAGACGGTTTATTCAGTATGGAATTTGTGTTACAGCAGTTTTACTAACTGCAATACCACGTGTTTTTCAAACTATCCCAAACAACTGCCGTTTTGACCCATTTCGCAACATTTTTTGAGAAATAAATGTCTCCTATATAAAATTCTCCCCTACTTCTCTGCTTTTCAAATACGAAGTCGGATTTCAAATCGGGGCTACCAATCTGTATCTAGAGCCGTTTTCATAACCCCTCGCCTGTCTTTCAAGCCTCTGTAAATCATGTCAGAAGTTAGCAGATTCATTCATTTCCAAACAACTATCATTTTGACAACTTATTCAAAGAGTTAGACAAAAAGATGTTGGATTAAAACCTTCAACTACTTCTCTGCTTGTCAAATGCGGAAAAGGTTTATTCAGTATGGAACTTATGTTACAGCAGTTTTACTAACTGCAATACCACATGTTTTTCAAACTATCCCAAACAACTGCCGTTTTGACCCCTTTCGCAACTTTTTTGAGAAATAAATGTCTCCTATATCAAATTCTCCCCTACTTCTCTGCTTTTCAAATACGAAGTCGGATTTCAAATCGGGGCTACCAATCTGTATCTAGAGCCGTTTTCGTAACCCCTCACCTGTCTTTCAAGCCTCTGTAAATCATGTCAGAAGTTAGCAGAATCATTAATTTCCAAACAACTATCATTTTGACCACTAAACCAAAGAGTTAGACAAAAAGATGTTGGATTAAAACCTTCAACTACTTCTCTGCTTGTCAAATGCGGAGACGGTTTATTCAGTATGGAATTTGTGGTACAGCAGTTTTACTAACTGCAATACCACGTGTTTTTCAAACTATCCCAAACAACTGCCGTTTTGACCCCTTTCGCAACATTTTTGAGAAATAAATGTCTCCTATATAAAATTCTCCCCTACTTCTCTGCTTTTCAAATACGAAGTCGGATTTCAAATCGGGGCTACCAATCTGTATCTAGAGCCGTTTTCGTAACCCCTCACCTGTCTTTCAAGCCTCTGTAAATCATGTCAGAAGTTAGCAGAATCATTAATTTCCAAACAACTATCATTTTGACAACTAAACCAAAGAGTTAGACAAAAAGATTTTGGATTAAAACCTTCAACTACTTCTCTGCTTGTCAAATGCGGAAAAGGTTTATTCAGTATGGAACTTATGTTACAGCAGTTTTACTAACTGCAATACCACGTGTTATTCAAACTATCCCAAACAACTGCCGTTTTGACCCTTTTCGCAACATTTTTGAGAAAAAAACGTCTCTTATATAAAATCTACCTCTACTTCTTTGCTTTTCAAATACGAAGTCGGATTTCAAATCGGGGCTACCAATCTGTATGTAGAGCCGTTTTCGTAACCCCTCGCCTGTCTGTCAAGCCTCTGTAAATCATGTCAGAAGTTAGCAGATTCATTCATTTCCAAACAACTATCATTTTGACCACTAAACCAAAGAGTTAGACAAAAAGATTTTGGATTAAAACCTTCAACTACTTCTCTGCTTGTCAAATGCGGAGACGGTTTATTCAGTATGGAACTTATGTTACAGCAGTTTTACTAACTGCAATACCACATGTTTTTCAAACTATCCCAAACAACTGCCGTTTTGACCCTTTTCGCAACATTTTTGAGAAAAAAACGTCTCTTATATAAAATCTACCTCTACTTCTCTGCTTTTCAAATACGAAGTCGGATTTCAAATCGGGGCTACCAATCTGTATCTAGAGCCGTTTTCGTAACCCCTCGCCTGTCTTTCAAGCCTCTGTAAATCATGTCAGAAGTTAGCAGATTCATTCATTTCCAAACAACTATCATTTTGACCACTAAACCAAAGAGTTAGACAAAAAGATTTTGGATTAAAACCTTCAACTACCTCTCTGCTTGTCAAATGCGGAAAAGGTTTATTCAGTATGGAACTTATGTTACAGCAGTTTTACTAACTGCAATACCACGTGTTATTCAAACTATCCCAAACAACTGCCGTTTTGACCCTTTTCGCAACATTTTTGAGAAAAAAACGTCTCCTATATAAAATCTACCTCTACTTCTCTGCTTTTCAAATACGAAGTCGGATTTCAAATCGGGGCTACCAATCTGTATCTAGAGCCGTTTTCATAACCCCTCGCCTGTCTTTCAAGCCTCTGTAAATCATGTCAGAAGTTAGCAGATTCATTCATTTCCAAACAACTATCATTTTGACAACTTATTCAAAGAGTTAGACAAAAAGATGTTGGATTAAAACCTTCAACTACTTCTCTGCTTGTCAAATGCGGAGACGGTTTATTCAGTATGGAATTTGTGGTACAGCAGTTTTACTAACTGCAATACCACGTGTTTTTCAAACTATCCCAAACAACTGCCGTTTTGACCCCTTTCGCAACATTTTTGAGAAATACATGTCTCCTATATAAAATTCTCCCCTACTTCTCTGCCTTTCAAATACGAAGTCGGATTTCAAATCGGGGCTACCAATCTGTATCTAGAGCCTTTTTCGTAACCCCTCGCCTGTCTTTCAAGCCTCTGTAAATCATGTCAGAAGTTAGCAGATTCATTCATTTCCAAACAACTATCATTTTGACAACTTATTCAAAGAGTTAGACAAAAAGATGTTGGATTAAAACCTTCAACTACTTCTCTGCTTGTCAAATGCGGAAAAGGTTTATTCAGTATGGAACTTATGTTACAGCAGTTTTACTAACTGCAATACCACATGTTTTTCAAACTATCCCAAACAACTGCCGTTTTGACCCCTTTCGCAACTTTTTTGAGAAATAAATGTCTCCTATATCAAATTCTCCCCTACTTCTCTGCTTTTCAAATACGAAGTCGGATTTCAAATCGGGGCTACCAATCTGTATCTAGAGCCGTTTTCTTAACCCCTCACCTGTCTTTCAAGCCTCTGTAAATCATGTCAGAAGTTAGCAGAATCATTAATTTCCAAACAACTATCATTTTGACCACTAAACCAAAGAGTTAGACAAAAAGATGTTGGATTAAAACCTTCAACTACTTCTCTGCTTGTCAAATGCGGAGACGGTTTATTCAGTATGGAATTTGTGGTACAGCAGTTTTACTAACTGCAATACCACGTGTTTTTCAAACTATCCCAAACAACTGCCGTTTTGACCCCTTTCGCAACATTTTTGAGAAATAAATGTCTCCTATATAAAATTCTCCCCTACTTCTCTGCTTTTCAAATACGAAGTCGGATTTCAAATCGGGGCTACCAATCTGTATCTAGAGCCGTTTTCGTAACCCCTCACCTGTCTTTCAAGCCTCTGTAAATCATGTCAGAAGTTAGCAGAATCATTAATTTCCAAACAACTATCATTTTGACAACTAAACCAAAGAGTTAGACAAAAAGATGTTGGATTAAAACCTTCAACTACTTCTCTGCTTGTCAAATGCGGAAAAGGTTTATTCAGTATGGAACTTATGTTACAGCAGTTTTACTAACTGCAATACCACGTGTTATTCAAACTATCCCAAACAACTGCCGTTTTGACCCTTTTCGCAACATTTTTGAGAAAAAAACGTCTCTTATATAAAATCTACCTCTACTTCTTTGCTTTTCAAATACGAAGTCGGATTTCAAATCGGGGCTACCAATCTGTATGTAGAGCCGTTTTCGTAACCCCTCGCCTGTCTGTCAAGCCTCTGTAAATCATGTCAGAAGTTAGCAGATTCATTCATTTCCAAACAACTATCATTTTGACCACTAAACCAAAGAGTTAGACAAAAAGATTTTGGATTAAAACCTTCAACTACTTCTCTGCTTGTCAAATGCGGAGACGGTTTATTCAGTATGGAACTTATGTTACAGCAGTTTTACTAACTGCAATACCACATGTTTTTCAAACTATCCCAAACAACTGCCGTTTTGACCCTTTTCGCAACATTTTTGAGAAAAAAACGTCTCTTATATAAAATCTACCTCTACTTCTCTGCTTTTCAAATACGAAGTCGGATTTCAAATCGGGGCTACCAATCTGTATCTAGAGCCGTTTTCGTAACCCCTCGCCTGTCTTTCAAGCCTCTGTAAATCATGTCAGAAGTTAGCAGATTCATTCATTTCCAAACAACTATCATTTTGACCACTAAACCAAAGAGTTAGACAAAAAGATTTTGGATTAAAACCTTCAACTACCTCTCTGCTTGTCAAATGCGGAAAAGGTTTATTCAGTATGGAACTTATGTTACAGCAGTTTTACTAACTGCAATACCACGTGTTATTCAAACTATCCCAAACAACTGCCGTTTTGACCCTTTTCGCAACATTTTTGAGAAAAAAAAGTCTCTTATATAAAATCTACCTCTACTTCTCTGCTTTTCAAATACGAAGTCGGATTTCAAATCGGGGCTACCAATCTGTATCTAGAGCCGTTTTCATAACCCCTCGCCTGTCTTTCAAGCCTCTGTAAATCATGTCAGAAGTTAGCAGATTCATTAATTTCCAAACAACTATCATTTTGACCACTAAACCAAAGAGTTAGACAAAAAGATTTTGGATTAAAACCTTCAACTACTTCTCTGCTTGTCAAATGCGGAGACGGTTTATTCAGTATGGAATTTGTGGTACAGCAGTTTTACTAACTGCAATACCACGTGTTTTTCAAACTATCCCAAACAACTGCCGTTTTGACCCATTTCGCAACATTTTTTGAGAAATAAATGTCTCCTATATAAAATTCTCCCCTACTTCTCTGCTTTTCAAATACGAAGTCGGATTTCAAATCGGGGCTACCAATCTGTATCTAGAGCCGTTTTCATAACCCCTCGCCTGTCTTTCAAGCCTCTGTAAATCATGTCAGAAGTTAGCAGATTCATTCATTTCCAAACAACTATCATTTTGACCACTAAACCAAAGAGTTAGACAAAAAGATTTTGGATTAAAACCTTCAACTACTTCTCTGCTTGTCAAATGCGGAGACGGTTTATTCAGTTTGGAATTTGTGTTACAGCAGTTTTACTAACTGCAATACCACGTGTTTTTCAAACTATCCCAAACAACTGCCGTTTTGACCCATTTCGCAAAATTTTTTGAGAAATAAATGTCTCCTATATAAAATTCTCCCCTACTTCTCTGCTTTTCAAATACGAAGTCGGATTTCAAATCGGGGCTACCAATCTGTATCTAGAGCCGTTTTCGTAACCCCTCACCTGTCTTTCAAGCCTCTGTAAATCATGTCAGAAGTTAGCAGAATCATTAATTTCCAAACAACTATCATTTTGACCACTAAACCAAAGAGTTAGACAAAAAGATGTTGGATTAAAACTTTCAACTACTTCTCTGCTTGTCAAATGCGGAGACGGTTTATTCAGTATGGAATTTGTAGTACAGCAGTTTTACTAACTGCAATACCACGTGTTTTTCAAACTATCCCAAACAACTGCCGTTTTGACCCCTTTCGCAACATTTTTGAGAAATAAATGTCTCCTATATAAAATTCTCCCCTACTTCTCTGCTTTTCAAATACAAAGTCGGATTTCAAATCGGGGCTACCAATCTGTATCTAGAGCCTTTTTCGTAACCCCTCGCCTGTCTTTCAAGCCTCTGTAAATCATGTCAGAAGTTAGCAGATTCATTCATTTCCAAACAACTATCATTTTGACAACTTATTCAAAGAGTTAGACAAAAAGATGTTGGATTAAAACCTTCAACTACTTCTCTGCTTGTCAAATGCGGAAAAGGTTTATTCAGTATGGAACTTATGTTACAGCAGTTTTACTAACTGCAATACCACGTGTTATTCAAACTATCCCAAACAACTGCCGTTTTGACCCTTTTCGCAACATTTTTGAGAAAAAAACGTCTCTTATATAAAATCTACCTCTACTTCTCTGCTTTTCAAATACGAAGTCGGATTTCAAATCGGGGCTACCAATCTGTATCTAGAGCCGTTTTCGTAACCCCTCGCCTGTCTTTCAAGCCTCTGTAAATCATGTCAGAAGTTAGCAGATTCATTCATTTCCAAACAACTATCATTTTGACCACTAAACCAAAGAGTTAGACAAAAAGATTTTGGATTAAAACCTTCAACTACTTCTCTGCTTGTCAAATGCGGAGACGGTTTATTCAGTATGGAATTTGTGTTACAGCAGTTTTACTAACTGCAATACCACGTGTTTTTCAAACTATCCCAAACAACTGCCGTTTTGACCCATTTCGCAACATTTTTTGAGAAATAAATGTCTCCTATATAAAATTCTCCCCTACTTCTCTGCTTTTCAAATACGAAGTCGGATTTCAAATCGGGGCTACCAATCTGTATCTAGAGCCGTTTTCGTAACCCCTCACCTGTCTTTCAAGCCTCTGTAAATCATGTCAGAAGTTAGCAGAATCATTAATTTCCAAACAACTATCATTTTGACAACTTATTCAAAGAGTTAGACAAAAAGATGTTGGATTAAAACCTTCAACTACTTCTCTGCTTGTCAAATGCGGAAAAGGTTTATTCAGTATGGAACTTATGTTACAGCAGTTTTACTAACTGCAATACCACGTGTTATTCAAACTATCCCAAACAACTGCCGTTTTGACCCTTTTCGCAACATTTTTGAGAAAAAACATCTCTTATATAAAATCTACCTCTACTTCTCTGCTTTTCAAATACGAAGTCGGATTTCAAATCGGGGCTACCAATCTGTATCTAGAGCCGTTTTCGTAACCCCTCGCCTGTCTTTCAAGCCTCTGTAAATCATGTCAGAAGTTAGCAGATTCATTCATTTCCAAACAACTATCATTTTGACCACTAAACCAAAGAGTTAGACAAAAAGATTTTGGATTAAAACCTTCAACTATTTCTCTGCTTGTCAAATGCGGAGACGGTTTATTCAGTATGGAATTTGTGTTACAGCAGTTTTACTAACTGCAATACCACGTGTTTTTCAAACTATCCCAAACAACTGCCGTTTTGACCCATTTCGCAACATTTTTTGAGAAATAAATGTCTCCTATATAAAATTCTCCCCTACTTCTCTGCTTTTCAAATACGAAGTCGGATTTCAAATCGGGGCTACCAATCTGTATCTAGAGCCGTTTTCGTAACCCCTCACCTGTCTTTCAAGCCTCTGTAAATCATGTCAGAAGTTAGCAGAATCATTAATTTCCAAACAACTATCATTTTGACAACTTATTCAAAGAGTTAGACAAAAAGATGTTGGATTAAAACCTTCAACTACTTCTCTGCTTGTCAAATGCGGAAAAGGTTTATTCAGTATGGAACTTATGTTACAGCAGTTTTACTAACTGCAATACCACGTGTTATTCAAACTATCCCAAACAACTGCCGTTTTGACCCATTTCGCAACATTTTTTGAGAAATAAATGTCTCCTATATAAAATTCTCCCCTACTTCTCTGCTTTTCAAATACGAAGTCGGATTTCAAATCGGGGCTACCAATCTGTATCTAGAGCCGTTTTCGTAACCCCTCACCTGTCTTTCAAGCCTCTGTAAATCATGTCAGAAGTTAGCAGAATCATTAATTTCCAAACAACTATCATTTTGACCACTAAACCAAAGAGTTAGACAAAAAGATGTTGGATTAAAACCTTCAACTACTTCTCTGCTTGTCAAATGCGGAGACGGTTTATTCAGTATGGAATTTGTGGTACAGCAGTTTTACTAACTGCAATACCACGTGTTTTTCAAACTATCCCAAACAACTGCCGTTTTGATCCTTTTCGCAACATTTTTGAGAAAAAAACGTCTCTTATATAAAATCTACCTCTACTTCTCTGCTTTTCAAATACGAAGTCGGATTTCAAATCGGGGCTACCAATCTGTATCTAGAGCCGTTTTCGTAACCCCTCGCCTGTCTTTCAAGCCTCTGTAAATCATGTCAGAAGTTAGCAGATTCATTTATTTCCAAACAACTATCATTTTGACCACTAAACCAAAGAGTTAGACAAAAAGATGTTGGATTAAAACCTTCAACTACTTCTCTGCTTGTCAAATGCGGAGACGGTTTATTCAGTATGGAATTTGTGTTACAGCAGTTTTACTAACTGCAATACCACGTGTTTTTCAAACTATCCCAAACAACTGCCGTTTTGACCCATTTCGCAACATTTTTTGAGAAATAAATGTCTCCTATATAAAATTCTCCCCTACTTCTCTGCTTTTCAAATACGAAGTCGGATTTCAAATCGGGGCTACCAATCTGTATCTAGAGCCGTTTTCGTAACCCCTCACCTGTCTTTCAAGCCTCTGTAAATCATGTCAGAAGTTAGCAGAATCATTAATTTCCAAACAACTATCATTTTGACCACTAAACCAAAGAGTTAGACAAAAAGATGTTGGATTAAAACTTTCAACTACTTCTCTGCTTGTCAAATGCGGAGACGGTTTATTCAGTATGGAATTTGTAGTACAGCAGTTTTACTAACTGCAATACCACGTGTTTTTCAAACTATCCCAAACAACTGCCGTTTTGACCCCTTTCGCAACATTTTTGAGAAATAAATGTCTCCTATATGAAATTCTCCCCTACTTCTCTGCTTTTCAAATACAAAGTCGGATTTCAAATCGGGGCTACCAATCTGTATCTAGAGCCTTTTTCGTAACCCCTCGCCTGTCTTTCAAGCCTCTGTAAATCATGTCAGAAGTTAGCAGATTCATTCATTTCCAAACAACTATCATTTTGACAACTTATTCAAAGAGTTAGACAAAAAGATGTTGGATTAAAACCTTCAACTACTTCTCTGCTTGTCAAATGCGGAAAAGGTTTATTCAGTATGGAACTTATGTTACAGCAGTTTTACTAACTGCAATACCACGTGTTATTCAAACTATCCCAAACAACTGCCGTTTTGACCCTTTTCGCAACATTTTTGAGAAAAAAACGTCTCTTATATAAAATCTACCTCTACTTCTCTGCTTTTCAAATACGAAGTCGGATTTCAAATCGGGGCTACCAATCTGTATCTAGAGCCGTTTTCGTAACCCCTCGCCTGTCTTTCAAGCCTCTGTAAATCATGTCAGAAGTTAGCAGATTCATTCATTTCCAAACAACTATCATTTTGACCACTAAACCAAAGAGTTAGACAAAAAGATTTTGGATTAAAACCTTCAACTACTTCTCTGCTTGTCAAATGCGGAGACGGTTTATTCAGTATGGAATTTGTGTTACAGCAGTTTTACTAACTGCAATACCACGTGTTTTTCAAACTATCCCAAACAACTGCCGTTTTGACCCATTTCGCAACATTTTTTGAGAAATAAATGTCTCCTATATAAAATTCTCCCCTACTTCTCTGCTTTTCAAATACGAAGTCGGATTTCAAATCGGGGCTACCAATCTGTATCTAGAGCCGTTTTCGTAACCCCTCACCTGTCTTTCAAGCCTCTGTAAATCATGTCAGAAGTTAGCATAATCATTAATTTCCAAACAACTATCATTTTGACAACTTATTCAAAGAGTTAGACAAAAAGATGTTGGATTAAAACCTTCAACTACTTCTCTGCTTGTCAAATGCGGAAAAGGTTTATTCAGTATGGAACTTATGTTACAGCAGTTTTACTAACTGCAATACCACGTGTTATTCAAACTATCCCAAACAACTGCCGTTTTGACCCATTTCGCAACATTTTTTGAGAAATAAATGTCTCCTATATAAAATTCTCCCCTACTTCTCTGCTTTTCAAATACGAAGTCGGATTTCAAATCGGGGCTACCAATCTGTATCTAGAGCCGTTTTCGTAACCCCTCACCTGTCTTTCAAGCCTCTGTAAATCATGTCAGAAGTTAGCAGAATCATTAATTTCCAAACAACTATCATTTTGACCACTAAACCAAAGAGTTAGACAAAAAGATGTTGTATTAAAACCTTCAACTACTTCTCTGCTTGTCAAATGCGGAGACGGTTTATTCAGTATGGAATTTGTGGTACAGCAGTTTTACTAACTGCAATACCACGTGTTTTTCAAACTATCCCAAACAACTGCCGTTTTGATCCTTTTCGCAACATTTTTGAGAAAAAAACGTCTCTTATATAAAATCTACCTCTACTTCTCTGCTTTTCAAATACGAAGTCGGATTTCAAATCGGGGCTACCAATCTGTATCTAGAGCCGTTTTCGTAACCCCTCGCCTGTCTTTCAAGCCTCTGTAAATCATGTCAGAAGTTAGCAGATTCATTTATTTCCAAACAACTATCATTTTGACCACTAAACCAAAGAGTTAGACAAAAAGATTTTGGATTAAAACCTTCAACTACTTCTCTGCTTGTCAAATGCGGAGACGGTTTATTCAGTATGGAACTTATGTTACAGCAGTTGTACTAACTGCAATACCACATGTTTTTCAAACTATCCCAAACAACTGCCGTTTTGACCCCTTTCGCAACTTTTTTGAGAAATAAATGTCTCCTATATCAAATTCTCCCCTACTTCTCTGCTTTTCAAATACGAAGTCGGATTTCAAATCGGGGCTACCAATCTGTATCTAGAGCCGTTTTCGTAACCCCTCACCTGTCTTTCAAGCCTCTGTAAATCATGTCAGAAGTTAGCAGAATCATTAATTTCCAAACAACTATCATTTTGACCACTAAACCAAAGAGTTAGACAAAAAGATGTTGGATTAAAACCTTCAACTACTTCTCTGCTTGTCAAATGCGGAGACGGTTTATTCAGTATGGAATTTGTGGTACAGCAGTTTTACTAACTGCAATACCACGTGTTTTTCAAACTATCCCAAACAACTGCCGTTTTGATCCCTTTCGCAACATTTTTGAGAAATAAATGTCTCCTATATAAAATTCTCCCCTACTTCTCTGCTTTTCAAATACGAAGTCGGATTTCAAATCGGGGCTACCAATCTGTATCTAGAGCCGTTTTCGTAACCCCTCGCCTGTCTTTCAAGCCTCTGTAAATCATGTCAGAAGTTAGCAGATTCATTCATTTCCAAACAACTATCATTTTGACAACTTATTCAAAGAGTTAGACAAAAAGATGTTGGATTAAAACCTTCAACTACTTCTCTGCTTGTCAAATGCGGAGACGGTTTATTCAGTATGGAACTTATGTTACAGCAGTTTTACTAACTGCAATACCACATGTTTTTCAAACTATCCCAAACAACTGCCGTTTTGACCCCTTTCGCAACTTTTTTGAGAAATAAATGTCTCCTATATCAAATTCTCCCCTACTTCTCTGCTTTTCAAATACGAAGTCGGATTTCAAATCGGGGCTACCAATCTGTATCTAGAGCCGTTTTCGTAACCCCTCACCTGTCTTTCAAGCCTCTGTAAATCATGTCAGAAGTTAGCAGAATCATTAATTTCCAAACAACTATCATTTTGACCACTAAACCAAAGAGTTAGACAAAAAGATGTTGGATTAAAACCTTCAACTACTTCTCTGCTTGTCAAATGCGGAAATGGTTTATTCAGTATGGAACTTATGTTACAGCAGTTTTACTAACTGCAATACCACGTGTTATTCAAACTATCCCAAACAACTGCCGTTTTGACCCATTTCGCAACATTTTTTGAGAAATAAATGTCTCCTATATAAAATTCTCCCCTACTTCTCTGCTTTTCAAATACGAAGTCGGATTTCAAATCGGGGCTACCAATCTGTATCTAGAGCCGTTTTCGTAACCCCTCACCTGTCTTTCAAGCCTCTGTAAATCATGTCAGAAGTTAGCAGAATCATTAATTTCCAAACAACTATCATTTTGACCACTAAACCAAAGAGTTAGACAAAAAGATGTTGTATTAAAACCTTCAACTACTTCTCTGCTTGTCAAATGCGGAGACGGTTTATTCAGTATGGAATTTGTGGTACAGCAGTTTTACTAACTGCAATACCACGTGTTTTTCAAACTATCCCAAACAACTGCCGTTTTGATCCTTTTCGCAACATTTTTGAGAAAAAAACGTCTCTTATATAAAATCTACCTCTACTTCTCTGCTTTTCAAATACGAAGTCGGATTTCAAATCGGGGCTACCAATCTGTATCTAGAGCCGTTTTCGTAACCCCTCGCCTGTCTTTCAAGCCTCTGTAAATCATGTCAGAAGTTAGCAGATTCATTTATTTCCAAACAACTATCATTTTGACCACTAAACCAAAGAGTTAGACAAAAAGATTTTGGATTAAAACCTTCAACTACTTCTCTGCTTGTCAAATGCGGAGACGGTTTATTCAGTATGGAACTTATGTTACAGCAGTTGTACTAACTGCAATACCACATGTTTTTCAAACTATCCCAAACAACTGCCGTTTTGACCCCTTTCGCAACTTTTTTGAGAAATAAATGTCTCCTATATCAAATTCTCCCCTACTTCTCTGCTTTTCAAATACGAAGTCGGATTTCAAATCGGGGCTACCAATCTGTATCTAGAGCCGTTTTCGTAACCCCTCACCTGTCTTTCAAGCCTCTGTAAATCATGTCAGAAGTTAGCAGAATCATTAATTTCCAAACAACTATCATTTTGACCACTAAACCAAAGAGTTAGACAAAAAGATGTTGGATTAAAACCTTCAACTACTTCTCTGCTTGTCAAATGCGGAGACGGTTTATTCAGTATGGAATTTGTGGTACAGCAGTTTTACTAACTGCAATACCACGTGTTTTTCAAACTATCCCAAACAACTGCCGTTTTGATCCCTTTCGCAACATTTTTGAGAAATAAATGTCTCCTATATAAAATTCTCCCCTACTTCTCTGCTTTTCAAATACGAAGTCGGATTTCAAATCGGGGCTACCAATCTGTATCTAGAGCCTTTTTCGTAACCCCTCGCCTGTCTTTCAAGCCTCTGTAAATCATGTCAGAAGTTAGCAGATTCATTCATTTCCAAACAACTATCATTTTGACAACTTATTCAAAGAGTTAGACAAAAAGATGTTGGATTAAAACCTTCAACTACTTCTCTGCTTGTCAAATGCGGAGACGGTTTATTCAGTATGGAACTTATGTTACAGCAGTTTTACTAACTGCAATACCACATGTTTTTCAAACTATCCCAAACAACTGCCGTTTTGACCCCTTTCGCAACTTTTTTGAGAAATAAATGTCTCCTATATCAAATTCTCCCCTACTTCTCTGCTTTTCAAATACGAAGTCGGATTTCAAATCGGGGCTACCAATCTGTATCTAGAGCCGTTTTCGTAACCCCTCACCTGTCTTTCAAGCCTCTGTAAATCATGTCAGAAGTTAGCAGAATCATTAATTTCCAAACAACTATCATTTTGACCACTAAACCAAAGAGTTAGACAAAAAGATGTTGGATTAAAACCTTCAACTACTTCTCTGCTTGTCAAATGCGGAGACGGTTTATTCAGTATGGAATTTGTGGTACAGCAGTTTTACTAACTGCAATACCACGTGTTTTTCAAACTATCCCAAACAACTGCCGTTTTGACCCCTTTCGCAACATTTTTGAGAAATACATGTCTCCTATATAAAATTCTCCCCTACTTCTCTGCTTTTCAAATACGAAGTCGGATTTCAAATCGGGGCTACCAATCTGTATCTAGAGCCTTTTTCGTAACCCCTCGCCTGTCTTTCAAGCCTCTGTAAATCATGTCAGAAGTTAGCAGATTCATTCATTTCCAAACAACTATCATTTTGACAACTTATTCAAAGAGTTAGACAAAAAGATGTTGGATTAAAACCTTCAACTACTTCTCTGCTTGTCAAATGCGGAGACGGTTTATTCAGTATGGAACTTATGTTACAGCAGTTTTACTAACTGCAATACCACGTGTTTTTCAAACTATCCCAAACAACTGCCGTTTTGACCCCTTTCGCAACTTTTTTGAGAAATAAATGTCTCCTATATCAAATTCTCCCCTACTTCTCTGCTTTTCAAATACGAAGTCGGATTTCAAATCGGGGCTACCAATCTGTATCTAGAGCCGTTTTCGTAACCCCTCACCTGTCTTTCAAGCCTCTGTAAATCATGTCAGAAGTTAGCAGAATCATTAATTTCCAAACAACTATCATTTTGACCACTAAACCAAAGAGTTAGACAAAAAGATGTTGGATTAAAACCTTCAACTACTTCTCTGCTTGTCAAATGCGGAGACGGTTTATTCAGTATGGAATTTGTGGTACAGCAGTTTTACTAACTGCAATACCACGTGTTTTTCAAACTATCCCAAACAACTGCCGTTTTGACCCCTTTCGCAACATTTTTGAGAAATAAATGTCTCCTATATAAAATTCTCCCCTACTTCTCTGCTTTTCAAATACGAAGTCGGATTTCAAATCGGGGCTACCAATCTGTATCTAGAGCCGTTTTCGTAACCCCTCGCCTGTCTTTCAAGCCTCTGTAAATCATGTCAGAAGTTAGCAGAATCATTAATTTCCAAACAACTATCATTTTGACAACTTATTCAAAGAGTTAGACAAAAAGATGTTGGATTAAAACCTTCAACTACTTCTCTGCTTGTCAAATGCGGAGACGGTTTATTCAGTATGGAACTTATGTTACAGCAGTTTTACTAACTGCAATACCACGTGTTTTTCAAACTATCCCAAACAACTGCCGTTTTGACCCCTTTCGCAACATTTTTGAGAAATAAATGTCTCCTATATAAAATTCTCCCCTACTTCTCTGCTTTTCAAATACGAAGTCGGATTTCAAATCGGGGCTACCAATCTGTATCTAGAGCCTTTTTCGTAACTCCTCGCCTGTCTTTCAAGCCTCTGTAAATCATGTCAGAAGTTAGCAGATTCATTCATTTCCAAACAACTATCATTTTGACCATTAAACCAAAGAGTTAGACAAAAAGATGTTGGATTAAAACCTTCAACTACTTCTCTGCTTGTCAAATGCGGAGACGGTTTATTCAGTATGGAATTTGTGGTACAGCAGTTTTACTAACTGCAATACCACGTGTTTTTCAAACTATCCCAAACAACTGCCGTTTTGACCCTTTTCGCAACATTTTTGAGAAATAAACGTCTCCTATATAAAATTCTCTCCTACTTCTCTACTTTTCAAATAAGAAGTCGGATTTCAAATCGAGGCTACCAATCTGTATCTAGAGCCGTTTTCGTAACCCCTCGCCTGTCTTTCAAGCCTCTGTAAATCATGTCAGAAGTTAGCAGATTCATTCATTTCCAAACAACTATCATTTTGACAACTTATTCAAAGAGTTAGACAAAAAGATGTTGGATTAAAACCTTCAACTACTTCTCTGCTTGTCAAATGCGGAAAAGGTTTATTCAGTATGGAACTTATGTTACAGCAGTTTTACTAACTGCAATACCATCTGTTATTCAAACTATCCCAAACAACTGCCGTTTTGACCCTTTTCGCAACATTTTTGAGAAAAAAACGTCTCTTATATAAAATCTACCTCTACTTCTCTGCTTTTCAAATACGAAGTCGGATTTCAAATCGGGGCTACCAATCTGTATCTAGAGCCGTTTTCGTAACCCCTCGCCTGTCTTTCAAGCCTCTGTAAATCATGTCAGAAGTTAGCAGATTCATTCATTTCCAAACAACTATCATTTTGACCACTAAACCAAAGAGTTAGACAAAAAGATTTTGGATTAAAACCTTCAACTACTTCTCTGCTTGTCAAATGCGGAGACGGTTTATTCAGTATGGAACTTATGTTACAGCAGTTTTACTAACTGCAATACCACATTTTTTTCAAACTATCCCAAACAACTGCCGTTTTGACCCCTTTCGCAACTTTTTTGAGAAATAAATGTCTCCTATATCAAATTCTCCCCTACTTCTCTGCTTTTCAAATACGAAGTCGGATATCAAATCGGGGCTACCAATCTGTATCTAGAGCCGTTTTCGTAACCCCTCACCTGTCTTTCAAGCCTCTGTAAATCATGTCAGAAGTTAGCAGAATCATTAATTTCCAAACAACTATCATTTTGACAACTTATTCAAAGAGTTAGACAAAAAGATGTTGGATTAAAACCTTCAACTACTTCTCTGCTTGTCAAATGCGGAAAAGGTTTATTCAGTATGGAACTTATGTTACAGCAGTTTTACTAACTGCAATACCACGTGTTATTCAAACTATCCCAAACAACTGCCGTTTTGACCCTTTTCGCAACATTTTTGAGAAAAAAACGTCTCTTATATAAAATCTACCTCTACTTCTCTGCTTTTCAAATACGAAGTCGGATTTCAAATCGGGGCTACCAATCTGTATCTAGAGCCGTTTTCGTAACCCCTCGCCTGTCTTTCAAGCCTCTGTAAATCATGTCAGAAGTTAGCAGATTCATTCATTTCCAAACAACTATCATTTTGACCACTAAACCAAAGAGTTAGACAAAAAGATGTTGGATTAAAACCTTCAACTACTTCTCTGCTTGTCAAATGCAGAGACGGTTTATTCAGTATGGAATTTGTGGTACAGCAGTTTTACTAACTGCAATACCACGTGTTTTTCAAACAATCCCAAACAACTGCCGTTTTGACCCCTTTCGCAACATTTTTGAGAAATAAATGTCTCCTATATAAAATTCTCCCCTACTTCTCTGCTTTTCAAATACGAAGTCGGATTTCAAATCGGGGCTACCAATCTGTATCTAGAGCCTTTTTCGTAACTCCTCGCCTGTCTTTCAAGCCTCTGTAAATCATGTCAGAAGTTAGCAGATTCATTCATTTCCAAACAACTATCATTTTGACAACTTATTCAAAGAGTTAGACAAAAAGATGTTGGATTAAAACCTTCAACTACTTCTCTGCTTGTCAAATGCGGAAAAGGTTTATTCAGTATGGAACTTATGTAACAGCAGTTTTACTAACTGCAATACCACGTGTTATTCAAACTATCCCAAACAACTGCCGTTTTGACCCTTTTCGCAACATTTTTGAGAAAAAAACGTCTCTTATATAAAATCTACCTCTACTTCTCTGCTTTTCAAATACGAAGTCGGATTTCAAATCGGGGCTACCAATCTGTATCTAGAGCCGTTTTCGTAACCCCTCGCCTGTCTTTCAAGCCTCTGTAAATCATGTCAGAAGTTAGCAGATTCATTCATTTCCAAACAACTATCATTTTGACCACTAAACCAAAGAGTTAGACAAAAAGATTTTGGATTAAAACCTTCAACTACTTCTCTGCTTGTCAAATGCGGAGACGGTTTATTCAGTATGGAACTTATGTTACAGCAGTTTTACTAACTGCAATACCACATGTTTTTCAAACTATCCCAAACAACTGCCGTTTTGACCCCTTTCGCAACTTTTTTGAGAAATGAATGTCTCCTATATCAAATTCTCCCCTACTTCTCTGCTTTTCAAATACGAAGTCGGATTTCAAATCGGGGCTACCAATCTGTATCTAGAGCCGTTTTCGTAACCCCTCACCTGTCTTTCAAGCCTCTGTAAATCATGTCAGAAGTTAGCAGAATCATTAATTTCCAAACAACTATCATTTTGACCACTAAACCAAAGAGTTAGACAAAAAGATGTTGGATTAAAACCTTCAACTACTTCTCTGCTTGTCAAATGCGGAGACGGTTTATTCAGTATGGAATTTGTGGTACAGCAGTTTTACTAACTGCAATACCACGTGTTTTTCAAACTATCCCAAACAACTGCCGTTTTGACCCCTTTCGCAACATTTTTGAGAAATAAATGTCTCCTATATAAAATTCTCCCCTACTTCTCTGCTTTTCAAATACGAAGTCGGATTTCAAATCGGGGCTACCAATCTGTATTTAGAGACTTTTTCGTAACCCCTCGCCTGTCTTTCAAGTCTCTGTAAATCATGTCAGAAGTTAGCAGATTCATTCATTTCCAAACAACTATCATTTTGACAACTTATTCAAAGAGTTAGACAAAAAGATGTTGGATTAAAACCTTCAACTACTTCTCTGCTTGTCAAATGCGGAAAAGGTTTATTCAGTATGGAACTTATGTTACAGCAGTTTTACTAACTGCAATAACACGTGTTATTCAAACTATCCCAAACAACTGCCGTTTTGACCCTTTTCGCAACATTTTTGAGAAAAAAACGTCTCTTATATAAAATCTACCTCTACTTCTCTGCTTTTCAAATACGAAGTCGGATTTCAAATCGGGGCTACCAATCTGTATGTAGAGCCGTTTTCGTAACCCCTCGCCTGTCTGTCAAGCCTCTGTAAATCATGTCAGAAGTTAGCAGATTCATTCATTTCCAAACAACTATCATTTTGACCACTAAACCAAAGAGTTAGACAAAAAGATTTTGGATTAAAACCTTCAACTACTTCTCTGCTTGTCAAATGCGGAGACGGTTTATTCAGTATGGAACTTATGTTACAGCAGTTTTACTAACTGCAATACCACATGTTTTTCAAACTATCCCAAACAACTGCCGTTTTGACCCTTTTCGCAACATTTTTGAGAAAAAAACGTCTCTTATATAAAATCTACCTCTACTTCTCTGCTTTTCAAATACGAAGTCGGATTTCAAATCGGGGCTACCAATCTGTATCTAGAGCCGTTTTCGTAACCCCTCGCCTGTCTTTCAAGCCTCTGTAAATCATGTCAGAAGTTAGCAGATTCATTCATTTCCAAACAACTATCATTTTGACCACTAAACCAAAGAGTTAGACAAAAAGATTTTGGATTAAAACCTTCAACTACTTCTCTGCTTGTCAAATGCGGAAAAGGTTTATTCAGTATGGAACTTATGTTACAGCAGTTTTACTAACTGCAATACCACGTGTTATTCAAACTATCCCAAACAACTGCCGTTTTGACCCTTTTCGCAACATTTTTGAGAAAAAAACGTCTCTTATATAAAATCTACCTCTACTTCTCTGCTTTTCAAATACGAAGTCGGATTTCAAATCGGGGCTACCAATCTGTATCTAGAGCCGTTTTCATAACCCCTCGCCTGTCTTTCAAGCCTCTGTAAATCATGTCAGAAGTTAGCAGATTCATTCATTTCCAAACAACTATCATTTTGACCACTAAACCAAAGAGTTAGACAAAAAGATTTTGGATTAAAACCTTCAACTACTTCTCTGCTTGTCAAATGCGGAGACGGTTTATTCAGTATGGAATTTGTGTTACAGCAGTTTTACTAACTGCAATACCACGTGTTTTTCAAACTATCCCAAACAACTGCCGTTTTGACCCATTTCGCAACATTTTTTGAGAAATAAATGTCTCCTATATAAAATTCTCCCCTACTTCTCTGCTTTTCAAATACGAAGTCGGATTTCAAATCGGGGCTACCAATCTGTATCTAGAGCCGTTTTCATAACCCCTCGCCTGTCTTTCAAGCCTCTGTAAATCATGTCAGAAGTTAGCAGATTCATTCATTTCCAAACAACTATTATTTTGACCATTAAACCAAAGAGTTAGACAAAAATATTTTGGATTAAAACCTTCAACTACTTCTCTGCTTGTCAAATGCGGAGACGGTTTATTCAGTATGGAATTTGTGTTACAGCAGTTTTACTAACTGCAATACCACGTGTTTTTCAAACTATCCCAAACAACTGCCGTTTTGATCCTTTTCGCAACATTTTTGAGAAAAAAACGTCTCTTATATAAAATCTACCTCTACTTCTCTGCTTTTCAAATACGAAGTCGGATTTCAAATCGGGGCTACCAATCTGTATCTAGAGCCGTTTTCGTAACCCCTCGCCTGTCTTTCAAGCCTCTGTAAATCATGTCAGAAGTTAGCAGATTCATTTATTTCCAAACAACTATCATTTTGACCACTAAACCAAAGAGTTAGACAAAAAGATTTTGGATTAAAACCTTCAACTACTTCTCTGCTTGTCAAATGCGGAGACGGTTTATTCAGTATGGAACTTATGTTACAGCAGTTTTACTAACTGCAATACCACATGTTTTTCAAACTATCCCAAACAACTGCCGTTTTGACCCCTTTCGCAACTTTTTTGAGAAATAAATGTCTCCTATATAAAATTCTCCCCTACTTCTCTGCTTTTCAAATACAAAGTCGGATTTCAAATCGGGGCTACCAATCTGTATCTAGAGCCTTTTTCGTAACCCCTCGCCTGTCTTTCAAGCCTCTGTAAATCATGTCAGAAGTTAGCAGATTAATTCATTTCCAAACAACTATCATTTTGACAACTTATTCAAAGAGTTAGACAAAAAGATGTTGGATTAAAACCTTCAACTACTTCTCTGCTTGTCAAATGCGGAAAAGGTTTATTCAGTATGGAACTTATGTTACAGCAGTTTTACTAACTGCAATACCACGTGTTATTCAAACTATCCCAAACAACTGCCGTTTTGACCCTTTTCGCAACATTTTTGAGAAAAAAACGTCTCTTACATAAAATCTACCTCTACTTCTCTGCTTTTCAAATACGAAGTCGGATTTCAAATCGGGGCTACCAATCTGTATCTAGAGCCGTTTTCGTAACCCCTCGCCTGTCTTTCAAGCCTCTGTAAATCATGTCAGAAGTTAGCAGATTCATTCATTTCCAAACAACTATCATTTTGACCACTAAACCAAAGAGTTAGACAAAAAGATTTTGGATTAAAACCTTCAACTACTTCTCTGCTTGTCAAATGCGGAAAAGGTTTATTCAGTATGGAACTTATGTTACAGCAGTTTTACTAACTGCAATACCACGTGTTATTCAAACTATCCCAAACAACTGCCGTTTTGACCCTTTTCGCAACATTTTTGAGAAAAAAACGTCTCTTATATAAAATCTACCTCTACTTCTCTGCTTTTCAAATACGAAGTCGGATTTCAAATCGGGGCTACCAATCTGTATCTAGAGCCGTTTTCATAACCCCTCGCCTGTCTTTCAAGCCTCTGTAAATCATGTCAGAAGTTAGCAGATTCATTCATTTCCAAACAACTATCATTTTGACCACTAAACCAAAGAGTTAGACAAAAAGATTTTGGATTAAAACCTTCAACTACTTCTCTGCTTGTCAAATGCGGAGACGGTTTATTCAGTATGGAATTTGTGTTACAGCAGTTTTACTAACTGCAATACCACGTGTTTTTCAAACTATCCCAAACAACTGCCGTTTTGATCCTTTTCGCAACATTTTTGAGAAAAAAACGTCTCTTATATAAAATCTACCTCTACTTCTCTGCTTTTCAAATACGAAGTCGGATTTCAAATCGGGGCTACCAATCTGTATCTAGAGCCGTTTTCGTAACCCCTCGCCTGTCTTTCAAGCCTCTGTAAATCATGTCAGAAGTTAGCAGATTCATTTATTTCCAAACAACTATCATTTTGACCACTAAACCAAAGAGTTAGACAAAAAGATTTTGGATTAAAACCTTCAACTACTTCTCTGCTTGTCAAATGCGGAGACGGTTTATTCAGTATGGAACTTATGTTACAGCAGTTTTACTAACTGCAATACCACATGTTTTTCAAACTATCCCAAACAACTGCCGTTTTGACCCCTTTCGCAACTTTTTTGAGAAATAAATGTCTCCTATATAAAATTCTCCCCTACTTCTCTGCTTTTCAAATACAAAGTCGGATTTCAAATCGGGGCTACCAATCTGTATCTAGAGCCTTTTTCGTAACCCCTCGCCTGTCTTTCAAGCCTCTGTAAATCATGTCAGAAGTTAGCAGATTAATTCATTTCCAAACAACTATCATTTTGACAACTTATTCAAAGAGTTAGACAAAAAGATGTTGGATTAAAACCTTCAACTACTTCTCTGCTTGTCAAATGCGGAAAAGGTTTATTCAGTATGGAACTTATGTTACAGCAGTTTTACTAACTGCAATACCACGTGTTATTCAAACTATCCCAAACAACTGCCGTTTTGACCCTTTTCGCAACATTTTTGAGAAAAAAACGTCTCTTACATAAAATCTACCTCTACTTCTCTGCTTTTCAAATACGAAGTCGGATTTCAAATCGGGGCTACCAATCTGTATCTAGAGCCGTTTTCGTAACCCCTCGCCTGTCTTTCAAGCCTCTGTAAATCATGTCAGAAGTTAGCAGATTCATTCATTTCCAAACAACTATCATTTTGACCACTAAACCAAAGAGTTAGACAAAAAGATTTTGGATTAAAACCTTCAACTACTTCTCTGCTTGTCAAATGCGGAAAAGGTTTATTCAGTATGGAACTTATGTTACAGCAGTTTTACTAACTGCAATACCACGTGTTATTCAAACTATCCCAAACAACTGCCGTTTTGACCCTTTTCGCAACATTTTTGAGAAAAAAACGTCTCTTATATAAAATCTACCTCTACTTCTCTGCTTTTCAAATACGAAGTCGGATTTCAAATCGGGGCTACCAATCTGTATCTAGAGCCGTTTTCATAACCCCTCGCCTGTCTTTCAAGCCTCTGTAAATCATGTCAGAAGTTAGCAGATTCATTCATTTCCAAACAACTATCATTTTGACCACTAAACCAAAGAGTTAGACAAAAAGATTTTGGATTAAAACCTTCAACTACTTCTCTGCTTGTCAAATGCGGAGACGGTTTATTCAGTATGGAATTTGTGTTACAGCAGTTTTACTAACTGCAATACCACGTGTTTTTCAAACTATCCCAAACAACTGCCGTTTTGATCCTTTTCGCAACATTTTTGAGAAAAAAACGTCTCTTATATAAAATCTACCTCTACTTCTCTGCTTTTCAAATACGAAGTCGGATTTCAAATCGGGGCTACCAATCTGTATCTAGAGCCGTTTTCGTAACCCCTCGCCTGTCTTTCAAGCCTCTGTAAATCATGTCAGAAGTTAGCAGATTCATTTATTTCCAAACAACTATCATTTTGACCACTAAACCAAAGAGTTAGACAAAAAGATTTTGGATTAAAACCTTCAACTACTTCTCTGCTTGTCAAATGCGGAGACGGTTTATTCAGTATGGAACTTATGTTACAGCAGTTTTACTAACTGCAATACCACATGTTTTTCAAACTATCCCAAACAACTGCCGTTTTGACCCCTTTCGCAACTTTTTTGAGAAATAAATGTCTCCTATATAAAATTCTCCCCTACTTCTCTGCTTTTCAAATACAAAGTCGGATTTCAAATCGGGGCTACCAATCTGTATCTAGAGCCTTTTTCGTAACCCCTCGCCTGTCTTTCAAGCCTCTGTAAATCATGTCAGAAGTTAGCAGATTCATTCATTTCCAAACAACTATCATTTTGACAACTTATTCAAAGAGTTAGACAAAAAGATGTTGGATTAAAACCTTCAACTACTTCTCTGCTTGTCAAATGCGGAAAAGGTTTATTCAGTATGGAACTTATGTTACAGCAGTTTTACTAACTGCAATACCACGTGTTATTCAAACTATCCCAAACAACTGCCGTTTTGACCCTTTTCGCAACATTTTTGAGAAAAAAACGTCTCTTATATAAAATCTACCTCTACTTCTCTGCTTTTCAAATACGAAGTCGGATTTCAAATCGGGGCTACCAATCTGTATCTAGAGCCGTTTTCGTAACCCCTCGCCTGTCTTTCAAGCCTCTGTAAATCATGTCAGAAGTTAGCAGATTCATTCATTTCCAAACAACTATCATTTTGACCACTAAACCAAAGAGTTAGACAAAAAGATTTTGGATTAAAACCTTCAACTACTTCTCTGCTTGTCAAATGCGGAGACGGTTTATTCAGTATGGAACCTATGTTACAGCAGTTTTACTAACTGCAATACCACATGTTTTTCAAACTATCCCAAACAACTGCCGTTTTGACCCCTTTCGCAACTTTTTTGAGAAATAAATGTCTCCTATATAAAATTCTCCCCTACTTCTCTGCTTTTCAAATACAAAGTCGGATTTCAAATCGGGGCTACCAATCTGTATCTAGAGCCTTTTTCGTAACCCCTCGCCTGTCTTTCAAGCCTCTGTAAATCATGTCAGAAGTTAGCAGATTAATTCATTTCCAAACAACTATCATTTTGACAACTTATTCAAAGAGTTAGACAAAAAGATGTTGGATTAAAACCTTCAACTACTTCTCTGCTTGTCAAATGCGGAAAAGGTTTATTCAGTATGGAACTTATGTTACAGCAGTTTTACTAACTGCAATACCACGTGTTATTCAAACTATCCCAAACAACTGCCGTTTTGACCCTTTTCGCAACATTTTTGAGAAAAAAACGTCTCTTACATAAAATCTACCTCTACTTCTCTGCTTTTCAAATACGAAGTCGGATTTCAAATCGGGGCTACCAATCTGTATCTAGAGCCGTTTTCGTAACCCCTCGCCTGTCTTTCAAGCCTCTGTAAATCATGTCAGAAGTTAGCAGATTCATTCATTTCCAAACAACTATCATTTTGACCACTAAACCAAAGAGTTAGACAAAAAGATTTTGGATTAAAACCTTCAACTACTTCTCTGCTTGTCAAATGCGGAAAAGGTTTATTCAGTATGGAACTTATGTTACAGCAGTTTTACTAACTGCAATACCACGTGTTATTCAAACTATCCCAAACAACTGCCGTTTTGACCCTTTTCGCAACATTTTTGAGAAAAAAACGTCTCTTATATAAAATCTACCTCTACTTCTCTGCTTTTCAAATACGAAGTCGGATTTCAAATCGGGGCTACCAATCTGTATCTAGAGCCGTTTTCATAACCCCTCGCCTGTCTTTCAAGCCTCTGTAAATCATGTCAGAAGTTAGCAGATTCATTCATTTCCAAACAACTATCATTTTGACCACTAAACCAAAGAGTTAGACAAAAAGATTTTGGATTAAAACCTTCAACTACTTCTCTGCTTGTCAAATGCGGAGACGGTTTATTCAGTATGGAATTTGTGTTACAGCAGTTTTACTAACTGCAATACCACGTGTTTTTCAAACTATCCCAAACAACTGCCGTTTTGATCCTTTTCGCAACATTTTTGAGAAAAAAACGTCTCTTATATAAAATCTACCTCTACTTCTCTGCTTTTCAAATACGAAGTCGGATTTCAAATCGGGGCTACCAATCTGTATCTAGAGCCGTTTTCGTAACCCCTCGCCTGTCTTTCAAGCCTCTGTAAATCATGTCAGAAGTTAGCAGATTCATTTATTTCCAAACAACTATCATTTTGACCACTAAACCAAAGAGTTAGACAAAAAGATTTTGGATTAAAACCTTCAACTACTTCTCTGCTTGTCAAATGCGGAGACGGTTTATTCAGTATGGAACTTATGTTACAGCAGTTTTACTAACTGCAATACCACATGTTTTTCAAACTATCCCAAACAACTGCCGTTTTGACCCCTTTCGCAACTTTTTTGAGAAATAAATGTCTCCTATATAAAATTCTCCCCTACTTCTCTGCTTTTCAAATACAAAGTCGGATTTCAAATCGGGGCTACCAATCTGTATCTAGAGCCTTTTTCGTAACCCCTCGCCTGTCTTTCAAGCCTCTGTAAATCATGTCAGAAGTTAGCAGATTAATTCATTTCCAAACAACTATCATTTTGACAACTTATTCAAAGAGTTAGACAAAAAGATGTTGGATTAAAACCTTCAACTACTTCTCTGCTTGTCAAATGCGGAAAAGGTTTATTCAGTATGGAACTTATGTTACAGCAGTTTTACTAACTGCAATACCACGTGTTATTCAAACTATCCCAAACAACTGCCGTTTTGACCCTTTTCGCAACATTTTTGAGAAAAAAACGTCTCTTACATAAAATCTACCTCTACTTCTCTGCTTTTCAAATACGAAGTCGGATTTCAAATCGGGGCTACCAATCTGTATCTAGAGCCGTTTTCGTAACCCCTCGCCTGTCTTTCAAGCCTCTGTAAATCATGTCAGAAGTTAGCAGATTCATTCATTTCCAAACAACTATCATTTTGACCACTAAACCAAAGAGTTAGACAAAAAGATTTTGGATTAAAACCTTCAACTACTTCTCTGCTTGTCAAATGCGGAAAAGGTTTATTCAGTATGGAACTTATGTTACAGCAGTTTTACTAACTGCAATACCACGTGTTATTCAAACTATCCCAAACAACTGCCGTTTTGACCCTTTTCGCAACATTTTTGAGAAAAAAACGTCTCTTATATAAAATCTACCTCTACTTCTCTGCTTTTCAAATACGAAGTCGGATTTCAAATCGGGGCTACCAATCTGTATCTAGAGCCGTTTTCATAACCCCTCGCCTGTCTTTCAAGCCTCTGTAAATCATGTCAGAAGTTAGCAGATTCATTCATTTCCAAACAACTATCATTTTGACCACTAAACCAAAGAGTTAGACAAAAAGATTTTGGATTAAAACCTTCAACTACTTCTCTGCTTGTCAAATGCGGAGACGGTTTATTCAGTATGGAATTTGTGTTACAGCAGTTTTACTAACTGCAATACCACGTGTTTTTCAAACTATCCCAAACAACTGCCGTTTTGATCCTTTTCGCAACATTTTTGAGAAAAAAACGTCTCTTATATAAAATCTACCTCTACTTCTCTGCTTTTCAAATACGAAGTCGGATTTCAAATCGGGGCTACCAATCTGTATCTAGAGCCGTTTTCGTAACCCCTCGCCTGTCTTTCAAGCCTCTGTAAATCATGTCAGAAGTTAGCAGATTCATTTATTTCCAAACAACTATCATTTTGACCACTAAACCAAAGAGTTAGACAAAAAGATTTTGGATTAAAACCTTCAACTACTTCTCTGCTTGTCAAATGCGGAGACGGTTTATTCAGTATGGAACTTATGTTACAGCAGTTTTACTAACTGCAATACCACATGTTTTTCAAACTATCCCAAACAACTGCCGTTTTGACCCCTTTCGCAACTTTTTTGAGAAATAAATGTCTCCTATATAAAATTCTCCCCTACTTCTCTGCTTTTCAAATACAAAGTCGGATTTCAAATCGGGGCTACCAATCTGTATCTAGAGCCTTTTTCGTAACCCCTCGCCTGTCTTTCAAGCCTCTGTAAATCATGTCAGAAGTTAGCAGATTCATTCATTTCCAAACAACTATCATTTTGACAACTTATTCAAAGAGTTAGACAAAAAGATGTTGGATTAAAACCTTCAACTACTTCTCTGCTTGTCAAATGCGGAAAAGGTTTATTCAGTATGGAACTTATGTTACAGCAGTTTTACTAACTGCAATACCACGTGTTATTCAAACTATCCCAAACAACTGCCGTTTTGACCCTTTTCGCAACATTTTTGAGAAAAAAACGTCTCTTATATAAAATCTACCTCTACTTCTCTGCTTTTCAAATACGAAGTCGGATTTCAAATCGGGGCTACCAATCTGTATCTAGAGCCGTTTTCGTAACCCCTCGCCTGTCTTTCAAGCCTCTGTAAATCATGTCAGAAGTTAGCAGATTCATTCATTTCCAAACAACTATCATTTTGACCACTAAACCAAAGAGTTAGACAAAAAGATTTTGGATTAAAACCTTCAACTACTTCTCTGCTTGTCAAATGCGGAGACGGTTTATTCAGTATGGAACTTATGTTACAGCAGTTTTACTAACTGCAATACCACATGTTTTTCAAACTATCCCAAACAACTGCCGTTTTGACCCCTTTCGCAACTTTTTTGAGAAATAAATGTCTACTATATCAAATTCTCCCCTACTTCTCTGCTTTTCAAATACGAAGTCGGATTTCAAATCGGGGCTACCAATCTGTATCTAGAGCCGTTTTCGTAACCCCTCACCTGTCTTTCAAGCCTCTGTAAATCATGTCAGAAGTTAGCAGAATCATTAATTTCCAAACAACTATCATTTTGACCACTAAACCAAAGAGTTAGACAAAAAGATTTGGGATTAAAACCTTTCTTCTACTTCTCTGCTTGTCAATTACAGAGACGGTTTATTCAGTATGGAATTTGTGGTACAGCATTTTTACTAACTGCAATACCACGTGTTTTTCAAACTATCCCAAACAACTGCCGTTTTGACCCCTTTCGCAACATTTTTGAGAAAAAAATGTCTCCTATATAAAATTCTCCCCTACTTCTCTGCTTTTCAAATACGAAGTCGGATTTCAAATCGGGGCTACCAATCTGTATCTAGAGCCGTGTTCGTAACCCCTCGCCTGTCTTTCAAGCCTCTGTAAATCATGTCAGAAGTTAGCAGATTCATTCATTTCCAAACAAATGTCATTTTGACCACTAAACCTAAGAGTTAGACAAAAATATTTTGGATTAAAGCCTTCAACTACTTCTCTGCTTGTCAAATGCGGAGACGGTTTATTCAGTATGGAACTTATGTTACAGCAGTTTTACTAACTGCAATACCACGTGTTTTTCAAACTATCCCAAACAACTGCCGTTTTGACCCCTTTCGCAACATTTTTGAGAAATAAATGTCTCCTATATAAAATTCTCCCCTACTTCTCTGCTTTTCAAATACGAAGTCGGATTTCAAATCGGGGCTACCAATCTGTATCTAGAGCCTTTTTCGTAACTCCTCGCCTGTCTTTCAAGCCTCTGTAAATCATGTCAGAAGTTAGCAGATTCATTCATTTCCAAACAACTATCATTTTGACAACTTATTCAAAGAGTTAGACAAAAAGATGTTGGATTAAAACCTTCAACTACTTCTCTGCTTGTCAAATGCGGAAAAGGTTTATTCAGTATGGAACTTATGTAACAGCAGTTTTACTAACTGCAATACCACGTGTTATTCAAACTATCCCAAACAACTGCCGTTTTGACCCTTTTCGCAACATTTTTGAGAAAAAAACGTCTCTTATATAAAATCTACCTCTACTTCTCTGCTTTTCAAATACGAAGTCGGATTTCAAATCGGGGCTACCAATCTGTATCTAGAGCCGTTTTCGTAACCCCTCGCCTGTCTTTCAAGCCTCTGTAAATCATGTCAGAAGTTAGCAGATTCATTCATTTCCAAACAACTATCATTTTGACCACTAAACCAAAGAGTTAGACAAAAATATTTTGGATTAAAGCCTTCAACTACTTCTCTGCTTGTCAAATGCGGAGACGGTTTATTCAGTATGGAACTTATGTTACAGCAGTTTTACTAACTGCAATACCACATGTTTTTCAAACTATCCCAAACAACTGCCGTTTTGACCCCTTTCGCAACTTTTTTGAGAAATAAATGTCTCCTATATCAAATTCTCCCCTACTTCTCTGCTTTTCAAATACGAAGTCGGATTTCAAATCGGGGCTACCAATCTGTATCTAGAGCCGTTTTCGTAACCCCTCACCTGTCTTTCAAGCCTCTGTAAATCATGTCAGAAGTTAGCAGAATCATTAATTTCCAAACAACTATCATTTTGACCACTAAACCAATGAGTTAGACAAAAAGATGTTGGATTAAAACCTTCAACTACTTCTCTGCTTGTCAAATGCGGAGACGGTTTATTCAGTATGGAATTTGTGGTACAGCAGTTTTACTAACTGCAATACCACGTGTTTTTCAAACTATCCCAAACAACTGCCGTTTTGACCCTTTTCGCAACATTTTTGAGAAATAAACGTCTCCTATATAAAATTCTCCCCTACTTCTCTGCTTTTCAAATATGAAGTCGGATTTCAAATCGGGGCTACCAATCTGTATCTAGAGCCGTTTTCGTAACCCCTCACCTGTCTTTCAAGCCTCTGTAAATCATGTCAGAAGTTAGCAGAATCATTAATTTCCAAACAACTATCATTTTGACAACTTATTCAAAGAGTTAGACAAAAAGATGTTGGATTAAAACCTTCAACTACTTCTCTGCTTGTCAAATGCGGAAAAGGTTTATTCAGTATGGAACTTATGTTACAGCAGTTTTACTAACTGCAATACCACGTGTTATTCAAACTATCCCAAACAACTGCCGTTTTGACCCTTTTCGCAACATTTTTGAGAAAAAAACGTCTCTTATATAAAATCTACCTCTACTTCTCTGCTTTTCAAATACGAAGTCGGATTTCAAATCGGGGCTACCAATCTGTATCTAGAGCCGTTTTCGTAACCCCTCGCCTGTCTTTCAAGCCTCTGTAAATCATGTCAGAAGTTAGCAGATTCATTCATTTCCAAACAACTATCATTTTGACCACTAAACCAAAGAGTTAGACAAAAAGATGTTGGATTAAAACCTTCAACTACTTCTCTGCTTGTCAAATGCGGAGACGGTTTATTCAGTATGGAATTTGTGGTACAGCAGTTTTACTAACTGCAATACCACGTGTTTTTCAAACTATCCCAAACAACTGCCGTTTTGACCCCTTTCGCAACATTTTTGAGAAATAAATGTCTCCTATATAAAATTCTCCCCTACTTCTCTGCTTTTCAAATACGAAGTCGGATTTCAAATCGGGGCTACCAATCTGTATCTAGAGCCTTTTTCGTAACTCCTCGCCTGTCTTTCAAGCCTCTGTAAATCATGTCAGAAGTTAGCAGATTCATTCATTTCCAAACAACTATCATTTTGACAACTTATTCAAAGAGTTAGACAAAAAGATGTTGGATTAAAACCTTCAACTACTTCTCTGCTTGTCAAATGCGGAAAAGGTTTATTCAGTATGGAACTTATGTAACAGCAGTTTTACTAACTGCAATACCACGTGTTATTCAAACTATCCCAAACAACTGCCGTTTTGACCCTTTTCGCAACATTTTTGAGAAAAAAACGTCTCTTATATAAAATCTACCTCTACTTCTCTGCTTTTCAAATACGAAGTCGGATTTCAAATCGGGGCTACCAATCTGTATCTAGAGCCGTTTTCATAACCCCTCGCCTGTCTTTCAAGCCTCTGTAAATCATGTCAGAAGTTAGCAGATTCATTCATTTCCAAACAACTATCATTTTGACCACTAAACCAAAGAGTTAGACAAAAAGATTTTGGATTAAAACCTTCAACTACTTCTCTGCTTGTCAAATGCGGAGACGGTTTATTCAGTATGGAATTTGTGTTACAGCAGTTTTACTAACTGCAATACCACGTGTTTTTCAAACTATCCCAAACAACTGCCGTTTTGACCCATTTCGCAACATTTTTTGAGAAATAAATGTCTCCTATATAAAATTCTCTCCTACTTCTCTACTTTTCAAATAAGAAGTCGGATTTCAAATCGAGGCTACCAATCTGTATCTAGAGCCGTTTTCATAACCCCTCGCCTGTCTTTCAAGCCTCTGTAAATCATGTCAGAAGTTAGCAGATTCATTCATTTCCAAACAACTATCATTTTGACCACTAAACCAAAGAGTTAGACAAAAAGATTTTGGATTAAAACCTTCAACTACTTCTCTGCTTGTCAAATGCGGAGACGGTTTATTCAGTATGGAATTTGTGTTACAGCAGTTTTACTAACTGCAATACCACGTGTTTTTCAAACTATCCCAAACAACTGCCGTTTTGATCCTTTTCGCAACATTTTTGAGAAAAAAACGTCTCTTATATAAAATCTACCTCTACTTCTCTGCTTTTCAAATACGAAGTCGGATTTCAAATCGGGGCTACCAATCTGTATCTAGAGCCGTTTTCGTAACCCCTCGCCTGTCTTTCAAGCCTCTGTAAATCATGTCAGAAGTTAGCAGATTCATTTATTTCCAAACAACTATCATTTTGACCACTAAACCAAAGAGTTAGACAAAAAGATTTTGGATTAAAACCTTCAACTACTTCTCTGCTTGTCAAATGCGGAGACGGTTTATTCAGTATGGAACTTATGTTACAGCAGTTTTACTAACTGCAATACCACATGTTTTTCAAACTATCCCAAACAACTGCCGTTTTGACCCCTTTCGCAACTTTTTTGAGAAATAAATGTCTCCTATATAAAATTCTCCCCTACTTCTCTGCTTTTCAAATACAAAGTCGGATTTCAAATCGGGGCTACCAATCTGTATCTAGAGCCTTTTTCGTAACCCCTCGCCTGTCTTTCAAGCCTCTGTAAATCATGTCAGAAGTTAGCAGATTAATTCATTTCCAAACAACTATCATTTTGACAACTTATTCAAAGAGTTAGACAAAAAGATGTTGGATTAAAACCTTCAACTACTTCTCTGCTTGTCAAATGCGGAAAAGGTTTATTCAGTATGGAACTTATGTTACAGCAGTTTTACTAACTGCAATACCACGTGTTATTCAAACTATCCCAAACAACTGCCGTTTTGACCCTTTTCGCAACATTTTTGAGAAAAAAACGTCTCTTACATAAAATCTACCTCTACTTCTCTGCTTTTCAAATACGAAGTCGGATTTCAAATCGGGGCTACCAATCTGTATCTAGAGCCGTTTTCGTAACCCCTCGCCTGTCTTTCAAGCCTCTGTAAATCATGTCAGAAGTTAGCAGATTCATTCATTTCCAAACAACTATCATTTTGACCACTAAACCAAAGAGTTAGACAAAAAGATTTTGGATTAAAACCTTCAACTACTTCTCTGCTTGTCAAATGCGGAAAAGGTTTATTCAGTATGGAACTTATGTTACAGCAGTTTTACTAACTGCAATACCACGTGTTATTCAAACTATCCCAAACAACTGCCGTTTTGACCCTTTTCGCAACATTTTTGAGAAAAAAACGTCTCTTATATAAAATCTACCTCTACTTCTCTGCTTTTCAAATACGAAGTCGGATTTCAAATCGGGGCTACCAATCTGTATCTAGAGCCGTTTTCATAACCCCTCGCCTGTCTTTCAAGCCTCTGTAAATCATGTCAGAAGTTAGCAGATTCATTCATTTCCAAACAACTATCATTTTGACCACTAAACCAAAGAGTTAGACAAAAAGATTTTGGATTAAAACCTTCAACTACTTCTCTGCTTGTCAAATGCGGAGACGGTTTATTCAGTATGGAATTTGTGTTACAGCAGTTTTACTAACTGCAATACCACGTGTTTTTCAAACTATCCCAAACAACTGCCGTTTTGATCCTTTTCGCAACATTTTTGAGAAAAAAACGTCTCTTATATAAAATCTACCTCTACTTCTCTGCTTTTCAAATACGAAGTCGGATTTCAAATCGGGGCTACCAATCTGTATCTAGAGCCGTTTTCGTAACCCCTCGCCTGTCTTTCAAGCCTCTGTAAATCATGTCAGAAGTTAGCAGATTCATTTATTTCCAAACAACTATCATTTTGACCACTAAACCAAAGAGTTAGACAAAAAGATTTTGGATTAAAACCTTCAACTACTTCTCTGCTTGTCAAATGCGGAGACGGTTTATTCAGTATGGAACTTATGTTACAGCAGTTTTACTAACTGCAATACCACATGTTTTTCAAACTATCCCAAACAACTGCCGTTTTGACCCCTTTCGCAACTTTTTTGAGAAATAAATGTCTCCTATATAAAATTCTCCCCTACTTCTCTGCTTTTCAAATACAAAGTCGGATTTCAAATCGGGGCTACCAATCTGTATCTAGAGCCTTTTTCGTAACCCCTCGCCTGTCTTTCAAGCCTCTGTAAATCATGTCAGAAGTTAGCAGATTAATTCATTTCCAAACAACTATCATTTTGACAACTTATTCAAAGAGTTAGACAAAAAGATGTTGGATTAAAACCTTCAACTACTTCTCTGCTTGTCAAATGCGGAAAAGGTTTATTCAGTATGGAACTTATGTTACAGCAGTTTTACTAACTGCAATACCACGTGTTATTCAAACTATCCCAAACAACTGCCGTTTTGACCCTTTTCGCAACATTTTTGAGAAAAAAACGTCTCTTACATAAAATCTACCTCTACTTCTCTGCTTTTCAAATACGAAGTCGGATTTCAAATCGGGGCTACCAATCTGTATCTAGAGCCGTTTTCGTAACCCCTCGCCTGTCTTTCAAGCCTCTGTAAATCATGTCAGAAGTTAGCAGATTCATTCATTTCCAAACAACTATCATTTTGACCACTAAACCAAAGAGTTAGACAAAAAGATTTTGGATTAAAACCTTCAACTACTTCTCTGCTTGTCAAATGCGGAAAAGGTTTATTCAGTATGGAACTTATGTTACAGCAGTTTTACTAACTGCAATACCACGTGTTATTCAAACTATCCCAAACAACTGCCGTTTTGACCCTTTTCGCAACATTTTTGAGAAAAAAACGTCTCTTATATAAAATCTACCTCTACTTCTCTGCTTTTCAAATACGAAGTCGGATTTCAAATCGGGGCTACCAATCTGTATCTAGAGCCGTTTTCATAACCCCTCGCCTGTCTTTCAAGCCTCTGTAAATCATGTCAGAAGTTAGCAGATTCATTCATTTCCAAACAACTATCATTTTGACCACTAAACCAAAGAGTTAGACAAAAAGATTTTGGATTAAAACCTTCAACTACTTCTCTGCTTGTCAAATGCGGAGACGGTTTATTCAGTATGGAATTTGTGTTACAGCAGTTTTACTAACTGCAATACCACGTGTTTTTCAAACTATCCCAAACAACTGCCGTTTTGATCCTTTTCGCAACATTTTTGAGAAAAAAACGTCTCTTATATAAAATCTACCTCTACTTCTCTGCTTTTCAAATACGAAGTCGGATTTCAAATCGGGGCTACCAATCTGTATCTAGAGCCGTTTTCGTAACCCCTCGCCTGTCTTTCAAGCCTCTGTAAATCATGTCAGAAGTTAGCAGATTCATTTATTTCCAAACAACTATCATTTTGACCACTAAACCAAAGAGTTAGACAAAAAGATTTTGGATTAAAACCTTCAACTACTTCTCTGCTTGTCAAATGCGGAGACGGTTTATTCAGTATGGAACTTATGTTACAGCAGTTTTACTAACTGCAATACCACATGTTTTTCAAACTATCCCAAACAACTGCCGTTTTGACCCCTTTCGCAACTTTTTTGAGAAATAAATGTCTCCTATATAAAATTCTCCCCTACTTCTCTGCTTTTCAAATACAAAGTCGGATTTCAAATCGGGGCTACCAATCTGTATCTAGAGCCTTTTTCGTAACCCCTCGCCTGTCTTTCAAGCCTCTGTAAATCATGTCAGAAGTTAGCAGATTCATTCATTTCCAAACAACTATCATTTTGACAACTTATTCAAAGAGTTAGACAAAAAGATGTTGGATTAAAACCTTCAACTACTTCTCTGCTTGTCAAATGCGGAAAAGGTTTATTCAGTATGGAACTTATGTTACAGCAGTTTTACTAACTGCAATACCACGTGTTATTCAAACTATCCCAAACAACTGCCGTTTTGACCCTTTTCGCAACATTTTTGAGAAAAAAACGTCTCTTATATAAAATCTACCTCTACTTCTCTGCTTTTCAAATACGAAGTCGGATTTCAAATCGGGGCTACCAATCTGTATCTAGAGCCGTTTTCGTAACCCCTCGCCTGTCTTTCAAGCCTCTGTAAATCATGTCAGAAGTTAGCAGATTCATTCATTTCCAAACAACTATCATTTTGACCACTAAACCAAAGAGTTAGACAAAAAGATTTTGGATTAAAACCTTCAACTACTTCTCTGCTTGTCAAATGCGGAGACGGTTTATTCAGTATGGAACTTATGTTACAGCAGTTTTACTAACTGCAATACCACATGTTTTTCAAACTATCCCAAACAACTGCCGTTTTGACCCCTTTCGCAACTTTTTTGAGAAATAAATGTCTACTATATCAAATTCTCCCCTACTTCTCTGCTTTTCAAATACGAAGTCGGATTTCAAATCGGGGCTACCAATCTGTATCTAGAGCCGTTTTCGTAACCCCTCACCTGTCTTTCAAGCCTCTGTAAATCATGTCAGAAGTTAGCAGAATCATTAATTTCCAAACAACTATCATTTTGACCACTAAACCAAAGAGGTAAACAAAAAGATTTTGGATTAAAACCTTTCTTCTACTTCTCTGCTTGTCAAATACAGAGACGGTTTATTCAGTATGGAATTTGTGGTACAGCATTTTTACTAACTGCAATACCACGTGTTTTTCAAACTATCCCAAACAACTGCCGTTTTGACCCCTTTCGCAACATTTTTGAGAAATAAACGTCTCCTATATAAAATTCTCTCCTACTTCTCTACTTTTCAAATACGAAGTCGGATTTCAAATCGGGGCTACCAATCTGTATCTAGAGCCGTTTTCGTAACCCCTCGCCTGTCTTTCAAGCCTCTGTAAATCATGTCAGAAGTTAGCAGATTCATTCATTTCCAAACAAATGTCATTTTGACCACTAAACCTAAGAGTTAGACAAAAATATTTTGGATTAAAACCTTCAACTACTTCTCTGCTTGTCAAATGCGGAGACGGTTTATTCAGTATGGAACTTATGTTACAGCACTTTTACTAACTGCAATACCACGTGTTTTTCAAACTATCCCAAACAACTGCCGTTTTGACCCCTTTCGCAACATTTTTGAGAAATAAATGTCTCCTATATAAAATTCTCCCCTACTTCTCTGCTTTTCAAATACGAAGTCGGATTTCAAATCGGGGCTACCAATCTGTATCTAGAGCCTTTTTCGTAACTCCTCGCCTGTCTTTCAAGCCTCTGTAAATCATGTCAGAAGTTAGCAGATTCATTCATTTCCAAACAACTATCATTTTGACAACTTATTCAAAGAGTTAGACAAAAAGATGTTGGATTAAAACCTTCAACTACTTCTCTGCTTGTCAAATGCGGAAAAGGTTTATTCAGTATGGAACTTATGTAACAGCAGTTTTACTAACTGCAATACCACGTGTTATTCAAACTATCCCAAACAACTGCCGTTTTGACCCTTTTCGCAACATTTTTGAGAAAAAAACGTCTCTTATATAAAATCTACCTCTACTTCTCTGCTTTTCAAATACGAAGTCGGATTTCAAATCGGGGCTACCAATCTGTATCTAGAGCCGTTTTCGTAACCCCTCGCCTGTCTTTCAAGCCTCTGTAAATCATGTCAGAAGTTAGCAGATTCATTCATTTCCAAACAACTATCATTTTGACCACTAAACCAAAGAGTTAGACAAAAATATTTTGGATTAAAGCCTTCAACTACTTCTCTGCTTGTCAAATGCGGAGACGGTTTATTCAGTATGGAACTTATGTTACAGCAGTTTCACTAACTGCAATACCACATGTTTTTCAAACTATCCCAAACAACTGCCGTTTTGACCCCTTTCGCAACTTTTTTGAGAAATAAATGTCTCCTATATCAAATTCTCCCCTACTTCTCTGCTTTTCAAATACGAAGTCGGATTTCAAATCGGGGCTACCAATCTGTATCTAGAGCCGTTTTCGTAACCCCTCACCTGTCTTTCAAGCCTCTGTAAATCATGTCAGAAGTTAGCAGAATCATTAATTTCCAAACAACTATCATTTTGACCACTAAACCAATGAGTTAGACAAAAAGATGTTGGATTAAAACCTTCAACTACTTCTCTGCTTGTCAAATGCGGAGACGGTTTATTCAGTATGGAATTTGTGGTACAGCAGTTTTACTAACTGCAATACCACGTGTTTTTCAAACTATCCCAAACAACTGCCGTTTTGACCCCTTTCGCAACATTTTTGAGAAATAAATGTCTCCTATATAAAATTCTCCCCTACTTCTCTGCTTTTCAAATATGAAGTCGGATTTCAAATCGGGGCTACCAATCTGTATCTAGAGCCGTTTTCGTAACCCCTCACCTGTCTTTCAAGCCTCTGTAAATCATGTCAGAAGTTAGCAGAATCATTAATTTCCAAACAACTATCATTTTGACAACTTATTCAAAGAGTTAGACAAAAAGATGTTGGATTAAAACCTTCAACTACTTCTCTGCTTGTCAAATGCGGAAAAGGTTTATTCAGTATGGAACTTATGTTACAGCAGTTTTACTAACTGCAATACCACGTGTTATTCAAACTATCCCAAACAACTGCCGTTTTGACCCTTTTCGCAACATTTTTGAGAAAAAAACGTCTCTTATATAAAATCTACCTCTACTTCTCTGCTTTTCAAATACGAAGTCGGATTTCAAATCGGGGCTACCAATCTGTATCTAGAGCCGTTTTCGTAACCCCTCGCCTGTCTTTCAAGCCTCTGTAAATCATGTCAGAAGTTAGCAGATTCATTCATTTCCAAACAACTATCATTTTGACCACTAAACCAAAGAGTTAGACAAAAAGATGTTGGATTAAAACCTTCAACTACTTCTCTGCTTGTCAAATGCGGAGACGGTTTATTCAGTATGGAATTTGTGGTACAGCAGTTTTACTAACTGCAATACCACGTGTTTTTCAAACTATCCCAAACAACTGCCGTTTTGACCCCTTTCGCAACATTTTTGAGAAATAAATGTCTCCTATATAAAATTCTCCCCTACTTCTCTGCTTTTCAAATACGAAGTCGGATTTCAAATCGGGGCTACCAATCTGTATCTAGAGCCTTTTTCGTAACTCCTCGCCTGTCTTTCAAGCCTCTGTAAATCATGTCAGAAGTTAGCAGATTCATTCATTTCCAAACAACTATCATTTTGACAACTTATTCAAAGAGTTAGACAAAAAGATGTTGGATTAAAACCTTCAACTACTTCTCTGCTTGTCAAATGCGGAAAAGGTTTATTCAGTATGGAACTTATGTAACAGCAGTTTTACTAACTGCAATACCACGTGTTATTCAAACTATCCCAAACAACTGCCGTTTTGACCCTTTTCGCAACATTTTTGAGAAAAAAACGTCTCTTATATAAAATCTACCTCTACTTCTCTGCTTTTCAAATACGAAGTCGGATTTCAAATCGGGGCTACCAATCTGTATCTAGAGCCGTTTTCGTAACCCCTCGCCTGTCTTTCAAGCCTCTGTAAATCATGTCAGAAGTTAGCAGATTCATTCATTTCCAAACAACTATCATTTTGACCACTAAACCAAAGAGTTAGACAAAAAGATTTTGGATTAAAACCTTCAACTACTTCTCTGCTTGTCAAATGCGGAGACGGTTTATTCAGTATGGAACTTATGTTACAGCAGTTTTACTAACTGCAATACCACATGTTTTTCAAACTATCCCAAACAACTGCCGTTTTGACCCCTTTCGCAACTTTTTTGAGAAATTAATGTCTCCTATATCAAATTCTCCCCTACTTCTCTGCTTTTCAAATACAAAGTCGGATTTCAAATCGGGGCTACCAATCTGTATCTAGAGCCGTTTTCGTAACCCCTCACCTGTCTTTCAAGCCTCTGTAAATCATGTCAGAAGTTAGCAGAATCATTAATTTCCAAACAACTATCATTTTGACCACTAAACCAAAGAGTTAGACAAAAAGATGTTGGATTAAAACCTTCAACTACTTCTCTGCTTGTCAAATGCGGAGACGGTTTATTCAGTATGGAATTTGTGGTACAGCAGTTTTACTAACTGCAATACCACGTGTTTTTCAAACTATCCCAAACAACTGCCGTTTTGACCCCTTTCGCAACATTTTTGAGAAATAAATGTCTCCTATATAAAATTCTCCCCTACTTCTCTGCTTTTCAAATACGAAGTCGGATTTCAAATCGGGGCTACCAATCTGTATCTAGAGCCTTTTTCGTAACCCCTCGCCTGTCTTTCAAGAATCTGTAAATCATGTCAGAAGTTAGCAGATTCATTCATTTCCAAACAACTATCATTTTGACAACTTATTCAAAGAGTTAGACAAAAAGATGTTGGATTAAAACCTTCAACTACTTCTCTGCTTGTCAAATGCGGAAAAGGTTTATTCAGTATGGAACTTATGTTACAGCAGTTTTACTAACTGCAATACCACGTGTTATTCAAACTATCCCAAACAACTGCCGTTTTGACACTTTTCGCAACATTTTTGAGAAAAAAACGTCTCTTATATAAAATCTACCTCTACTTCTCTGCTTTTCAAATACGAAGTCGGATTTCAAATCGGGGCTACCAATCTGTATCTAGAGCAGTTTTCGTAACCCCTCGCCTGTCTTTCAAGCCTCTGTAAATCATGTCAGAAGTTAGCAGATTCGTTCATTTCCAAACAACTATCATTTTGACCACTAAACCAAAGAGTTAGACAAAAAGATTTTGGATTAAAACCTTTAACTACTTCTCTGCTTGTCAAATGCGGAGACGGTTTATTCAGTATGGAACTTATGTTACAGCAGTTTTACTAACTGCAATACCACATGTTTTTCAAACTATCCCAAACAACTGCCGTTTTGACCCCTTTCGCAACTTTTTTGAGAAATAAATGTCTCCTATATAAAATTCTCCCCTACTTCTCTGCTTTTCAAATACGAAGTCGGATTTCAAATCGGGGCTACCAATCTGTATCTAAAGACTTTTTCGTAACCCCTCGCCTGTCTTTCAAGTCTCTGTAAATCATGTCAGAAGTTAGCAGATTCATTCATTTCCAAACAACTATCATTTTGACAACTTATTCAAAGAGTTAGACAAAAAGATGTTGGATTAAAACCTTCAACTACTTCTCTGCTTGTCAAATGCGGAGACGGTTTATTCAGTATGGAATTTGTGGTACAGCAGTTTTACTAACTGCAATACCACGTGTTTTTCAAACTATCCCAAACAACTGCCGTTTTGACCCCTTTCGCAACATTTTTGAGAAATAAATGTCTCCTATATAAAATTCTCCCCTACTTCTCTGCTTTTCAAATACGAAGTCGGATTTCAAATCGGGGCTACCAATCTGTATCTAGAGCCTTTTTCGTAACTCCTCGCCTGTCTTTCAAGCCTCTGTAAATCATGTCAGAAGTTAGCAGATTCATACATTTCCAAACAACTATCATTTTGACAACTTATTCAAAGAGTTAGACAAAAAGATGTTGGATTAAAACCTTCAACTACTTCTCTGCTTGTCAAATGCGGAAAAGGTTTATTCAGTATGGAACTTATGTAACAGCAGTTTTACTAACTGCAATACCACGTGTTATTCAAACTATCCCAAACAACTGCCGTTTTGACCCTTTTCGCAACATTTTTGAGAAAAAAACGTCTCTTATATAAAATCTACCTCTACTTCTCTGCTTTTCAAATACGAAGTCGGATTTCAAATCGGGGCTACCAATCTGTATCTAGAGCCGTTTTCGTAACCCCTCGCCTGTCTTTCAAGCCTCTGTAAATCATGTCAGAAGTTAGCAGATTCATTCATTTCCAAACAACTATCATTTTGACCACTAAACCAAAGAGTTAGACAAAAAGATTTTGGATTAAAACCTTCAACTACTTCTCTGCTTGTCAAATGCGGAGACGGTTTATTCAGTATGGAACTTATGTTACAGCAGTTTTACTAACTGCAATACCACATGTTTTTCAAACTATCCCAAACAACTGCCGTTTTGACCCCTTTCGCAACTTTTTTGAGAAATAAATGTCTCCTATATCAAATTCTCCCCTACTTCTCTGCTTTTCAAATACGAAGTCGGATTTCAAATCGGGGCTACCAATCTGTATCTAGAGCCGTTTTCGTAACCCCTCACCTGTCTTTCAAGCCTCTGTAAATCATGTCAGAAGTTAGCAGAATCATTAATTTCCAAACAACTATCATTTTGACCACTAAACCAAAGAGTTAGACAAAAAGATGTTGGATTAAAACCTTCAACTACTTCTCTGCTTGTCAAATGCGGAGACGGTTTATTCAGTATGGAATTTGTGGTACAGCAGTTTTACTAACTGCAATACCACGTGTTTTTCAAACTATCCCAAACAACTGCCGTTTTGACCCCTTTCGCAACATTTTTGAGAAATAAATGTCTCCTATATAAAATTCTCCCCTACTTCTCTGCTTTTCAAATATGAAGTCGGATTTCAAATCGGGGCTACCAATCTGTATCTAGAGCCGTTTTCGTAACCCCTCACCTGTCTTTCAAGCCTCTGTAAATCATGTCAGAAGTTAGCAGAATCATTAATTTCCAAACAACTATCATTTTGACAACTTATTCAAAGAGTTAGACAAAAAGATGTTGGATTAAAACCTTCAACTACTTCTCTGCTTGTCAAATGCGGAAAAGGTTTATTCAGTATGGAACTTATGTTACAGCAGTTTTACTAACTGCAATACCACGTGTTATTCAAACTATCCCAAACAACTGCCGTTTTGACCCTTTTCGCAACATTTTTGAGAAAAAAACGTCTCTTATATAAAATCTACCTCTACTTCTCTGCTTTTCAAATACGAAGTCGGATTTCAAATCGGGGCTACCAATCTGTATCTAGAGCCGTTTTCGTAACCCCTCGCCTGTCTTTCAAGCCTCTGTAAATCATGTCAGAAGTTAGCAGATTCATTCATTTCCAAACAACTATCATTTTGACCACTAAACCAAAGAGTTAGACAAAAAGATGTTGGATTAAAACCTTCAACTACTTCTCTGCTTGTCAAATGCGGAGACGGTTTATTCAGTATGGAATTTGTGGTACAGCAGTTTTACTAACTGCAATACCACGTGTTTTTCAAACTATCCCAAACAACTGCCGTTTTGACCCCTTTCGCAACATTTTTGAGAAATAAATGTCTCCTATATAAAATTCTCCCCTACTTCTCTGCTTTTCAAATACGAAGTCGGATTTCAAATCGGGGCTACCAATCTGTATCTAGAGCCTTTTTCGTAACTCCTCGCCTGTCTTTCAAGCCTCTGTAAATCATGTCAGAAGTTAGCAGATTCATTCATTTCCAAACAACTATCATTTTGACAACTTATTCAAAGAGTTAGACAAAAAGATGTTGGATTAAAACCTTCAACTACTTCTCTGCTTGTCAAATGCGGAAAAGGTTTATTCAGTATGGAACTTATGTAACAGCAGTTTTACTAACTGCAATACCACGTGTTATTCAAACTATCCCAAACAACTGCCGTTTTGACCCTTTTCGCAACATTTTTGAGAAAAAAACGTCTCTTATATAAAATCTACCTCTACTTCTCTGCTTTTCAAATACGAAGTCGGATTTCAAATCGGGGCTACCAATCTGTATCTAGAGCCGTTTTCGTAACCCCTCGCCTGTCTTTCAAGCCTCTGTAAATCATGTCAGAAGTTAGCAGATTCATTCATTTCCAAACAACTATCATTTTGACCACTAAACCAAAGAGTTAGACAAAAAGATTTTGGATTAAAACCTTCAACTACTTCTCTGCTTGTCAAATGCGGAGACGGTTTATTCAGTATGGAACTTATGTTACAGCAGTTTTACTAACTGCAATACCACATGTTTTTCAAACTATCCCAAACAACTGCCGTTTTGACCCCTTTCGCAACTTTTTTGAGAAATTAATGTCTCCTATATCAAATTCTCCCCTACTTCTCTGCTTTTCAAATACAAAGTCGGATTTCAAATCGGGGCTACCAATCTGTATCTAGAGCCGTTTTCGTAACCCCTCACCTGTCTTTCAAGCCTCTGTAAATCATGTCAGAAGTTAGCAGAATCATTAATTTCCAAACAACTATCATTTTGACCACTAAACCAAAGAGTTAGACAAAAAGATGTTGGATTAAAACCTTCAACTACTTCTCTGCTTGTCAAATGCGGAGACGGTTTATTCAGTATGGAATTTGTGGTACAGCAGTTTTACTAACTGCAATACCACGTGTTTTTCAAACTATCCCAAACAACTGCCGTTTTGACCCCTTTCGCAACATTTTTGAGAAATAAATGTCTCCTATATAAAATTCTCCCCTACTTCTCTGCTTTTCAAATACGAAGTCGGATTTCAAATCGGGGCTACCAATCTGTATCTAGAGCCTTTTTCGTAACCCCTCGCCTGTCTTTCAAGCCTCTGTAAATCATGTCAGAAGTTAGCAGATTCATTCATTTCCAAACAACTATCATTTTGACAACTTATTCAAAGAGTTAGACAAAAAGATGTTGGATTAAAACCTTCAACTACTTCTCTGCTTGTCAAATGCGGAAAAGGTTTATTCAGTATGGAACTTATGTTACAGCAGTTTTACTAACTGCAATACCACGTGTTATTCAAACTATCCCAAACAACTGCCGTTTTGACACTTTTCGCAACATTTTTGAGAAAAAAACGTCTCTTATATAAAATCTACCTCTACTTCTCTGCTTTTCAAATACGAAGTCGGATTTCAAATCGGGGCTACCAATCTGTATCTAGAGCCGTTTTCGTAACCCCTCGCCTGTCTTTCAAGCCTCTGTAAATCATGTCAGAAGTTAGCAGATTCGTTCATTTCCAAACAACTATCATTTTGACCACTAAACCAAAGAGTTAGACAAAAAGATTTTGGATTAAAACCTTTAACTACTTCTCTGCTTGTCAAATGCGGAGACGGTTTATTCAGTATGGAACTTATGTTACAGCAGTTTTACTAACTGCAATACCACATGTTTTTCAAACTATCCCAAACAACTGCCGTTTTGACCCCTTTCGCAACTTTTTTGAGAAATAAATGTCTCCTATATAAAATTCTCCCCTACTTCTCTGCTTTTCAAATACGAAGTCGGATTTCAAATCGGGGCTACCAATCTGTATCTAAAGACTTTTTCGTAACCCCTCGCCTGTCTTTCAAGTCTCTGTAAATCATGTCAGAAGTTAGCAGATTCATTCATTTCCAAACAACTATCATTTTGACAACTTATTCAAAGAGTTAGACAAAAAGATGTTGGATTAAAACCTTCAACTACTTCTCTGCTTGTCAAATGCGGAGACGGTTTATTCAGTATGGAATTTGTGGTACAGCAGTTTTACTAACTGCAATACCACGTGTTTTTCAAACTATCCCAAACAACTGCCATTTTGACCCCTTTCGCAACATTTTTGAGAAATAAATGTCTCCTATATAAAATTCTCCCCTACTTCTCTGCTTTTCAAATACGAAGTCGGATTTCAAATCGGGGCTACCAATCTGTATCTAGAGCCTTTTTCGTAACTCCTCGCCTGTCTTTCAAGCCTCTGTAAATCATGTCAGAAGTTAGCAGATTCATACATTTCCAAACAACTATCATTTTGACAACTTATTCAAAGAGTTAGACAAAAAGATGTTGGATTAAAACCTTCAACTACTTCTCTGCTTGTCAAATGCGGAAAAGGTTTATTCAGTATGGAACTTATGTAACAGCAGTTTTACTAACTGCAATACCACGTGTTATTCAAACTATCCCAAACAACTGCCGTTTTGACCCTTTTCGCAACATTTTTGAGAAAAAAACGTCTCTTATATAAAATCTACCTCTACTTCTCTGCTTTTCAAATACGAAGTCGGATTTCAAATCGGGGCTACCAATCTGTATCTAGAGCCGTTTTCGTAACCCCTCGCCTGTCTTTCAAGCCTCTGTAAATTATGTCAGAAGTTAGCAGATTCATTCATTTCCAAACAACTATCCTTTTGACCACTAAACCAAAGAGTTAGACAAAAAGATTTTGGATTAAAACCTTCAACTACTTCTCTGCTTGTCAAATGCGGAGACGGTTTATTCAGTATGGAACTTATGTTACAGCAGTTTTACTAACTGCAATACCACATGTTTTTCAAACTATCCCAAACAACTGCCGTTTTGACCCCTTTCGCAACTTTTTTGAGAAATAAATGTCTCCTATATCAAATTCTCCCCTACTTCTCTGCTTTTCAAATACGAAGTCGGATTTCAAATCGGGGCTACCAATCTGTATCTAGAGCCGTTTTCGTAACCCCTCACCTGTCTTTCAAGCCTCTGTAAATCATGTCAGAAGTTAGCAGAATCATTAATTTCCAAACAACTATCATTTTGACCACTAAACCAAAGAGTTAGACAAAAAGATGTTGGATTAAAACCTTCAACTACTTCTCTGCTTGTCAAATGCGGAGACGGTTTATTCAGTATGGAATTTGTGGTACAGCAGTTTTACTAACTGCAATACCACGTGTTTTTCAAACTATCCCAAACAACTGCCGTTTTGACCCCTTTCGCAACATTTTTGAGAAATAAATGTCTCCTATATAAAATTCTCCCCTACTTCTCTGCTTTTCAAATATGAAGTCGGATTTCAAATCGGGGCTACCAATCTGTATCTAGAGCCGTTTTCGTAACCCCTCACCTGTCTTTCAAGCCTCTGTAAATCATGTCAGAAGTTAGCAGAATCATTAATTTCCAAACAACTATCATTTTGACAACTTATTCAAAGAGTTAGACAAAAAGATGTTGGATTAAAACCTTCAACTACTTCTCTGCTTGTCAAATGCGGAAAAGGTTTATTCAGTATGGAACTTATGTTACAGCAGTTTTACTAACTGCAATACCACGTGTTATTCAAACTATCCCAAACAACTGCCGTTTTGACCCTTTTCGCAACATTTTTGAGAAAAAAACGTCTCTTATATAAAATCTACCTCTACTTCTCTGCTTTTCAAATACGAAGTCGGATTTCAAATCGGGGCTACCAATCTGTATCTAGAGCCGTTTTCGTAACCCCTCGCCTGTCTTTCAAGCCTCTGTAAATCATGTCAGAAGTTAGCAGATTCATTCATTTCCAAACAACTATCATTTTGACCACTAAACCAAAGAGTTAGACAAAAAGATGTTGGATTAAAACCTTCAACTACTTCTCTGCTTGTCAAATGCGGAGACGGTTTATTCAGTATGGAATTTGTGGTACAGCAGTTTTACTAACTGCAATACCACGTGTTTTTCAAACTATCCCAAACAACTGCCGTTTTGACCCCTTTCGCAACATTTTTGAGAAATAAATGTCTCCTATATAAAATTCTCCCCTACTTCTCTGCTTTTCAAATACGAAGTCGGATTTCAAATCGGGGCTACCAATCTGTATCTAGAGCCTTTTTCGTAACTCCTCGCCTGTCTTTCAAGCCTCTGTAAATCATGTCAGAAGTTAGCAGATTCATTCATTTCCAAACAACTATCATTTTGACAACTTATTCAAAGAGTTAGACAAAAAGATGTTGGATTAAAACCTTCAACTACTTCTCTGCTTGTCAAATGCGGAAAAGGTTTATTCAGTATGGAACTTATGTAACAGCAGTTTTACTAACTGCAATACCACGTGTTATTCAAACTATCCCAAACAACTGCCGTTTTGACCCTTTTCGCAACATTTTTGAGAAAAAAACGTCTCTTATATAAAATCTACCTCTACTTCTCTGCTTTTCAAATACGAAGTCGGATTTCAAATCGGGGCTACCAATCTGTATCTAGAGCCGTTTTCGTAACCCCTCGCCTGTCTTTCAAGCCTCTGTAAATCATGTCAGAAGTTAGCAGATTCATTCATTTCCAAACAACTATCATTTTGACCACTAAACCAAAGAGTTAGACAAAAAGATTTTGGATTAAAACCTTCAACTACTTCTCTGCTTGTCAAATGCGGAGACGGTTTATTCAGTATGGAACTTATGTTACAGCAGTTTTACTAACTGCAATACCACATGTTTTTCAAACTATCCCAAACAACTGCCGTTTTGACCCCTTTCGCAACTTTTTTGAGAAATTAATGTCTCCTATATCAAATTCTCCCCTACTTCTCTGCTTTTCAAATACAAAGTCGGATTTCAAATCGGGGCTACCAATCTGTATCTAGAGCCGTTTTCGTAACCCCTCACCTGTCTTTCAAGCCTCTGTAAATCATGTCAGAAGTTAGCAGAATCATTAATTTCCAAACAACTATCATTTTGACCACTAAACCAAAGAGTTAGACAAAAAGATGTTGGATTAAAACCTTCAACTACTTCTCTGCTTGTCAAATGCGGAGACGGTTTATTCAGTATGGAATTTGTGGTACAGCAGTTTTACTAACTGCAATACCACGTGTTTTTCAAACTATCCCAAACAACTGCCGTTTTGACCCCTTTCGCAACATTTTTGAGAAATAAATGTCTCCTATATAAAATTCTCCCCTACTTCTCTGCTTTTCAAATACGAAGTCGGATTTCAAATCGGGGCTACCAATCTGTATCTAGAGCCGTTTTCGTAACCCCTCACCTGTCTTTCAAGCCTCTGTAAATCATGTCAGAAGTTAGCAGAATCATTCATTTCCAAACAACTATCATTTTGACCACTAAACCAAAGAGTTAGACAAAAAGATGTTGGATTAAAACCTTCAACTACTTCTCTGCTTGTCAAATGCGGAGACGGTTTATTCAGTATGGAATTTGTGGTACAGCAGTTTTACTAACTGCAATACCACGTGTTTTTCAAACTATCCCAAACAACTGCCGTTTTGACCCCTTTCGCAACATTTTTGAGAAATAAATGTCTCCTATATAAAATTCTCCCCTACTTCTCTGCTTTTCAAATACGAAGTCGGATTTCAAATCGGGGCTACCAATCTGTATCTAGAGCCTTTTTCGTAACCCCTCGCCTGTCTTTCAAGCCTCTGTAAATCATGTCAGAAGTTAGCAGATTCATTCATTTCCAAACAACTATCATTTTGACAACTTATTCAAAGAGTTAGACAAAAAGATGTTGGATTAAAACCTTCAACTACTTCTCTGCTTGTCAAATGCGGAAAAGGTTTATTCAGTATGGAACTTATGTTACAGCAGTTTTACTAACTGCAATACCACGTGTTATTCAAACTATCCCAAACAACTGCCGTTTTGACACTTTTCGCAACATTTTTGAGAAAAAAACGTCTCTTATATAAAATCTACCTCTACTTCTCTGCTTTTCAAATACGAAGTCGGATTTCAAATCGGGGCTACCAATCTGTATCTAGAGCCGTTTTCGTAACCCCTCGCCTGTCTTTCAAGCCTCTGTAAATCATGTCAGAAGTTAGCAGATTCGTTCATTTCCAAACAACTATCATTTTGACCACTAAACCAAAGAGTTAGACAAAAAGATTTTGGATTAAAACCTTTAACTACTTCTCTGCTTGTCAAATGCGGAGATGGTTTATTCAGTATGGAACTTATGTTACAGCAGTTTTACTAACTGCAATACCACATGTTTTTCAAACTATCCCAAACAACTGCCGTTTTGCCCCTTTACGCAACATTTTTGAGAAATAAACGTCTCCTATATAAAATTCTCTCCTACTTCTCTACTTTTCAAATAAGAAGTCGGATTTCAAATCGAGGCTACCAATCTGTATCTAGAGCCGTTTTCGTAACCCCTCGCCTGTCTTTCAAGCCTCTGTAAATCATGTCAGAAGTTAGCAGATTCATTCATTTCCAAACAACTATCATTTTGACCACTAAACCAAAGAGTTAGACAAAAATATGTTGGATTAAAACCTTCAACTACTTCTCTGCTTGTCAAATGCGGAGACGGTTTATTCAGTATGGAATTTGTGGTACAGCAGTTTTACTAACTGCAATACCACGTGTTTTTCAAACTATCCCAAACAACTGCCGTTTTGACCCCTTTCGCAACATTTTTGAGAAATAAATGTCTCCTATATAAAATTCTCCCCTACTTCTCTGCTTTTCAAATACGAAGTCGGATTTCAAATCGGGGCTACCAATCTGTATCTAGAGCCTTTTTCGTAACTCCTCGCCTGTCTTTCAAGCCTCTGTAAATCATGTCAGAAGTTAGCAGATTCATTCATTTCCAAACAACTATCATTTTGACAACTTATTCAAAGAGTTAGACAAAAAGATGTTGGATTAAAACCTTCAACTACTTCTCTGCTTGTCAAATGCGGAAAAGGTTTATTCAGTATGGAACTTATGTAACAGCAGTTTTACTAACTGCAATACCACGTGTTATTCAAACTATCCCAAACAACTGCCGTTTTGACCCTTTTCGCAACATTTTTGAGAAAAAAACGTCTCTTATATAAAATCTACCTCTACTTCTCTGCTTTTCAAATACGAAGTCGGATTTCAAATCGGGGCTACCAATCTGTATCTAGAGCCGTTTTCGTAACCCCTCGCCTGTCTTTCAAGCCTCTGTAAATCATGTCAGAAGTTAGCAGATTCATTCATTTCCAAACAACTATCATTTTGACCACTAAACCAAAGAGTTAGACAAAAAGATTTTGGATTAAAACCTTCAACTACTTCTCTGCTTGTCAAATGCGGAGACGGTTTATTCAGTATGGAACTTATGTTACAGCAGTTTTACTAACTGCAATACCACATGTTTTTCAAACTATCCCAAACAACTGCCGTTTTGACCCCTTTCGCAACTTTTTTGAGAAATTAATGTCTCCTATATCAAATTCTCCCCTACTTCTCTGCTTTTCAAATACAAAGTCGGATTTCAAATCGGGGCTACCAATCTGTATCTAGAGCCGTTTTCGTAACCCCTCACCTGTCTTTCAAGCCTCTGTAAATCATGTCAGAAGTTAGCAGAATCATTAATTTCCAAACAACTATCATTTTGACCACTAAACCAAAGAGTTAGACAAAAAGATGTTGGATTAAAACCTTCAACTACTTCTCTGCTTGTCAAATGCGGAGACGGTTTATTCAGTATGGAATTTGTGGTACAGCAGTTTTACTAACTGCAATACCACGTGTTTTTCAAACTATCCCAAACAACTGCCGTTTTGACCCCTTTCGCAACATTTTTGAGAAATAAATGTCTCCTATATAAAATTCTCCCCTACTTCTCTGCTTTTCAAATACGAAGTCGGATTTCAAATCGGGGCTACCAATCTGTATCTAGAGCCTTTTTCGTAACTCCTCGCCTGTCTTTCAAGCCTCTGTAAATCATGTCAGAAGTTAGCAGATTCATTCATTTCCAAACAACTATCATTTTGACAACTTATTCAAAGAGTTAGACAAAAAGATGTTGGATTAAAACCTTCAACTACTTCTCTGCTTGTCAAATGCGGAAAAGGTTTATTCAGTATGGAACTTATGTAACAGCAGTTTTACTAACTGCAATACCACGTGTTATTCAAACTATCCCAAACAACTGCCGTTTTGACCCTTTTCGCAACATTTTTGAGAAAAAAACGTCTCTTATATAAAATCTACCTCTACTTCTCTGCTTTTCAAATACGAAGTCGGATTTCAAATCGGGGCTACCAATCTGTATCTAGAGCCGTTTTCGTAACCCCTCGCCTGTCTTTCAAGCCTCTGTAAATCATGTCAGAAGTTAGCAGATTCATTCATTTCCAAACAACTATCATTTTGACCACTAAACCAAAGAGTTAGACAAAAAGATTTTGGATTAAAACCTTCAACTACTTCTCTGCTTGTCAAATGCGGAGACGGTTTATTCAGTATGGAACTTATGTTACAGCAGTTTTACTAACTGCAATACCACATGTTTTTCAAACTATCCCAAACAACTGCCGTTTTGACCCCTTTCGCAACTTTTTTGAGAAATTAATGTCTCCTATATCAAATTCTCCCCTACTTCTCTGCTTTTCAAATACAAAGTCGGATTTCAAATCGGGGCTACCAATCTGTATCTAGAGCCGTTTTCGTAACCCCTCACCTGTCTTTCAAGCCTCTGTAAATCATGTCAGAAGTTAGCAGAATCATTAATTTCCAAACAACTATCATTTTGACCACTAAACCAAAGAGTTAGACAAAAAGATGTTGGATTAAAACCTTCAACTACTTCTCTGCTTGTCAAATGCGGAGACGGTTTATTCAGTATGGAATTTGTGGTACAGCAGTTTTACTAACTGCAATACCACGTGTTTTTCAAACTATCCCAAACAACTGCCGTTTTGACCCCTTTCGCAACATTTTTGAGAAATAAATGTCTCCTATATAAAATTCTCCCCTACTTCTCTGCTTTTCAAATACGAAGTCGGATTTCAAATCGGGGCTACCAATCTGTATCTAGAGCCGTTTTCGTAACCCCTCACCTGTCTTTCAAGCCTCTGTAAATCATGTCAGAAGTTAGCAGAATCATTCATTTCCAAACAACTATCATTTTGACCACTAAACCAAAGAGTTAGACAAAAATATTTTGGATTAAAGCCTTCAACTACTTCTCTGCTTGTCAAATGCGGAGACGGTTTATTCAGTATGGAACTTATGTTACAGCACTTTTACTAACTGCAATACCACGTGTTTTTCAAACTATCCCAAACAACTGCCGTTTTGACCCCTTTCGCAACATTTTTGAGAAATAAATGTCTCCTATATAAAATTCTCCCCTACTTCTCTGCTTTTCAAATACGAAGTCGGATTTCAAATCGGGGCTACCAATCTGTATCTAGAGCCTTTTTCGTAACCCCTCGCCTGTCTTTCAAGCCTCTGTAAATCATGTCAGAAGTTAGCAGATTCATTCATTTCCAAACAACTATCATTTTGACAACTTATTCAAAGAGTTAGACAAAAAGATGTTGGATTAAAACCTTCAACTACTTCTCTGCTTGTCAAATGCGGAAAAGGTTTATTCAGTATGGAACTTATGTTACAGCAGTTTTACTAACTGCAATACCACGTGTTATTCAAACTATCCCAAACAACTGCCGTTTTGACACTTTTCGCAACATTTTTGAGAAAAAAACGTCTCTTATATAAAATCTACCTCTACTTCTCTGCTTTTCAAATACGAAGTCGGATTTCAAATCGGGGCTACCAATCTGTATCTAGAGCCGTTTTCGTAACCCCTCGCCTGTCTTTCAAGCCTCTGTAAATCATGTCAGAAGTTAGCAGATTCGTTCATTTCCAAACAACTATCATTTTGACCACTAAACCAAAGAGTTAGACAAAAAGATTTTGGATTAAAACCTTTAACTACTTCTCTGCTTGTCAAATGCGGAGACGGTTTATTCAGTATGGAACTTATGTTACAGCAGTTTTACTAACTGCAATACCACATGTTTTTCAAACTATCCCAAACAACTGCCGTTTTGACCCCTTTCGCAACTTTTTTGAGAAATAAATGTCTCCTATATAAAATTCTCCCCTAATTCTCTGCTTTTCAAATACGAAGTCGGATTTCAAATCGGGGCTACCAATCTGTATCTAGAGCCGTTTTCGTAACCCCTCACCTGTCTTTCAAGCCTCTGTAAATCATGTCAGAAGTTAGCAGAATCATTAATTTCCAAACAACTATCATTTTGACCACTAAACCAAAGAGTTAGACAAAAAGATGTTGGATTAAAACCTTCAACTACTTCTCTGCTTGTCAAATGCGGAGACGGTTTATTCAGTATGGAATTTGTGGTACAGCAGTTTTACTAACTGCAATACCACGTGTTTTTCAAACTATCCCAAACAACTGCCGTTTTGACCCCTTTCGCAACATTTTTGAGAAATAAATGTCTCCTATATAAAATTCTCCCCTACTTCTCTGCTTTTCAAATACGAAGTCGGATTTCAAATCGGGGCTACCAATCTGTATCTAGAGACTTTTTCGTAACCCCTCGCCTGTCTTTCAAGTCTCTGTAAATCATGTCAGAAGTTAGCAGATTCATTCATTTCCAAACAACTATCATTTTGACAACTTATTCAAAGAGTTAGACAAAAAGATGTTGGATTAAAACCTTCAACTACTTCTCTGCTTGTCAAATGCGGAAAAGGTTTATTCAGTATGGAACTTATGTTACAGCAGTTTTACTAACTGCAATACCACGTGTTATTCAAACTATCCCAAACAACTGCCGTTTTGACCCTTTTCGCAACATTTTTGAGAAAAAAACGTCTCTTATATAAAATCTACCTCTACTTCTCTGCTTTTCAAATACGAAGTCGGATTTCAAATCGGGGCTACCAATCTGTATCTAGAGCCGTTTTCGTAACCCCTCGCCTGTCTTTCAAACCTCTGTAAATCATGTCAGAAGTTAGCAGATTCATTCATTTCCAAACAACTATCATTTTGACCACTAAACCAGAGTTAGACAAAAAGATTTTGGATTAAAACCTTCAACTATTTCTCTGCTTGTCAAATGCGGAGACGGTTTATTCAGTATGGAACTTATGTTACAGCAGTTTTACTAACTGCAATACCACATGTTTTTCAAACTATCCCAAACAACTGCCGTTTTGACCCCTTTCGCAACATTTTTGAGAAATAAATGTCTCCTATATAAAACTCTCCCCTACTTCTCTGCTTTTCAAATACAAAGTCGGATTTCAAATCGGCGCTACCAATCTGTATCTAGAGCCTTTTTCGTAACCCCTCGCCTGTCTTTCAAGCCTCTGTAAATCATGTCAGAAGTTAGCAGATTCATTCATTTCCAAACAACTATCATTTTGACAACTTATTCAAAGAGTTAGACAAAAAGATGTTGGATTAAAACCTTCAACTACTTCTCTGCTTGTCAAATGCGGAGACGGTTTATTCAGTATGGAATTTGTGGTACAGCAGTTTTACTAACTGCAATACCACGTGTTTTTCAAACTATCCCAAACAACTGCCGTTTTGACCCCTTTCGCAACATTTTTGAGAAATAAATGTCTCCTATATAAAATTCTCCCCTGCTTCTCTGCTTTTCAAATACGAAGTCGGATTTCAAATCGGGGCTACCAATCTGTATCTAGAGACTTTTTCGTAACCCCTCGCCTGTCTTTCAAGTCTCTGTAAATCATGTCAGAAGTTAGCAGATTCATTCATTTCCAAACAACTATCATTTTGACAACTTATTCAAAGAGTTAGACAAAAAGATGTTGGATTAAAACCTTCTTCTACTTCTCTGCTTGTCAAATGCGGAAATGGTTTATTCAGTATGGAACTTATGTTACAGCAGTTTTACTAACTGCAATACCACATGTTATTCAAACTATCCCAAACAACTGCCGTTTTGACCCTTTTCGCAACATTTTTGAGAAAAAAACGTCTCTTATATAAAATCTACCTCTACTTCTCTGCTTTTCAAATACGAAGTCGGATTTCAAATCGGGGCTACCAATCTGTATCTAGAGCCGTTTTCGTAACCCCTCGCCTGTCTTTCAAGCCTCTGTAAATCATGTCAGAAGTTAGCAGATTCATTCATTTCCAAACAACTATCCTTTTGACCACTAAACCAAAGAGTGAGACAAAAATATTTTGGATTAAAACCTTCAACTACTTCTCTGCTTGTCAAATGCGGAGACGGTTTATTCAGTATGGAACTTATGTTACAGCAGTTTTACTAACTGCAATACCACATGTTTTTCAAACTATCCCAAACAACTGCCGTTTTGCCCCTTTACGCAACATTTTTGAGAAATAAACGTCTCCTATATAAAATTCTCCCCTACTTCTCTGCTTTTCAAATACAAAGTCGGATTTCAAATCGGGGCTACCAATCTGTATCTAGAGCCTTTTTCGTAACCCCTCGCCTGTCTTTCAAGCCTCTGTAAATCATGTCAGAAGTTAGCAGATTCATTCATTTCCAAACAACTATCATTTTGACAACTTATTCAAAGAGTTAGACAAAAAGATGTTGGATTAAAACCTTCAACTACTTCTCTGCTTGTCAAATGCGGAAAAGGTTTATTCAGTATGGAACTTATGTTACAGCAGTTTTACTAACTGCAATACCACGTGTTATTCAAACTATCCCAAACAACTGCCGTTTTGACCCTTTTCGCAACATTTTTGAGAAAAAAACGTCTCTTATATAAAATCTACCTCTACTTCTCTGCTTTTCAAATACGAAGTCGGATTTCAAATCGGGGCTACCAATCTGTATCTAGAGCCGTTTTCGTAACCCCTCGCCTGTCTTTCAAGCCTCTGTAAATCATGTCAGAAGTTAGCAGATTCATTCATTTCCAAACAACTATCATTTTGACAACTTATTCAAAGAGTTAGACAAAAAGATGTTGGATTAAAACCTTCAACTACTTCTCTGCTTGTCAAATGCGGAGACGGTTTATTCAGTATGGAATTTGTGGTACAGCAGTTTTACTAACTGCAATACCACGTGTTTTTCAAACTATCCCAAACAACTGCCGTTTTGACCCCTTTCGCAACATTTTTGAGAAATAAATGTCTCCTATATAAAATTCTCCCCTGCTTCTCTGCTTTTCAAATACGAAGTCGGATTTCAAATCGGGGCTACCAATCTGTATCTAGAGACTTTTTCGTAACCCCTCGCCTGTCTTTCAAGTCTCTGTAAATCATGTCAGAAGTTAGCAGATTCATTCATTTCCAAACAACTATCATTTTGACAACTTATTCAAAGAGTTAGACAAAAAGATGTTGGATTAAAACCTTCAACTACTTCTCTGCTTGTCAAATGCGGAAAAGGTTTATTCAGTATGGAACTTATGTTACAGCAGTTTTACTAACTGCAATACCACGTGTTATTCAAACTATCCCAAACAACTGCCGTTTTGACCCTTTTCGCAACATTTTTGAGAAAAAAACGTCTCTTATATAAAATCTACCTCTACTTCTCTGCTTTTCAAATACGAAGTCGGATTTCAAATCGGGGCTACCAATCTGTATCTAGAGCCGTTTTCGTAACCCCTCGCCTGTCTTTCAAGCCTCTGTAAATCATGTCAGAAGTTAGCAGATTCATTCATTTCCAAACAACTATCATTTTGACCACTAAACCAAAGAGTTAGACAAAAAGATTTTGGATTAAAACCTTCAACTACTTCTCTGCTTGTCAAATGCGGAGACGGTTTATTCAGTATGGAACTTATGTTACAGCAGTTTTACTAACTGCAATACCACATGTTTTTCAAACTATCCCAAACAACTGCCGTTTTGCCCCTTTACGCAACATTTTTGAGAAATAAACGTCTCCTATATAAAATTCTCCCCTACTTCTCTGCTTTTCAAATACAAAGTCGGATTTCAAATCGGGGCTACCAATCTGTATCTAGAGCCTTTTTCGTAACCCCTCGCCTGTCTTTCAAGCCTCTGTAAATCATGTCAGAAGTTAGCAGATTCATTCATTTCCAAACAACTATCATTTTGACAACTTATTCAAAGAGTTAGACAAAAAGATGTTGGATTAAAACCTTCAACTACTTCTCTGCTTGTCAAATGCGGAAAAGGTTTATTCAGTATGGAACTTATGTTACAGCAGTTTTACTAACTGCAATACCACGTGTTATTCAAACTATCCCAAACAACTGCCGTTTTGACCCTTTTCGCAACATTTTTGAGAAAAAAACGTCTCTTATATAAAATCTACCTCTACTTCTCTGCTTTTCAAATACGAAGTCGGATTTCAAATCGGGGCTACCAATCTGTATCTAGAGCCGTTTTCGTAACCCCTCGCCTGTCTTTCAAGCCTCTGTAAATCATGTCAGAAGTTAGCAGATTCATTCATTTCCAAACAACTATCCTTTTGACCACTAAACCAAAGAGTTAGACAAAAAGATTTTGGATTAAAACCTTCAACTACTTCTCTGCTTGTCAAATGCGGAGACGGTTTATTCAGTATGGAACTTATGTTACAGCACTTTTACTAACTGCAATACCACGTGTTTTTCAAACTATCCCAAACAACTGCCGTTTTGACCCCTTTCGCAACATTTTTGAGAAATAAATGTCTCCTATATAAAATTCTCCCCTACTTCTCTGCTTTTCAAATACGAAGTCGGATTTCAAATTGGGGCTACCAATCTGTATCTAGAGCCGTTTTCGTAACCCCTCGCCTGTCTTTCAAGCCTCTGTAAATCATGTCAGAAGTTAGCAGATTCATTCATTTCCAAACAACTATCATTTTGACAACTTATTCAAAGAGTTAGACAAAAAGATGTTGGATTAAAACCTTCAACTACTTCTCTGCTTGTCAAATGCGGAAAAGGTTTATTCAGTATGGAACTTATGTTACAGCAGTTTTACTAACTGCAAAACCACGTGTTATTCAAACTATCCCAAACAACTGCCGTTTTGACCCCTTTCGCAACATTTTTGAGAAAAAAACGTCTCTTATATAAAATCTACCTCTACTTCTCTGCTTTTCAAATACGAAGTCGGATTTCAAATCGGGGCTACCAATCTGTATCTAGAGCCGTTTTCGTAACCCCTCGCCTGTCTTTCTAGCCTCTGTAAATCATGTCAGAAGTTAGCAGATTCATTCATTTCCAAACAACTATCATTTTGACCACTAAACCAAAGAGTTTGACAAAAAGATTTTGGATTAAAGCCTTCAACTACTTCTCTGCTTGTCAAATGCGGAGACGGTTTATTCAGTATGGAACTTATGTTACAGCACTTTTACTAACTGCAATACCACGTGTTTTTCAAACTATCCCAAACAACTGCCGTTTTGACCCCTTTCGCAACATTTTTGAGAAATAAATGTCTCCTATATAAAATTCTCCCCTACTTCTCTGCTTTTCAAATACGAAGTCGGATTTCAAATCGGGGCTACCAATCTGTATCTAGAGCCGTTTTCGTAACCCCTCGCCTGTCTTTCAAGCCTCTGTAAATCATGTCAGAAGTTAGCAGATTCATTCATTTCCAAACAACTATCATTTTGACAACTTATTCAAAGAGTTAGACAAAAAGATGTTGGATTAAAACCTTCAACTACTTCTCTGCTTGTCAAATGCGGAAAAGGTTTATTCAGTATGGAACTTATGTTACAGCAGTTTTACTAACTGCAAAACCACGTGTTATTCAAACTATCCCAAACAACTGCCGTTTTGACCCCTTTCGCAACATTTTTGAGAAAAAAACGTCTCTTATATAAAATCTACCTCTACTTCTCTGCTTTTCAAATACGAAGTCGGATTTCAAATCGGGGCTACCAATCTGTATCTAGAGCCGTTTTCGTAACCCCTCGCCTGTCTTTCTAGCCTCTGTAAATCATGTCAGAAGTTAGCATATTCATTCATTTCCAAACAACTATCATTTTGACCACTAAACCAAAGAGTTTGACAAAAAGATTTTGGATTAAAACCTTCAACTACTTCTCTGCTTGTCAAATGCGGAGACGGTTTATTCAGTATGGAACTTATGTTACAGCACTTTTACTAACTGCAATACCACGTGTTTTTCAAACTATCCCAAACAACTGCCGTTTTGACCCCTTTCGCAACATTTTTGAGAAATAAATGTCTCCTATATAAAATTCTCCCCTACTTCTCTGCTTTTCAAATACAAAGTCGGATTTCAAATCGGGGCTACCAATCTGTATCTAGAGCCTTTTTCGTAACCCCTCGCCTGTCTTTCAAGCCTCTGTAAATCATGTCAGAAGTTAGCAGATTCATTCATTTCCAAACAACTATCATTTTGACAACTTATTCAAAGAGTTAGACAAAAAGATGTTGGATTAAAACCTTCAACTACTTCTCTGCTTGTCAAATGCGGAAAAGGTTTATTCAGTATGGAACTTATGTTACAGCAGTTTTACTAACTGCAATACCACGTGTTATTCAAACTATCCCAAACAACTGCCGTTTTGACCCTTTTCGCAACATTTTTGAGAAAAAAACGTCTCCTATATAAAATCTACCTCTACTTCTCTGCTTTTCAAATACGAAGTCGGATTTCAAATCGGGGCTACCAATCTGTATCTAGAGCCGTTTTCGTAACCCCTCGCCTGTCTTTCAAGCCTCTGTAAATCATGTCAGAAGTTAGCAGATTCATTCATTTCCAAACAACTATCATTTTGACCACTAAACCAAAGAGTTAGACAAAAATATTTTGGATTAAAACCTTCAACTACTTCTCTGCTTGTCAAATGCGGAGACGGTTTATTCAGTATGGAACTTATGTTACAGCACTTTTACTAACTGCAATACCACGTGTTTTTCAAACTATCCCAAACAACTGCCGTTTTGACCCCTTTCGCAACATTTTTGAGAAATAAACGTCTCCTATATAAAATTCTCCCCTACTTCTCTGCTTTTCAAATACGAAGTCGGATTTCAAATTGGGGCTACCAATCTGTATCTAGAGCCTTTTTCGTAACCCCTCGCCTGTCTTTCAAGCCTCTGTAAATCATGTCAGAAGTTAGCAGATTCATTCATTTCCAAACAACTATCATTTTGACAACTTATTCAAAGAGTTAGACAAAAAGATGTTGGATTAAAACCTTCAACTACTTCTCTGCTTGTCAAATGCGGAAAAGGTTTATTCAGTATGGAACTTATGTTACAGCAGTTTTACTAACTGCAAAACCACGTGTTATTCAAACTATCCCAAACAACTGCCGTTTTGACCCCTTTCGCAACATTTTTGAGAAAAAAACGTCTCTTATATAAAATCTACCTCTACTTCTCTGCTTTTCAAATACGAAGTCGGATTTCAAATCGGGGCTACCAATCTGTATCTAGAGCCGTTTTCGTAACCCCTCGCCTGTCTTTCTAGCCTCTGTAAATCATGTCAGAAGTTAGCAGATTCATTCATTTCCAAACAACTATCATTTTGACCACTAAACCAAAGAGTTTGACAAAAAGATTTTGGATTAAAGCCTTCAACTACTTCTCTGCTTGTCAAATGCGGAGACGGTTTATTCAGTATGGAACTTATGTTACAGCACTTTTACTAACTGCAATACCACGTGTTTTTCAAACTATCCCAAACAACTGCCGTTTTGACCCCTTTCGCAACATTTTTGAGAAATAAATGTCTCCTATATAAAATTCTCCCCTACTTCTCTGCTTTTCAAATACGAAGTCGGATTTCAAATTGGGGCTACCAATCTGTATCTAGAGCCTTTTTCGTAACCCCTCGCCTGTCTTTCAAGCCTCTGTAAATCATGTCAGAAGTTAGCAGATTCATTCATTTCCAAACAACTATCATTTTGACAACTTATTCAAAGAGTTAGACAAAAAGATTTTGGATTAAAACCTTCAACTACTTCTCTGCTTGTCAAATGCGGAAAAGGTTTATTCAGTATGGAACTTATGTTACAGCAGTTTTACTAACTGCAAAACCACGTGTTATTCAAACTATCCCAAACAACTGCCGTTTTGACCCCTTTCGCAACATTTTTGAGAAAAAAACGTCTCTTATATAAAATCTACCTCTACTTCTCTGCTTTTCAAATACGAAGTCGGATTTCAAATCGGGGCTACCAATCTGTATCTAGAGCCGTTTTCGTAACCCCTCGCCTGTCTTTCTAGCCTCTGTAAATCATGTCAGAAGTTAGCATATTCATTCATTTCCAAACAACTATCATTTTGACCACTAAACCAAAGAGTTAGACAAAAAGATTTTGGATTAAAACCTTCAACTACTTCTCTGCTTGTCAAATGCGGAGACGGTTTATTCAGTATGGAACTTATGTTACAGCAGTTTTACTAACTGCAATACCACGTGTTTAAATCCCAAACAACTGCCGTTTTGACCCCTTTCCCAACATTTTTGAGAAAGAAATGTCTCCTATATAAAATTCTCCCCTACTTCTCTGCTTTTCAAATACGAAGTCGGATTTCAAATCGGGGCTACCAATCTGTAACTAGAGCCGTTTTCGTAACCCTCGCCTGTCTTTCAAGACATTGTAAATCATGTCAGAAGTTAGCAGATTCATTCATTTCCAAACAACTATCATTTTGACAACTAAACCAAAGAGTTAGACAAAAAGATTTTGGATTAAAACCTTCTTCTACTTCTCTGCTTGTCAAATGCGGAGACGGTTTATTCAGTATGGAACTTGCGTTACAGCAGTTTTACTAACTGCAATACAATACCACGTGTTTAAATCCCAAACATCTGCCGTTTTGACCCCTTTCGCAACATTTTTGAGAAAGAAATGTCTCTTACATGAAATCTTCCCCTACTTCTCTGCTTTTCAAATACGAAGTCGGATTTCAAATCGGGGCTACCAATCTGTATCTAGAGCCTTTTTCGTAACCCCTCGCCTGTCTTTCAAGCCTCTGTAAATCATGTCAGAAGTTAGCAGATTCATTCATTTCCAAACAACTATCATTTTGACAACTTATTCAAAGAGTTAGACAAAAAGATGTTGGATTAAAACCTTCAACTACTTCTCTGCTTGTCAAATGCGGAAAAGATTTATTCAGTATGGAACTTATGTTACAGCAGTTTTACTAACTGCAATACCACGTGTTATTCAAACTATCCCAAACAACTGCCGTTTTGACCCTTTTCGCAACATTTTTGAGAAAAAAACGTCTCTTATATAAAATCTACCTCTACTTCTCTGCTTTTCAAATACGAAGTCGGATTTCAAATCGGGGCTACCAATCTGTATCTAGAGCCGTTTTCGTAACCCCTCGCCTGTCTTTCAAGCCTCTGTAAATCATGTCAGAAGTTAGCAGATTCATTCATTTCCAAACAACTATCATTTTGACAACTTATTCAAAGAGTTAGACAGAAAGATGTTGGATTAAAACCTTCAACTACTTCTCTGCTTGTCAAATGCGGAAAAGGTTTATTCAGTATGGAACTTATGATACAGCAGTTTTACTAACTGCAATACCACGTGTTATTCAAACTATCCCAAACAACTGCCGTTTTGACCCTTTTCGCAACATTTTTGAGAAAAAAACGTCTCTTATATAAAATCTACCTCTACTTCTCTGCTTTTCAAATACGAAGTCGGATTTCAAATCGGGGCTACCAATCTGTATCTAGAGCCGTTTTCGTAACCCCTCGCCTGTCTTTCAAGCCTCTGTAAATCATGTCAGAAGTTAGCAGATTCATTCATTTCCAAACAACTATCCTTTTGACCACTAAACCAAAGAGTTAGACAAAAAGATTTTGGATTAAAACCTTCTTCTACTTCTCTGCTTGTCAAATGCGGAGATGGTTTATTCAGTATGGAACTTATGTTACAGCAGTTTTACTAACTGCAATACCACGTGTTTTTCAAACTATCCCAAACAACTGCCGTTTTGACCCCTTTCGCAACATTTTTGAGAAATAAATGTCTCCTATATAAAATTCTCCCCTACTTCTCTGCTTTTCAAATACGAAGTCGGATTTCAAATCGGGGCTACCAATCTGTATCTAGAGCCGTTTTCGTAACCCCTCGCCTGTCTTTCAAGCCTCTGTAAATCATGTCAGAAGTTAGCAGATTCATTCATTTCCAAACAACTATCATTTTGACAACTTATTCAAAGAGTTAGACAAAAAGATGTTGGATTAAAACCTTCAACTACTTCTCTGCTTGTCAAATGCGGAAAAGATTTATTCAGTATGGAACTTATGTTACAGCAGTTTTACTAACTGCAATACCACGTGTTATTCAAACTATCCCAAACAACTGCCGTTTTGACCCTTTTCGCAACATTTTTGAGAAATAAACGTCTCCTATATAAAATTCTCTCCTACTTCTCTACTTTTCAAATACGAAGTCGGATTTCAAATCGGGGCTACCAATCTGTATCTAGAGCCGTTTTCGTAACCCCTCGCCTGTCTTTCAAGCCTCTGTAAATCATGTCAGAAGTTAGCAGAATCATTAATTTCCAAACAACTATCATTTTGACCACTAAACCAAAGAGTTAGACAAAAAGATATTGGATTAAAACCTTCAACTACTTCTCTGCTTGTCAAATGCGGAGACGGTTTATTCAGTATGGAATTTGTGGTACAGCAGTTTTACTAACTGCAATACCACGTGTTTTTCAAACTATCCCAAACAACTGCCGTTTTGACCCCTTTCGCAACATTTTTGAGAAATAAATGTCTCCTATATAAAATTCTCCCCTACTTCTCTGCTTTTCAAATACGAAGTCGGATTTCAAATCGGGGCTACCAATCTGTATCTAGAGCCGTTTTCGTAACCCCTCGCCTGTCTTTCAAGCCTCTGTAAATCATGTCAGAAGTTAGCAGATTCATTCATTTCCAAACAACTATCATTTTGACAACTTATTCAAAGAGTTAGACAAAAAGATTTTGGATTAAAACCTTCTTCTACTTCTCTGCTTGTCAAATGCGGAGATGGTTTATTCAGTATGGAACTTATGTTACAGCAGTTTTACTAACTGCAATACCACGTGTTTTTCAAACTATCCCAAACAACTGCCGTTTTGACCCCTTTCGCAACTTTTTTGAGAAATAAATGTCTCCTATATAAAATTCTCCCCTACTTCTCTGCTTTTCAAATACGAAGTCGGATTTCAAATCGGGGCTACCAATCTGTATCTAGAGCCGTTTTCGTAACCCCTCACCTGTCTTTCAAGCCTCTGTAAATCATGTCAGAAGTTAGCAGAATCATTAATTTCCAAACAACTATCATTTTGACCACTAAACCAAAGAGTTAGACAAAAAGATGTTGGATTAAAACCTTCAACTACTTCTCTGCTTGTCAAATGCGGAGACGGTTTATTCAGTATGGAATTTGTGGTACAGCAGTTTTACTAACTGCAATACCACGTGTTTTTCAAACTATCCCAAACAACTGCCGTTTTGACCCCTTTCGCAACATTTTTGAGAAATAAATGTCTCCTATATAAAATTCTCCCCTACTTCTCTGCTTTTCAAATACGAAGTCGGATTTCAAATCGGGGCTACCAATCTGTATCTAGAGCCTTTTTCGTAACCCCTTGCCTGTCTTTCAAGCCTCTGTAAATCATGTCAGAAGTTAGCAGATTCATTCATTTCCAAACAACTATCATTTTGACAACTTATTCAAAGAGTTAGACAAAAAGATGTTGGATTAAAACCTTCAACTATTTCTCTGCTTGTCAAATGCGGAAAAGATTTATTCAGTATGGAACTTATGTTACAGCAGTTTTACTAACTGCAATACCACGTGTTATTCAAACTATCCCAAACAACTGCCGTTTTGACCCTTTTCGCAACATTTTTGAGAAAAAAACGTCTCTTATATAAAATCTACCTCTACTTCTCTGCTTTTCAAATACGAAGTCGGATTTCAAAATCTGGGCTACCAATCTGTATCTAGAGCCTTTTTCGTAACCCCTCGCCTGTCTTTCAAGCCTCTGTAAATCATGTCAGAAGTTAGCAGATTCATTCATTTCCAAACAACTATCATTTTGACAACTTATTCAAAGAGTTAGACAAAAAGATGTTGGATTAAAACCTTCAACTATTTCTCTGCTTGTCAAATGCGGAAAAGATTTATTCAGTATGGAACTTATGTTACAGCAGTTTTACTAACTGCAATACCACGTGTTATTCAAACTATCCCAAACAACTGCCGTTTTGACCCTTTTCGCAACATTTTTGAGAAAAAAACGTCTCTTATATAAAATCTACCTCTACTTCTCTGCTTTTCAAATACGAAGTCGGATTTCAAATCGGGGCTACCAATCTGTATCTAGAGCCGTTTTCGTAACCCCTCACCTGTCTTTCAAGCCTCTGTAAATCATGTCAGAAGTTAGCAGAATCATTAATTTCCAAACAACTATCATTTTGACCACTAAACCAAAGAGTTAGACAAAAAGATATTGGATTAAAACCTTCAACTACTTCTCTGCTTGTCAAATGCGGAGACGGTTTATTCAGTATGGAATTTGTGGTACAGCAGTTTTACTAACTGCAATACCACGTGTTTTTCAAACTATCCCAAACAACTGCCGTTTTGACCCCTTTCGCAACATTTTTGAGAAATAAATGTCTCCTATATAAAATTCTCCCCTACTTCTCTGCTTTTCAAATACGAAGTCGGATTTCAAATCGGGGCTACCAATCTGTATCTAGAGCCGTTTTCGTAACCCCTCGCCTGTCTTTCAAGCCTCTGTAAATCATGTCAGAAGTTAGCAGATTCATTCATTTCCAAACAACTATCATTTTGACAACTTATTCAAAGAGTTAGACAAAAAGATTTTGGATTAAAACCTTCTTCTACTTCTCTGCTTGTCACTTGCGGAGACGGTTTATTCAGTATGGAATTTGTGTTACAGCAGTTTTACTAACTGCAATACCAGATGTTTAAATCCCAAACAACTGCCGTTTTTGAACCCTTTCGCAACATTTTTGAGAAAGAAATGTCTCTTATATAAAATCTTCCCCTACTTCTCTGCTTTTCAAATACGAAGTCGGATTTCAAATCGGGGCTACCAATCTGTAACTAGAGCCGTTTTCGTAACCCCTCGCCTGTCTTTCAAGCCTCTGTAAATCATGTCAGAAGTTAGCAGATTCATTCATTTCCAAACAACTATCATTTTGACAACTAAACCAAAGAGTTAGACAAAAAGATTTTGGATTAAAACCTTCCTCTACTTCTCTGCTTGTCACTTGCGGAGACGGTTTATTCAGTATGGAACTTGCGTTACAGCAGTTTTACTAACTGCAATACCACGTGTTTAAATCCCAAACATCTGCCGTTTTGACCCCTTTCGCAACATTTTTGAGAAAGAAATGTCTCTTACATGAAATCTTCCCCTACTTCTCTGCTTTTCAAATACGAAGTCGGATTTCAAATCGGGGCTACCAATCTGTAACTATATCCGTTTTCGTAACCCCTCGCCTGTCTTTCAAGCTTTTGTAAATCATGTCAGAAGTTAGCAGATTCATTCATTTCCAAACAACTATCATTTTGACAACTAAACCAAAGAGTTAGACAAAAAGATTTTTGATTAAAACCTTCCTCTACTTCTCTGCTTGTCACTTGCGGAGACGGTTTATTCAGTATGGAATTTGTGTTACAGCAGTTTTACAAACTGCAATACCACGTGTTTAAATCCCAAACAACTGCCGTTTTGACCCCTTTCGCAACATTTTTGAGAAAGAAATGTCTCTTATATAAAATCTTCCCCTACTTCTCTGCTTTTCAAATACGAAGTCGGATTTCAAATCGGGGCTACCAATCTGTAACTAGAGCCGTTTTCGTAACCCCTCACCTGTCTTTCAAGCCTCTGTAAATCATGTCAGAAGTTAGCAGATTCATTCATTTCCAAACAACTATCATTTTGACAACTTATTCAAAGAGTTAGACAAAAAGATTTTGGATTAAAACCTTCTTCTACTTCTCTGCTTGTCAAATGCGGAGATGGTTTATTCAGTATGGAACTTGCGTTACAGCAGTTTTACTAACTGCAATACCACGTGTTTAAATCCCAAACAACTGCCGTTTTGACCCCTTTCGCAACATTTTTGAGAAAGAAATGTCTCTTATATAAAATCTTCCCCTACTTCTCTGCTTTTCAAATACGAAGTCGGATTTCAAATCGGGGCTACCAATCTGTAACTAGAGCCGTTTTCGTAACCCCTCACCTGTCTTTCAAGCCTCTGTAAATCATGTCAGAAGTTAGCAGATTCATTCATTTCCAAACAACTATCATTTTGACAACTTATTCAAAGAGTTAGACAAAAAGATTTTGGATTAAAACCTTCTTCTACTTCTCTGCTTGTCAAATGCGGAGATGGTTTATTCAGTATGGAACTTGCGTTACAGCAGTTTTACTAACTGCAATACCACGTGTTTAAATCCCAAACAACTGCCGTTTTGACCCCTTTCGCAACATTTTTGAGAAAGAAATGTCTCCTATATAAAATTCTCCCCTACTTCTCTGCTTTTCAAATACGAAGTCGGATTTCAAATCGGGGCTACCAATCTGTAACTAGAGCCGTTTTCGTAACCCTCGCCTGTCTTTCAAGACACTGGTAATCATGTCAGAAGTTAGCAGATTCATTCATTTCCAAACAACTATCATTTTGACAACTAAACCAAAGAGTTAAACAAAAAGATTTTGGATTAAAACCTTCTTCTACTTCTCTGCTTGTCAAATGCGGAGACGGTTTATTCAGTATGGAACTTGCGTTACAGCAGTTTTACTAACTGCAATACCACGTGTTTAAATCCCAAACAACTGCCGCTTTGACCCCTTTCGCAACATTTTTGAGAAAAAAATGTATCCTATATAAAACTCTCCCCTACTTCTCTGCTTTTCAAATACGAAGTCGGATTTCAAATCGGGGCTACCAATCTGTAACTAGAGCCGTTTTCGTAACCCTCGCGTGTCTTTCAAGACACTGTAAATCATGTCAGAAGTTAGCAGATTCATTCATTTCGAAACAACTATCATTTTGACAACTAAACCAAAGAGTTAGACAAAAAGATTTTGGATTAAAACCTTCCTCTACTTCTCTGCTTGTCACTTGCGGAGACAGTTTATTCAGTATGGAATTTGTGTTACAGCAGTTTTACTAACTGCAATACCAGATGTTTAAATCCCAAACAACTGCCGTTTTTGAACCCTTTCGCAACATTTTTGAGAAAGAAATGTCTCTTATATAAAATCTTCCCCTACTTCTCTGCTTTTCAAATACGAAGTCGGATTTCAAATCGGGGCTACCAATCTGTAACTAGAGCCGTTTTCGTAACCCCTCGCCTGTCTTTCATGCCTCTGTAAATCATGCCAGAAGTTAGCAGATTCATTCATTTCCAAACAACTATCATTTTGACAACTAAACCAAAGAGTTAGACAAAAAGATTTTGGATTAAAACCTTCCTCTACTTCTCTGCTTGTCACTTGCGGAGACGGTTTATTCAGTATGGAACTTGCGTTACAGCAGTTTTACTAACTGCAATACCACGTGTTTAAATCCCAAACATCTGCCGTTTTGACCCCTTTCGCAACATTTTTGAGAAAGAAATGTCTCTTACATGAAATCTTCCCCTACTTCTCTGCTTTTCAAATACGAAGTCGGATTTCAAATCGGGGCTACCAATCTGTAACTATATCCGTTTTCGTAACCCCTCGCCTGTCTTTCAAGCTTTTGTAAATCATGTCAGAAGTTAGCAGATTCATTCATTTCCAAACAACTATCATTTTGACAACTAAACCAAAGAGTTAGACAAAAAGATTTTTGATTAAAACCTTCCTCTACTTCTCTGCTTGTCACTTGCGGAGACGGTTTATTCAGTATGGAATTTGTGTTACAGCAGTTTTACAAACTGCAATACCACGTGTTTAAATCCCAAACAACTGCCGTTTTGACCCCTTTCGCAACATTTTTGAGAAAGAAATGTCTCTTATATAAAATCTTCCCCTACTTCTCTGCTTTTCAAATACGAAGTCGGATTTCAAATCGGGGCTACCAATCTGTAACTAGAGCCGTTTTCGTAACCCCTCACCTGTCTTTCAAGCCTCTGTAAATCATGTCAGAAGTTAGCAGATTCATTCATTTCCAAACAACTATCATTTTGACAACTAAACCAAAGAGTTAGACAAAAAGATTTTGGATTAAAACCTTCTTCTACTTCTCTGCTTGTCAAATGCGGAGATGGTTTATTCAGTATGGAACTTGCGTTACAGCAGTTTTACTAACTGCAATACCACGTGTTTAAATCCCAAACAACTGCCGTTTTGACCCCTTTCGCAACATTTTTGAGAAAGAAATGTCTCCTATATAAAATTCTCCCCTACTTCTCTGCTTTTCAAATACGAAGTCGGATTTCAAATCGGGGCTACCAATCTGTAACTAGAGCCGTTTTCGTAACCCTCGCCTGTCTTTCAAGACACTGGTAATCATGTCAGAAGTTAGCAGATTCATTCATTTCCAAACAACTATCATTTTGACAACTAAACCAAAGAGTTAGACAAAAAGATTTTGGATTAAAACCTTCCTCTACTTCTCTGCTTGTCACTTGCGGAGACGGTTTATTCAGTATGGAACTTGCGTTACAGCAGTTTTACTAACTGCAATACCACGTGTTTAAATCCCAAACATCTGCCGTTTTGACCCCTTTCGCAACATTTTTGAGAAAGAAATGTCTCTTACATGAAATCTTCCCCTACTTCTCTGCTTTTCAAATACGAAGTCGGATTTCAAATCGGGGCTACCAATCTGTAACTATATCCGTTTTCGTAACCCCTCGCCTGTCTTTCAAGCTTTTGTAAATCATGTCAGAAGTTAGCAGATTCATTCATTTCCAAACAACTATCATTTTGACAACTAAACCAAAGAGTTAGACAAAAAGATTTTTGATTAAAACCTTCCTCTACTTCTCTGCTTGTCACTTGCGGAGACGGTTTATTCAGTATGGAATTTGTGTTACAGCAGTTTTACAAACTGCAATACCACGTGTTTAAATCCCAAACAACTGCCGTTTTGACCCCTTTCGCAACATTTTTGAGAAAGAAATGTCTCTTATATAAAATCTTCCCCTACTTCTCTGCTTTTCAAATACGAAGTCGGATTTCAAATCGGGGCTACCAATCTGTAACTAGAGCCGTTTTCGTAACCCCTCACCTGTCTTTCAAGCCTCTGTAAATCATGTCAGAAGTTAGCAGATTCATTCATTTCCAAACAACTATCATTTTGACAACTAAACCAAAGAGTTAGACAAAAAGATTTTGGATTAAAACCTTCTTCTACTTCTCTGCTTGTCAAATGCGGAGATGGTTTATGCAGTATGGAACTTGCGTTACAGCAGTTTTACTAACTGCAATACCACGTGTTTAAATCCCAAACAACTGCCGTTTTGACCCCTTTCGCAACATTTTTGAGAAAGAAATGTCTCCTATATAAAATTCTCCCCTACTTCTCTGCTTTTCAAATACGAAGTCGGATTTCAAATCGGGGCTACCAATCTGTAACTAGAGCCGTTTTCGTAACCCTCGCCTGTCTTTCAAGACACTGGTAATCATGTCAGAAGTTAGCAGATTCATTCATTTCCAAACAACTATCATTTTGACAACTAAACCAAAGAGTTAGACAAAAAGATTTTGGATTAAAACCTTCCTCTACTTCTCTGCTTGTCACTTGCGGAGACGGTTTATTCAGTATGGAATTTGTGTTACAGCAGTTTTACTAACTGCAATACCAGATGTTTAAATCCCAAACAACTGCCGTTTTTGAACCCTTTCGCAACATTTTTGAGAAAGAAATGTCTCTTATATAAAATCTTCCCCTACTTCTCTGCTTTTCAAATACGAAGTCGGATTTCTAATCGGGGCTACCAATCTGTAACTAGAGCCGTTTTCGTAACCCCTCGCCTGTCTTTCATGCCTCTGTAAATCATGTCAGAAGTTAGCAGATTCATTCATTTCCAAACAACTATCATTTTGACAACTAAACCAAAGAGTTAGACAAAAAGATTTTGGATTAAAACCTTCCTCTACTTCTCTGCTTGTCACTTGCGGAGACGGTTTATTCAGTATGGAACTTGCGTTACAGCAGTTTTACTAACTGCAATACCACGTGTTTAAATCCCAAACATCTGCCGTTTTGACCCCTTTCGCAACATTTTTGAGAAAGAAATGTCTCTTACATGAAATCTTCCCCTACTTCTCTGCTTTTCAAATACGAAGTCGGATTTCAAATCGGGGCTACCAATCTGTAACTATATCCGTTTTCGTAACCCCTCGCCTGTCTTTCAAGCTTTTGTAAATCATGTCAGAAGTTAGCAGATTCATTCATTTCCAAACAACTATCATTTTGACAACTAAACCAAAGAGTTAGACAAAAAGATTTTTGATTAAAACCTTCCTCTACTTCTCTGCTTGTCACTTGCGGAGACGGTTTATTCAGTATGGAATTTGTGTTACAGCAGTTTTACAAACTGCAATACCACGTGTTTAAATCCCAAACAACTGCCGTTTTGACCCCTTTCGCAACATTTTTGAGAAAGAAATGTCTCTTATATAAAATCTTCCCCTACTTCTCTGCTTTTCAAATACGAAGTCGGATTTCAAATCGGGGCTACCAATCTGTAACTAGAGCCGTTTTCGTAACCCCTCACCTGTCTTTCAAGCCTCTGTAAATCATGTCAGAAGTTAGCAGATTCATTCATTTCCAAACAACTATCATTTTGACAACTAAACCAAAGAGTTAGACAAAAAGATTTTTGATTAAAACCTTCCTCTACTTCTCTGCTTGTCACTTGCGGAGACGGTTTATTCAGTATGGAATTTATGTTACAGCAGTTTTACAAACTGCAATACCACGTGTTTAAATCCCAAACAACTGCCGTTTTGACCCCTTTCGCAACATTTTTGAGAAAGAAATGTCTCTTATATAAAATCTTCCCCTACTTCTCTGCTTTTCAAATACGAAGTCGGATTTCAAATCGGGGCTACCAATCTGTAACTAGAGCCGTTTTCGTAACCCCTCACCTGTCTTTCAAGCCTCTGTAAATCATGTCAGAAGTTAGCAGATTCATTCATTTCCAAACAACTATAATTTTGACAACTAAACCAAAGAGTTAGACAAAAAGATTTTGGATTAAAACCTTCTTCTACTTCTCTGCTTGTCAAATGCGGAGATGGTTTATTCAGTATGGAACTTGCGTTACAGCAGTTTTACTAACTGCAATACCACGTGTTTAAATCCCAAACAACTGCCGTTTTGACCCCTTTCGCAACATTTTTGAGAAAGAAATGTCTCCTATATAAAATTCTCCCCTACTTCTCTGCTTTTCAAATACGAAGTCGGATTTCAAATCGGGGCTACCAATCTGTAACTAGAGCCGTTTTCGTAACCCTCGCCTGTCTTTCAAGACACTGGTAATCATGTCAGAAGTTAGCAGATTCATTCATTTCCAAACAACTATCATTTTGACAACTAAACCAAAGAGTTAGACAAAAAGATTTTGGATTAAAACCTTCCTCTACTTCTCTGCTTGTCACTTGCGGAGACGGTTTATTCAGTATGGAACTTGCGTTACAGCAGTTTTACTAACTGCAATACCACGTGTTTAAATCCCAAACATCTGCCGTTTTGACCCCTTTCGCAACATTTTTGAGAAAGAAATGTCTCTTACATGAAATCTTCCCCTACTTCTCTGCTTTTCAAATACGAAGTCGGATTTCAAATCGGGGCTACCAATCTGTAACTATATCCGTTTTCGTAACCCCTCGCCTGTCTTTCAAGCTTTTGTAAATCATGTCAGAAGTTAGCAGATTCATTCATTTCCAAACAACTATCATTTTGACAACTAAACCAAAGAGTTAGACAAAAAGATTTTTGATTAAAACCTTCCTCTACTTCTCTGCTTGTCACTTGCGGAGACGGTTTATTCAGTATGGAATTTGTGTTACAGCAGTTTTACAAACTGCAATACCACGTGTTTAAATCCCAAACAACTGCCGTTTTGACCCCTTTCGCAACATTTTTGAGAAAGAAATGTCTCTTATATAAAATCTTCCCCTACTTCTCTGCTTTTCAAATACGAAGTCGGATTTCAAATCGGGGCTACCAATCTGTAACTAGAGCCGTTTTCGTAACCCCTCACCTGTCTTTCAAGCCTCTGTAAATCATGTCAGAAGTTAGCAGATTCATTCATTTCCAAACAACTATCATTTTGACAACTAAACCAAAGAGTTAGACAAAAAGATTTTGGATTAAAACCTTCTTCTACTTCTCTGCTTGTCAAATGCGGAGATGGTTTATGCAGTATGGAACTTGCGTTACAGCAGTTTTACTAACTGCAATACCACGTGTTTAAATCCCAAACAACTGCCGTTTTGACCCCTTTCGCAACATTTTTGAGAAAGAAATGTCTCCTATATAAAATTCTCCCCTACTTCTCTGCTTTTCAAATACGAAGTCGGATTTCAAATCGGGGCTACCAATCTGTAACTAGAGCCGTTTTCGTAACCCTCGCCTGTCTTTCAAGACACTGGTAATCATGTCAGAAGTTAGCAGATTCATTCATTTCCAAACAACTATCATTTTGACAACTAAACCAAAGAGTTAGACAAAAAGATTTTGGATTAAAACCTTCCTCTACTTCTCTGCTTGTCACTTGCGGAGACGGTTTATTCAGTATGGAATTTGTGTTACAGCAGTTTTACTAACTGCAATACCAGATGTTTAAATCCCAAACAACTGCCGTTTTTGAACCCTTTCGCAACATTTTTGAGAAAGAAATGTCTCTTATATAAAATCTTCCCCTACTTCTCTGCTTTTCAAATACGAAGTCGGATTTCAAATCGGGGCTACCAATCTGTAACTAGAGCCGTTTTCGTAACCCTCGCCTGTCTTTCAAGACACTGGTAATCATGTCAGAAGTTAGCAGATTCATTCATTTCCAAACAACTATCATTTTGACAACTAAACCAAAGAGTTAGACAAAAAGATTTTGGATTAAAACCTTCCTCTACTTCTCTGCTTGTCACTTGCGGAGACGGTTTATTCAGTATGGAATTTGTGTTACAGCAGTTTTACTAACTGCAATACCAGATGTTTAAATCCCAAACAACTGCCGTTTTTGAACCCTTTCGCAACATTTTTGAGAAAGAAATGTCTCTTATATAAAATCTTCCCCTACTTCTCTGCTTTTCAAATACGAAGTCGGATTTCAAATCGGGGCTACCAATCTGTAACTAGAGCCGTTTTCGTAACCCCTCGCCTGTCTTTCAAGCCTCTGTAAATCATGTCAGAAGTTAGCAGATTCATTCATTTCCAAACAACTATCATTTTGACAACTAAACCAAAGAGTTAGACAAAAAGATTTTGGATTAAAACCTTCCTCTACTTCTCTGCTTGTCACTTGCGGAGACGGTTTATTCAGTATGGAACTTGCGTTACAGCAGTTTTACAAACTGCAATACCACGTGTTTAAATCCCAAACATCTGCCGTTTTGACCCCTTTCGCAACATTTTTGAGAAAGAAATGTCTCTTACATGAAATCTTCCCCTACTTCTCTGCTTTTCAAATACGAAGTCGGATTTCAAATCGGGGCTACCAATCTGTAACTATATCCGTTTTCGTAACCCCTCGCCTGTCTTTCAAGCTTTTGTAAATCATGTCAGAAGTTAGCAGATTCATTCATTTCCAAACAACTATCATTTTGACAACTAAACCAAAGAGTTAGACAAAAAGATTTTTGATTAAAACCTTCCTCTACTTCTCTGCTTGTCACTTGCGGAGACGGTTTATTCAGTATGGAATTTGTGTTACAGCAGTTTTACAAACTGCAATACCACGTGTTTAAATCCCAAACAACTGCCGTTTTGACCCCTTTTGCAACATTTTTGAGAAAGAAATGTCTCTTATATAAAATCTTCCCCTACTTCTCTGCTTTTCAAATACGAAGTCGGATTTCAAATCGGGGCTACCAATCTGTAACTAGAGCCGTTTTCGTAACCCCTCACCTGTCTTTCAAGCCTCTGTAAATCATGTCAGAAGTTAGCAGATTCATTCATTTCCAAACAACTATCATTTTGACAACTAAACCAAAGAGTTAGACAAAAAGATTTTTGATTAAAACCTTCCTCTACTTCTCTGCTTGTCACTTGCGGAGACGGTTTATTCAGTATGGAATTTATGTTACAGCAGTTTTACAAACTGCAATACCACGTGTTTAAATCCCAAACAACTGCCGTTTTGACCCCTTTCGCAACATTTTTGAGAAAGAAATGTCTCTTATATAAAATCTTCCCCTACTTCTCTGCTTTTCAAATACGAAGTCGGATTTCAAATCGGGGCTACCAATCTGTAACTAGAGCCGTTTTCGTAACCCCTCACCTGTCTTTCAAGCCTCTGTAAATCATGTCAGAAGTTAGCAGATTCATTCATTTCCAAACAACTATAATTTTGACAACTAAACCAAAGAGTTAGACAAAAAGATTTTGGATTAAAACCTTCTTCTACTTCTCTGCTTGTCAAATGCGGAGATGGTTTATTCAGTATGGAACTTGCGTTACAGCAGTTTTACTAACTGCAATACCACGTGTTTAAATCCCAAACAACTGCCGTTTTGACCCCTTTCGCAACATTTTTGAGAAAGAAATGTCTCCTATATAAAATTCTCCCCTACTTCTCTGCTTTTCAAATACGAAGTCGGATTTCAAATCGGGGCTACCAATCTGTAACTAGAGCCGTTTTCGTAACCCTCGCCTGTCTTTCAAGACACTGGTAATCATGTCAGAAGTTAGCAGATTCATTCATTTCCAAACAACTATCATTTTGACAACTAAACCAAAGAGTTAAACAAAAAGATTTTGGATTAAAACCTTCTTCTACTTCTCTGCTTGTCAAATGCGGAGACGGTTTATTCAGTATGGAACTTGCGTTACAGCAGTTTTACTAACTGCAATACCACGTGTTTAAATCCCAAACAACTGCCGCTTTGACCCCTTTCGCAACATTTTTGAGAAAGAAATGTCTCCGATATAAAACTCTCCCCTACTTCTCTGCTTTTCAAATACGAAGTCGGATTTCAAATCGGGGCTACCAATCTGTAACTAGAGCCGTTTTCGTAACCCTCGCGTGTCTTTCAAGACACTGTAAATCATGTCAGAAGTTAGCAGATTCATTCATTTCCAAACAACTATCATTTTGACAACTAAACCAAAGAGTTAGACAAAAAGATTTTGGATTAAAACCTTCCTCTACTTCTCTGCTTGTCACTTGCGGAGACGGTTTATTCAGTATGGAATTTGTGTTACAGCAGTTTTACTAACTGCAATACCAGATGTTTAAATCCCAAACAACTGCCGTTTTTGAACCCTTTCGCAACATTTTTGAGAAAGAAATGTCTCTTATATAAAATCTTCCCCTACTTCTCTGCTTTTCAAATACGAAGTCGGATTTCAAATCGGGGCTACCAATCTGTAACTAGAGCCGTTTTCGTAACCCCTCGCCTGTCTTTCATGCCTCTGTAAATCATGTCAGAAGTTAGCAGATTCATTCATTTCCAAACAACTATCATTTTGACAACTAAACCAAAGAGTTAGACAAAAAGATTTTGGATTAAAACCTTCCTCTACTTCTCTGCTTGTCACTTGCGGAGACGGTTTATTCAGTATGGAACTTGCGTTACAGCAGTTTTACTAACTGCAATACCACGTGTTTAAATCCCAAACAACTGCCGTTTTGACCCCTTTCGCAACATTTTTGAGAAAGAAATGTCTCCTATATAAAATTCTCCCCTACTTCTCTGCTTTTCAAATACGAAGTCGGATTTCAAATCGGGGCTACCAATCTGTAACTAGAGCCGTTTTCGTAACCCTCGCCTGTCTTTCAAGACACTGGTAATCATGTCAGAAGTTAGCAGATTCATTCATTTCCAAACAACTATCATTTTGACAACTAAACCAAAGAGTTAAACAAAAAGATTTTGGATTAAAACCTTCTTCTACTTCTCTGCTTGTCAAATGCGGAGACGGTTTATTCAGTATGGAACTTGCGTTACAGCAGTTTTACTAACTGCAATACCACGTGTTTAAATCCCAAACAACTGCCGCTTTGACCCCTTTCGCAACATTTTTGAGAAAGAAATGTCTCCGATATAAAACTCTCCCCTACTTCTCTGCTTTTCAAATACGAAGTCGGATTTCAAATCGGGGCTACCAATCTGTAACTAGAGCCGTTTTCGTAACCCTCGCGTGTCTTTCAAGACACTGTAAATCATGTCAGAAGTTAGCAGATTCATTCATTTCCAAACAACTATCATTTTGACAACTAAACCAAAGAGTTAGACAAAAAGATTTTGGATTAAAACCTTCCTCTACTTCTCTGCTTGTCACTTGCGGAGACGGTTTATTCAGTATGGAATTTGTGTTACAGCAGTTTTACTAACTGCAATACCAGATGTTTAAATCCCAAACAACTGCCGTTTTTGAACCCTTTCGCAACATTTTTGAGAAAGAAATGTCTCTTATATAAAATCTTCCCCTACTTCTCTGCTTTTCAAATACGAAGTCGGATTTCAAATCGGGGCTACCAATCTGTAACTAGAGCCGTTTTCGTAACCCCTCGCCTGTCTTTCATGCCTCTGTAAATCATGTCAGAAGTTAGCAGATTCATTCATTTCCAAACAACTATCATTTTGACAACTAAACCAAAGAGTTAGACAAAAAGATTTTGGATTAAAACCTTCCTCTACTTCTCTGCTTGTCACTTGCGGAGACGGTTTATTCAGTATGGAACTTGCGTTACAGCAGTTTTACTAACTGCAATACCACGTGTTTAAATCCCAAACAACTGCCGTTTTGACCCCTTTCGCAACATTTTTGAGAAAGAAATGTCTCCTATATAAAATTCTCCCATACTTCTCTGCTTTTCAAATACGAAGTCGGATTTCAAATCGGGGCTACCAATCTGTAACTATATCCGTTTTCGTAACCCCTCGCCTGTCTTTCAAGCTTTTGTAAATCATGTCAGAAGTTAGCAGATTCATTCATTTCCAAACAACTATCATTTTGACAACTAAACCAAAGAGTTAGACAAAAAGATTTTTGATTAAAACCTTCCTCTACTTCTCTGCTTGTCACTTGCGGAGACGGTTTATTCAGTATGGAATTTGTGTTACAGCAGTTTTACAAACTGCAATACCACGTGTTTAAATCCCAAACAACTGCCGTTTTGACCCCTTTCGCAACATTTTTGAGAAAGAAATGTCTCTTATATAAAATCTTCCCCTACTTCTCTGCTTTTCAAATACGAAGTCGGATTTCAAATCGGGGCTACCAATCTGTAACTAGAGCCGTTTTCGTAACCCCTCACCTGTCTTTCAAGCCTCTGTAAATCATGTCAGAAGTTAGCAGATTCATTCATTTCCAAACAACTATCATTTTGACAACTAAACCAAAGAGTTAGACAAAAAGATTTTGGATTAAAACCTTCTTCTACTTCTCTGCTTGTCAAATGCGGAGATGGTTTATTCAGTATGGAACTTGCGTTACAGCAGTTTTACTAACTGCAATACCACGTGTTTAAATCCCAAACAACTGCCGTTTTGACCCCTTTCGCAACATTTTTGAGAAAGAAATGTCTCCTATATAAAATTCTCCCCTACTTCTCTGCTTTTCAAATACGAAGTCGGATTTCAAATCGGGGCTACCAATCTGTAACTAGAGCCGTTTTCGTAACCCTCGCCTGTCTTTCAAGACACTGGTAATCATGTCAGAAGTTAGCAGATTCATTCATTTCCAAACAACTATCATTTTGACAACTAAACCAAAGAGTTAAACAAAAAGATTTTGGATTAAAACCTTCTTCTACTTCTCTGCTTGTCAAATGCGGAGACGGTTTATTCAGTATGGAACTTGCGTTACAGCAGTTTTACTAACTGCAATACCACGTGTTTAAATCCCAAACAACTGCCGCTTTGACCCCTTTCGCAACATTTTTGAGAAAGAAATGTCTCCGATATAAAACTCTCCCCTACTTCTCTGCTTTTCAAATACGAAGTCGGATTTCAAATCGGGGCTACCAATCTGTAACTAGAGCCGTTTTCGTAACCCTCGCGTGTCTTTCAAGACACTGTAAATCATGTCAGAAGTTAGCAGATTCATTCATTTCCAAACAACTATCATTTTGACAACTAAACCAAAGAGTTAGACAAAAAGATTTTGGATTAAAACCTTCCTCTACTTCTCTGCTTGTCACTTGCGGAGACGGTTTATTCAGTATGGAATTTGTGTTACAGCAGTTTTACTAACTGCAATACCAGATGTTTAAATCCCAAACAACTGCCGTTTTTGACCCCTTTCGCAACATTTTTGAGAAAGAAATGTCTCTTATATAAAATCTTCCCCTACTTCTCTGCTTTTCAAATACGAAGTCGGATTTCAAATCGGGGCTACCAATCTGTAACTAGAGCCGTTTTCGTAACCCCTCGCCTGTCTTTCAAGCCTCTGTAAATCATGTCAGAAGTTAGCAGATTCATTCATTTCCAAACAACTATCATTTTGACAACTAAACCAAAGAGTTAGACAAAAAGATTTTGGATTAAAACCTTCTTCTACTTCTCTGCTTGTCAAATGCGGAGATGGTTTATTCAGTATGGAACTTGCGTTACAGCAGTTTTACTAACTGCAATACCACGTGTTTAAATCCCAAACAACTGCCGTTTTGACCCCTTTCGCAACATTTTTGAGAAAGAAATGTCTCCTATATAAAATTCTCCCATACTTCTCTGCTTTTCAAATACGAAGTCGGATTTCAAATCGGGGCTACCAATCTGTAACTATATCCGTTTTCGTAACCCCTCGCCTGTCTTTCAAGCTTTTGTAAATCATGTCAGAAGTTAGCAGATTCATTCATTTCCAAACAACTATCATTTTGACAACTAAACCAAAGAGTTAGACAAAAAGATTTTTGATTAAAACCTTCCTCTACTTCTCTGCTTGTCACTTGCGGAGACGGTTTATTCAGTATGGAATTTGTGTTACAGCAGTTTTACAAACTGCAATACCACGTGTTTAAATCCCAAACAACTGCCGTTTTGACCCCTTTCGCAACATTTTTGAGAAAGAAATGTCTCTTATATAAAATCTTCCCCTACTTCTCTGCTTTTCAAATACGAAGTCGGATTTCAAATCGGGGCTACCAATCTGTAACTAGAGCCGTTTTCGTAACCCCTCACCTGTCTTTCAAGCCTCTGTAAATCATGTCAGAAGTTAGCAGATTCATTCATTTCCAAACAACTATCATTTTGACCACTAAACCAAAGAGTTAGACAAAAAGATTTTGGATTAAAACCTTCTTCTACTTCTCTGCTTGTCAAATGCGGAGATGGTTTATTCAGTATGGAACTTGCGTTACAGCAGTTTTACTAACTGCAATACCACGTGTTTAAATCCCAAACAACTGCCGTTTTGACCCCTTTCGCAACATTTTTGAGAAATAAATGTCTCCTATATAAAATTCTCCCCTACTTCTCTGCTTTTCAAATACGAAGTCGGATTTCAAATCGGGGCTACCAATCTGTATCTAGAGCCGTTTTCGTAACCCCTCGCCTGTCTTTCAAGACACTGGTAATCATGTCAGAAGTTAGCAGATTCATTCATTTCCAAACAACTATCATTTTGACAACTAAACCAAAGAGTTAGACAAAAAGATTTTGGATTAAAACCTTCCTCTACTTCTCTGCTTGTCACTTGCGGAGACGGTTTATTCAGTATGGAATTTGTGTTACAGCAGTTTTACTAACTGCAATACCAGATGTTTAAATCCCAAACAACTGCCGTTTTGACCCCTTTCGCAACATTTTTGAGAAAGAAATGTCTCCTATATAAAATTCTCCCCTACTTCTCTGCTTTTCAAATACGAAGTCGGATTTCAAATCGGGGCTACCAATCTGTAACTAGAGCCGTTTTCGTAACCCCTCACCTGTCTTTCAAGCCTCTGTAAATCATGTCAGAAGTTAGCAGATTCATTCATTTCCAAACAACTATCATTTTGACCACTAAACCAAAGAGTTAGACAAAAAGATTTTGGATTAAAACCTTCTTCTACTTCTCTGCTTGTCAAATGCGGAGATGGTTTATTCAGTATGGAACTTGCGTTACAGCAGTTTTACTAACTGCAATACCACGTGTTTAAATCCCAAACAACTGCCGTTTTGACCCCTTTCGCAACATTTTTGAGAAAGAAATGTCTCCTATATAAAATTCTCCCCTACTTCTCTGCTTTTCAAATACGAAGTCGGATTTCAAATCGGGGCTACCAATCTGTAACTAGAGCCGTTTTCGTAACCCCTCGCCTGTCTTTCAAGACACTGGTAATCATGTCAGAAGTTAGCAGATTCATTCATTTCCAAACAACTATCATTTTGACAACTAAACCAAAGAGTTAAACAAAAAGATTTTGGATTAAAACCTTCTTCTACTTCTCTGCTTGTCAAATGCGGAGACGGTTTATTCAGTATGGAACTTGCGTTACAGCAGTTTTACTAACTGCAATACCACGTGTTTAAATCCCAAACAACTGCCGCTTTGACCCCTTTCGCAACATTTTTGAGAAAGAAATGTCTCCGATATAAAACTCTCCCCTACTTCTCTGCTTTTCAAATACGAAGTCGGATTTCAAATCGGGGCTACCAATCTGTAACTAGAGCCGTTTTCGTAACCCTCGCGTGTCTTTCAAGACACTGTAAATCATGTCAGAAGTTAGCAGATTCATTCATTTCCAAACAACTATCATTTTGACAACTAAACCAAAGAGTTAGACAAAAAGATTTTGGATTAAAACCTTCCTCTACTTCTCTGCTTGTCACTTGCGGAGACAGTTTATTCAGTATGGAATTTGTGTTACAGCAGTTTTACTAACTGCAATACCAGATGTTTAAATCCCAAACAACTGCCGTTTTGACCCCTTTCGCAACATTTTTGAGAAAGAAATGTCTCCTATATAAAATTCTCCCCTACTTCTCTGCTTTTCAAATACGAAGTCGGATTTCAAATCGGGGCTACCAATCTGTAACTAGAGCCGTTTTCGTAACCCCTCACCTGTCTTTCAAGCCTCTGTAAATCATGTCAGAAGTTAGCAGATTCATTCATTTCCAAACAACTATCATTTTGACAACTAAACCAAAGAGTTAGACAAAAAGATTTTGGATTAAAACCTTCTTCTACTTCTCTGCTTGTCAAATGCGGAGATGGTTTATTCAGTATGGAACTTGCGTTACAGCAGTTTTACTAACTGCAATACCACGTGTTTAAATCCCAAACAACTGCCGTTTTGACCCCTTTCGCAACATTTTTGAGAAAGAAATGTCTCCTATATAAAATTCTCCCCTACTTCTCTGCTTTTCAAATACGAAGTCGGATTTCAAATCGGGGCTACCAATCTGTAACTAGAGCCGTTTTCGTAACCCTCGCCTGTCTTTCAAGACACTGGTAATCATGTCAGAAGTTAGCAGATTCATTCATTTCCAAACAACTATCATTTTGACAACTAAACCAAAGAGTTAAACAAAAAGATTTTGGATTAAAACCTTCTTCTACTTCTCTGCTTGTCAAATGCGGAGACGGTTTATTCAGTATGGAACTTGCGTTACAGCAGTTTTACTAACTGCAATACCACGTGTTTAAATCCCAAACAACTGCCGCTTTGACCCCTTTCGCAACATTTTTGAGAAAGAAATGTCTCCGATATAAAACTCTCCCCTACTTCTCTGCTTTTCAAATACGAAGTCGGATTTCAAATCGGGGCTACCAATCTGTAACTAGAGCCGTTTTCGTAACCCTCGCGTGTCTTTCAAGACACTGTAAAT